>NC_138050.1:65339169-65939169 GCF_964194185.1 Rhinolophus hipposideros
CACAGGAGCCCATCAGAAACATTACCCAAGCTATGTCCATCACATTCTCTCTCACGGGAGTTTGAACCTTGAGCAGAACTTCAAAGGGCTGAAGGTACATGGGGCTGAATTGTCTTTGTGGCAGTGGAATTATCCCTGAGTTCCAAATCACTCTGGAACTCACCTGGTTACATCTTTCATGAAGCCTGGTTGTTCAATTACTCCTTTGATGTTGTGAGCTATCCAATATCCTGTCAGTAATCCCATCCCTTTAAGTGAACAGAAATAGGTTTCGATTGATGACCAGCAAAGAACCTTAACTAAAATGGAAACTGGTGATTGAAAATTGGCACCCTTGGGGAAATGAGGGGTTTTGAAATTAGTTATTTGGCAAAATAACTAATTAGCTATAAGGCAAAAAAAAAAAAAAGCTGAGGCTCCCATTAACATTCACTGGAACAGTTTGTCCACTAAGATTGGGGCTTTGGGAGCTAAGTATTTGTTGCCACTAACCAATTTAAAGGGATGAAGAATGCTGGACAACTAGGCATAATTATTGTTTTTCACCTAATGTATAACTCAAAACAAGAGAACGAGATCAAATCTCAAAATTTCACCTTGGCAATATCTAGTTATTTCTGTGACTTTAATGAAAAAAAAAATCAGTTTCTATCTAAGCTCCAAGAATGAGGACATACAAAACCAAACTAATTTTATGAGTTGGGTTCATAGTCATTCTAAGTCTTTCATATGAAGGTTGAAGAACTGAACAGAGGACAGTGGATCCCGAAATGGAAACAATTAAGAGGATTTGTAAGACTGAATTGAGTGGTTCTTGAAGTGGGGTCTCTAGACCAGTGGTATTACTTACTATAAAAGTAATTGTTAGAAATGCAAATTTTCTGGCCCCAGTTGAGACCTTCTATATCAGAAACTCTAGGGTTAGGCACAGCTACCCTATTTCCCGAAAATAAGACCTAGCTCGACAATCAGCTCTAATGCATCTTTTGGAGCAAAAATTAATATAAGACATGGTCTTATTTTATTGTAATATAAGACCGGGTAATAAAATATAATATAATATAATATAATATAATATAATATAATATAATATAATATAATTAATATAATATAATGCCAGGTCTTATATTAATTTTTGCTCCAAAAGACTCATTAGAGCTGATTGTCCGGCTAGGTCTTACTTTTGGGGAAACAAGTTATCTATGTTTTAACAAGTCTTCCAGGGGACTCTGATGAAAGTTTAAGAGCAACTGACATAGAGGATCTGAGTCCTCAAACTATCCTGAAATAACTCCCCACTCTGCTTTCTTTGGTGGAGGAAGCTTTTCTACCTTTGCATGTGAGAACTAACAGTGTTCCTCTCTGGAGCCAAGACACACTGTTGCTATGGCAATCAGAACACAAATTTAGAATGGTCTTGGGGGTGGGAGGTGTGGTGATAAGGCAATCCTGGATATTGGCACAGAAGAGTTAGAAATCTAGAAGAAGTTGTAGGATTTTGCTAATTTATGTCACCCTCAAAATTGGGACAATGTTGGGAATAGATTTTGAGGTCAAGGAATGTGGTCCCTATTTTGGATCCGGACAAATATAAATATTTGTGCATTTCCCAGTGATTGTGTATTCAGTGTGTGACAAGTGTGACAAGTGTAAATATGCACTGAACAATATCCCCAAAGTCAGAAATCCCTTAACAAGCAGAAGAGAGGGAATTCAAACACTTCAGGAAAACGGGATAAAAGATTGGATAGATTATGCTCATCTAGTCCAGGCACCTCCTCACATTCTTGATACAAACTTTTATTTTAGTAATAAAGAAATATAGGCTGGTATGGGGTATCAGTGTGGCTTTGGTATAGGGTGTCAAAGCCACTCTAGGTATTTTAATCAGTAAGATAATTGCACCCAATTGGATGCTTGCAAAATCACTGTTCAGTTCAGGACTTTGATCCTCTGATAAATAAAGTCAGTGCAGCCACCGCTGTCTCAAGAGTCACTGGACACGTTTAAAGTTGTGACTAGGCTTGGAGTTCAGCTGCTCCCTTTACCCTCTGACACTCTGATCTGCCTGACCTTGTCTGCCAGCAAAAACAACAGCAGGAAAATAGCTTCTGTCTCAGTCCTGTCTTTCAAATCATTCAAGAGTGTATCAAATTGATTACACCTAATGCTAATAAAATTAATTAATTAATTAATTATATAAAAAAAAGTATCTACTTGGAAGAAACCAATCTGTTTACAGAATATGAGCTGGAAAGAAATCTGGTAAGCACAATTTTTAGGTCTTTCGCTTCAGTTCAAGAGGACATATTAAAGGACAGAGGCATGAAGGTGTAAAAAACAAATTTTGTGTCACCTCCTGAGGGAAGTGACAGCTCTTTATAAAAAACCCTTTCTAGACTTGGAAGGCTACGGGTAAGAGCTGCCAGGGAAATGGGCTTCCAAATCATAGGGGGGAATGGCAGGAGCTCAAGATGCCTGCGAGTGTGTAGAAGCCGTTAACCACCAGAGGTAAACGAGCTTGGTTATCCTAGCAGGCAGTACTGTGGCCATGGCAATCGATTCCAACAGAAAGAGTCTGATCCTCTTGGATATCTGGTTGTGATGAATTAATCAGGGGGCTCCAAGGTGTGGCATTTCCTCAAATAACTTATTCTTACGGATTTATGTGACCCTTCCCACCCCACTGCAAATGCCAGGACTGAGCCATTTTCCTTGAGAGTTATGTTTGGGGTTTGTTTCTTTTTTGGTTTTTTTTTTTTTTTTGGTTTTTTTTACCCTATCTTCCACCCCGACTCAGTTCAAGGCAACACATTAATGGTCCAATTGAATTATAAGTTGAGACTGCCACTAGGCCATTTTTGCTACTTAGGCCACCAGGGAACAATCAAAGAGAGGGAGCTTATGGTATTAGTTGCTACGGTGGTTTCAAAATATGGCCTCAAAATCTTTGATACTTCTTTCCTTCAAAAGGAAAATCTAATTCCTCTCCACTTGGGTGTGGGTCAAACTTTGTGACTCGCTTATACGGAGCAAATTTCCCTCTAAGCCTTCTTCTGCTGCATCCCACAAATTATGAGAAGCTGTGTTTTCATTTAGTTTAAAATATTTTTAAATTTCTCTTGAGATTTCTTCTTTGACCCATGTGTTATATAGAAGTGTGTTGTCTGATTTCCAAATATTTGGGGATTTTCCAGCAATCTCTCTGCTATTGTTTTCTAGTCTAATTCCTTCACGGTCTGAGAACATATTTTGTATGATTTCTATTCTTTTACCATTGTTGAGGTATGTTTGATGGCCCAGAATGTGGGCTGCCTTCGGAATGTTCCATGGTAGTTTGAGAAGAATGAGAATTCTGCTCTTGTTGGATGGAGAAGTCTATAAAGTCAATTAGATTATGTTGATTGATAGTACTATTTGGGTCATCTGTCTTTACTGGTTGATCAATTGTTAAAAGAGGGACGTTGAAGTCTCCAACTATAATAGTGGATTTGACTATTTCTCCTTGCAGTTCTATCTGTTTTTGCCTCACTATCTGTATCTATCTGTATTTTAACAATCTATTCTTATGTACACACATGTTAAGGATTGTTATGTCTTCTTGGAACATTGACAGTTTTATCATTATGTTGTACCCCTCTTAACCCTGACCATTTTCTTTGTTTTAAAGTCTGCTTTTTCTGAAATTAACGTAGCTGCTCCAGATTTCTTTTGATTCCTTTTATCATAGTACATCTTTTTCCATCCCTTTTTTTTCACCTGAGTCTTTATATTTAAAGTGAGTTTCTTATAGATAACACATTGTCGGGTCTTATTTTTCTTTGTTTTTTAATCCACTCTGACAATCAGTCTTTTAATTAGTTTATGTAAACCATACACATTTAAAATGATAATTGATAGAACTGGGTTAATATTTTCATGTGTGTAACTGCTTCCTATTCAGTGCACTTGTTTTTTGTTTCTTTCCTTTCCATTTTTCTGCCTTCTATGGTTTTAACTGAGCATTTTATACCATTCTATTTATCCTCTCTTTTATCATATTAATTCTCTTTTTGATTTTTTTTTTCTCTTTTTGATTTTTTTAATGGTTGCTCTAGGGTTTGCAATATTCATTTACAATTGCCAGCCAGCAGCATCACATTTTAAGTTACTCAAAAGAAGCTGAGCTGCAAAGCCAGGTTTGAATTTAGAAGTTTTGGACTCTCAGCCAACTTCCCAGGCAGCGACTCTTCTCTTCTTACCCTGGCACCATCCTGACCAGCGAGGGGCTTTATATGCTCAGGTGTATACCTTCCAACTATATGTCTGCACTATTTAGTACTTCTAAATAGTACTGCTGCCTGTGCCTACCCTGTGTATCTAACCACAAGCAGCACAGTCCACTTTTGAGAAAATGGAATTGTGGAAGCAGCCGTAGAGGCTCTGAAAGTTGGTACAGGGTATTTATGCAGGAAATTCTGGGGTTCTATGTAACTGGAACATGGTCTACAATGGGGGAGCACAAACTATGGGAGGACCTGGTCCATTGGCTCCTTGGAATTTTCTAAAGGGCTGGGCCAGTGAGGAAGCCTGTTTGCCTGTCTGTAAAGACAGTACAAACCCAGATACTTATCTGACTCATCCTTACACAGTTTGTGCTCGTTACTCACTTTTCAAAAGTAAATTACATATATATATATACATACATACATATGTATGTATGTATATATATATATATATACATACATGGACACACACACACATATAATGTGTAATTATAAAGAAAAGGGAATAATTAATCCAAAAGTTGTGAAACTGTTAAATAGGAGGATGGAGAAGGAGGTTTTGGGGAGGTGCACAGAGGGGTATTTCCAAAATGCTAGGAATGTCTTATTTCTTAACCTGGGTGGTGGGTATACAAGTGTTCATTCTATTATTCTTTAAACTGCACATATGCGGTTCAGAGACTGTTCTACATAATATATATATAATATATATAATATATATATGACTTTATAATGATAGCTAGAAGACATTAGCCAGGTGATCAAAAAAGAAAAGCAGAAATGACATGTATTGTCTGATTCAATACCTTTCAATTATTTTGATTCATAGTCCCACTTTGGATATCTAACCTTGGCTTTACTTCTATAAGACCTGGTAATGTTTAATAATAAATAGATATCATGCTAACCACCACCCACAACTGTCTGCCCCGATGTAATTTTCATTTCTCACACTTGCTAGTTTCACACAAGAGAAATAGAAACAAAAAATTTGAAATAAAGTCAACTACAATATTTTTATTTACTTACTATAAAAATGATCAATATTCACCAATATTTCTATTTCCTTTCTTTAGGATCGTTTCTGTCTTCAAAAAACAAGTATTTATCTGAGCACTTACTAAATGAGCTAGAACACTTGAGAGTCTCATAGTCTGAGGGTCTCATAGCCCACTCACTGCTCAACTGTGATAACTGGTATAAGACCTTTGAAAGGATTAAGAATGTATGACTGCTGCTACGCCATGCCAGAGCCAACTGGTCCATCTTATTTCTTCCAGTTCTGCATATATGGGGTAATATACTGACAGTTGGGATTGGGGCATACAAATAATTCAAATGGTATGTCATACGTAATGTTAATTAAGCAATTATCTAACACACACACACACACACACACACACACAAGGATGTTGGACTTATCTACCTCATATTGTCTGAAATTTCTACCTAGAAATTTCTCCCATACCACTTTACAGAATTTTTAGATTCTCTTTCAAATATAAGCATTTTAAAATTACCACCAAGGCTGCCCATAGGCCTTACAATTTCAAGTAAAAACCAAAGCAAGTAATTCAACATAAATACTTCGTGAGCATTACTATGTTAGAAGCATCATGCTAAATAAAGTACGGTACAAAGTTGATTCTGCCAGGGCTCAGCACAGGAAAGGCATTTTACAGTAACCTGTTGTCGTCAAACAAAATTTCTGTAGTTACCGCTTTCTAATTGAAGAAAATCTTTGCTATAACGGATACTAAGATTTTGCAAAAAATGCATTCAAATTTCTCAATCTGAGCCAACCTCGTGGTTGTTAAAATGCATACTTTTTGGATTGCTCATCATTTTAAAATACTGAATTTTGCCCTTATCAGACACATGTTCCAATTTTACGTTAAATAAATAGTCATACTACTCTTGATCCTCCCCGTCACGGTCGAATTTTCTACCAACAGAAGAGTGGGCAACACCGAAAGAGACGCGGAAACTTACGTGGGTTTAAATCTTTATGTGCTTGGGCGCAAAGTGCCTAATTTATTTTTCACGTCACTCAAATGCTGGGCTACATTAGATAGCCTCTTCAAGGTTCCTTGCATCTGCAGAATTCTATTAATACGACGAAACCGAGTCTTTTCTTGGGAATGAATTCACTTTAGTAAAGCCCCCATGGGAAATTAGGTAGCTGAGGAACAGGCCAACAGCAGGGTTGGAGTGAATCTGGTTTCTCTTTGAATAGCCTTTCAGGGGAGAGCATCCCACGCCAGCCGCGGAGCGCGCGCCCGGCACCACGTGTCTGCACCAAAAGCCGGATTGGCCGAGCATATTTTAGCGCCGCAGTCTAGACATGCACGGTCCCGCCCAGCTGCCAGAGGAGCTGGGACGCGGAGAGAAGAGGCCAGAGAAAGATCGTGGAGGGGGAGGGGGCGGGAGGGGGGAGGGGGATCCCGAGGCACCCGCGGCCTGTAGTCTGGGAGGGCCCGGCGCAGCTCCAGGCGGCCCGCCTTGCCACAACTTGCCCCGACCAAGCAAGCTTCATCCTGCACCCTGGAAGAAGGAGCCAGCCCGCCGCTTCCCGCTCGGCTGATCCTCCTCCTCTGCGGCCCGCCTGCATCAGCAGCGCGCCTGGGATCTGGGTCCCCAGCGTCGCCCCCGTCCGCCTGCAGCGCCCGGCACCCGCCCAGGAGCGCGCAGCTGGGGTGAGCCGAGGCCTGCGATGCGCCGGGCGCCCGTGGGAGCCCGCGGCAGACGGGGCATCTCGGTACCCGCGAAGCCCGGCCCTCCTCCCGCTTCCCCCGGCGGTGAGCAGAGACGCTGCCGACCCCGCTGGCTTGGCTGCCGCAGCCCCCATTCCCATTTGCCTTCAAAGAGACCGCGCCGAAGCCCCACTATAGCCGCCGTCCCCCGGCCTTTGTTTTTGCGGGTTCAGGAGCCGGCCCTGCGCTCCGCGGGGCTGGCGGCCGTGCCCGGGGATGGGGGGCGGAGGGAACGCTAAAGCGTGCCCCCTTCTTTCCTGTTCCGGCCATCTTGCGACTGAGATTCAATCGAGGGGCGAAGGTAGCAAGCGGCACGGCGCTCGGGGCCGGAGTGGTGGCGGCGGCGAACAGAGATGGGTGTCTCCGGCCGCGTGCGCTCCT
Source organism: Rhinolophus hipposideros (assembly GCF_964194185.1). Taxonomy (NCBI): domain Eukaryota; kingdom Metazoa; phylum Chordata; class Mammalia; order Chiroptera; family Rhinolophidae; genus Rhinolophus; species Rhinolophus hipposideros. Next base: position 65,346,569 of record NC_138050.1, read on the forward strand.
CCCCGGACTGCAGTAGGGGCGCGCGGACAGTCCCTCCGTTCAGCTCCAAAGGGCTTGGTTTCAGATCCTGGGTGAATCCCCGGAACAGGCCAGAGGCACAGACAAGGCGAGGGATAAAGGCTGGGAGCTGACATTTACTTTAAGCGCCTAATTCATTGATCTTTATCCACGTGTCCGTTGGTAAATTCTTAATGCCTCTCCCTGCCTTATGCTAGGTGCTGGGGATATAATGGTGAGCAAGAGAAACCACGGCCCTTGTTCCCGCTGATCCCGAAGCCCAGTGGATGGAGTCCACAGTCCACAGACCTGCCAGGCATGTATCTCGACGCCCTTTAAACAGATGGGAAAACTGAGACCTAGGGTGACATAACTTGTTCTAGGTCAGTTAGCAAGTAAATGGAAGACTCAAACTTTGAACTTAGATCTTTAAGACTTATGCTTTGGCTTCAGCGAATGGGTAATAATAGCTCTTTTTTTTTTTCCCCAGAGTTCCGTTAAATGTTATTTGGATGTATGGTTCCCATGAAGTCATACAAAGTGCTTGTTTCCTGGATGCTTTTATGTGTGCTTATTTCTAGTTCACAATATCTGGAAAGTGCTAAAAATATTTGATGTTATAGTTTTGCTTCCTGTTTCTCTGAACTGTATTTGCCTGTCTTCTGTTCTTTGGCTGTTAGGAAAGACAAAAGTTTTCCTGATGGTTGGTCCAAGCTGGGACTCCAGGGTGGAGTGAGGAATGTCTGGCTTTTCCTCAACTCACTGATCTTTGCGGTAGCCAGAGGCAGACCCCAGAAGACCCCAAGAATAAGAATGAAAGGCCTGAGGTCTACAAGTTGCTACTGGAAATATTTTTGCCTCTCCAAAAAACAATGCAGCTGCCGCACAGGTTTTTAAGGTAAATAACCAGGGCTTTGTAAAACCTGGTAAAACTGATGGCTAAAGTTCCTCTCCATGTAATATTTTTTTTACCTTCACAGTTTGAAAATGTCTCCTTTTGGAAAGACAAAGTATTAAATATTTGGGGCAGTTTTTTGGTTTGTACTTTTATCAGAATGTTATCCTTAGGTGGCCAACCATAGAGGGAGAAAGAGTCCATTTTAAAAAGTATCTTTCATGTAAGAAATTTGGAAAGCCTACCATCAAATATAATTACACCACGAATTTAATTTTTAAATGACTTTATTGACAAATAGTATGCAAAATGCACCCTTTATTTTCAGTGTGCAATTCAATGAATTCTGTCAAATGTACATGCCCGGGGAATCAAGAGCACAGTGAAAATACACATATTTTTAAACCCCAAAGTGTCTTTGTGCCCTTTGTCAGCCAGTCCCCCTCCATCCCATTTAATTTTACATAGTTTTGTTGCTTAATGTATAAAAGATGAGGATGAATAGATATTTCTAATCTCAAAAACCTAAGGGGAGGACAGGTGTGAATAACCAGAGATTGCAGCTAGGACCCAGGGGGATGTATGCGGCTGCCCACGTTTTAGGAACCTGGAGTGTCTGGCCCAGAGGCCAGAGAGGGTGGTGCCCCGCCGTCAGGAGGTACCCTCTGGGTGGACCGGTGGGTCCATTCAAGCTGGTCCAAGAAGTCTTCTCTGGTCCCTCAGGGCCCTGGGCACACGCTGACCACGCGGGGGCCGGCGCGCCCTTTGCTCCTGCTCCGGCCCCCCCACCCCCCACCCACGCTGCCATACCAACGGCCTGGAGGCGCAGACGTTAGGCCACGACCGCCGCCTCCTCCAGGGACCCGGCCTTCTGCTCCTGAGAGGCGGGGAGGCGGCGCGGGGTAGACGACACCTCCCCCTCGGATGCCGGCGGAGGTGGCGATTCGCTTGCAAGCATGGTAAGAGACTGGAGACCCGGGCTACCTCCTCGGATGCCGGGTTAGGGGCTCCCGGGGAAGGGGGTGGTCCACCCGACACCCAGCTGCGCCGCCACCCTCGCGCTGTCTTCTCGCAGCCCTTCCAGAAGCACGTCTACTACCCGCTGGCCAGCGGCCTCGAGAGTCCAGACGTCCCCCCAGCCTCCGCGGCGGGCGCAGCTGCCAGGGCCTGTGTCCCTCCCAGCGCGGCATCGGGCCACCTGCCCTTCTTCCAGTTCCGGCCGCGGCTGGAGAGCGTGGACTGGCGGCGGCTGAGCGCCATCGACGTGGACAAAGTGGCAGGGGCCGTGGACGTGCTCACGCTGCAGGAGAACATCATGAACATCACCTTCTGCAAGCTAGAGGACGAGAAGTGCCCGCACTGCCAATCAGGGGTGGACCCGGTACTGCTGAAGCTCATCCGCCTGGCGCAGCTCACCATTGAGTACCTGCTGCACTCGCAGGAGTTCCTCACCTCGCAGCTGCACCACCTGGAGGACCGGCTGCGCCTGAGCCAGGCTGACTGCGAGCAGAGCAAGCAGCTCCTCAACAAGCAGGCTGGGGAGATCAAATTACTCAAGGAAGAGTGTAAACGCAGGAAAAAGATGATCTCCACCCAACAGATGATGATTGATGCCAAAGCCAGCTATTACCAGGTAGGAAACTGCATTGTGATTACAATTCCTAATCCAAAGAAAACCTCAATTCCCACTGGCCTGGATATTCAGTCTTTTAAGTACTTAAAAAAAAATTGTACTGTAATTCAGAAGAAACAGCATATTTAAGTAAAACCATAATTTTAACCAACAGATGACATTTTTCATTACTTTCTGTAGACTACCATAGAATTAATAATTAAACAGGTAACGTCTGCAGTGTTTTATTGAAGTCATGTAAATGCTGGTTAAGAACCTGTTTCCTCCTCCTAGTTAGTGTAATGAAAAATAAATCATGTACCAATTGGTACTGAGGTTGGCCCCTAAACAATCTGGAATGATTCAATTTGTGAATTTTTCTCATTTTTTATTTTGAAATCTTTTCAAATATACAGAAAAGTTTCAAAAATAGTGCAGAGAACTTCCATATACCCTTCAAATAAATTCACCAATTATTAACATTTGTCACATTTGCTTCAATTCCTTTGTCTCTATATACATATTTTTGAACCATTTGACAGTAAGTTGCAGACTCCTTAAATATATCTTGTTCTTATTTCCTAAGAACAGGAACACTCACTAATATAACAACAGTGTTTAAAAATTACAAATTTTTGCTTTTCTGTTGTTAATCTCCCACTGTTACCGGTTGCACATTGAACCCAAGATAAATATTGTAATTTTTGAGTGTTATATATACATATATATATACCACATACATACATACCGGGGGTGCCAAAAAATGTATACACGTTTTAAGAGATGTTATCTATGCTCAAGCAGTAGTTTGCTGTAATCAGAAGTGTCTGGACACTGATGGTAACCACTTTGAGCACCTCTTGTAATTGCAGAAGTCAAACGTGACTTGTATTCATCTCTTGTTATCGGTATATATTGAGTATTACAATTAATACAGTTTTTTCCTTTCTTAAAATGTGTATACATGGTTTTGGCACCCTCTGTATATATACATGTACCTTATTGAGTAGGTGGAAGAAGTGCAAAAGGTATCAACGATGTTTGAGAAAGATCTCAAAGGAATAGACTGACAAGATTGATTTCACACCCTCACATTCTAGTGATTAGGCTAAATATGGCCTAAAAGGCCTCAGTGGGTTTGGGTCATAGTGAATGCAGAGAACTTGGTACAGAGCGCAGAAAATGGTGAAGTTAATAGTACTTAGGACTGACCCAACGGCAGTGTTGAGACACAGGTACGTTGGGAAAGAATACTGTTAGAAAGGCTTAGTGGTTTACCCTTAGTGACCCAATCCTGAGATATAGTTGTCAAATGACACTTGTTGCTAATTGCCTATTCATTTCATAAATGCTATTTAAAAATTAAATATTTACAAATAGTGTTGAAATGGTTCTTTGTAAATATATTCTTATTATGAATACAATGAGTGTTATTTAAACCTTAAAAAGAAGTTCATCTTATTCAAGATTTGGTAGTAATCTAGTGAAGCATTAAAACCTATAACCTATAGAAATTTTATATTTACAAACACTTTTTCATTCTTTTCGTTAACACTGAAATAGCTGTTAGTAAATCAAGATTTTCAAAACTGAATGATATATAAGGGAAAAAAGGTAATGGCTCAGTTTTATCAAATGATTGACCTATGCCAACTTTAGGCCCCTCAGCAGACTCTGTGAATGACAGTGTTAGCTGTATAGTGTGCCTATGTATGACAGAGAAGAGGTAGGACTGACCAGACCACCTACAGAGTACAGGTACACCCTGCCCTCTTTTAAGTGGCTTGACATTCATTGTCTCTTTATGGAGCCTGAGCAGTGTGAACACTTTATGGTGACAATTCCAGAGTTAACTGCCTGTTGTTTAATCCTAGCTGTTCCACTGTGCAAGTCATTTAACTTCTAAACCTCAGTTTCCTCGTCAGGGAAATGGGACATTTGTAGTAGCCACCTTTTATGGTTGTTCTGAGAATCCCATAGATTATATGAAAAACATGAGGAAGGCTCACTAAATAGCATCTGACATATGGATGTTGATTTTTACAGTGGCTTCCCGGTAGTGAGTTGTGACTGTGATCTCTTTGCAAATCCTCAAATCTATTTTAGGAGCTCATCGTATAGATGGGGTATAGAAAACAAGGCCAGAGGTCACAGTGCTGATGCTGTAAGAATCAGTGATTCAGGGAGGGGCAGTCAAAGGCTGTTGCTATGAATAATTGGCATATAAGCTAGCTGGGGTTCCACGATGTTAATAATCATTGAAAGTCCAAGTTCATGAACGAGATATTTGACCTAAAATAAGTTTATGGGAAGACAATTGATTTTGGTTAAATAGTTATTTGACTTTAGCATGTAGTCATGACTTTGTGTTTATAAATAAAGACCTCCAATACCTGGGGAATTCCTATGGCCATGTGTAAAGGCCTGTACCAATGATCTGGCTATCAAATATTTTTTTTTTAATTTAAAAATACCAGTGCATCATAACTGACTTGGACTATTCTAAAAAGACCTTGCATTTTCACAGCTGGAAGACTCAGATTCCTCTTCCTGCTCCGGCAACACAGGCAAATTTTGGAATGTCAGTGAATTTCTGTCCCTGCTTCCAATTATTCAGCCCCTTGAAGTTGGAGATGAGTATTGGGGAGTAGAAACAGCATGCATTTTGCAGTCAGAGAGACATAGGTTAAAATATACAACTGATAATGAATGTTGTGACTTAACTTTTCTGAGCCTTAGTTTCTTCATGGATAAAGTGGTAGCCATGGAAATTTAAAAAGATAACAATGTAACAGGGCCTACCTGTTGGAACAGTGGAAATGTTGGGTTTTTTATCTACTATTCTCTGAAGCATTGTCTGTGAGAAGTCTTAAAAATCTGGAGGAATAGAGACCCTCCATCCTACTTCATTTTTGTAAAGGAATCCAATTAACATTGTTGTGTTAATTCTATTACACTAAATGTTTTTCATTTTTTAATGATTGTGGATGGAAGTTGTATTAAGACATTTACCTGTTTTACCTAGCATGCAATCTATACGTAGTCCACATTTTTAAACTAAGTACACTGAACATTGTATGTTCATACTGGATTGTATGGTAAGAGTAAGTTTAGTTTTGTAAGAAACTGCCAAAGTAGCTGGACCATTTTGCATTCCCACCAGCAATGAATGAGAGTTCCTGTTGCGCCACATCCCTGCCACCATTTAGTGTGGTCAGTGCTCTGTATTTTGGCCATTCTAATAGGTGTGTAGTGGTATCTCATTGTTTAAATTTGCATTTCCCTGATTGATGGCATATTATGTGGAGCATCTTTTCATGTGCTTATTTACCAGCTGTATATCTTCTTTGGTGAGGTGTCATTTGTTAAGGTCTGTGGCCCATTTTTTAGTTGGGTTGTTTGTTTTCTTTTTGTGAGCTTTAAGAGTTCTTTGTATATTTTGGATAACAATTCTTTATCAGTGTTGCAAATATTTTTTCCTAGTCTATGTCTTGTCTTCTCTCTCTCTGACATCGTCTTTTGCAGAGCAGAAGCTTTTTTTTTAATGAAGTCCCGCTTATTATCAATTATGGCTTTCATGGATCGTGTCTTTAGTGTCTAAGAAGGCAAGGCAAGCATCACCATGCCCAAAGCAATCTAGGTTTTCCCCTGTGTTATTTTCTAGGAGTTTTATAGTTTTGCATTTTACATTTAGGTTTGTGACCAATTTTGAGTTAGATTTGTTTGAAGGGTGTAAGGTCTGTGTCCAGACTCTTTTCTATTTTTATTTATTTTTTTTGCATATGGATGTTCAGTTGTTTCAGCAACGTTGTTGAAGAGACTACCTTTATTCCACTATGTTGCTTTTGCTCCTTTGTCAAAGGTCAGGTGACTATATATAATAGGGGCTTATTTCTGGGCTTTCTATTCTGTTCCATTGATTTATCTGTCTGTTCTTTAGCCAACACCACAGTGTCTTGATAACTGTAGTTTTATATATAGTAAGTCTTAAATTTGGGTAGCATCAGTCCTCCAACTTTGTCTTTCTTCAGTATTATGTTGGCTTCTCTGGGTCTTTTGCTTCTTCATATAAACTTTAGAATCAATTTGTTGATATTTACAAAATAACTTGCTGGGATTTGGATTGGGATTGTATTGAATCTATAGATCAATTTGGGAAGAACTGACATCTTCACAACATTGAGTCTTCTTATCCATTAACATGGATATCCATTTATTTTATCTTAGGTTTTGTTCATCAGAATTTTGAAACTTTCTGCATATAGATCTTATACATATTTTGTTCTATTTATACCTAAGTATTTCATTTTTAGGGGTGCAAATGTAAATGGTGTTGTGTTTTTAATTTCAAATTCCACTTACCATTGCTAGAATATAGGAAAGCAGCTGACTTTAGTGTATTAATCTTCTGTTCTGTAACATTGCCATACCTGGTTATTAGTTGCAGGAGCTTTTTGTCAATTCTTTTGAAATTTCTACATACACAATTATGTTGTCTGCGAACAAAGACAGTTCTGCGTCTTCCTTCCCAATCTATATTTTTCTTTTCTTTTCTTTTCTTTTCTTTTCTTTTCTTTTCTTTTCTTTTCTTTTCTTTCCTTTTCTTTCCTTTTCTCTTCTTTTCTTTTCTTTTGCCTTATTGCATTAGCTAGGATTTGTAGTACATGTTAAAAAGCAGTGGTAAGGGGACATCCTTGCCTTGTCCCTAATCTTAATGGGGAAGCTTTGAATTTCTCACCAAGTATGATGCTAGCTGCAGGTTACTGTAGGATAGATAGTCTTTATCAAGTTGAGAAAATTCTCTCCCCTGAGAAAAACCCTCCCTGAGAGTTTTTGTTTTCTTTTTAACTCTCAGACTCATACACTCTGACCCTCCAGCAAGTTGTCAGTTCCAGTTCAGGTTTTCCTACCGTCCACACCGGTCCTGTGGGCGTTATTGCTGGTGAGTCTCTGCTGTCCTAAGCGGTGACTCCCTGTACTCACCTGTCTCTCCAAGCTTGGAGGCAGTGGTTTACTGTGTCCTCCCGTCTCTTACAGACTCAAGAAGAGTTGATTTTTCAGTCTGTTCAGTTTTTTACTTGCTTTTAGGGTGGAGTGGTGATTTTCAAACTCCTTACCCACAGATCCAGAAAGTGGAAGTCTCTTAAGCTTTGTTTTAGTGGTTTTTGTCATACAGAAGTTTTTCTTTTTAATGTAGTCAAAATGTCAGTCTTTGCTTTTTGGAATAGGAACCTCTTCTTACCCTGAGTTCACGACTCTTCTGTATTATTCAAATGGTTAAATACATTCTTTTTCCATTTTTAGAAATTAAAAGTTACACATTCCAGGGTTCCTCATCATTTCCTTTCTCCCACGCTGCACATACATCTGAGTCGGTGTGGCCAATCCCTAAAGTACTGTGAGGCCACCAGAGCAGTCATCATAAGCAGAGAAGACTGAAAGGATGGTTTAACGGTTCTCTGAAATGCAATGACGAGGAATATGCCACAGTGTTAATTTCCTGGGATACTAGAACCTGAAGCTCTGCTGCAGTTACACTGATTAAGAGTAAGGCAGCCCCCGAATAGAAGAATATGTAAATAAGCAGTGGAGGTGAAACAGCAAAATCCAAACTGGGAGAAACTCTGCAGGACAAGTGCTCAGCAAAAGAATTGCAAGGAAGAAAGAGAGAGGGAGGGGAAACCTCTAGATTAAAAGGGAGTTAAGGGACATAACCAGTTGCAGGAGATGATCTTCTTTGGACCCTGATTCAAAACAAACTCAACTATAATTTTATGTGTATAATGTGATGGCTCAGTGTGAGGTCGGGGTGGTGGTGGATGGGGGTGGGGGGTTCACGGTGTGAGGGATGTAAAAATAAAATAAAATAAAATAAAGCTATAAAAAAAAAACTACAAATTTTTTCTAAGATAATGTGTGAAACATTGGGGGGAAAATAAAAACAAATGGTTGAATATTTGTTGATATTAAGGAATTAATATTCACATTTTAAAAGGAGGAGTAATGCTGTGATTGTGTTAACAGAAAGTCCTTTTAGAGGTAGGTTTTGAAATATTGACAAATGAAATGTCCAAGATTTACTTCGGAGTAATCCAGGGGTGAGGACATACATGAAACAAGTTGAATTTTTGCTCTAAATTTTGAATCCGTGTCAAAATGGAAAATAGAGGTATTAGTGAATTCACTTTTCCCCAGTAAATTCATATTAGGAGGCCAAATATTTTTCATGTGTTCAGTCATTTATGTATTAATGCTGGGTTCTGGGGATAAAGCTATGCATAAGATAGACAAAGTCCATGCTTTTAGGAAGCTGACAGTTTAGAACCTAGAGGGAGCTGGGCAAGAGACAATAGCAAGCAATGTAAATAAATGTAAAAATACTAACTGGTAAGATGTACAATGATGAAGATAAGACAATGTGATGGGACAGTGACTGGTGGGGGGATCACGCTGAAGATGTGTCATTCACCCCCAGTGTGGAAGATGCTCCATAAACGACACCTTGAATGTCACGAAGGAGTCAGCCATGGAAAGGTCTGGGGAAGCTACAGGCAGGGGTCCCACCCACGCAAAGGGTCTGACGTTGGCCTACGTGACGGACAAAAATAAGACTGGCATGGCTTGAGTGTCCCGAACAAGTTGGTGGTGACAGGCTGGACACCACCGAACTACGGGGAGCAGCATTAACGGTTCCAGAAAGCACTATGATGGGCCACTTTAACTATCGAGATAATTTTCCACTTCCTTGTGCTCAGTTTGGGAAGAACACCCTGGTTTGATATTTGTCTTTTCAGTCATGCTTTCAGTATCCCTCGCCAGGAGGGTAACTTTTTGGGGGAAAGCCCCAAAGAGGTAGTTCTTCAGGCACCCCAATTTTAATTGAAATTAGGTGAAAGGACACATGGATTTGTTGCTCTCTCCTTTCCAGTGCCATTTTTGTGACAAGGCCTTTATGAACCAAGCTTTTCTACAGAGTCATATTCAGCGCCGCCACCCTGAAGATTCTCACCTTGGTAAGTACTGAGCTCAACTTCAAAGAGCGGTTTTCTTTCTGGTACGTTTTTCTTTTTTCAGTGAGACATGGTCCAGTGCATTTCTCAGTCCTTTCAGAACCAAGTGTCGTAGTCCTTGTTCATTCATGAAGTAAATATTGAGCCTTGCTATGTGCCATGCACTGCAAAGTCCTGCATTCTAATGAAAGTCTTACATTCTAAAGTGGGGGGCAGAGGAGATGCATTTAAGTGGAAGAGTGATTCTTTTCCAATGGTGGCAAATGCAACAAAGAAAATAAAGCAGGAGCATGGAATGGAGAGTGACTCCAGGTCGTCAGTGAAGGCTTCACTAAGGAGGCAATATTTGATCAAACACCAGAATGATGAGGAAATCCCAGTCTGGGGAAAATCTGAGAAACGAATATCCCAGGCAGGGGGACCTCTAACTGTGAGGGGTATAAGGGGAAGGCAGGACAGTGCATTTGAGGACCAGACAGAGGTTGGTGGAGCAGAGTGAGCAAGAAGGTGATCTGTGGTGATGTTGGAGAGGAAGGAGCTAGGTTCCCTGGGACCTCAAATGTCCTGGGCAGGAATGTGGGTGTTTTTATAAGCCTAGTGGGAAGCCACCGGAGGATTTTAAGTAGGGGAGGGACAGGACCTAACTTGTACCTTAAATTGACCCCTCTAGCTGCTGGTGGAGAACAGACTGTAGGGACAATGGTGTAAGCAGGTAGAAGAGTAAGGAGACTGCAAGAGTAGCCCAGGTGAGAGAATATGGCAGCCGGACCAGGAGAGTACCAGGGAAGATGGCAGAAGTGAAGATGAAAGAGAGTATGTTCTAGACACAGAGCACACAGAGATGGGACTCAGCACAAGAAAAAGAGATGAAGCAAAGGCGATCCTGGGTTTTTGTCCTATACATTTGGGTGAATGGCAGGGAAATGAGGGGAGGGAAGCAGGTAGAGGGAGAGTGGACAGTTTGTGTTGGCCCTAGGTAAACGTAAGTTACACATACGATCACCGTCCAAGTGGAGAAGCTGGAGGTCTTTAGGTCAAGGGAGAGGCCCAGGCTGGAAGTATAAACCTGGGAGTCATTAGCAAAGCTGGGCTGGATGAAGTCACCTAGATAGAAAAGAGAAGACAGCTGAGGGCCAGCCCTGGGGCTCTCCCCACACTAGGAGTTCAGGAGAAGCAGCTGAGCAGAGTGAGAAATAGTAGTTATTGAGGTAGGAGGGAAACCTGTGGAGTGTGATGTCCTGGAGACGAAGGGAAATAAATGTTTCAAGAAGGAGGCAGTTGTCAGTTGTATCGAATGTTCTGAGGCACAGAGTAAGATGAAGACTGAGAACTGACTGTTGATGTCACCATAGATATTGGTGACCTTGACATAGCAGCTTCAGTGGATTGGTGGGGACAAAAGCCTGAATGGAAGGAGCTGAAAATCAAGCAAGGAAGTGTTTATATCAATTGCAGACATTTATTTTAGTAGCATTTGCTGGGAAGGAGAGCAGAGACATAAGGCATTACCTGGAGGGAAATGTGGGATCAAGGGAATGTGTTTTGTTTGATGTGGGAGATACTAAGATGAGTGTGGGTACTGATATGAATTAACTGATAAGGGTGAAATGGAGGAATCAAGAGAGGGGAGGGGTTCTCTGATTTACCAAGGAGCAGGTTTCCTACTATTTAAATGTTCTCACAAGCAAAGAATGCAAGGTGTATTTCTCCATCAGCAGATCAAAGCATTTTTAGATTGCTGCACTAATCCACAGAAATTCTTGGGATTTTAAGTGTTTTCAGTATCTAGACATGTGTACTTCTAGCTTATTACTCAGTGCCTGCTTTCGCCTCCCTTTTGGGCCAGTCTGTTTCCATTTCTGCCTATTTCAGGGAAATAGATTTATTTAGGAAAGAGCTAAACTTTGTATACACAATATAAACAGCATAAAATTCCATTTATAAGCCATGGATCACTGATACAATTTAGTAATTAATTAGATAAACTGGAAAGATTAAATATTTTAACGAATTAGCATTCTTCCGTGTGAAACTGACTTTCTTTCTCTTCTGTTTCAGTATCTTATTCTATCTCATACTCGTTTCAGAGAGTATTTCAGACTCTGAAATGAGTATTATTTCTTCAGGTCATCTTTGAGATTCTGACTTTCTACTTTGGTTTCCATACCTTTCATGTCTACACTCACAGACACATGTATATCCATTCAGTCATGTGTACATCTGCATGTAAGTACATGACATAAGTATTCTTCGCTTCACTTGTTGCTTCCTTTTACAATTTTTCAATACTTCGTTTTTGCCCATGGACAGATTGTGGCCCAAGTTTGCATTTTGATTGCCAGCCTCTACTTGTCTTAGCATTGATGGGGTTCTCAGGAGAGTTCAGTGGGAGCCAGAAGAATGGTGACCATAGACATTTCCATACGGTGGCACCTGCAGTGGAAGCTGCTGCTTCCCCTCTCTCATTGAGATAGACATCTCAAAGAATAGCCTAGGATTAATCCTTGTCACCATTACCGTTCCCTGAATGGCCTCCCACACTGTCCCTGTGGGATCATCCAACCTCAACACAATGGCTGAAAGAATCTGTAAAAATAATTCAGCACCTATTACTACAAATAAACACTAAGGAGCAAAAATTGACTCGTGGCATGACAAAAAGTATTAATATCCCAAGTAAGGGCAGTTTCCTTTGTTTTTGTCTTATCAATAGGACTCTACCCCCTAAGTTTTCAGAGAGGTTTCATAAGCGATGGTATTTTAATAAGATATTTCTGTTGCAACAGCGTATAAGAAAAAGGCACAGACTGATACGCTCCAGAATGAGATTGACATGTTGAAGGAGCAGCTGCAGCTCACCAAGTCTCAGTTAGAGGCTGCACAGCACGCCCATGCAGTCCGATCCTCTAAGGTATGATACCAAATTCTGAAACAGTGGTGTATTGGGAAGGATTGACATTAATTCCTTTTGAATGTTTGGTAGAATTCACCAGTGAAGCCATCTGGTCCTGGAGTTTTTTGGGGAAAGTTTTTGATTACTGATTCAATTTCCTTACTCATTATTGGACTGTTCAGATTTTCTATTTCTTCATGATTTAGACTTGGTAGGTTGTATGTTTCTAGGGATGTATCCATTTTTCCTAGGTTGTCCAATTTGTTGGCATGTAATTGTTCATAGTAGTCTCTCATGATCCTTTGCAATATTGTGGTATCGGATGTAATGTCTTTTCTTTTGTTTATAATTTTATTTATTTGAGTCCCTTTCGTTTCTTGGTTAGTCTAGCTCAAGGTTTGTCAATTTTGTTTATTTTTCAAAAAACAACAACCCTTAGTTTCATTGATCTTTTCTACTGTTTTCCTATTCTATATTTATTTTTGCTCTAATCTTTATTATTTCTATCCTTCTGCTAACTTTTGGCTTAGTTCTTCTTTTTTCTGATTCTTTGAGGTGTATGTTATGTTGTTTATTTGAGGGTTTTTTTCTTAATGTAGGCATTTATAGCTATAAACTTTTGTCTTAGAACTGCTTTTTCTGCATCTCATAAGTTTTGGTATATTGTGTTTGCATTTTCATTTGTTTCAAGATACTTTTGATTTCCCTTTTGATTTCTTATTTGACCCATTGGTTGTTCAGGAATGTGTTGTTGAAATTTCCAAATACCAGTTAATTTTCTAATTTTCCTCCTGTTACTGATTTCTAGTTTAATACCATTATGGTCAGAAAAGATGCTTGGTATAATTTTAATCTTGAATTTATTAAGACTTGTTTTCCAACCTCACATATGATCTATCTTGGAGAATGTTCTGTGTGCGCTTAGAAGAATGTCTATCAACTGATGTTCGATAAGATGTTCTGTATGTCTGTTAAGTTAATTTGATCTATAGTGTTGTTCAAATACTGTATTTCTTTATTGATTTTCTGTCTGGAATTAAAATTGTATCTCCATGATAAATTGACCCTTTTATCATGATATGATTTTCTTTGTCTCTTCAGATCTTTCTTTTTTACTAATGTGGACATTTACAGATATAAATTTCTCTCTGGGCACTGATTTGGCATGTTGTGTTTTAATTTTCATTCATCTCAAAGTATTTTCTGATTTCCCTAGTGAGTTTTGCTTTGACCCATTAGCTGTTTAAGAGTTTGTTGTTTAATCTTCATGATTTTTATTTTTCAGTTTTCCTTCTGTTGATTTCTGCCTTCATGCCATTGTGGTTTAAGAATATACTTTGCATGATTCCAATCTTTTTAAATTCATTAAGAATCATTTGATGACCTAACATATGGTCTATCATGGTGAATTTCCCATGTGTATTTAACAAGATTGTAAATTCTGCTGTTGTAAGGTGCAGTGTTCTTTATATGTTTGTTAGATCAAGTTTGTTTATAGTGTTCAAGTCCCCAGTTAAGAAAACCAAAAGTCATTGAGAAATCAAAGGCTGATCGACTAGACCTCATATAAATATGAATTTGTGTTTTTTGGGGGGTGAGATGGGGCTATTCTTTTTTGTTTATTTATTGTGGTGACAATTGTTAGTAAAAGTACATAGGTTTCAGGTGTACAATTCTGTATTACATCATCTATATATCACATTGTGTGTTTACCATGCAGAGTCAGTTCTCCTTCCATCACCATATATTTGATCCCTTTTACTTTCATCTACCACCTCCCTCCCCCCATACCCTCTGGTAACTACTAAACTATTGTCTGTGTCTATGAGTTTTTGTTTCTTCATTTGTCTTGTTCCTTTGTTATTTTCAGTTTTATATACCACATATCAGTGAAATCATATGGTTCTCAACTTTTTCTCTCTGACTTATTTTGCTTAGCATGATAATCTCAAGATCCATCCATGTTGTTGCAAATGGCACTATTTCATCTTTTCTTATGGCCGAATAGTATTTCATTGTGTATATATACCATATCTTTTTTATCCAAGCATCTATCGAAGGACACTTCGGTTGTTTCCATGTCTTGGCCACCATAAATAAAGCTGCACTGAACATTGGAGCACATATATCTTTACGGATCGATGTTTTCAGATTTTTGGGTAGATACCCAGGAGAGGGATTGCTGGGTCATGTGGTAATTCTATTTGTAATTTTTTGAGGAACCTCCACCCAGCTTTCCATAGCAGCTGCACCAGTCTACATTCCCACCAACAGTGTCTGAGAGTTCCTTTTTCTCCACAACCTCTCCAACACTTGTTATTTTTTGTCTTGTTGATGATAGCCATTCTAACTGTGGTGAGGTGATATCTCATTGTGGTTTTTATTTGCAATTTTCTGATGATTAGTGATGTTGAGCATTTTTTCATATGTCTATTGGCCATTTGTATGTCCTCTTTGGAGAAATGTCTCCTGAGGTCCTCTGCCCATTTTTTAATTGAATTATTTGTGTTTTTGCTACTGAGTTGTATGAGTTCCTTGTATATTTTGGATATTAGCCCCTTATCGGAGGTGTTGTTTGCAAAAATCTTCTCCCATTCGGTTGGTTGCCTCTTTATTTTGTTGATGGTTTCTTTTGCTGTGCAGAAGCTTTTAAGTTTGATATAGTCCCATTAATTTACTTTAGCTTTTACTTCCATTGCCTTTGAAGTCAAATTCATAAAATGCTGTTTGAACCCAAGGTCCATAAGTTTAGTACCTATGTTTTCTTCTATGCAGTTTATTTTTTCAGGTCTTATGTTTAGGTCTTTGATCCATTTTGAATTAATTTTGGAACACGGTAACAGATAGCAGTCTAGTTTCATTCTTTTGCACATGGCTTTCCAAGTCTCCCAGCACCATTTATTGAACAGGCTGTCTTTTCTCCATTGTATGTTTTGGCTTCTTTGTTGAAAATTATCTGTCCATATGTCTATGTGGGTTTATTTTTGGGTTCTCAATTCTATTCCATTGGTCTGTGTGTCTGTTTTTCTGCCAATACCATGCTGTTTTGATTATTGTAGCCCTGTAGTACAAGCTAAAGTCAGGCAGTGTGATACCTCCAGTATTGTTCTTGTTTCTTAGGATTGCTTTTGCTGTTCGGGGTTTTTTGTGATTCCATACAAATCTGATGATTGTTTTGTTCTATTTCTTTAAAAAATGCCATTGGGATTTTGATGGGGATTGCATTAAATCTGTATATTGCTTTGGCTAATATGGCATTTTAACTATGTTGATTCCTCCAGTCCATGATCATGGAATGTCTTTCCATTTCTTTGTGTCTTCTTCAATTTCTTTTAAAAATATCTTACAGTTTTCCGTATATAGGTCTTTCACATCCTTGGTTAAGTTTATTTCTAGGTATTTTATTCTTTTTGTTGCACTTGCAAAAGGAATTGTTTTTTATCTCTTTGTCTGAGATTTCATTGTTAGTATATAGGAATCCAATGGACTTTTGTACATTGATTTTGCAGCTGGCCACCTTACTATATTCATTTATTGTTTTTAATAGCTTTTTGGTGACGTCTTTAGGGTTTTCTATATATAGCATCATGTCATCTGCAAAGAGTGACAATTTAACTTCTTCATTCTCAATTCAGATGCCTTTTATTTCTTTCTCTTGTCTGATTGCTCTGACTAGGACTTCCAATACTATGTTGAAAAAGAAGTGATAGGGGACAGCCCTGTCGTGTTGCTGAATGAGATGGGGCTATTCTACTAAATTGATATGGTATCAAGAAAGTTTTTTTTGCTCAGTACTTTTCTTTTATAAAGTATGTTTACATTTTACATATTATTGCATGTCTGCAAGTTTACAGATCACAGAACTCTTGAGACTTTGGGCCACTGTGTTTGTATTTTAAAGGATGTAAGAACAAAAGGATGTTCTGTGCTGCCTTTGGTTTGGAAAAATCATTGTGTACAGACCTGCCATTATACGAAGTGTTCCTGCAAGCCTCACAGAAATATGCAATACTAGCTGATACATTTGACGTGAAGTTTGTCAACTGACTTAAAATTTTGTATATTTGTTTCATACCAGAACTTTTAAAGCCATGTGTTAAATTTTATTTCAGGAATATGAAATGCAGAAAACAAAAGAGGAAGAATTTCTGAAGCTAGTTGATAGATGGAAGGAAGAAGAAAAGGAGAAACTACTTGATGAAATGGAAAAAGTCAAGGAAATGTTTATGAAGGAGTTTAAAGAATTAACTTCCAAGAATTCAGCATTAGAATATGTAAGTATTAAACCGAGAAGTCCTCATAGTATTGGTAGAGTTGTTGCCTTGAGAGCTAGCATTAGAATAACATGATGGCCAGTGAGCCCAGAAGTTCCTTTATTGTACCTTTTACCTTATTGTACCCCTCCTCCCTGAGATTCTTGAGGGAGCTCAAGGTATATATAAGACAGAGCAAGTCAGAAAAATCATTTTGTTGAGAATGGGAGCTTTGGCCCAAACCCCAATGCAGGACACTTGGTACATTTGATCAGATCATACACGGTCCCTCTTTCCTTAGCTGATTAGGTTTGAAACCTTAAGCCATAAACCCCTCGCTGAGTATTGGAACTTTCCGGAAAGATCACCAATGTGAACAGAGAAGGAAGCCAACCCAGAAAGACAGAGGAAGAACCTTCGCCAGTCCTGGCGGGCAAGGAGGACAGAGTCTGGAGCAGGCTGGATGTGGCTAAATGAGCCCCCTCCCTTGTGGAAGCAGCCTTGCTGCACACTGCCCTGGTTACCTGCATGGATGACAGAGACACGCCTCACTGAGCTGTGACCTTCATCCTCTGTGCACTCCTTCCCCAGAAAGTAGCTGGTGTCCTCCGGCTAAGAATGATGTGAGCTCTTTGGGCAACTCAGTCCTAAATCATCCTTAGGGAAAAGGCAACGCGGGAGGCGAGGGAAGATCCTCGAGCTCCCTCTAGGGGCCAACACATTTTATAAATTAAAATAGAGGGATATTTTTGCAGTACTGTTAAGATCCTTCTCTAAAACACCTCGAACTCTCGCATAAGGGTGGGCAAAATGTGACCTGTGAACCAAATCTGCTATTCCCCTGTTTTTGTATGCCTCATGAGCTAAGAAAGTTTGGTACACTTCCACACAGTTGACAGCATTCAAAAGAAGAATATCTCATGACATACGAAAGTTATAGGAAGTGTCCATAAGTAAAATTGTTTTGGAACACAGCCATACTCATTCCTTTGTATTTTGTCTGTGGTGCCTTTGTGCTAGAGCAGTAGTGTTGAATGGTTGTGACCGAGACCTTCTGTGTCTCACAAAACTGAAAATGTTTACTATGTGGCTCTTTACAGAAAATGTCTGACAGGCCCGTCATATCTTTATAAAGTAAATATGACACGAGGTTAACAATTGGTGAAGGTGAAATGGATGTTCATTGTACTGTTCTTTCAACTTTCCTGTAAGTGGCAAATAAAAAGTTGGGGCGGGGGGAATAACTTAGGATGGCTCATTGTGTATTTTCTGCAGGGCTTCCCTCAGGCAACTTTCTGTCAGTTCAGTTAGCCTATATTACCTCTCCTTTGTGGTTGTTCTTCCCAAGTATCAGGATCCCTAAACAGTACTGATCTCTCTATTCACAGTTTCTTTACCACCCATACTCCAGGGTCCTCTCCTGAACTCACATTGTGGCGCCTTCTCAAAGTGGGAGTCCCTATTACCCACAGTAGTGGAGGATTTTGATACTAATCAATTAAGACTGACTTAACGTCTTCCCCATCAAGTCCACGCTCATTTTGTGCCCTTGTGATAAGCTACCAATTACAGTTTTTTTGCCTGAGATTCCTTGCATGATCCTACACCTGGCTCCCCACCCCCAGGACAATTATGGGCTGGACTTTTCTCCACAGTTTTACCACTCCTACCTTTTTTTTTTTTAAGTAGATTTATTGAGATATAGTTCACATTCCATACAGTCCACCCACTTTACGTGTACAATTCAGTGGTTTTTCTTATGTTTAGAGTTACGCAACCATCTTCATGGTTATTTTAGAACATTCATCACCGCAAGAAGAAACCTTGTACCACTGGCACTCCCTCCACACTTTCCTCCCCCCCAACCCCTGGCAACTATGAATCTTCTTTCTGTCTCCATGGATCTGCCTGTTATGGACATGTCATATAAATTGAATCATACAATATGTGTTCTTTTGTGAGTGGCTTTTTTCACTTAGTATAATATTTTCAAGATTCATCCATGTTGTATTTATTGGTATTTCATTCCTTTTTATTTTTTTTATTGCCGAATGATATTCCATTGTTTTGGTGCATTCATCAGTTGTTGGAGTTTGGGTTGTTTGCTCTTTTTGGCTATTGAAGGCTTTTTAAATTGTTATTAAAAATAGACTATTTTTTAGAATAGTTTTAGGTTTACAGAAAAATTGAGCAGATACTACAGAAAGTTCCATATGAGCCCCCCTCCCACCTTATACATACTTTTCCATATTACTGACATCTGAAATTAGTACATTTGTTACAATTAATGAACCCACATTGATACATTAGTGTATTAATTAAAGTCCCTTCATTCTGATTCCTTTAGTGTTTACCTAATGTCCTTTTTCTGCTCCAGGATCCTATCCAGGATGCCATATTACATTTAGTTGTCATGTCTTTTTAGTCTCCTCTTGTGTGTGACAGTCAGACTTGTTTTTGATGACCTGGACAATGTTGAGGAGTCCTTGCCATGTACACTGCAGGATGACCCTCTGTTGGAACTGATCTGATACTCTTCTCGTGGTCAGACTGGACTTGAGGGTTTTTGAGAGGCAGACCTCAGAGTTAAATTGCAATTTTCATCATATCATATTGAGGGTATATACTGTCTACATGATTTATGGCTGTTGATGTTGACCTTGACCGCCTGGCTGAGGGAGTGTTTGTCAGGTTTCTCCACCAAAGCGTTACCTCTGAGTACATTTCCTACTGTACTCTTTGAAAGGAAGTCGCTATGTGCAGCCCAGACTAAAACAGCGGGGAACTATGTTCCTCTACTGTTTTGTTTTTGAAGTTAACACACAGTATTACGTTCTGTGAATGTGAATTTCTGAGGGTGTTTACTGCTAGTTACTTTGGGACTGACAAAGGATAAAATTAAAACATTGCGTACCTAATGGGTTCATGGATGCGGCCCCAGGTGATGATGGCCACATCACTAAGTTATCTTGAGAACCGGCTGTGCCCATTTCCTCTGTTTCTGGCAACTGTCACATGCCCATCAAAATTTTTAAGACCCATTGTCTAGATTAGAAAGTTAGGTTTTCCTTTCTCTTTTTCGCCCTGTGTATGTTCTTTTGATTTGAAGGAACAAAAAGGAAAATCAGTCGACAGGAGAAGCAGGAGAAGCGCAATGAGCAACCAATAGGATAGTCAGATTTAAAACATGCTCCCCAGTTTTATTCTCTGTTTCAGTCTTATGAAAGCATAAACATTCGTACCAGTGATTTTGCATCTCATTTTACAGCAATTGTCAGAAATCCAGAAGTCCAATATGCAGATCAAGTCCAACATAGGCACATTAAAAGGTGCACGTGAGCTTAAAGAAGAACGTCCTCAGTATCCCCAGGATTTCCAAAATGTGATGCAACTTCTTGACAGTCAGGTATGTGACAGTGGGCAATAACTGTGGTCTAGGCCTAGTTTTTCTTAGTGAAGTAATTAATGTACAGCTAGCATCATCTACAGAAAAAGTGTACGTCTTTTTCAGCGACTGTGAAAGTGGCTAATTCTTTTTTTCTTATCTCCTAATACATGTATAATTCCTAATAGGTGTTCATTAGCTGCTTGTTGATTGACTAGTAGATGTGGATACAGAACAGTTAGCAAAATTGTTTCATTTTCCCCTAAGATAGTATCTTTTCAAATTGGTTAGTATTACTTCAATATTTATTTTTCATATTTTGGATGTAGGTCTCACTTTCCAAAGGCATACTGAAGCACTAACTTTCTTTTCAGAGCTTAAATATACATACAACTACCATGTTTCCCCGAAAATAAGACCTAGCCGAACCATCAGCTCTAATGCGTCTTTTGGAGCAAAAGTTAATACAAGACCCAGTGTTATTTTAATATAATATAGGACCAGGTCTCAGATAGCATAATGTAATGTAATGTAATGTAATGTAATGTAATGTAATGTAATATAATATAATATAATATAATATAATATAATAAAATATAATATAATATAATATAATATAATATAATATACTGGGTCTTACATTAAATTTTGCTCCAAAAGATGCATTAGAGCTGATGGTCTTATTTTCAGGGAAACTGTATATTGGTGAACTGACAATCTTTTACCTTTATCAAACATAATTACAAGCATTTGGCAGTGTACCTCTGTAATTAGCGCAGTCGTCACACTGGCTATTTTGGCCACACTGGTTTGGGGGAACCTTGTGTTTTACAAGGAAACAAATAGAGGTTAAAGCTTATGAATTCAGGATTTTTTTGAAAAGCAATAATGCATCATTTTTAAAAGTGTGGTTTTGAATACAGACGACTGCCACTGCTGCTTGCTTTGCTCCTTACGTCTTGCCTCCCTCCCAAAAATCCACCTTCCACGTCGCAGCCAGGCTGACCATGTCACTGTCCTGCCTAAAACCCTTCAGTGGCTCCCTGTTTTTCACCGAACAAAGTGTAGAATCCATAAGCAGCATCCACAGTCCCTGAGGATCCAGACCCTGTGTCATCCCCCACCTTTCTCGGTGTTACCGTGACACTCTCGGCAGCCCAAAAACAGCTCATGGTTCCCAGAACACGGCATTCTGTTTTCTGCTGTTGCCCTTGTGGTGTGTCATAGAGAATAAGATGAAAACCAAGAGCAAATGTGTTTCAACATTTTTAACTGTATGTATTCTAGAACATGTCTGCTAACATTTCGCCAAAAAGATAGTCAGGTTTCATAGGCACCCACTAAAAAGCAAGCTTCCATTTTGAGTAGACTTCATTGTTACAGTTGCACATACATTATTTTTGTTTTGCCGTTTCATAGGAAAGCAAATGGACAGCTCGAGTTCAAGCTCTTCATCAAGAACACAAGAAAGAGAAGGGTCAGGTAAGATTAGGAAACCATCCCTATATTCATTGCAGCATTATTTACAGTGGCCAAGATATGGAAACAACCTAAGTGTCCATTGAGAGACGACTGGATAAAGAAGAAGTGGTATGTAGTACATGCAATGGAATATTACTCAGCCATAAAAAAGAATGGAATCTCGCCATTTGCATCAACCTAGATGGACCTGGAGTGTGTTATGCTAAGTGAAATACATCAGACTGAGCAAGGCAAATACCATGTGATTTCACTTATATGTGCAATCTGAAAAACAAAGTAAACAAATAACACAGAAGCAAACTTGTAGATACAAAGAACAAACTAATGGTTGCCAGATGGGAGGGTGTTTGGGAGAGTTGGGTGAAAAAGGAGAGGAATTAAGAAGTACAAAGTGGCAGTTACAAAATAGTCATGGGGATCTAAAGTACAGCATAGGAAATATAGTCAATATTATTATAGTAACTATGTATGTTGTCGGATGGGTACTAAACTTATCAGGGTGATCACTTTGTAAGGTATATAACTGTCTAATCAGTATGTTGTACACCTGAAACTAATATGATTTAATATGTCAACTGTATTTGAAAAAAATAAACCAATGGCCTATATGTAGGTCATTTTTGCAAAGAATATTTGTGTTTCTTTATAATTAAGGTAGTATTTGTTCACTTAATAAAATTTGTAGGGTAATACCCGTGTAACAAAAATTAAATTACTTATAATTCCAATACCAAAGATAACTACTGCTACTGCTTTGTTATAATTTCTTTTAGTTTGTTTTCTGTGCTATAAATGTTGTATTTCTATAAGTATAGAAACACATACATACAATCTTACAAATTTTGAATTATGCTTTATATCTATAACTTCATATACTTTTCACTTAGTATATCACATTTTCCTATATTTTAAAATATTCTTCAAAATCATGATTTTTAATGGCTGCCTGATGATCTTATAGATGTATCATACGTTATTTAATCATTTCTTCATTGTTGAATATATGTTTCTAATTTTTTCACACAGAGTGACAATCCAGATAATTTTTAAATAAAGGCAGGGATTGTTCACATTAAAATCATTTTAATGAAAACAAATTTAATTATAACACTGATTCCCTTTCAGCTGAATGCACTAGAAATTTAAGTGTTAAAGTGATTTTACACTAGTGCAAAACATCTAAAGTAGATTTATTTGAGATCCTTTTTTTTAGTAAAAATGGTTTATTTTTTCCCTTTAAGTTGCCTGTGTTTTGTAGCTTCTGTATCCCCTGTGTTAATCTGCTCAGGCTGCCATAACAAAGGACCATAAGCAGGGTGGTTTCAACAACAGACACTTATTTCTCACGGTTCTGGTGGCTGGGATTGTGGGTGTTAGCCAGTTCAGTTCCTAGTGCGAGCCCTCTTTCAGACAGCCACCTTCTCATCTTCCCGCTGTACCCTCACGTGGAAGGGGTGTGTGTGTGGGGGGGGGGGAGAGAGAGAGAGAGGCACAAGAGCTCTGGTCTCTTCTGATTAGGGCCCTGATTCCATCACAAAGACCCTACCTTCATGACTTCATCTAAACCTAATAACATCCCAAAGGCCGCATCTCCTAATATCACACTGGAGGTTAGGGCTTCAACCTGAATTCTGGGGGGAGGGCACAAACATAGGGTTTGTAATGCCCAGGGGGAAAGGGATTCAACAGGACCTGTACTCTGGGAGTGCAAACTTGAGCCACTTTAGATTTCTACTTCCCACACCCTCCTCTGGCCTTGCTTTATATGTCACCTGTGACTGCTCTATCCAAGTAGGTAGTCCCCTCCATTTACTCTCACCACTGCGTGACTATAGCTCTGACCACTATTTTAAATCGTATTTTGCTTACTTGTTTACTTGTTTATAGTCTGTCTCTCTAATTAGATCACTAGCCCTATGAAGGAGGGACTCTATTTGGTTCTTCATCGTAATGTGCCAAATATGTGATTGACACTCATTAACTATTTGCTGAATGAATGGGGAAGGTTGCAAGATGTCCAACAAAGGGATCACTCAACCATGTTTCTGTGGATGAGAAATGCTGATTGTAGGATTCAAAAGAAAGTGCCGGGTTGAAAGAGTCTGAGCATGGTATTTGAACCTATGTCCTCTTAACCTCAGGGTCCTGCTTATCTGCCTCACTGCCTGGCTTACCTGTCACGCATTAGGCACTTGGCCAACTGGGGAGGAGAATAAGAATAGGCAGTGACAACTTAGAGAATGGTTGCTTTTCTGTAAGAAAGTCCTCGCTTTCCTTTGAGATGATCCAAGGTAATAGTTCCTAACCAGAATGACCTGAGGCTCTTCCCAAATACACACACGCAACTCTACAACTTCAGATTTTCATTCCGTAGGTAACTCAAGGACATGCATATTTTGGGGGTTAAAAAAAATCTAGACAATTCTGTTTTGGATCCATGGGTGAACCACTGCTCTTAGATAATTTGAAGATCCTACTCTTATTGTTCAAGGCATCTTCCAGCATTGACATTTAGAGAGAGAATTCAGGATTCCTTATTAATTCAGGCGTGTTTCATCCTTGCTCTTTTAAAGCCCCTTGTTGTATTCTAGGCAGTTGTGGGACTTTCAGTGGATCTTCTGGCTGGAATAGAATGCAAGTTGCCAAGTTTCACTTGGCCACTGCAAGCTGTGATCGAGGGAAAGACCAATGTGTGTGGTTAGGAAGAAGGAGAGGCCTTCCTGGTTCTGGGTGGGGCGCCGCGCCCCACGGATGGTGAGTGTGTGGGGTCTTTGTGCCACCGCTAGGCTACGCTGCTCCCTTGTCTGTTGGTTTTGTTTGTTCAAAAGCTGCTTGCTGCTTCCTTCACTTCTCTTAAAACCTAACAGAGGGACGAATTCAATCAGGTTTAGTAATCTCTGCCTGAGACCTAACTATTAATTATTCCACTTGATTGGTGCCTACTGTTCCTACAATGCACATATTGTGTTTCTCTGTTTAAGGGAAGTTATGTTTGCCAACTTTTTATTGCTTTACCGAGTTTCTTGGCAGTCTTTTTTTGTTTTGTTTTGTTTTTAAATAACATTGGTAGGAGTTCAAAGGGAGTCACAGATACACGATGGCATACCCTTTTGACCCAACATAAGACTCTTTAGAGCTTGGGAGGTTGTAGAATGGTCACGTAATGAAAGGAATGGAGGATGGGGTGATGTGGACTGATAGAAAAAAAAAAAAGCACAGAACTTGAAATGGTAGAAGGTCGTAACATGGGCTCGAGAGCTGCAAACTTTTTGAAATAATTTCTGTCTATCTCTTGCTTAGATATCACATTCCTCTCTTAGTACACTTTTTTCTGTAGTTTTCTGGTTAATTCTCATTTCCAATTCTCAATTCTTTATTTTCCTATGTTCTCTTTCTTGGGGCCTGGAATGCCTCCACATAATGTTGATCCTAAACCTCCACCCAAAACCCTGGGGATCTTTACTGGTTTTTCCTTCTATTTTCCAGCTCAGTGTTTCCCAAACTACTTTGGGGGCACTCTTCCAGTCGTCTGTAAAAATGTAGGAAAGGTTCTTGACAATGTCTCCTTGGGAGAAATTCTTAGTATTCAGTGGGATATGAAAGGTTCTTTTTAGTCCTCACTCAGGAAACCTTTTTAACTTGGTTCAACCCAGTGCTTGTCTCACCTCATAAGCACAGAGCACTTCAGAGGGGGGACTCTGAAGTCTATTGATTGACATTAACTTTTTGTTGTCATTATCTGTTTTTAATGTAACTGGACTATATTGGAGCAGTTTTAGGTTCACAGCAAAACTCAGCAGAAAGTACAGAGAGTTCCCCAAATCCACTGCCCCCACACTTTATAAGCACCCCCACCCCCACTGTCAACATCCCACACCACAGGGGTCCATTTGTTACAATCGATGAATTTACGTTGACACACCATTATCTATCATCCAAAGTACAAAGGTTACTTTAGGGTTCACTGTTGGTGTCATACATTCTGTAAGTTTGGACAAATGTGTAATGACAAGTATCCACCATTATAGTGTCATACAGAATAGTTTCACTGCCCTAAAAGTTCTCTGTGCTCTGCCTAGTCAACCCTCCCTCCCCTCAACCCCTGATCTTTTTACTGTTTCTGTACTTTTCCTTTTCCACAATGTCATCTAGCTGGAATAATACAAGATGCCATTTCAGATTGGCTTCTTCCATCTAGTAATAGCCATTTAAAGTTCCTCTAAGTCTTTTCGTGGCTTGATAGCTTATTTCCTTTTAGCACTGAATAATATTCTATTGTCTGGATGGACCACTGTTTATTTATCCATTCACCTACTGAAGGACTTTGGCTGCTTCCAAATTTTGGCAATTATGAGTGAAGCTGCTATAAACATCCATGTGCAGGTTTTTGTGGGGACGTAAAGTTTTCAACTCCTTTGGGTAAAGACCAAGGAGCTCTATTGCTGCGTCATATGGTAAGTGTCTGCTTAGTTTTGTAAGAAACTGCCCAACTGTCTCCCAGAGTGGCTGCACCGTTCTGCGTTCCCACCAGCAGTGACTGAGAGTTCCTGCTGCTGCACATCCTCACCAGCATTTGGTGTTGTCAGTGGTCTGGATTTGGCCATTGGAGGTCCATTGCCGTTACTTTTTGAGTTGGTGATCTATTTCTTAAAGTTTTGGGGGCTGATTGATTGTGTGCACGTATTTATTAACATCTTCCATGACATGCACACTACAGTGGGGAGCACTGACCTTGAAGCCAGACATGAAAGTTCAATCTGAGCTCTTCTCCCTCCAGCTCTGAGTTTGGGCCAGCTACTTTATCTCTCTAGACTTGAGTTTCCCCATCTGTACCATGGGGTCAAAATCTGTACCCTAAAGGTGGTGGTGTGGATTCAACAAGGTGAAGTGCTTCCTAACCCAGCCTCTAGCACATGGTGTTTGTTTTAAAAAAATCGAGCAAGTTAGGAAGTGCTGCTCTAGACCCTCTTTGTACTCCTCACAGGCAACGTTCCCCCCCAGCCCCACCTCTATTTCAGAGGCACATCCCTGTCTCTACGTCCGGGCCATAGGTTTTGGAATGTCCTTAGCCCCAATTACCAAGTTTCCCCCCTCTCTGTTTAAGCAACTACTGAAATCACTTCAAGAATCTTTCCCTAAATTATTGAAAAAAAAATTCTTCTTGAATTCTTCTTATCCAATATGTGATCCTTCCTGACATTGAGACTCTAAAGATGAATCTCTATGAATCTTTGGATCTCTCTGTCCTCTACATCTCTCCCTTTCTTTCTCTTCCTTCAACCATTCCTTCCTCCCTCCCTCCCTCCCTCCCTCCCTCCCTCCCTCCCTCCCTCCCTTCCTTCCTTCCTTCCTTCCTTCCTACTTTTCTTCTCTTTCTCCCTCCCTTTTTCCTCTACCCTCCCTCCTTCACCTTCCTTTTTTCAGTAAATATTTATTGAGAACCTCGTAAGGGCCAGAGATTGTGCTAGTTGCTGGACACGTAAAAATAATTAACAGGGGCTCTCTGGCCCATGGATTGCACATTCGAGCTGGGATGACACATGTGGACCTGTGAAGGACCCGACTGCATGGGGTCAGAGCCGCTCTGCATGCGAGCAGAAGCCTTGATCATTTATCACTACCAATCCCTGTTATTTCATGTAATGTGCTCAAGTTTACTCAGCTCTTCACCTCATCAGTGCTGTCTGTCTGAGCTCGCTGGGAACAGAAAGGAAGCCCCTTGTATAGCCGGGTCATGGTACTCAGTGCTCAAAGATTGACTCAATGACTTCATGTGTCAGCAAAGAAAGCAGGGCATGTTCGTATAGACTGAAGAAGACATTTTACGTGCAGGGTGTAGACTGATACCTTTCTGAATTTTTTTTTTCCAGCTCCTGTCACATATAGAGAAACTTCGCACCTCAATGATAGATGATCTAAATGCAAGTAATGTTTTCTACAAGAAAAGGATAGAGGAGCTAGGGCAGAGACTCCAGGAACAGAATGAACTGATTATCACTCAGAGACAACAGGTATTTGGGGCTACATAGTGTCACTGTTTTTCTTTAAGCACCACAATTTATCTAAGGACATGTGCTTTTATTTTAGAACATTTGTAAGTTGGGTAAGATAAAGAAGATGGAGTATTTTTTTCCCCTGTGGTTGTTTTAAAAAGTAAATCCAATCATATAATTTTAAAAGGTATATTAAAATAGTGTAGAGCAGATTTATTCCATTAGAATTCAGGAAAAAATTTGAAGTTAGAGAAGAATTTCTTTTGGTAATTACTTGGAGAAGCAGCCCAGTCCAGGTGCTGCTTTCATAAAACTTTTGCCTCCTTGTCTTTAAAGTGCATGTGTCCTCTTGTGTTTTGGAGGATTTATTGAAAAAGTTCATTTACTAAGTCCAGTATCTGTCCATTATCCAGTAGGTCCCTCTCTAATTTCAAACATGTATCGTCTCGCTAGAAAACTGTTTTTCTTTGCAGATTAAAGAGTTTACCAGTAAACCATTAAACAGTGTCATTGAACCCAAAGGTAAGTGGACCAGGATCCCAGTGCTGGAAGCAAGGCGGTCCTCCCTAACCATTTGCTGGGCATCAGAAGAATGTGGGGCCCCAATGTTTTACGGGTGTTAAGATGGCATTCCTCTCGTTATTTTAATTTGGGAGATCTGTTACCATGTCCCAGAAAGTTGAAGAATTTTAAATACCTAAACTATTATTGAATGGTCTCCTCTACTTTTTATCAGAATATTGTTATGCACAGTAATATGTGCAGTAATCATTTATCTCGGGACACGTGTGCAGTAGGTGGGGTTATAATTAAAAGCACAGGGTCCAGAGACAGACTGCGCTCCACTCGCATCTTTGGCACTTTGGAGCTTTGTGAGTCTCTGCCTCAGTTTCTTCAGCTCTAAAGTTGGACTATTAATAGTAACTACTTTATTGTTACAAGGATTTCATGGGAGGGCATGTGAAAAGTACACCTATTAAACATTCATTCGTGTTAGCTATTGTTATTGATATTAAACTCAATTATTCTAAAATACTATAGGGCCTTGAGGCATTATTCTTAATTGTGTGTTGGGGTTAAAGGTTTGTTCTATATGTAGTGACGGTATTATACAACCTACTGACTGTAGCAATGATAGCCACCCATTTCCGTATCATTCAAGAGCTAGTCTAGAAGGGAGACTGGGACCAGATGTACACTCTCACAGTGAAGCATAAAGCTTGCCTCCTGCCTGGTCTCGTTTCAAGGGATCCGCTCTTGGTTCCTGCACGTCGCAGGCTGTTAAGGCGTCTGTGTCTATTTGAGAGCTACTAAGTGGGGGTTGGTAATGGGTATACGAGCTGGGTTGCCTCTGTTTCAGGGTGCCACAAGAGGTACATTAATCTACACACTCATTTCCCTCTTGTTTTGACAGAAAGGGTTGGGAAGGACCATGGTTGCCTATAACTTCTCTTAGCATAGTCAGATCAGATAGAGGAATACCTGTATATTTACTTAGGATAAATATTTCACTAAGTGATTTTTAGAAAAAGTTAGCTTTGTAAGGATTTCTATTAAACATCTTTATTGGATGAGTTATTATATGTTGTTCAATTTTGTTTATTGTTTTCTGGGGGGGGCGGGGAAATTAGGATAAGCGCTAGCTTGTGATTTTTGTCATTAATTCATCTTTTTGTTATTTCAGGGAATCCTTCAACCTGGCAAATTTTTGAATCTAAGTCAACTGGCCCAGCTATACCTGGTACGTTTCTGTAATTTAGCTCAGGGTTCTAAAAGATATTTTTAAAGTGCTAAACCAATATATAACTTCTGCTTATTATTTTTGGAGACGTTTCTTTGAAAACCCAGTGTGTTTGGAGATCTGTTTATAGATCTCCCAGTGTGTTATATTGTGATCTGTTTTGATTCCTGGCTTTGACCTAGTTCTAAAACCTAAGATTGTAAATATCCATGTGACGTGGTTCTGATTTATGTTAGCTATACCTAGTATTTTGCAGTTTGCCTAATAAAGGGATGACTACAACTTCTTTGGCATTGCTCCGGTTTGTACTTTCGGGTTTCCCATAATAATACATTGTGTGGAGACATGACTGGTGGCCCCCACGTTTTGGCATCACCAGGACTTTCAGTACTGCAGGCTCTGGACTGATGTGCAGTCACTTGAGTTCAGCTCAGCACAGCTGTCTCGCAGAGCTGTCAGGATGTGGCTGTCATCCAAAAAGGCATAATCTGTACAGTTTAGAAATGGACAGATTGTTTTCTTAATAATAGTTAAATAGCTGAGATATTTTTGTATCCATTTAGGAAAGCGGTGAAATTTAAGAAATAAAGGAGCAGGTGATCCTGCGCAAGAGAGGGCATGTGTGTGAACAGGGATCTGAGTACTAGTGTGTGGGGGGAGGGCCTGGACTGAGCTGGGCACCAAGCAACACTTGGCATATGGTCCCAGGACGGTGCAATGGTGAAGGCAAATCGATGAGCATGTTTGGGAATTTGGCACAATTGACAGGAAAATGCTAATGGTTTTAACCGCTCAGTCTTCTCAGATGCCTCTTGAGGTTGCTTTAGGAAGCCGAAGCAGTTGAGAGGAGCTGAGGAGGGGAGGGTAGTTTAAGTGCCAAGAGTAGGGCGAAGGGGAGAGTAGAAGCTAGACTTATATCTTATGACATAAAGAAAACTTATTTTCGGAGAAGGATGGAAAGGTTAAGGGCACTTCATCCTTTCAGAGAAGGATGGAAAGGTTAAAGGGCACTCGATTATTATTGTTTATACTTTAATTATATGTGGCATAATATTAGAATAATATTGTGTTCCGATAAAAACAGGTGGTGGGCTGGTATGTCCCATGGCCTGTAGTTTTCCAAACCCAGTAACTTCTACTGGGTTTTCAGAGGTTCTCTCTGGTTTGCTGTTTCTTAAAATTAACCAGCCTAAAATAATCAGTATCCCAAAGGGGCATATTTTGGGGTGGCAAACTCTGCTCCTTTTCACACAACTCTGTGAATATACTAAAACCCAGTGAATTATATATTTTAAAAGGGTGAATTATATTTCAATAAAGCTATTATTAAAAAATTGGTTTCACAAAAACTCATAGACACAGACAATAATTTAGTGGTTACCAGAGGGTAAGGGGGTGGGGGGTGGGTGATGAGGGTAAAGGGGATCAAATATATGGTGATGGAAGGAGAACTGACTCTAGGTGGTGAACACACAATGGGATTTATAGACGATGTAATACAGAATTGTACACCTGAAATCTATGTAAATTTACTAACAATTGTCACCCCAATAAAAAAAAAATTGGTTTCGGTTAGTTGGTAATATCTTTATCATTTGAAACAGCCATACCTTATGGTCTGTATATATCTTGACTAATTTGAGGAGTATTTGGTTATCATCTTTTCCAGATGCTTACACTTTAATTAGGGAACCCTAAGAGATTTTTTTTTTCTATGCTGTTTCAGTGAATGCTCCAGCCCCACAGACTTTGGATGCTAAGTCAAGTCTAACAGTGGCACATGGTAAGTTTCAGCAAAGTCTCAGACTTTTATGTGTAGTTTCCACCCTGAGTTAGATAACTTATTAACTGAAAGTGCTCTTCTGTGGGGGTAATTATGCAAAACAGAAAACATTTTAGTGAATGCAAAATAGTTAATAAAACTTCAGTCTTCCTATGTAATAGTGTAAACTAAATATACCCCCCAAAGTCATACTGTATAAAATGTACACGTTGCTTGACTCACGAGAAGAGATTTTAACTTTGAGAAGTACTTTGATTGTTTATGATTTTTGGTGGAAAGTGGTAGGTATTGGGTAAGAGGGTGATTTTCTACTAGACTGGCCAACCAGCACATGCCACAGGGCATATGTGATTGTTTTTATAACTTTCAATGTGGCAGCAAGTCACCTTTTTAAAACAAACAGTTTCAGCGATTGATGGGAAAACCTAGAAAAGACATGTGATGGAAACCAAAGGAAAAAAGTAGGAACCACTGGATGAAATTGCTGCCAGGATTCAGTTGTTGGAGTAGGCCATCGGGGTGATAATCGTGATTAACTTCTTCTAGTAGATAGGGGGAATATTTGTGGCCGTATTTCACTTTTATCCAATTAAGGTGCTTATACTTTTTGTAATTTTTTAAAATATGTTGTTTTCCTATGGTCTGCTGTAGATTATAAAAGAATTAAGATGGGAGGGGGACCATCTTTTTCCTGTTATACCTAATGATTACTTTATTCACATTTGTTTTAAGTCTTCTAACTAAACTTAAATCCATGGTCAGTCAAGTTGAACTTTTTGTTTTCATAAATATTGTGGTCTGTATATGATGGCTGTTCTCTCTGTCACTCACTTGTAATTATCCATTTTACTCACTGAATTACTCATGAAGTATGTATTGCCCCATAATTTTTTTTCTAAGATCATTTCAGGTGGATCAGATCCCTTGAACATAAGTTCACAATACGTAATGCATAAATTCTCCACATAGTGGATGTTTTTATTTATAAATGTTTAGAACATGGAGGTGTTTTGCTTTTTTTTTAACCTTTGTACCAGTACAGATAAAATGTATGTTGGACTTATCTAAATTTGCTGTAATATTGAATATACAAGATAGTTTTCTCTGGCATTATTCTCTATTCATATTATTTTATGTCAGGTCTAAAATTTCTGTGTTGCCTCCTTTTTGGGGGTTGAGTTTTGTAAAGCATTGCTGGCTACTTCTCTTTTTGTATTTCAACTTTGGTCTCTTTTTCTTTTCTTTCTACTTTGCTCCAGTTAGCTTTCTGTATGACATTAGACAAGGTCTCCCTTTTCGTTGTTTTGTTTGGTGCCTTATGTTTGGTGCCTGCTAAAGGACACACACAGTATCTACGCTACCCTGTCCGGGGTTACTTCAAGGCTCCTGACAAATCTGTTGGTTCGAAAGCAATGTGTTTCCCATGGACCCTGCCCTGATTGGGCCAGGACCACATGAATCAGCCAGGCCCTCTTGCTGGTATCTTCTGGGATTGAAATGCTAGTTTTAAATGCTCACCAGACCTGGCACCGGGCCTGCAGCCCTTAAATTGGGATCAAAGCTAATTTGTGAGCATCTCAATGAGCAGGAGCAAGGAGGAGGCTTGTTTGGGGCTCACTGACCTGCCCCCACACCCCCAGCCATGGCTGGGGGTGAGGGCGCAGGGAGGGTTAGTCATGTATTGCATGACATGAATTAGCCCGATTACCTCTCTGTCTTTCCTTTTGTCCCATCTCAAAGCTTGATGAGGTTCTTTACCATGAAAGATATCATGATAACTCATCGTTTTAGGTTGGGTTTCCAGGGAGACAGGCTCAGGTAGAGATTTGCAGATGGGAGGTTTGTTGGGCAGGGTTTCAGACAACACCCACGAGAGAAGCAGGATTGGGCAGAAGGGGATTTAGCTGCAGTGGAGCCCTCTGCATATCTTACCAGGCGCTTTAGAGCTGGGATAGCACTTTAGAATTTTCATGGATTGAGCTGATCAATTGTCAGATGTGGAGTGCCCCAGGAAAGGGTGTGTGGGGTGCAGGGAGGCTGCTGCCTTCAGCTGAGATGAAGCAAAAAGTAGAAGAAAGAGGTAGGAGGAAAGTGCTAGATATGAATGGTGCCGATTAATTATTTGGCTGGGCACAGAGTATGCAGAAGAGATTTGAAGGAAATAAGGTTGGTTGAGACTGTCCCTGGCAACCATTGGGTTGACTGTATCTGCTTGGGGCTGTTCCTGTGGCATCTTGTGGCTGCTGAATACCCTGAGGTTGAGCACAGCTGGATTGGAGATCTGGGCTTTGGCAGCTTAGCCTGACCAGAGCATGTTCAAAAAAATCAGAGCTGGGGAGACCAGTTGGGATGTTAGTAATAGTCTATGTGAGATTCCTCACCTCAGAATCAGGGTGTGGTGATGAAACGAGGGAGTGGATATAACAGCTGTTCATTGGAATTGGTGGAAAGGCTGGACAAGGGATTGGGGGACAAGGGCAAGGGAAGGGGCAGAACATGATGAGCTCAGATATTGGGTGGACGGCATTACTATTCATCGAATCCGGAAGATAAACCCAGCAAGGGCCAGTTGAGAGGCGTCATGGCATCGTGACCAACACCCTGGACTTTGAAAGCGGGCAGTCTGGATTCACAGTCGACTCATGAAACCATATGCTTTCCTCACCTGCCAAATGGGGAGAATTATGGCTACTTCGGAAGGCCATGGAAAGGTCGAACGAGGCAGGGCCTTTGGAGCAGGAGCCATGGAAGAGGCACTGGCGAAAGTTAGCTTTAAGAGTAAGGGGTGAGGAAGTCCAACAAAGTCAGCTGGTGGGAGAAAGAGCCGAGTAGAGAGCTGAGAGTTTTTCTTATGGAGGTAATGGTAGGAAACTGATAGAAGGATTTTGCTGGAAGCATTCAGCAAGTTCAGGGGGAGACTCAAGCCTCCGAGTGTTTCATCTCTCATCTTGGTGACCTCAGCTCAGGACAGGAGCTGGGACTTTGGGAGAGCTGGGCCTGTGTGTTAGAAAGCATGGGAATGGCAGGCCTTTCCTTCCACACTGGGGACATCAGCCTGCTTGTTTGGGGAGCTGCGGTCTGGTTGACCTCACTGCTTTAGCCTCTATAGTATAGGAGCACGGGTTCGGGGATCTACCCCTCCCCCAGGACCCTGCCCTATGCACCACAGCGGGAAAAGTCAGAATTTTCACAGTTTATCCTGACTCAAGAGAAATAAATCACAAGATTATCCCTGTACTATAATGATAATAAATATGCATAGGATGATTTTTTGAGGTTTTATAGAACTTTTCCACACAACCTCATTTTTGTCATTTTCATAAATTACAATAAAATAAAAACCATGTGACTTAAAACACCTGAAATTAATTATCATCCTAAAAGTTCAATTTTCAGCAGTTCAAACTACTGAAATAGTCTGTGTGTAGAACTTTACATCTTAATGCCGAGTAACAATTTTGGAAGCACATGTTTGGTGTCCAGCAGTTGTGGTACATGGATGGACTTAAATGCTCCTTAGCGGGGCCGTGTTCCTGTTTAAAATCAAAGTGGACTCCTACTTACTAATAGACTGTGATCCAAAAGTTCAGTGGAAAATAATTTAAAATGCATTTCTCCTATATAGCCAATATTAGATATGTTGACTAAGGTTGCTGGCCAAGCTATAAAACCCTGTTTATATATATATCCAAATACAACATATATATTTACTTGTATATAAATATTTTAAGAAAGGTAAAAACTGTATTAAAATTACGCCGATGGTAACCACTTTGAGCATCTCTTGTAATTGCAGAAGTCAAACGTGACTTGTATTCATCTTTCATTATCGGTATATATGAGTATTACAATTTTAATAGTTTTTTTCTTTCTTAAAATGTGTATATATATATATTTTTGGCACCCTCTGTGTGTGTGTTTGTCTGTATATTTGTATATGCCTAAAATAGAGTACCAGAAATACCCTTTAATAAATTAAAAGCCAGACCTTCAATGTAGGAGGTATTAAATCTGAACTAATACATGCAAAACACTTATATCTGTGCCTGCCAACCAGGTGAGCACTCAGTAATTGTCGTCCATTGTTATCCTTGCCTGTCACCTACTCTGGGGTCTGGTGGTAGAATGAAATGACGTCTGCCCTGTGGGGACCCGTGGAGAGCTCTCTGGGGTTGCCCTGTGTCAGTCTCCAAGCTAAAGATTAGTGAACTATGCACCTCCTAAGCCAGACCTCCTGATTGCATTTCATTCCGTGTCTAATGCCTGACTGCCAAGGTTACACCTTTAGCCAAAACCTGATTTCCCCCATGAATGAACTTTCTCTTTGTTGACAGGATGGTGTTTGGCTTTATCCAATGCTACCCTCAGGTTTCCTTGTGTCTACACAGTAACCTTTCCCTAGGAAGTCACCCAGAGGCCACCTCTCCCCTGCCACTGTTCTGGGGTGGAACGGGGAAAAGCCCATCTTCATCTGTCTGCAGCCATGCCCTGGTGACTCTCCAGGAGCAGAACTAGGTCTGAAACGTGGTTGAATGACATGGCGATGTTTAAGAATGGGTCTCAGTTCTGCTGCTGATCCTAGGGCCACCTGTCCTTATCCTGTGCGATCCTGGTCCTAACATTTGAAGACCTTGGGGCTATCAAGAAGTAGGAACCCCAGGGACCCGGGGACTTTTTTAATGTTTTTATCTTTGGGAATTGAAATCTTCTTAGTAATTTTCTATTTAGTCACCTGATCAAAACATTTTATAAGGAAAGTATGTATAAGGATAAGTGAAAAAGATCTTTTGCAGTTGTGTCCTTGTGCATTAAAAGAATATCGGGCACAAGGTTGATGAGTGACGAACTTTAACTTAATTATTTAAAAATATATTTTCCTGAGAGTGGAGTTAATGGAAAGAGAAGATACCATGAAAGAGTGAGCAGCATTAGCCGACTGCCTCAGTATTTTTTTCCCAGTAAATTCTTGCTATTTTACACATGATTAAAACAGTATGGAACTATAGCTTTCAAAATTGTTTGAAAGTAAACTAATTTTACTTTGCTGTTGTCCTATTTGTACTATTCTTATTTTTCCTCATTAATAGAACAGGCATTCTCATCGCACATACTGGAACCAATAGAAGAACTTTCAGAGGAAGAAAAAGGTAACAAAGGGCTTGATCAGGGTTTATACCTGCGTAGATTATATTTAGATAAAAGCCAAGCCTTGAAAATACGATATAGTTTTTATCACACTATATCAAAATTAGGAAGATGTTTATGTTTGGATTATATTTTCAATCTACATAGTATTTTGTCATCTTACTCCCCTAATATGCTGTTATGTTTGTGCCCTGCTTTATTATATTCTTAACATATGAATAAGAAATTTCCTGTGTCAGGGAACTTGAAAAAAAATTTAAGCCTTTATGTCAATGCAGACATTTTCTGATTAGATGACAGTCAACATACACGTGTCGTGTGTCCGGTCACTGTAGTTATTTCTCATAACTTGAATCTGTGAAATGAATGGGTGAAGTGCCCACTTTGAAAATTATTGAAATAGAAAGGAAAGCATAATTTTTAATCTCTGACTATGGAATATTTATGTGCAGAATAATATGTTTTTGTGGAATTTGGGAGCTGTTACTGGTTTGGGGAGATAATTAAAATTATTATTGCTTACTCATTTTATCTGGCAGTTCTAAAACTTATTTTCTATTAATTTTTGAAGCTTATGAAATTTTTTTACATTAATAGTATTTTCTAATGCTAAATTTGTGGTTCCTGAAACAATTATATTTGAATCAGTTTATCATAATTTTCTTCTTTGTAATAATGCTAATTTACCATATACCATGTCTTTAGGAGAAAACAAATTGTTATTATTTATATGGGCTCTGGCTTTGTCACTTTAGTTAGGAGAAATAAAATGATATATTCTAATATGTAAAGTCTTAACATTTCTTATAACTTCTGTATTCTCTAGACTTTTCCCCAAAATTTTTAAACAAAGCTACAAATTGAGAAGTGACTAAGTCAGGCATATCTATACTATCTGCATGATTTGTATTTTCATTTTACTTTCAAGTAACATGCTTTCTCTTTCTTACATATCATTTATTGATATCTGCAACACAAAATATCTTATTATCTAAAGAATCTATGAAATGTGTCAGGAGGTTCATAGAAAAGCTCCAATATTTTGGAACCAGAGCCTCAGCTCATACAGTTCACATTCATTTAAAAAACGAGTCCGCTAAGTTCCAAGAGGAATCCTGATTCATCCACCATCACCACTTTGGTTCCAGGTTCCACCCACTATGTCATTCTGTCCATGTTTCCTTTAGAGTTCTTCTACACCACCACTGGTTGTTGCCACATTTGGGAAACCAGGGCGAGAAAGAAAATAACCTTGACCATCCTTCATGGGTTCAGACAGCTCTAGTGGGAGGTACAATAGGGCCAAGGATCACCCCAAACATCTCAGTGTCCAATACACCATTACAGAAACTGACCACATCCTTCCAGTGCCTCGGAGGAGTCAGCATGCTGGCAGCAGATTCATTTTCACCAGTAAATTCCTCAGCTTGTGCTAACACTTTGCAGGTAATGCCTGTGCAGCGAATGCCTCAGGCAGTGATTTGCAAACTCAGAAGTAACTCATATGAGACAATTTCTGCATCCTTCTTTTTTGATAGTTATGTAGAAAGGTACTTGATCTTGCTGTTTATAGGATGTTAGAATGTGAGGGCCAGGAGCGACCTTGCTGTTTTTATAGGATGTTAGAATGTGAGGGCCAGGAGCGACCTTAGAGGCCATGTTATTATTCAGAAATTTGAAATAGGGGGATTAGGAGCTTACTCCAAGTCACTGAGTTTAATTTGTGACAGGGCTGGAATTTAGTCCAGGTTTCCTGCTTTCCATAGTTTGATGCAAAGAACAAAGTGATGGAGAGAGACAGGCTGGTCCAGGCTCCGCAGGGGTAACTTGGCGGCCGTAGCGGAAGTTGCTTTTACCTCTCTAGTTTTGATGTCCTCATGTGAAAAATGAGGAGGTCCTTTACTAGATGAGCAAGTCCTTTCCAACACAGAAATTCTGCTTTTGTTTTTGTTTTTTTCCTGTTTGCTTTACGCTACAATTATTTGCTTACCATAAGTGGTATATTGTATGTTTGATAGAACAGATCATATGTGTGGGCTGTTGTGCATTGGCCATCTGCTTGCGTATGCTTCAACATTTTTAATTAAAGGAAGTGCTGATCTCTAGAAAGTTTTGTTTTGTTGATATTGGTAAGCAATAGGTGCTCTAACTGAACTCTTCAGCTGTTGTTGGCTTTCAAGTGATTAATTCCACCTTTACATATATTATTGTTATTTTTCCTGTCCATTCTACATTCTTTCTCTTGCTTCCATCAGCCAGCCCCAGCCCTGTAAGAGTCTTTCTTACCACAGGTTTTTCTAAGTTTTCATAAATGGTTTTCCAAAACAAGCACCAACATATAAAGTAAATTTGAGGACCGAGGGAAATGTTTAATCGGACGTCCCTGGGGAACCTCAGTCACCAAAAGGAACTTGTCATCAAGGTTGAGGGTGAATCCGGATCAATCAGCATGTGAATTCAACGCCTGCAAGCAAAGGCCTTACGACTCTTCTAAGCTGTGGCCAAGCCATTCTTGGCATCGCTTGACCTTTGCACGCCCCCATGTCCTGGAGCAGACAGGGCCCAGAGCTTTTCTTCAGCCTACGCTTCTGTGTAATTCCTTTTATATCCCAGATACTGGCCAACAAATTATCTCTGTGCAATCGGGGCAAGGGATGTATCTCTGTCAATGGCAGCACCACAACTCTAGGCTGTCTCTCGGTACCTCTTTTTACTTTTAGCCCTCGATAGTTGTAGAGTCCATGGCCAACTAGCAGCCAAAGTCAGCGACACAGTCATGACTGTAGCAAAGCCCTTAGGTGGTTTCAGAATATTGGAAAACAATGGTGGGAAAAACAGCTGCATAAATACTGAGAATATAACATTTTAAATTCCTTCTGACTTTTAATGGTAATCATGTAAAATTTTATCGTTTTGACTTAGCAAACCGCAGGAGCAAAGTACAGAAAACATCAGCACGTAGGATTTTTCCCCGTTTAATGTACAAATACTAATTTGACTAATTTTGCTCTCAGCTAAACAATTTATCAATAAATAGAAATATCCCTTACTACTGGAATTGAACTAGTGTTCAGAAAACATGGTAACCAAAGGCATTTTGTTTAAGATCTACAAATCCAGGTGCGGTCAGTACCTAAAAATCCCATCTGTTGAGAGGTGGATGAGGCCGGGGAAGAATGGAGTTTCTGTGGGGGCATGTCTGCAGCACCACGCCTAGGCAATGGCATTGGGTGCCACCCCTGTTGGGTGAAACATCCCTGTTTGGAGATTAGAAGAGTAAACTCCAAAATGATAGCATCACTGTTATATTCTCCCAGATCTGCCTTTGGACATTCACTCAGGGTCTAAACTGCCCAGCACTGGGTCTCTTTCAAGTTTTTTGACATAAGGACTCAGTTCTTCAAGGTCGTGTGATTATGCCCTTCTCTGAATTCTCTTGAATAAGACATTTCTGTGTGTGTGTGTGTGTGTGTGTGTCGGAGAGGGCTAATGGGGGATAGAAGGAATAGGGAAGGAAATGTTAGGAGAATCTGGCCTGTTATTTTTTTCTTTGTTTTTAATTACGGGTTGTTTTAAACAAAATATACTTTTCCTAAGACTTCTGTTAAGCTCTTTTTCATTTTGGCAAATATTTTAAGAGGGATAATTTCACACTTTAAGATTTTATGTGAACTTAACTTTTACTAAATTTATTATATAAAAACTTATTTTAAATAAATCAAGCTTTTTCTTTAAAAAATGATACATAGGTTCTAACTGAATTTAGGAGAGATGAATTACTCAGGAAATAGTAAAATAATTTTAGAAGAAAACATTAATCTTCTAAATAAGTTTTTTCCATTGTTCTTCTTTAGAGATATATTTCTTACATTACTTGTCTAGCTATAATTCAGTTGTGATCAAGAGTCTTTAAAGACACTTGAAGTTTTGAAGGAGACTTAAGAAGTTCTAAAAGCTACAATAATTGAAGCATTATATATTAGGTTGAATGACTACAATATCCCCAAACTTAAAAACATTACAAATTCTTACTTGCTGTTTAAAAGTTGTGTTTTATCATTTTCTGCTTGGAAATGTAATGTATGTTTAATTGTTTTCGAACACATTTTTTAAAACCTCATTTCAGGAAGGGAAAATGAACAGAAATTAAATAACAAGATCAATTTAAGCAAAGCTTTGAAGAATAACCCCTCTCTCACTAAGGAAATAAGAACAGTCCTGGAGCAGAGTCTGGTGGAGAAGTTGGAAACCTTGGGGATTAATGCAGTAAGTTCATTCATTTTTGGAATATTTGCTGGTTTTGTTTTGTTTTCTTCTGTTTTCTAAATAAGAAAGGATCAGAGAAGGGAAGAAGACATGTCACTTCTGTCCACATTTGGAGACCAGAGGTTAATGAGATATGATTTCTCACTCTCTCAGAAGGCATTCACTGTGTGTCTGGCACCTTTCTAAGAGCTTTACAAATATTAAGTCATTTAAACATAGAAACAAATCTCTGAGATAAGTGACAATATTTTCTCCATTTTACAGAGGGGTTAAGGCACTTGCTTCAGGTCACCCCAGCTAGTAATGAAGGAGCCACGGTTTGTATCTAGGCAGTTGCAGTGCTGCTTACATTCTGCTGTTAACTCCAAATTGTTGCCTATTATAAAATAGCACTTAAGCAATACTTGTGAAATGAATGGATGAATAAATTTGTATTTCATGTTCTTGCCAGACTGAATAATTCTGGTACAACATGTTTTAAATATTCTTTGCTTCTTACATTTTTACTGACATACATAAAATACATAAATCTTGAGTGAACAATTTACATTTATATCCTATATGTATGTATTTATATGTCTATGTGTGCATATATGTATGTGTATAGGCATATGTGTGTGGTGTGCACATGTGCATGTGTGCATACGTACATACACATGTACGTATGTGCGTACATATGCATGTTTACGTGTATGGATGTGTATAGTGTGTGTATATGTCTATACACATATGTATTTGTGCGTGCGGATATACATACATATAGTTATGTGTGTATACAAGTCTTCCTGTACATATACATGTGTGTATACGATTTGCATGTACGTGTTTCTATGTATGTGTCTGTGTGTGTGATCTGTAACTCCACCCAGCTCAAGAGATTAATCATTTCCAATGCCCTAGAAGACTCCCTTTTGACTTTCACTATTACTCAATATCATCCCCTACTCCTCAACAAGAATGTCTATTCTGACTCAGTTTTGCTTGTTCTTGAACCTCATATGAAGTCATACATCAAGTAGTATTTTGTATATGACTTCGTTTGCTTATGATTTTGTCTGTAAAGTTTCATTGACTTATTCTATCATTTCATTTGGAAATAGTTTGTGGTGTAGTATTCTGTTGTCTAAGTATACTACATTTTATCTATTCTCCTGTTGATAGATATTCAGATTTCCAGTTTGGGGCTCTTTTTGACCATTACATTCTTGTACTGGTCTCTTGATGGACACAGGCCTTCCTTTCTCTAGGATATACATCTGGGAATGAAATTGCTGAGTCTTAAGCATATACATGTTTAGTTTTAATAGGCATAGTTAAATAGTTTTTCAAAGTGTTTATACTAATTTACACTATCCCTCTCAGTGTGTGAGAGTTTCAGTTGCTTCATATTTTTCACCAATTCTTAGTGTTATCAGTCTTTTGAATTTAAACATAGACTCTTTTCAGTGGGTTTTGACCACCGTTAGGGCAGTGGAAATCCAACACATTCTTCTTAGAGGTGGCACTTGATCTGATGATGGAGATTTCTATCCTGGGCAACTGGGTGGATAGTGGGGCCACTTCCTGTGACAGGAAAAACTGAGGAAGAGGGAGAGGGGATATGGGAGGGTGTGTATGACACTGTTATTGAATAAACAAGCCCTTTAACTAGTTTTCTTCTGTCTAGATTCCCATCAAATACAGATAAATTTTCTCAAATTACCTCTTTAGTTATTTTCATAATTGAAAGCCTCTGACTTTCTTTTACCTGTGGGATAACCTTTAAGCTTTTCCTTTCAGCATTCAGTCTCCTTTTTTGATCTCCTCACCCATTCCTTTGTAGTATTAGCTACTGGAAGCACATTGACAATTTCTGCCCCAATGCCTATCTTTCCTACAAGGAGGCCCCACCACAACCCCTACCCATCTGAACACTTCCTTGTTTCTACTTGTATGACTCCACGTATCCTTCAGGGAATGGCCCTCTTAAGC
This sequence comes from Rhinolophus hipposideros, assembly GCF_964194185.1. Lineage (NCBI taxonomy): Eukaryota > Metazoa > Chordata > Mammalia > Chiroptera > Rhinolophidae > Rhinolophus > Rhinolophus hipposideros. Next base: position 65,388,995 of record NC_138050.1, read on the forward strand.
CTTCTCTAGCCACCAGCGCCTTTGATAGCCTCTCTCCATAGGATTCCTCTAGCCCTGTGGACTCATTCGGTCCTCATCACACACCTTGCACTGTTGGTTAATGAGTCACATACAGTCACACACATGCCTTCTGTGCTTTCATAGCCGACTACGGCTAACCAGTCATATATAATCAGCATCCATGTTGCATCCCAGTAACACTGAGAGCTCCTTTTGGGGCCCGCACAGTGTGTTATATATAGGGCGCCCTCCACCTTACATGCAGCAGTGAGGACGAAAGGTTGGCATAGTTAATGCTTACAAATGTCCATGAAATGAAAAACGTCCCAGGATAATTGATTAACTTAACATGTTATTCCTTAAGGCTATACGTGGCATTCCGAGTGATCACTTCAATAGAGTGCTAAGAACCGTGGAATCAGCAAGACATGATCGAGAAAGACAAATACCTAACATTCAGCAAGTTCGAGAATTCCTTGAACATCAGGTCAGCTGTAAAATTAAGGAGAGAACAGGTAAGCCTATTACCGACTGCCATTTCATTTATGCTGATGGAAGCGAAATTCAACAACCTTTTCATCATTTTAAATAGTTCACAAACTTTGGCACTTAATTTGCAACTTTATTACTATTTGAACCATTAAATGCTCGGTCTTGGATTTCATTTTTACATTAAAAATTCTCAGTAGTGTGGGCTCTAGACTCTAGAGATGGACTTGCTTATTTCAATACCAGTGCAAACAGTATTGTCGTGTTTTCTTCTGCTTTTCATGCAATGCAGACTCATGAATGACACCTCTATTCCAGATAGGTACAGCGCTTCTCAAGTGGATACCCCTTCATCTGGAGAAATACCCAAGGCAGTACAACTTCCTCCCAAAAGCAGACAATTGATTAGACAAAGAGCTGTTTTTACTGATAGGACATCTGTTCCAAAGTGAGTATTTCCCAACCCTAATATTTATTAATGTTTATCTTTGTCAGCTCAGGCCGCCACTACAAAATACCATAGACTGGGTGGCTTAAACAACAGAGATTTATTTTCTCACACTTGTGGAAACTGGAGTCCAAGATGAGGGTGCCGGCCTACTCAGGTTCTGGTGAGGAACGGTTCTCTTCCTGGGCTTGCAGATGGCTGTCTTCTCGCTGTGTCCTCACATGGCAGAGAGGATGAGCTCTGCTCTCTCTTCCTCCTCTTATAAGGACTAATCCCTTCATGGGGGCCCCACGCTCATGACCTCAAATAAATCTAATCACTTCCCAACAGGTCCCATCTCCAGAGATCATCACAGTTGGGGGTTAGAGCTTCAACATATGAACTTTATAGAAACATTCAGCCCACAACATTTAACCCAGCAGAGACTCACACTTATAATTTCTACGCATCTCTCCTTGGTACTGGGAGACTTGTTGCTCACCTTGTTTCATATACATTAAAAGCAAAAATCACCAATTCCATAGACATTTATGTTAAATTACATTATTTATTCGTGCTGTTTAGAGATAGTTTTCTCTTGTTTTTTAGAATTAAGAAAAATATCATAGAAGATCATTTTCCCAGAAAGTCTTCAACTACTATGTGAGTACTTAGGCGGGGTAGGTCATTTAAAAAATTATTTTCACTGAACATTCCTTTCTTGGTAAATTAGTATGCTTATTGTGGTTAACGAAAGCCCTGATTATTACATGTTATAATTTATTGTTCCTTTGTGATGTGTCTTTGTTTCTTTATCAATTATTACATAATAGCACTTATCACATTGTGGCCTCCCTTAAAAAGTGGGATCACCCTGAGTTGTTTCCATTATCCCCCTCAGTGGCCAGTAATTTTCAATAAGCTTGATAAATTAAATGAATGACATTGCCTTTTAATACAGGCTGGATCCATGATAGTGTGGTCAGATGATATTTTAGTGTCCTAGTGCCTCGTGGAAGTTGATAATGACCCTAGACCTTGCTCTCTTAAGCTCCCTTAGGATAATAAGAATCCTAGCCTGGTCATTCATTAACTGTATGCCACTCATTCAATTGCTTACACGTTCAAACCTTCAGTTTTCTTACCTGTACTATGGGGTGATGCTGCCTTTCCCACAGGATAGTTCTATAAATTTAATGAGAATATATGAAAAGGGCTTGGCCTCAGTGCTTGTGGGTACTCAGTAAATCATAGGTATTTTATTGTTATTATGAGGAAAACTAATTTTATAATTGAATTTCATCATAGACTTATTCTAGAGATAATTGATGCTATTAATCTCTTCACTGAGGCATTGTGCATGTGTGTGTATACATATACATATAGTAGAGATAGTATAATACAGTAGAGACAATATAAATGATGATTTACCCTTCAAAAGCACTTTTCACGTATATAATCCCATGGGGAGAGCCTTATTTCATGGCATATAGTATAACTGAACATTGTCTGGAATTTAAGTGCTCAGTAAGTATTTTTTAATGAACACTGCTCTGAACTTTTATTTCACTTTCAAATGGGGTGATTATACAAATGAGACTGTATATGTAAAAGCACTTTGTAAGGTGCAGTGTAAAAGTAAGTTATAAGTAATGATACTATTTCAAAAGATAGTTTTACGGCAGAATGTATTTTTTTTCCGACTGAGAAATACTTTTCTGAGGTGCGTAAAAACCAAGAATGTTAAAAATATACAAATTTGGATTTAGGGAACTGTCATAACTTCAGTCCATTTTGTCAAATATGCTGTGTGGGTGGCGGGTCTGGATTCGAAAGGACCCTTCAGCCTTTTGATGGAAGTCCTAGGTCTGGCCACCATCTTGTTCTGTGGTCTCACAGGCATTTGTTTGTTATGCTCCCTGGGAATTACCTGTAAAAGTTCTCACCACTTTCAGAGGCATACCACTTATAAATCCTGAAACTTAGAAAACAACGCCCTCTGTTTGGGTTTTCATTATTTAGGACCTCTCCCTTTAGTTCTGAGGAAGAGCTAGATGATGAGGACTTCATCCAGGCTTACACATCTCCAGACTTACTTCCTGTGCAGTCATCTAAAGGCAAGAGTGACTTTGGCAGGAAAACCGTCAAAAGTGACACTGACTGGACCGAGGGCAGTGAAATTGAGGACTCTGATATTTCTCCCAAGCCCACAGGTGAGCTTTTCTCATTGAAGATCCTGTTGGAAATTTTTGTTTAGGACAGTGGTTCTCAACCAACGGCAGCCCGAGCTGTAGATGTGTTCCAGGAAAGAATGGGGCTGATCCAAAAGCCACCGCTGCACAAGGGAAAAATGGACAGGACTTAGCAACGAATTGATATTCAAGTGGAAGGAAGAGTCAGGGATGCCTAGGTGTATTAGTTCCCTGGGGCTGCTAAAACCAATACCACAGTCTGGGTGGCTTCAATAAATTTATTGTCTCGCCATTCCTGAGGCTGGAAGGCCAAAATCAAGGGTGGCAGAGTTGGTTCCTTCGGGAGCCATAGGGAAGGATCTACGTCTTTGTTCTTGGCTTATAGATGGCCGTCTTCCCTTGTCTCATCACATCACCTTCCCTCAGTGAGTGCATTATGTCCAAATGTCCTGTTTTTGTAAGAATACCAGTCATACTGGAATAGGGCCCCCCTTGATGACTTCACTTTAACTTGATTATCTCTTGAAAGGCCCTAACACTAAATCAGGTCACATTCTGAGGTACTGGGGTTGGGACTTCAACATGTGAATTGGGAGGGGACCCATTTCAACCCATAACACTGGGTGACTATGAGAATACATTCTGCTGCCTTTTGGAGATGGGGCAATTCTAAAGGAATATAAGGTCCAAGTCTGTGACTGCTGTTAATTTGCTGAAGAGAAGTGGTACTGAAGGCTCATTTTTTAAAAAGGAAATTCTGTTTAATGTAATTAAAATATATATATATATATATAAACCATATCAGATGTAATTATTATATTGTATATAATTTATATATGCCATATATTTATATAATTATGTAAAATATAACTAATTCCATTCATGCAAGTCACCTCACTGAAATTAAAGTTTCTGATCAGTGCTTGAACAAGACCATCTTTCTTTGATTTAAAATGACAATTTTATTGCTTCTAGCCTAGAGGATCATTATTTCTTTAAAGGAATTATAAGTATTTAATGTTACTCTTTTAACTTGAAAGATACACCAGTTGAGTTTATTTTATAACTATTTGCAAAGCTTAAGACTTAGAGTTACTTATAAGGTTATTTTAGAACTGAAGATAGATACCATTTTGTGAAAACCTTTCCTATTTTCTATTGGTTGTTTAGGAACCTCCATTAAAACATTAACTGAAAAAGTTGAAAAGACGGTTTCAAATCACAGAAATGTGAATAAGCCAGTTGGTGGGATTAATATTGCTGAAGCGTTCCTCAAAAGAGAATTAAAAGAAGAGCTAAAGGTGAAATCATTTTTACTTGCTACACATACAGAGAAATTAATTTTTTAATGAATACATCTTAATGTACTTTTCATAGTGAGATAGAAAACAAAGATAATGATTTAGTATAGTAGAGGTTGAGATTTTTGCCTTTTCTTGTTTTCAGTATTGCCTTTCTTTCCATTCCATAGAGAATCAGAGATATTGGAATGATAACTGGTAATAATACCTCATATGCTTATCAAACTTGACATGTTTTCAAAATCCTGTCACGTGTTATTTAATGCTTACAGATATTAGATGGTTTGTACACAGAAACTTGTGACTGGATAGAACTTGCGTCCTCTAGATCTGCGTCCAGGGACTTCTCTGCTACCGTGGTGTGACCTGGGGGTAAACCAGGGACTTGTCAGGGTTTAGCCCAACGTGGGAGCTGTAGCTGGTTAGAGAAATGCTTCCGAAGGATGTGTGAGGCGAGTTGACCGCAGAGCCCGCGCTCTTCTTCCTGAATAGAGGAGAGGCCCTAACCCCTTCTGAGCAGTTCCAACACCCAGGCCACTGGAAATGTTTCTGTGGATCGAGATCTCCCCGTGTATTTCTGGGCACAGCTTGTGTGTGGTGTGTTGATCAGATCTTCCATTAGTAGTTGTTCTGTTCTTAATTTTTCACATAAATTGGATTTAATTCTTCCCCGTTCATCTAGGGAATCCAGAGCATTTTGTCAAGCTCCTTTTATTAGTGCAATTTGTGTTACACAAGCCAAGCATGACAAAGAGCTGGGTCACCAAGAGAAAAAGGGCCTGGTAGATATGCCTCCTCCTTTCGGTTAGGGGCCAACTCTGCAGGGCCCTCTCATGATGTTTCCTACGGTTAAAGGTTATATATCACAGAGTAAGAGCTCCAGAGCCAGCCTCGCTCCTACTTGGGGAGCACCGTGACTTCACTTCTAAAATGTAATATTTCTGGAATTTTCTAAATTCATGATCGGTAGGTTAGGAAACATATATTTCCATGGCAAGAAACAAAAACGAGGTTTTTCCCTCCAGTTTCACAACAAACACGGATTTCCAAATCCATTTCATTGCCCTCCAGAAATGACCAGATGGGGGATCCTGTAAGGTTCTCAACTTTTTTATTATTCAGTATCAGTGGCTTAGCCTGCCCAACAATATGCACCATTTCTTTAAGAAACATTAATTATTCTCCATGGATTTCTTTCAGTGTGCAGACGTGGATGATGATGACTGGGACATATCATCATTAGAGGAAGAAAAATTTGGGGGGAACAAAACTGGGAAAGAACAGAAAGAATCTCCACCTGTAAAAAATGGATCAAATTCTACACAAGTGCCAAGTGCCTGGGGTGCATCAAATCTTAAAGGGCCAAAAGGAGAAGGTTAGCTGCTGTTGTGTCTTGCCAAAGCTCAGTCCATTTTCCAATTATTTGCGTCTCATATTTATAAATATCTAATTAAACTGTGCTGATACATCATTAGACAAAAACAAGGCATAACAAAGACCTTGATGCTTTCTTTATGTTATTTTAGTAAGGACTGAATGTGTACAACTTACTGTTGTAATATTTGTATACATTTACTAATTATTTTTATTTAATTTTAGGCCTAATCCTTAGTCTTTAAAATTTTTTTATATTATTTTTGAAAATGCCCGTATAAATATAGTCTTCATACAGGTGCCCCATAGAAATTAAAATTTCTGATCATATACTTGAATGAGGCCATTCTTTTGGCAGTCTTCTCGTATTATTCTGTTTACATATTAAATATTTTTCTTTATTTTCTTTGAAGGAAGTTTCTCTTGTAGCATTGTAACCGGTGGCATGAATGATACATGAAACCATTAGTTGAAACCATTCCTGGATAAATCCTCATGTCTGGATAAGCCCAGTAACTTAACTGTTGATATGTTAAATTTTTAACATTAGAAAATGCAATTTATATTTTTTTATTAAAGTAATTCTTGCGCATGATGAAAGTCAAGTCAGAGAGAGGGCTTCGCCATACCACCTATCATCAATTTTGTGTTAGGGCCTCTGATGAATAACTCCTTGTCTCTGAGTAACAGGGTTAGACCACCATTTCTAGACATTTCAACTTTAGACATTAACTGTGGATGTGCTGCTAAGACACGTGAGGATTTGGCTCATTTTCTTCACTTACTACGCGTCTCATGCCCCCTCTTCAGTATTTTTGTACCCCTATTTGTAATTTTAAAACACGTTAATCTCTACATTTGCTCCTTCCGTTTGCCACAGTCTCTCTTGCGCACTCCACCACTGCCGCCTCTACGCTTCACTTTACCTTGTCTGTCCACCAGCATGTCAGCTGTGCCTTTACTTTTACATTGTCTAGTCATAACACTAACCTGTTCTGTAACCATCATTATTTGTGCTGTGTCTAAAGATCGAGTCTAACAGTTGAAAAAGACCATGTTTACGTTACAGTGACACTAAGTACACAGGGCCAACCGGACAGACTTTCTATTTCTTTTCTTTTCTCTCAGTGCCATGACACCAAGCCCCGCAAAACAAACAAAAAAAACCCTATCTAGAGTCAAACTCAAGTGGAATTCTCTACAACATACTCTGTTTCCCCGAAAATAAGACCTAGCCAGACAATCAGCTCTAATGCATCTTTTGGAGCAAAAATTAATATGAGACCTGGTATTATATGTTATTATGTAATGTACATTATATAATATTACATTATTATATAATATACATTATATTATTATATTATATTACATAAGACCTGGTTTTATATTATAGTAAAATATGACCAGGTCTTATATTAATTTTTGCTCCAAAAAGACACATTAGAGCTGATTGTCCGGCTAGGTCTTATTTTCAGTGGCTCAAGGAACTTTTTAACTAACTTCATGTTTAAGCTCATCTACCCTTGAAAGTCTATTTTTCCCATTTAATCCCTACTTAGCTTGTTATCTGTATTCTTTCTTTACCACCTAATCACTCAGAGTCGATAACACCCACCACAGAAACGAATTGAGTACTGTCACATGCAGGCCCTCACACCCAGGGAAGGGGAGATGCCAGGTGGAGCCTCCATGCAAGGGTCCTGCGAGGTATCCTAGAGATGTGGCCACTTCATGGTCACATTGCATTGGAGCCTCCTACACGGCTTGTTGGGAGCTGGGGATAAGGACTGGGGAATAGATTCAGACACTGAGTGATAAGTTACAGTATGGAGTTATGGATGTTTACAGACTGGACTATGTTTTTATAATCACTGGGGTCTCCTCTTCCCCCTTCTCTCTCTCCCTCCAAGGACTTCAAGATGAATCAAGCACATTGAAGAGCAGCTTAGTAACTGTGACTGATTGGAGTGACTCTTCAGATGTATAATTGAGATCCCACATGTCAGAACATCCAGATGCCGACAGTGTTTCAGTATCACAGTATTTCAATCGTCTGCCAGCACGATTCAAATGCTCCTGCCTTACAGTATTTCCTACAGTAACAAAGAAGCTGACTCAAAGAACAAGGGTCTTTTTTAATGGCACCTAATACAGTATTGAAAAACAAAATTGTCAACAGCATTTTGAAGCATATAAAGGTGTTTAAGACTTCTGCTGCTTAAATATGACATGTCATTGAAGTCATAGAAAGTTTCCTCTTCAGAATGGTACTCTAGTGTTTAAGTGTATTTTTTTCAACTAATTTTAAAGTGAAAAAAATTTTTTTAATTATAGCAGGTTTTAGTTTGAATTGAAACTTTTAAAATATCTTTCCTATAGATGTTACCACATTGGAAGTGTTTAATTATAAAATTCTGTTGGTGTCCTTAAAATTGAATTAGTGAAATCTTAAGGGAATATTCGTTCTTTTTCATATAGAAGCTTAGAATTATAATATAGCTAGGCCCATGTTGAATACATTTCCCAGAAGTACCTTTACCATATGCAGCTTTGAGCCATTGTAAGCATGTTGTTATTTAACAATTATTTTAGAAATTTAAATACCATTTCTGCGCATAATCTTTACCTGGGATATTTTTATGAATAAAATGTAGCTATTATAAGTGTCAATTAATTTATCAGAATATGAATAGAAAAGATCGAGTCATTATTGAATTCATATGTATATGTGGGTTTTTTTTTTCACTTTTTAAAAATGCCCAACCTGTATTATAAAATACCTCAAAACTAATTTAGTTCTATTCGTAACAAAGACATGTCAATGGTTAGAAAGTTCATATAGATTCTTTTTGCATTTTTTAAACTTTGTGGTATAATCTGTACTCTGTTTCCCAAAAAAGTAACTTTTTAAAATTAGTTTCAGGTGTACAAAACCAAAAAAGTAACTTTTTAACTAAATAGTTTGTTGGGTTTGGGATCTCTTTTTATTTTGTTAACCTTTCAAGTAAAGCACTCCATTACATCATTGTGACTGTGGCTGAGTTATTAGAGATGATTTCTGATTAAACTTATCTTGTTAGGGGATTCAAGTTTGCACTGTTGGCTATGCTACATAACATCCTGAGCTAAAGTTAGAACAATTTTTTTTATCTGATTCTATCCCCCCACCCCATCCTTTTTACTTGTAATCCACTCTTCCCTTTTAAAAAATTTCCCACAGGGGCCATTTTATGCAATAGTACTCACTTTATATACAGAGGATGCCAAAAAAATGTATGCACATTTTAAGAAAGGAAAACTGTATTAAAATTGTAATACTCAATATATACCGATAACAAAAGATAAATACAAGTCATGTTTGACTTCTGCAATCACAAGAGGTGCTCAAAGAGGTTACCATCAGCGTCCAGACACTTCTGATTACAGCCAACTACTGCTTGAGCAATGTTGCCCAAAGTGTCCACTTGTATACACTTTTTTGGCACCGCCAGTGTAAGTTTCTAAAAGCTTTATTAACCGCCAAATCAAATTTTCATGTAGTAGGACAGAGATAAGCAACTTACAAAAACACATTGTGTCTAAGAAGGTACACAGGCCGCTGCGTCCATTTAGGCAACAGATACTGAGCTACCTGGGTGTTTTTTTTTTTAACATCCATTCTTAGCCCATTTAATTAGATCAACTTTGAGTTGTAGTTATTATTGTAAGCCTCATCCTAACAATGTGAGAAACTGAGAGATATTAAGTAACTTGACAAAGGCCATACAACTACTAATAGAAAGTGACAAGAACAGACTTTAAACTGGTTCTCAATTTCATGTTTTGTGCCTGCCATGGAAAGGGTTGGGAAATGTGATGAACTTCTGCTAACTATACCCAATATTTAAAGCAAGTCTCTCTATTTGTGTTGTAAAAGCCAATCCTTTAACTTATCCGTTTAGTCCCATCGTTTTGTCCTACTAGACTTAGTTTCCTCATTTTCCTTTGGGCGATCGCCTTATATTTCCCCTCACTAATGCACAGCTAACTTCTTTCCGGTTGTTGGCAGAGCTTTTCTGTACTTTTACCCTCTTTGGTCCCTAAATTCTTCAGAAGCTAGAATAGTTCAGTACAATCTAAACATTATCTTCACTAACACAGCTCTGAAACTGAACAATTTGTTTTAAACATACTCACAAAATCCTGCGCCTACACTGGCCTGTAGCACCTAACCTCCCTTTATGGCTTTCAGTTCATTTGTATCACTGGAAAAGATATTCCAAGTGCTATCATGGTCTTGAACATTATATATATATTATACATATAATATGTATTTATATATGAGCAACTCCAAACAATGTGATTTCCCTTTTAAGGCTCTCACGCTTCAGGAAAATGTTATATTCACCCATGCTGTGACTAGTATGGCAAGTGTACTAGTATTACACAAGTATTGCTCACAGATAACACAGGTACCAAATCTTATCCAAAGCTTGACACTATACATTTTACCCTAGACTGCCTCAGTTCCAAGTCCCTGTGGCAAGTTACTTAAATTCTCTGCTTTCATTTCCTCCTCTGTCGATTCAGGATCCTACTAGTACTTTACCTCAGAGGGCGTTTGTGAGGATGAAGGCAATCAAATCCAGTGTTCAGAAATCACTGGAGCAATTTATGTATCTCGACAAATGGTAAGTCTGTCCTTTGCCCAGTTAGTCCCACACACAGGACCTACGAGGCACCAGAACTCAGCCTGTCTGTTCTGAGGAAGGCAGGTACCACACTGGCTCCAGGACCAGCCATGACCAGCGTTTGTAGCTGAGCTCTTGCTGATGTTCCACAACGGAATATGGTTTTTGTATCAGAGCAGCCCCTGCAGTTAAGGTGGACATGCTAGGTAGGGTAGTAACGTCTTGACCCCACTTATCACCCCTCCCTTGAGTTGTCATTGTGAATTACAGTGGTGACAGAGAGGTGTAAGAAACTAGAAGTCAACTCTATGCAGACAGTAACGTGTCCATTCCACCCAAATATCTGGAGGAACAGTCTCAGATGGCCCCACACTGTTTACAAGACACCGCTCTTTGTATAGCTTCTATTAAATAGATGAAGAAAGAAACATGAGGGATGGGGACAAAGACTGCAACAGCTGAGTGAGTAAGAAGGCTACATTATGAAATACTTCTTGACCTTTTGGTGCTGAATACTTTGCATGTTCTAAAATGTATAAAATATATACACATCCTGTAAATAACCTGTTTATTTTTTTATAGAAAGCCACAACAGAAAATGATTAGTATATAACTATGTAAGAACATTTACATCCATACAATCAACAAATCCTTCGAATTCATATTTTAAAAATTGAGTGTTAATTATAGGAGGGCCTTACGGGATCATTTTGTGAACAGTTCACTTTTACAACAAACTCAAGACACAGCTTGCAGCAATGCTCTTTAGACATAAGCATTTTTATCAAACTGTTTTGAAGGGTTTGTGGTTTTAAAATCTTCTCCACCATGATACTTTGTCCGAGAAGACATGGCAGATGTGGCCCCATTGTATGCGTATCCCATTCTGAAAGGCAAAACACAGTTCGGTAGATGCTATTTTACATGTAGGGCAAATAAAAATGGGAAGAAAGCATTTTCCCCCTATTTCTGTCATAGCTAAATTTAAATCTTTTCCCTGATTACTTTTAGTTAAGTAATCTTCCCTTCTCTCTCTTGCCCCAAGAAATACTTCTAAGTCATTTCTGAACAGCGGGTGTGACAAAGAGAATCTACAGAAGACAATCATGGCTTATTCATTTGTTCAGTTATTCTCCTTCAAAACTATTATTTAAAACTCAGCTTCCTGGAACCTAGGAGACTAGTGACCTTCATCAGCAACTTCTGCCGATGTGAAAATTATGATGAAGCCAAAGTAAAGAATATGCCCCCGTAGTTAGACACATATTTCTACTTACACAAATCTCTTTGGGATGTAACAATGATGAGCTGGGGGTTATTGTGGCGTTTTTTTAAATGAACTATAATTAACTATATTCTATTCAATATAATAGTATATTTAATATTAATTTTCCTAACCTTTCTCAATTCTGGATTTTTGAAGTTTCTAAGAATCATATGACCTATCTATTGTTTGTCCCACATGTAATAATTTAGACTAGTATTGTACTTTTTAACAGGTCATTTTTATCTCTTTCATACCTGGGTGTTTTGTTGTTGTCAGATATGGAAAAGCAAAATATGACACCACCAATTATGCAGAGTGAGGCTCCCGCCCATCCAATAAACAGAGCAGCTCCTAATTCATACCTGTGAGGAAGTATTATACAAGTATTACGGCTTACTTATGGGAGGTGGGGGTAAGCAGTATTTAACACTACTAGCCAACATTTAGTAAATGCTTATTATAAATGTTTACTATTGGAACGTGTACAGGAAGGAATAACACCTTGTATCTATCTATAGAATGCTTTAAACTCTTCTCAAAGTGTTGTTATAGCCATCACTTGATAATATCTCCCCAACATCCCGAAAGGAAGATGAAGGGATCCTGCAGGCAAAGTAGAAGCAAGCCACCAAAGCCCAGGCCTCCTGGCTCAGCCAACATCTTTCTTCTGGATGCTGCCTGAACCTCACAAAGCTTTCCATCTCTTTATTCTCTTATGCAGGATAAAGTATTTAGGCAGAAAAGGAAAAGTTGCCTTTGCTTCCACTTTAGTTCAATTCAGTAAATGTTTACTAAGCACCTGCTCTCTGCAAATCATGTGCAAGCTGCTGAAGGGTGACAGAATATGCCACTCCAAACGTGCCACATTGGCCTAAGGATTATTTTGAGCTGAAGGCAATTGAGCAGATACAAGAAAAACTCTCTGCCTTCCCCTATTTGCCTAAAAGCAGGACATAAATTTGCCCTCTCCTCTCCACCAGGAAGGACAGAAGTTAATCACGAGACAACCCCAGACTCAGCCCAGAGATGGCACCAGAGGAATCTACGTAGCATACTTGATTAATTAGCCCTCATCTTCCACTAGTTTCCCATATATCTGCCTTGCCATTATTTGCACCTCCCAGAAGCTCAAAGTCCTTTTTGTCATCACTTCTCTACAAATCTATTGTTCTTTTGTTAAGATGCTATATAAGCCCAAGTCCTAACCACCCCTTTAAGTTACTCATCACTGGGTAATCCCAGGTGTATGTGTGATGATGCACATGTTAATAAACTCTGTTTTCTCTTGTTAATCTATCTTATGTCGGTCTAATTTACAGAGCCCTAGTAGACAACCTGGGAGAGTAGAAGGGGAAAAAAGTTTTCCCTCCTCTACAGTGCCCATGAAAAGTCAGTGGTACATACAGGATCATCTTGCTTATCACTACAACCTAGTGGAAGATGAATAAAAAATAACTATCATTTAGTGATCAATTTCTATTAAGCATCTCCTAGATGGCAGGCCATCTCTACTGGTGACTGGAGCAGAGAAGATAAACAAGACAGCCCCTGCCTTGGGATCACCATATTAGGGTACAAATAATGCTACTGAAGACAAAAAAGAAAATCACAGTGCAGGGCTAGAGGAAATCCTTTTAGGGGAGGAGCTTCACCCAGAGAAACAAATAAGGAATGAAAAAAGTATACCAAAATCTCAGGGGCTGTGTGTATTCTCCTGTTTGTCTATCCTATTCTTGAAGAATTAGTGGTTGTTTTGTTTTTTAATGAAGAAGTGGTTCTCAAAACTTTTTTGGCCCATAGATTACCATTGCAAGGAAAAAAACTGATGGTTGCCGTTTTCTACTTAAGAGGGCTTTTCCTTGTGAAATGAAGTTAGAATAGGAAAGGTTTGTTTGGATCATACAGAATCCACAGAGAAGCTCAGAATGGAAGTAACTGAAGGTAAGAAAGACGTGCCAAGGTCGGCTCCCTCCCCAGCCCAACCCCCTGACCAGGTACAGGGCCAGGGCCAGGGCCAGAATGAGGTATCAAAGCCACACCATGATGTTGATGGCATCTGGCGTGAGCGGCCTGTGCCCATCCTGAGCTTTGGCTCGTTTTCTATGTGCTGCATCACTATGGGAATTCCCATCAGGCACGGGTAGCCTTTTGGTGTGGTTTGAGTCACAGCTGTGGTCTGTAGTTTAACAGTAGGGCCCCATCCACCAGCTTAGAAGAAGCAGGAAACAACACTTACATAGAGGATTAGGGACTTACGATCCATTCGCCTATTTTGACTACAGAAGCGATTTCATGGCCTGCGTTTGCAATTGGGATGGGGTGATGTACACAATACTTCCTGCCCCGTGATTCCTTCTTTCCTCACTTTTGTGTTGCCTTCCCTTGGAAATCAAGGTGATAGCTGAACCAAGAAACACCCTAGCACCTCATCCTGTACTAAAGCCCTGATTGGGCTCTGGGAACCGAGGAACTTCAACTGTTCCCATTAGAAGCAGTGGCAGAAGAAGAAGGCTGGTGTAAGTGGAGAGAAATACCTTCAGCTGGTACAAAAAATAGCCTCAAAGAGGACTGATTAGGGAAGTGCACCAGTGAAAAAGAAGAGAGCTGGCTAGAACAAGAGTGTTTAATTGGTAGTTTTATAAAAGATACCTCATTAAATATCATGTTATACATCTAAAAAGGATGTCCTGGATTTGTAAAGTAAACATTACCTGTTCTCCCAAATCCTGTTTTTATGTTGGAACAAGATTATACAAATAAAACAGGCACAGTGCCGAGCTGTAGGTGCATATCATTTGACCTCTTACACCTGAACGTCCTGTAAGTAAGCTGGTATCAGACCCATCCATTCTCTTCCTTTTACTACAAAGTCAACTAAAGGAATGAGAATACTGAGAATTTCTGCTTGGAGGATATTATGATCAGATTACAATTTAATGATACTTTCTATTTTTCTTTATTTTCCCCCTAGAGTTTAGGCTATCTTCTCTCCTGAAACTATGTGTAATATTAGTGTGAATATAACCTGGAAGAAATAGTCTTGAGATTTTTCTTAAACTATTTAGCTTTCTAAAACAGGATGCCAGTGCCAGGTACCACAGTGGACTAAAAATAAGTCTCTATTACCATGTTTCTCTGAAAATAAGACCTAGCTGGACCATCAGCTCTAATGCGTCTTTTGGAGCAAAAATTAATATAAGACCCAGTACTATATTATATATTAGATTATATTATATTAGACCTGGTATTGTATTACATATTATAATATATTACATTATATTACATTATAAAGACCCAGTCTTATATTAAAATAAGATCGGGTCTTATATTAATTTTTGCTCCAAAAGACACATTAGAGCTGATGGTCCGGCTAGGTGTTATCTTGGGGGGAAACACGGTAATAGTGGTCAGTTAGAAGTGAAGATGGTAGAAATCATAAACCACAGCTCAGCACTATGAATTCATTTAAAAGAGCACACACATGAACACAGTGTTGTCACAAATCGGAGGATAAAATACCCAGGCAGCTCAAATGTCAGGAATTATGTCTTTATATTCATTTAAGCATCACAAAACTTTCTGAAGGGATTTGTAGAACCACGATTTTGGCTTATATTAAAAACTTCATTTATTCCTGTTTTTAAATATATTTTAATTTTCTTTAAGGCACCAACTATAGACTGTATTCCACGGAAAATATAATTTCCATGTGAATTTCTTGTGAATTGAGTATGAGACAAATATTTAATAAATAGTACCAGTTAACTGAAGTCTTTAAGAGATTAAAGAGATTACACCAATAATTTTTAACAATTCGGCTGTGAGGGCTTTTGTGACTTGGTTCTTTCTCTTTCAGGAACTTTTTCTTCTTTATTCTGTTAAAAGACATGTATAGCAGACTTACTCAACAGTGACTTGAATTCATACCTATCAGTGTGCGTGATCTGGCAAAAACAGACTTGTATTACTAAAAGACAGGACTGAGAGAGAGCGACATAATATGCACTCAAATTTGTCATGGAGCACACCTCCTTTGACACTGATTGGGAAACTTCGTCTCTACCCGGAAATCTTTTTTTCATTTTTGGTAATGCCAAGAAGCTGACTTCAACACCGCAGAAGATTATCCAAATTTCAGACGATGTGTTTGTCGTAGGTCTTTCTTTTGTTAACGATATCCTCCTGGCCCTAGACCAGCTTTCCCGCTCACGGTGTTGCCTCTTGATTGAGCTGTGACAACTGCCAACATGTCTTCATTATTCTGAAAAGCTGACACTCTGCTTAACACCAGACAGATCCATGATTGTCAGGTTGAGGACACAACTTCGTTTTATAGATCAGAGCACTGTTTTTGGAGTGTCTCTCAGATATTCTGCTCAGTTGACAGGACTAATTAAAAACTGCCCGTATGACTTTGATTCGTGTATGTAATTGAATGTGAATTTGGGAAACGAATAATAGGGGAAAATGTACTTCTATACAGACATTAAAACACAGAGTACTCACTTAAAATTTTCACAATAAAAGGACCATAAAGATCTAAGATGTTAAAATGTACTCTGAAGTATTGGATAAAGTTATTCTCATTCACATGGCTATGCCTGGGGCTCTAGGCTATTGCTCAGGTCTTTCATTTCATGTTGAGACAACCAGAACTAGAACCACCCCTCGTGAACTTAATTCTGATGCATTTCATACTTCACCTCATATTTGCACCGTGTAACCTTCACAGCAATCCTGAGTTAATGGATTGAGGAACACCTCTTATTTTCACCTCCTATTTTTGTCTTCCTTACTCCCAAATCCCTATTATGACTCGATTTGCCATCCACAGGAATTGGTGTAGCCTAGGGTTTCCACCCGTTCTCAGGAATTCGCACCCATTCTCAGGAATTTTTTCCGCTTTTCCGTTCCCAAATCCCGAGATATAAACTGTTTTCTGTTTTCCAGGATGAATCGTTTCCACAAAGTGACGGGTTTGAGGAGCCGATTTTCCGGATTTCCCGACCAACTTTTCTTGGGATTCGGGAAAGGAAAAGCGAAAAAAATTCCTGAGAACAGGTGGGAATTCCTGCCTGAAAACCCTACTGTAGCCTATTCTGGTAACTACCACAGAGACAACAGGCTAGGCATTGTGCTAATCATGTGTTTCAAGGTGCATGAGAGAAACACAGCTCCTTTCTCAAGGATCTCACTGTCTGAGGGGGATAGTCACACATTAAGCAAATAATTATGGTGATGTGTGATGAAACTTAACAATAGACTCAGAAGAGCCTGTTTTTGCAAGGTAAATATTAACTATTCTCCCATATCCACAAAGATATGGTTCAAGTAAACGTCCATGATAACAATAGTTATTATTACTATCAGTTTACTGTACTAGGAGTTTTTGTGTGTGCCAAGATTTTTTAAAACATATTATCATATTTGGTCTTCATTGCAATCCTGAGAGATAATCTTTACAAATGAGGAAACTGAAGCTCAATCCCCATATCTCAGTTAAGTAAATTGTAGAATCAGGGTTTTAAACCCGTAACTGTGATTCCAAATCCTGAGCTGTCAGCCATCATTCTTTCTTCCTTTTATGTACACCTTCGCTAAGTAAAAGATTTCATTAATGTAAAAAAATAAATAAATACAATCAATGCGCTGAAGTTTTAGGTCTCATTTCATAAAGCTGTTTTCTCTCTCCCTGGCTCATTACCTTCTCAGTGGCTCAAGAGCTCTAGGGTATGGAATTTTTTCTAAATTCCCTCAGGCTGTTTTTTCACCCAGCACAGAAAGAGGTGGGTGTAGTAATTAAAATCAGGACATGTTGGACTTAAAAAAGAGAAAGTCAGCTCCTCTAAAAACAAAACTAAAACTGTTTAATGAATGAAAAAACTCTCATCCTTTTAAGATCCCCAGAGAAGTGAAGTGACCTTGCTGAAAGTCACAGAGCCAGGAGCCAGGTCTTTTGACATCCAGGATAGTGTTTGGTTCAAACATATTGTCCTAGTTCTCATTTTAATCAAGAGTGGCAGCAGCCAAAATAAATATACCAATTACCTTAAAACAACTAATTATGTAAAAAAATAATTTAAGTTTAGAAACTACACCTATATATTATCAATGTTAACATTTTAAAATTAAGTTCCATTGGCATTCCATTCTTTTAAAGATTACCATCTAAAACAAACTTTCCTAAACTCACAAGCTTATGTAATCCAAGATCTATACAATGGATTTTATATTAAATAAGTATGCTAATTTTACCTACAAACCAATTACCTACAAACACATATCCCCCAAATACTCTACATTCTTTTGGGGTCCCAGTTACTAGAAGCAGGGTGTTTAGTGCCCACCAAACTGTGTATCTCCCTTAGGCTGTCCTACTCTAGTCCCACATAATTCCTATCAGCTAACAGTTCTCTCCCATTGCCTGGGAGGTGCCAAAAGATTTCTCGCCCAAGTTTCCCCATGAGACTACTAAAAAGTGGCAGGTGTCTTCCAAATGGTGGCTGAAGTAGAATGGGATAATTTAAATAATAAGCATCTACTTATATATGGAAACTTCATGGAGAATTGTCACATTTAGGAAAACCAAAATAGAGACTGATTTGTTGTTGTTGTTGCCAATTCTAAATTGCTCTTCTGTGGCTAGTTTATAACAGACATGCATGCTTTATCTTTCCATTTGTTATGATTTATCATGAGGGTAGTTCAGAATTCTACAAATTGTATATATTAATAACAGGTAACACTTACTGATCACTGGTAGGCGCTTTATATATGTTCTCTTCAATCCTCCGCCCATTCAGAAGTAGGAGGTGCTATCTCTGTTATCCAGAGTAGGCAACTTCATCTTCCCTGAGGTCACAGGGGAGCAAGGCCAGGGTCCGAGCAGAGGTCTGACTCTAACACCTGCCTCTTAACCTCTCTGCTGCCTTCCTTCTCCAGATGTGTGTCAAGTGCTCAGTAGATGTCTTTACAGAAGTTCAAATTCTTGCCAATTACCCATGGAAAGTGAAGAAACCATCTACAGTATAACTTAATATAGTACTAGCCAAAGTAAATCGTAACTTACAAGAAACATCTCATGTCCCCAAAATTACACAGTTCAATTCAAAAACAAATCTGTTGTCTGGCAACGTGCATGCCATTGATCTCCTCCATTCATGTGGATAATTGGGAGTTTACTGGGCCTGTATTTTAAGTGAGAAATGATGTGCTGAGTCATAATACCCTGAGTTGGCACAATAACATGTTTACACGCACATTCTGACGTCTGAATAATCTGACACTGCACAAGGGGCTGTTCTTCAAGACTGGAAATTCCTAAAAGAATCAACACAGTCCAGAGACAACTGAGAGCATGAGCAGCATTGGTGAGCACAAGAATCTGTGTGTGTAGAGACAGGTGTGCACATCTGTCTGTATTGATGGAAAAAGATACAGGTAGACTTGCAGCAAAAAAGCTTGGGTCAATTAAAAGTATATCTGCATTTTATTCAGAATCCTCAACAGCCTACCTGAAAACATTTTAGAATTGAACCAGGTGTTGGGGGAAGATGTATGTAGAATCGGTTCTCATGAGAAGGGTCTCAGGCGTATCCATCTGAAAGTTTCACATTGTTGCGTATCTCTAACTCAATGCCATGACTGAGGTGATTTGAAATAAGGAGAAGAAATTACATAAGCCTTGTTTCTTTTAAATGGTTTCATGCTAGGTACCTTTCAAACCTGTCTTCTACTTGAGAGCCAAACCAAGTATCTTACAACAATTATCCTCTCTATTAGGTCTCCAACATTTCAATATACATTTCTCCATGGCTAACCTTCATATACTGCATAAGTTAAGGAACTGCTTTATTAATGCACTCTACTTTTTTAAGAGTCAGTATCCTTCAAAAGAATAGCTAACATTTATTCAGTGCTTACTATGTGCTAGGCATGGTTGTACACAGTTGAAATGTGCTATCTCATTTAATCCTTACAATAACCCCATAGTACCTATTATCCCATTTTACAGATAAGGAACACAGGACACAGAAAGGACAAGTAACTTCTTCAAGGTTACACAACTAATAAGTGGCAGCACTGGGGTTTACTCCCAGGCAGCCTGGAACCAAGGTCCTTACTACTTTTTTAAAAAGTACAGTTTTTTAAAGTTTTAAATGAATTTTTACAAACACACACAAACATGCACGTGGCAAATTTCACAAGTGAAGCACGCATATGCAACCAGAAACCTGAGCATTACCAGCACCCCAGAGCCCTGCTGTGCCCCATTCTAGTCACGGCTGCCTTCTCTGACTTGTAACCGCTTAGATGAGTTTTGCCTGTTCTTATACTAAAATAAATGGAACCATGCTATATGTATTCTTAGGAGTCTGGCTTCTTTCCCGCATCAATGATTGTGAGATTTATCCAAACAGTTGTCGATGGTTCATTCTCATGGCTGTGTAGTGTCCCATTGTGTGACTATCCCCCATTATCTATTCTATTACTGATGGGCATTTGGGCAATTTACATTTTAGGCTATCACAAAGAGTGCTGCTATGAACATTGTACGTGTGTTTTGGTAAAAATATGGATGTACTTATGTGGGGTACACCCCTAGGAATGGAATTCCTGGGTCACGTGTCCAGATTTACTAGATGCTGCCACACAGGTTTCCAAAGTGACTGCACCATTTGACGCTCCCACCAGCAGGGTGTGAGCATTCCGTTGGCTCCATATCCTCACCAACATTTTCCCTACCACAATAATTTTTAAACTTTATTTTTTCAAGCAAAAGTCATTAAACCAACATTTCTTGAGAGGCTATGTGTCAGGCACTCTGCCCAGTGGTGGGCACATCCGAGTCCGCCCTCTTAAACGGTATGTGATGCTGCCTCCTCTCCCCGTGCCCCTGACCAAGACCTCCACAAGCATGTTCAAGTCCTTCTATCTCAGGAGAGATGCACAGACAGACAGTCATATAGTACTGCTGACTGACCATCCTTGCTGCAAATGTCACGGAGCACGGACTAGCTGTAACGGACTCTCAAATCGGCAGGACGTGGTCTCTGCTTTAATAAGCTCCTGGTCTGATTTGGGAGATGCACTAATAACCAAGTGCTAACCGCCCAGTAGGATTATGATAGAAGCATTAGGCACAACACGAGCAGCCAAGAGGGCACCTTACCCAGAATGCAACCCCTGCAGGATAAGGAGGGGTTAACCAGGAAAAGTGAAAAGAAGAGGGAAGGGGGGGCAGGGTGGTAAAAGCTGAGCGACCAGAAAGCATGGCAAAGTGGCAGGAATTGTGACTTCATGTACTGGTCAGGAAAAACAAAACACAGTTGCCAAACACTTGATTTCCAAATAGATTTTTAAGTCATGCTAGCATAATAAAGCATCTGATCAACTGACCTGAAGTGGCCTTTGCTACCACTGAATAATATCATAAAACAACACCTTTTTAATATTTAACAGTTGAATTGTTTTGTTCACATAGCACTTCTATGGACTCCCTTATCCAAGAATCTATGAGCGGTACCAACATTAATTCATTCTCCAAATAACCTCATGACTGGAGTAAGATTAAATAAGTCAACGTCCATAATTCATTAAATTATAATAAGAACAGAAGAGAGAAGTTAAATATCTTGCCAAAATCACCTAGTGAGATCGATATTCCTTTCAACTTCACAGAAAACGAGTGTAAGCTAGAAATATACTTCTTGAATTGTCTATTGCTCATTTAACTTGACAAGAATGAGAGAATTTATCAGAAAGTAGATAGCTGTTTATTTCTAACTACTAAGTAGCCACAATGGTGAAAAGATTTTTACCTAAGCAAAGCTTAAATCCTAAAGTAGAAACTAAATATTGCCAGGAATAAAGAATGCTCGAGATAAATAACTCCATGGTTTTAAGAACTCTGATAATAGAAGAGCCTGAAGATGAGACCCAAACATGAGAATATCTGAGCCAAAGCATTAATGATAAATCTCATACACTAAAAGAATAAATGTAACATCATGATGACCTATTTCCTCAATTAGGGCAATTGATTCAGAGCTCTAACTTTGCATGCTTTAAAAGAAGTTTCTTTATGTCAATCAAGTCTTAATTGGAAGTTTATCTAAGAAAACAAAAGCAAGACATTCAGGAAGTTAGTGGTTTAAACAATAAAGCAACAGTGGAAATAATGTAATTAAATTTCAACTCCCTATGATGGTGCATCATGCTAATGGGTGCCTGTTACCAGAAGCTTGCAAAAGGGTGGGGGTTTTGGGGGGAGGGAGAGGGGAGGATTTGGTAGGTTTTGTTATTAGATTGGTGCAAAAGTAATTGGTGCAAAAGTAATTGCGGTTTTTGCATTTTTTTTTTTAACCTTTTAAACTGCAATTACTTTTGCACCAACCTAATACAACAAAAAGAAGGAAGCTGGTTTGAAACAGCCCAAATGGGAGAGTTGAGAAATAATTTTCAAGGTTTTGCAAGAGCCCTCCCTGGAGTCAAAAAACATAAGCATAACTTGAATGAAAGCAAGAAAGCAAAACCAAAGGAAAAATGGGACAATGACAGAAAACAACTACAATCTTAATTTTCATCTCTCTCTCCTCTATTAGAGGTGTTGATAAATGGAAAACAGATGAAATCAAGTTAGTTGATTTGTTGGTTTTACAGTTCTATTTAAATGAAGGTTATGTATTCCTCTAGGTGTCACATGTCATTTTTATGTTTCTATTCAATCCTTGCGGGTAATTAGAATCTGATTATATTTATAGTTCTTAGGCCTTGACAATTCCTTGATCTAAGTGGACTTTATGTAAGTCACGGAGGGCCTTTCCTTGTGGAAGGCACTGCTGGGGACAGAGATATGAGAGAAAGTCCGTATCTCAAGGAGCTAACATGTTCTCAATAAGCAGTTTTTTTGTTGTTGTTTTGTTTAGTTTTTTAAATAAAGTCTGTATTTTCCATAAGGCCTTGGTATGAAGGGTCTGTTATTTGTAAATACTACCAATCTGTAAGTCGTGTTGTTTTCCATAACCCCTAGCTCTTGTGTTTTTAATTATATAAAGAAAATTGGCAAATTGTAGGTGTTATAGCTTAAGTCACCACAGAAGATCTAATAAAGACATCTATAAAGATGAGCCATATCTTAAATACTACATGCAATTAAAAAGCAATCTTAATAATAGCTAATACAATACAGTAATCGCTAATACAAAGTGTTTGCTCTTTTCTAATCAGTTCTAAGCATATATATACACTTTCTTAACTCACAGTAACTCTGTGTAAGGAGTACTAGCATTGTCCTGATTTTACAGATGAGAATCTAGACACGCACAGAGAGAGAGTAGGTATAGATAGAAAGAGGAATGCTGGGAGACCAAGAGTGGGAATTGGATAGTTCGATGCAGCATCAAGAATGTGGAAAAGAGGAAAACCTTCCAGAGTCCATAAGTTCCAAACTGAGTTTAACCAAATACTGACAGGAGAATAAGAAATCCCAATGGTACTAAAATGACTTAGGGGACTGAGCACAGCAAGCACAGAAAAAAAAAAAATCACGAAAGACAAGTTGAAGTTACAGTGCATATAGGAATCAGCCTTTACCTTCTGAAGAAAGATTTAAACTGTTTTTAAAATTCTGACAAAGATGTCCTTAATAATTGTCAGGAAAATAAAAACAGTGATGTAGAAAAGATAATCCAGGTAAGTTAGCCATATCTTTAATATATAAAACAAACCATGAGAAATGTGGTTTTGTTGTATATGATACCAAACCCTGAAATAAAAATGTGTCATATAAATAAAAAATTATATTTCATTTAACTCTCATTAAAATGTTTCTAATCTTCAGGAGCACAGTCTCAGTTTTCATCTCAATGTTTGGTGTCATGTACATTTGTGCAAATCTCATTGTCAAAAATTCGTTAGGAGAAAATTTATAAATCAGGAACACATCTTTTTAACACAGGCAGGCGAGTAAAAGTTAGTCTTGGGTCCAAAACAGTTGTTTTTGTTTCCAATTTAATAAAATTTCAGAATGAAAACTGTTTTTAAATGTACAAAAGAAATTCTCTCGATGAAAACTACATATAGCATACTGTAACAAAAATTATGAAATAGGATATTATAAATCATGCAGTTTAGAGCAAGCATTCTAGACTTCGGCTAGCTGGTTTGAATCACAATTAGTTTAGTCCAAGTTCTCTCGGACACATTAGTTGATCTCCTTCCTTAGTTTTAAAACAGGGAGTACCAAGAGACCCTATTCCATAAGGCTGTTGTGAGAATAAAAAAATATTTACACTGTTCTGCTTGATACGTGGCAGGGACTCAACTCGTTAGCTACTACTTTCATTATATGTCATTCTATTAGAATTTACTATTTATGCATAAACTATACTAAAGAGAAAACTAGAAAATCAATTTTTTGAAGAGTTCTAAAGTGATGTAACCCGACCAGCTATTTTAGTGATTTTAGTAACTTTTAAAAATTCTATAACATTTGCTCTGAAGACCGAAGGAAAATCAACAGCCTGATTGATAGCAAGACACATGCATACACATGTGGCTTTCTACAGAGGCATGTGGGTATATTCTCATGGAACACAAAATATTTGATATATTATTACTTCTAATTTGTATGCCTGGGGTTTTCCCAATGCAAAGAAATAGGCCTAGAGAAACTATAAAAAGCAGCAGCCCGTAGTTAAAAAACAACAACAAATAAATTGATCTGTAAATGCCAAAGCATTCACCTGCAACTGAGACTGGTCACATCTGGGTGTCTGTGCCACTCCTAGACTATTTTTTTAAAAAACTTTGCATTATGTACAGTTTCTGTATACAGTTTATTAGGTGGAGCTTGTTAAATCCATAGTTAACAGAGCATAAAAATGAAAAACAGTAGTTCATTTAAATATCATTAAAATGTTTCAATCTTCAGGAGCATAGTTTCCTTTCAGTTTTCATCTCAAAATTTGTCTAGATGCTAGCATCTGGCACATACCATTTCCAATGGACAAAATCAAGGCAAGCTTTTAATTTTCTGCTGTCACACTTCATCACTTTCCTCCCCATTTTACACCTCTATTCCACTTTTCCTCCACCTGGCTTTATTTTGTGATGTCCAGTGGATGAAGTTTAGAGCTCTAAATCCTATGCCTTGTGCTCTTTAGAGACAAGATACCATGTAACACTAATGCAGTATTAAATGCATTATTTGCCAATGGAGCACATACAATGTTTACTCCTGAATGATGTCATCAAACACCATTTAGCAATATGTCTCATTTTCATAACCCATGTGGGAACTCTATGTAGCTTAATTTAGAATATGACTTTATATACATTTCCTATGAGCCAGAAACATACAGTACTTACTTTTGCTCAACATAGAGAGGATCAAAGAATTCCGTTGTGATTTTGTTTGCATACAGGGAACAACCGGTCATTGAGCATAGCCCTAAAAAGTATCAGAGGGGAAGTACTATAGTTAGTTAACTATGTTAGTTAACATATTTCATTAACGTGGTGGAAGTACCTTGTTTGGAAGAAAGTTACTATTTACCTGACAGTATGAAAACAATCCCAGCCAAACAAGCGATTTTTGCTTTGGTTTTATCTGAGCCTCCGACTTTGGTACACTTCATTCCAAACAGGGCAAATATGGAAGCAAAGAAGCCCAGGCTGACAGCAGCAATCATAAGTCCTCTACATGCCTGGATATAACCTGCAATTAGAGTCATTCACATTAACATCAACAGGTGGTTATCCAGGGATCAATCCTTATTTTACATTGTCCTTTTGAATGATTGGTCTATTTTCCAAAATAATAATAATAATAACCATAATTGTTAAAGCATGTGGTGAAGACAAGCAAGAAAAGAACGCAAGTTAGTCTATGTAGAGCGCCTGTCCTATGTCACCACACACTTTTAAGTTTCGCTTAAACGTAATCCTCAGATTAGAACTTTGAGCGTTATTATTCACATATGAGGAAACAGGCGAGCAAAGTTTATATATGTCAAAAACGAGTCAGAAAAAGGCAAAAATGGATTCCATCCAGATCTGACTACAAAATCCACGTAACACTGCCTTTCACAGCAGGAAACATCATCTGCCACGATCTCAACCCTGTTACTCCCGTGCATACGGGCCTTTCAAATAGATATTTTAATGATTTTGACATTAGAAAATTTATAATTGGGCAGCATGACTTCCCAAAGGGTCAAATCTTCCAATATTAGTGAAACCTTATAAATGACACCAACTAAAATATCATGAACCATGAGGAGTCTAAATCTAGAAGTATGTTAAGGACGTTGTATTATTTTCAGGGTGCACATAAGAAAATTTGGTTAAAAAAACATTGGTTATTTACTAGAAGAATATTTTATAATTATTAAATTAGCTGACTGTGTATATGCTTTCAAAGTAACCCTAAAAGCTTGTTCTCTTGGTTTGTTTGATCATTCTTCCAACACCCTGCATTTCCGTAGGCACATATTTTTATTTGCACAGCCAGGGTGGTGGCAAACTTCAGCCTGGCTTTCGTCCAGACACAAACAAATTTTAAATTAATGGGGTTTAAACTAATAAACTTTTACCACATAAGGTCATTTTCGTTTCAGCCTGAGACAATGACATATTTCTGAAATAGTGATGGCCCCCACTAGGTGTAAGTAAATATTTGTTAAGCAAATGAACATACATGAACACGAGGTTTACATTTGGAATTAAACTTCTTAATCTGAAAAAAAAAAAACTTGTTAATGCCAAAATACTGAAAGTCAGTTATTATTAGTATTCAAGCAAAGGCTACGCTAAAGAATAATGCTAAAGCTATGAGAATCATAAATTCAGGGAATAATGCTGGCAGGTGGCCTTCAGTCCATGCTTCTTTGGGAAAGAATAAAATTTCAAGTTTTAATCCTAGTCCTGGGATCCATTTTGAAGAGAACACACGCTCTTTTTTAATTGAATAAATGTAGGGCCCCACAAACTGCAGTGACGATGATCTTCCATTTTATAGTGTGAACTACTTCCTGACAGAAAGTAATTTCACCGATGGTGAAACTATCAAAAACAGCAAAAGAAACTTACTTTGAGCAAAGCAGAACAATGGAGGCTGATTTTCGCAACAGCAATTATGTGGCAGGGCCCCGTGGGTCTCTGCTGCCAATAGCACCGACCCAGCTCTGTTTTCCCCTTCAGCCCTCCAGTCCCCCTGCCAGAACTCAAGCAGCAGGCGGCACCGAGAGAAGACACCTGTTAGTGCTTTGCACGATTAAAGAGCGTCTACCAAGAGAACACAACTGGCTTTTCATGTACCACCAGCGCTACTGAAACAGTGTGAGTTCATTATTTTTTGAGATTTCTTTTCATCTGTGATTTTGAGGTGTTTTAGCCAACTCTGACTGTAATCACTAAACAGACAAAAGAGTGTGTGGGATGTAACCTCATATAATATGTGTAAAAAACACAAAACTATCCCAGGAAACTTTATCATGCCCCATGATTTGCATTTACAGTAGTAACCTTATAGGTTTTATGAACAGAAAATGCAGGCACTGGCAAATGGTTAAGTCCTCCAGTCAGCCCATTTAGACCATGGAATGCAGTTTCCCAGATGGTAAACAGTGGTTACAATCCGAGGCCAAAGCATTCAATCGTTACTATGACTGGGAAAATAACAGCAGTCTTTAAACTTATTTAACCACTACGCATAACCTTTTTCCTGAGTTGCCCACTCAGGTTTTCCACCTTAGCCCTCGTAACTGCAGCAGGACCAATCCCTTGGCACAAGTCCAAGCGGAAAGATGGGGAGAGCAAGGATCCGATGTGCTCAGGTCCACTCTCAGTACCACTTAGAACCCCAATGTAGAGGGAAAGGTATCTCTCTCTGGAGTGAAAACAGTACCAATACATAAGCTGCTAACTTGTCTCATGCACCAAAGAAGGCTCCTCACCAGCACAATCATTGGCTAGATTTTCTGAAACAGGGTGCAAAAAGCAAGGGTCAGGGTTCCTGGGGACCAGGTCCCCTGCCAGCCGTAGATGTGATCCAGTTGTTGGTAAACCTGGTTTGTAAATTAGGGGTTACCAGTCCTTAAAACACCCATATACCCAGGCCTTAGCTGACTCTCAACCAACTCAGTTTATCTTTTGCAAGGCAGACCTCTACAACCTTGCTTTTTAATAGTTCCTCAGGGCAAAACTTTTAAGTAACACCATCAAGCCAAGTGGTGGTAAAAACTAGTCAAGGAGGCCAGTTATTTTTGACAGGTCTAATTTACTGACACAGTTAATAGCTAATTAACACATTAAAGTGCTGAGGCATGCACATATTTACTTAGAAGTTCTCTGAAGTATAATTTATAGTTAATTCTCTTCGAAGAAATGGCAAACATTCCCACTAACAAAAATAGATGGCATATACTAAAAACAATCCGCCTGAAAATGATTCTCAGCTGAAGTTCAAGTAGTGTTTTTGAAAGGAACATGGGTTAGCAATAAACAGAAATCACTAGCTCATTCAACCATGCAATTTTCAATTAGTAAAATACAGTAACTTGAATGAATTCTGTTAGAGGAAACCTTCAAAGTATCCCTTAAAAATTAAGTGTTTTCCCAACGGTGTGTACCTGATTTCCCATTTCAAACCAGTAAAAATGAAAATATTCACTTGGCGGAGATAATTTCCTAGTAACACGGGAGCTACTAGTTGCTGGAGTAAAGGGAGGGGGTAAAAGTGCTTTTCTTATGCTAGTAGCTTTGTGTACTTTTTGCAAATCCTTTGAAAGAAGAGTAGTATGGGGGGAAGGCATGAACTTTGAATTTCAGCTCTGTTCTTCTATTTACCCGCTGTGTACCCTTGTTTACATTAGCTAATCTCTCTGAGTCTCTGTTTTCTCATCTGTAAAACAGGGATAACAGCACTTACTTCACAAGATGAATAACATGAACAGAGTGTCTGGTGAGGGTAGAAACACATTGAAGCTTCCCTTCCATAATACTAAGATTTATTCCAAGCAGAAACTGGGGTCTTAACAGGGAAATCCATTAAATCTAGACATTTAGCTTTTTTCGGTCTCATTTTCCTTATAAGGAAAACTAGGATGACCATGATACCACTTGATGAGGAGGAATCAGAGCTTTGACCTCATATGGGAAATTCAAAATAATGACTCCATCATCTGCGTCCAAGAGGCTTGTTCTTCCATCTTAGACGAGGGAGCCATGAGCCTTCTCTCTCCCTTCTTGGATTTTCTTTTCAATCTACACCTTATGGGTGGTTTAAGGGGAGGGTTTGCCTGCTCAGGCCTGTGGCCACCAGGGCCACCCACAATGCAGCCTTCCCCTGGCACTGCAAAGGTAATGTCACAGAGTCCACGTGCAGCACGCTGTCAGCAGGACCTGCCTCAGAAGCAGCAGTCAACAGATGTGGCTGCCCTGGGAACACATGGCAGAGAAAAGACAAGCAGACGGGCCTGCTCTGAGAAGTTCCATTGAAGGTGGGAGAATCAACTCCTCTCTAAGTGAAAGTGCAGTCATGTCACTGAATCCCCCAAAATGTTATCCTGGGAGGTAAAGAAAAGTAAATCCATCGCTTTGCGGTAGGCAAAGCCACAAATGGCAGAGCCAGAGGGAAAAGTCTGATAAATCTAATAATGGTACACATTGAAAAGTTTTGTATGAG
The DNA here is from genome assembly GCF_964194185.1 of Rhinolophus hipposideros. Taxonomy (NCBI): domain Eukaryota; kingdom Metazoa; phylum Chordata; class Mammalia; order Chiroptera; family Rhinolophidae; genus Rhinolophus; species Rhinolophus hipposideros. Next base: position 65,418,404 of record NC_138050.1, read on the forward strand.
AAAAGTCTTCAGAAATCTAAAAGACAACCAATGGGCTGAGACTGCAACATATAAAACAAATCAAAGACTGACATCCAGAATTAAAAAAAAAAAAATCATTTAAACCAAAAGGAAACAACAGAACCATGGGCATAAGATATGGACAGGCAATTCACAAAAGATAAAATAAATGCACAGTACATAATAAGATGGTCAAAAACACTGGTAATCAAGGAAATGCCAATTAAAATAACATGATAACATGGAAAACTTAACGGTGAGAATGTGAAGAAATAGGTATTCTTATACACTGTTGTGGAATGTAATTTGGCAGTATAAACTGAATAGTAAAACGAATATTCTACTGCTCTTATGATACCATTTCTCATTATCTACTCTATAAAAAAACACATATGCACACACAAAGAGAAAAAATATAAAAATTTTCAGTAAAGCGCTGACAATGAAAAGTTGGAAGGGGTCCAATGTCCAACAATGCACAAATGGTTAAATAAACCAGTTTGTCCAGACTAATGAATACTATGCAGTCATGAAATATAACTACTTCTATATGTACAGACTGGAAAAAACATGTTATTAATTTCAGAACGTTGCAGAAAAATAGGTAATGTGATGTCATTTATGTATTTTACAGTCATTATCTAGATACATGAATGCACTTGGAAGGATATTTTGCAAGCTGGGTTGTATATAAATGTCACTCCTCTATTTGATCCATTCTCAACTCCCTATAAGAGCTTAATAATTGAGCGCTAGGCCTTCCTTCTTCCTCACTGACCACCATGCCCGCAAATCTTGATACCATGTCCACTCTCACCTCAGACGCATAAGGTGAAAGCTTCACTATTCTGCACCCAATAATCTCCAAGGAGCATTTATTTCTCTCTTCTCCCTTGTCCCCCCAACTGTCCTATAGAAGGGCGGATACCTATCTGGCACACTATTTCAGGTAATAATACAGTTACAACAGAAGAATGCACTTAGGACAGTAACTGTCAATCTCATATTCCTGAATGCAAACCACAGAAACAAGAGCCCGCCTGTTCAAAGCATCTACCTGGATGCATGCTCTGCAGAGCACAGGAAATTCAACAGTAATTCTAGGGAATCAACAGAGTCCCAGCTACTAATTTTACACAGCAGGACACAGACCCGGGTGTCACCCATCTAAAACCAGACACATATGCCCTTACAAGAAGGTTCCATCAAATACCACATTGAGCAACAGTTTGCTTTTCATGACAAGCACCATCTTAGGGGAATTAAATCTTGTCTTTTATTTACACAGCTATGCAAATAAAAGCTTGCAGTGCAGTAATAAAAGAAAAAGAAAACACCTCAAATCTAGAAATAATGTAAATGACCCTCCTTAAGTTTCTGCCAGAATCCATCTAGTCATGTGCTATAAAATCCTGAAAGAGCCTAGAACTTGAACAGTTATTGTCACCACGTTGACATCTACTATTGTCTTGAAACTAAAAGTCAGTTTTTTATGTGCACATCTACCTGTTGCTATAATGCAATGCAATATAAAGCCTAATTAACAAAAACAATGTAGAAAACCATTTTTAAAAGAACACCACGAGGGAGACCGGGGCAGCAGACCAGGGAGCATGGACACAGAACTTGTCAGTCTCCCGCACAAGATTCTTGCTGGCGCTCTACCCTCTGAGACACAGCTAAGGGCTATTTATTTTCCTAAATTCTGGAAAAAGCATTAGGCTGGCACGTTTGTAGAAGCGTTTTTTAGGGGGGTACCCCCTCCCCTCCTGCACTGTTGCCTTTTCTCCTGCCCACTTTTAAAAGAATTCACGAACCGGCTAAAGGAGTTCAGGGCAAGCTGATTTCTCTTTGACAAGTCAATGGTTCCATTTTAATCAGAATCCAGCTCTTCTGGGGAGGGCTGGATGGAGCACACATGCCCCTTCTGCTGCATGACTCCGTGTCCTAACAGTCCCACAAGAGAGACATGAGCGTCCCACAGCCGTGTCCTCTACTCTCAAGACGGCAAAGCTGCTTCCCTCCACCCCCGATGCCTGAAAATCACCCACGCCATCCAGACCTGTGTGCGTATAACTCCCACCCCAGGGTCCCAGGCTCTGACAAGCGCCCCCGCGGAACAAACCTCTGGGGACTCTCCCCAGTTCCCTCAGGCCCTGGGGGGGGGGGAGTGGGACCCGGACTCGAAGGAGTCTGGCCTGGGGGTCCCGCGGGGGTCGTGAGGCCCAGCGGGCACCCCCGCCTGCTGGCCGGAAAGAAGTGAGAGCCGGAGTGGGGGCCCAGGGGATGCAGACCGTCCAGCGCCAGCATGGAGGGGAAGTCCTTGCAGTTGGAGACACCCGTGGAGTCGGTAACGCACGTCTTCCACAGGTTGGCCCAATAGGTGGCGGTGGTGATGACCGTGCCGTCGATGGTGGACACCTTCCAGTAGTCGGTGGGCAGCGTGGAGGACACCAGCACCCAGCCCGAGATAGAGACCATAAAGGCGATAATCTCCGAGGCTGTGCTCGCCATGCCGCCCGCTGCAGCAGCGCTCGCGCTCACGTTCCCACTCGGCGCCACGACCCCCCGCGCGCCCGATCCCAGGACTCCGCCTCCTGCACCCCCGCCCCCGCCCCCGCCCCCGCCCCGCCTCGCCTCTCCCCTCCCAGCCCGCAGACCCGGCGCCAGGGGGCGCTCACCGACCTCAGGATGCGCCCTTTAAGGTCTGCCCAGCGGGTCGGTAGAAACGCCGGCCTGCGCTCCTTTCGTCCCCTGCTACCTCATCTCGGGTGCCGAAGACTCGCGGAGAATAGCTCTCCTGTGGGACAGACTGGCAGCCGGATATGGACAACCCGTGGCGTCCCACCTCCCTCCTCCCCTCCCCAGCCTACCCAAGACAAATAGCTTGACTTGCAGAGTACCTTGTAAAAGCAGTGCGGAAAATGCCTCTTGCGTGCCCTGCAAAGACGGGGCGTGGGAACGCAGCCCTGGAGTTGCTGAACTCTAAAGGTTTTCGTGCTACGCTTGTTGGGGTGACCCTGTTTGGCTTGTCAAGGAGGCATCACTGTGGCAGTCCTGGTCTTGAAATAGGCTTTGCCCTAAAATTCTGCAGTTCTGTTTGGCCAGGTACTACTATGTGGAAAGTCATCGTACAGAGGTGCCTGGCACCTAAATTCAAGATTGCCGCGTGTGAAAAGCACAGGATCCCTCAGAGCCTTCATTGCTGTCTGGAGCTTGAATGTTCCAGTCATTATGCTGACCTGCTGATACTAACGCACTCCGCACAGGACATGCATTTAAGACGTTTTTCCTGTAGGACTCTTCCAGCTCCCAGGTCTGAGTCTATTCAATGAATGATGGTTCTGTCACAGTGGAAACTGTTCTGTTTCTTGTTTTACTTTTTTACCACCTCCACCTTTCACACCTGATTAAAGAATAAACTCATTCATTCCTTCAGTGCTGTCTTAAGGTATACACAAAGATCAGGGTGTACTTTCGACTCCTGAGGTCACAAATCTGGGCACAAATGAGAGAACAAAGACACTGGCTTTATTATGGGGTTATTATTTGTCTGTTTAAAGTTCTTGCAGTTCTTGGGATGAACTTTCAGGATTCACTTCTTGCCAAAAGTAACCAAAGGTCTAAAACCTATAAAAATAAGTCCGCTACAATAAAGCTAGCTGCTGATCCTGTTTCACAATCTTCGTGCAGGGACACTTTGGTTCATTGTGAAGAATTTCTCAATTCCCCTTTGTCATTTTTTTTTAACCAAATGGATACAGAATGAAATTTGAGGTGATTAGATGTCTATTGAGAAGACAGGAGGTTGGACTACAGAACCACCAAAATTTAGATTTAGAAGGACCATTGAAGACTGTTAGGACGTGCTCACACTCAGTACAATTATCCTATCTATTTCTGGAGATAACACTCAGTTCATACTCTAACCTTCAGGGCCACAGGTTCAGGGCATGGCGGGGTGTGTTATGGTTTGGTTTGGTTTTGACAGCCTTCTAGAAAGTGTTTCTTCATGTGGAACCCAAACCTATCTCTCCTGAACTTCCACCCAACGGCAGTCATGTGCACGGAGAGACACAGGGTAAGTCTGACTACTCTTTGGCTGTGCAGCAGCCCTTGGGAGGTTTGTGCATGTGTGCTTGGCCATCTCGTGGCTTGTGTAAATGGGAATAAGGGTGAAGATGGTTGGCCTGGTGGGATGTACACATGCTGACACTACCGTACTGATGTGTCCCAACTTGTCCTGAGGTGTCACGCGGGGTTCACCACTAGGTCAAATTTACAGACAGTTTGGGAAGTACCTGCCTAACCCCATCCTTTTAATCTTCCCTGCTATTCAAAACACTCACCTTTGGGTATTGACTACAAAGTGCTCTCTACTCTTTTGTATGATGTACCTTTGTAAAGTGCTTTTACCATCTTGTTTCGTGCTCTCCCGCATATTTCCACTATTATTTCTATGTCATATTCCTCTCTGGATGATTTGCCTATTTCTGATCCAATTTACTGTTTAGAAAGCACAAAAATTCATGAACAATAAATCAGGACGTACACTCCAGAGTTTCCTAAAATTAAAAATTACACAAATTTTGGTTTTGTACGTTATTTCCTGGCCTTATTTGACAATCTTTTTGTGTATTTGTATCTTCCTCATGGTAGGCACTCACTAAAATTGTTGATTCTTTTTTTTTTTTAATAAGACAAAACCCTTACTTACTTTTGACACACAAAACAATGTAGTGTTGTGACCCTGAAGACACAAACAGGTCCTAATTAATCAAAAGCTTAGATATAAATTAATTTTTTTGGAACCAAAGGTATATTGTTTGTTAAATTAAGGAACTATGAAGTATGGTTTGGTGTTTTAGACCAGTTCCCGAAAGTTATTTAGCAGATAATGTAGCTCTATTATACTTTTAAAATCCATAAACCCACATCAGCATTGCAACATAGCTTGCAGAGGAAACAAATTCTGAATTCCAGCTTGAACTGCAAGAAAGATACTCCCCTCCACCCAACCAGTCTCTGCTCCATCACTGAATCAGCCCGTTTAAGCCAGAATCTCTGGGGGTGGCTCTAGTAGTGATCTTTCCAAAGCTTCTAATTTACAACCAGGTTGGGAACCATGGCTCTGACCATTTGAGATTCACATATATGTGTATGAACAGTTAATTTAGTAAAACAGATGATGTGTATCATAGAAAGAATATTAATTTCTTGATTGAAAATTTTGAAAAAAGAAATATTCTTTTAGTGTAGAGATTACAACATACAGTTTCAATTTAAAAGGAGTTGAAAATACCACAAGCAACCCATAAATTAAGAGCTGGATGGCAGTACTATTAGTTCCTTTGCCAGCTCAAACAGACTAGGGTCGTCATGCTTGTGGACTTGATTTATATTCTACTTTTATCCTTTGTTTATTCTATGAGGTTGGACAACCCTAAATTCTTTCATTTCCCTGGCATGTACTGCATATGTACTATAAAGAGTTATATTTTAGACCCCACAAATGCCTGACCAAAGGATGAAAAATATTAACTTTCTTAATGCCTGAAGAATATTATGTAATGAATCAACCATTTATTTTACAATATCTTATATCTAAACTTTTCAAAACCAGTTTAGTCAGAAGACACCTAAAACTACTACAGTCTACCACATAATTCAACGTAAAAATTTCCAGAAATTTAAACAGACTAAATAGAGATTTTTAAAAAGAAGTCATGGATAAATGGCCCGTTTTACTTTAAGATTATAGAGACCCAAATAACCTTTGCAGTTAATCTGCAAACCGATTTACAGAGTACCTTTCAACTGATAAATGCTTCCTTATTTTCTTTAAGATTCAGCTCACTGAAATTTTTATTTAACTATTCATAACAAACTTTTCTTATTTAAATATAAAAGTGAATACAGTTAGAAAATTACTTCTCCAAATTATTCAAAATAACATCTTAATTAACAATAATTTGATCTTTACAAAAAATGAAACTGTAGTTTTTTCCACTGAAAACTACTAATTTATCTATAAATTAATGTTTGTCATGAATATATTTTAATGTCTTGAAATATATTCTGAGGCTTTCTACTTTTGAGACCTAAACCACTGAGATTATCATTGGAAGTTATTTCTTTGGCATTATTACGCTTATTAAGGAAAAATGAAGGATTCCTGGGTGGGGAGTATGGGGTGAGGGCGTGTTGTTCATTAGGAGTGAAACCAGTTTAGCCGACTGAACAGGAGATTTGCAGAAATTCTTTACTTGCGATTCAACTCACCTGCCAAACTACACAAGTGTGCCTTTCAACAGTTCAAGGATTTTCTAAGCATCAAATGTGGTTTCAGTATACATTAGCTCCTTCCTAGATTCCAGTGAGGTGGCGTGCATCTAATCAGGTAGGAAGAAACTGAAGTCCTGATAAATGTGGCATTAATTAAAAAAACAACTGCCCAGGAGCCAAATATTGTTACACCACGTTAAAGAAGACACGAATACCAATACTAAGATAGTAAAATAGCACGTTCTTTCTTCTTACATTTTCTCTAACACCCTTAGTTTATCTCAGTGTTCTACACTAATTCTCTGATATTTGTAATCTACTTAGTATGAAAGCCACATAGCGACAAGAGTCGTTTTGAGAATGAACACTCATACTTAGCATTGTAACACTGTCTGTCTGTATGTATGTATATAACATATAAGTATATATGCAAATTATAAGAAAACAAACAGTATCTTATTTTGCCACTTGGTACCCTCTGAGACTGTACTGTATGAGAATATTTCAATGGGCCTATTGCAAATTAGTGCCATATGTCTTGTGGATTTGTTTTTCATGCATTCATTTAAAACCCACTCATTCTCAATTCTGAGGTCTCTTAGGATCACCTAGATTCCTCTTGAGCCCCTGAATGGGTAAAGTTTGGGCCTCAGAAGCTCAGAGCTGTCTTGGTGAACACGCTTTCCACCTGAGATCACTCTCATTCTGGGATGCTATAACCTTGCAGCGCTTGTAGATGGGTTTGTTCTATTTTGCTGGTCAATAGGCATCCTACGAGTATTAATTCAACCTACCCACTCATGTTGGGCAGCACTTAAATCTACATATTTTGGGCAAGTTGTTTTATTTATCTGAGTTGCAGCTTCCTCATTTGTAAACTGAAGGAGTTGTTTTGGATGATCTCCAAGGACGCTCTGAACCCCAGAAGTCTCTGAGTCTGATTCCTATTGAGCTCAACCAATCACAGACAAAATCAACAAAGAGAAGAGAGGCAAGAGTTTTCCTTTGGTGTCCCCACCACTTTCTTTTCTTCCCACTTCGTGACATTACCTCGTTAGATATAGTTAAAAGGGTTGTATGTGTATGGGGTTGTAGTGGAGGAGGAAGTACATGAAAATAATGTTTTTTTGAATCTCTATGTGTAGTGTTACTTTCAATTCTTATTTTTGTTTATCAGAAACATATAACATGGTAGTTCAATTCATTTATGAAACAGGGTGATATAGGGGATAGAGGGCAGATGAAGGAACTGACAAGACACGTGATAAAATTCTAGCTCTGTGTGGCCTTGGGCAGGTTACCTAATTGTTCTTCAACTATAAAACAGGAATAAGTCATGGCTTCTTTTGAAGTTATTGTAAAGATGAGAGACAATGTGTATTGTCTCCAAGGACCTGGAACATGGTAGATATTCAATTTATAAAATGGGGAGTATACAGTTCACTCATCCTCTTTCATTTCTTCTTCTCTCTTTAAAGTTAGAAAATTACATTTTTGCTAAAAGTGGTATTCATCAGAGTTAGACAGACACGCAATAAGTAAATAAGAATGGACTGTATTGTAAATCTCAAAGTAAAAAAACAAGAAGTGTTTAACAGAGTGCCAATGAAGAAGGCTGGTGCTGAGAGCAGAGGGTGAGAAACCAGGAACTAAGAGTGAGATTAGTCCAGGGGAAAGAAAGTGTGTGTGTGTGTGTGTGTGTGTGTGTGTGTGTGTGTGTGTGATGAGGAGGGGCGGCGGGGACCTACTAAATAGTGGAAGGGAGGAGTAAGGTAGCTAGCGCTGAAAAAAGATGGGTGGGCGTTGAGGAAAATTGGAGAATTGTTTTTACAGCCCCCATCTTTCTACATTACTATGTATAAGGGGTGGGAAACAGCACTTTCTAGAGCCTGTTTTACAAATGAAGAGATTTTTTCCCTCTCTTTGGTGCTCAGAATAGAGCTAGTGAGAGGTTTATTTAAAAGTACTCAGAAGTCCCATGTTTACCATTTGGCTCACTTCATGGGAAAAGTTATTGGAAGTTTAAAATGAATTCTTTAGAGGTCAAAAATGCAAGTTCTTAGAGAAACATACCCATAAGCAAATAAATAATTATGAGTTTTTTTCAAAATGTGGGCTTTCTTCTATTTTTAGCTAACAAACACATATATGAGTACCTTTTAGGTACCAGTCGCCATTCTGAGTAATTAACTCATTTAATAGCAACCTTAGGAAATTGGTAGTATTTTTATTTCCATTGTACAGATCCTCATCTGTACAACCAGACCACAGAGAGATAAAATAACTTCCACTGGAAGGTGGTGGAAATGGGGAATCAACTCAGCCAGTTTAGATCTAGCGTCTACACTCCTTTATAGTAAGTTGCTTCCTATCAAGACAACTCCTTGTAGTTTGTGTATTCCTAATATCCACTGAGTATATGAAAAAACACACACACAAAATGAATTAAAACAATTCTAGATAATTTGTATTTATTTTTCTAATGCAGGAGAATGGCTTTTATAATCAGATTGGAACAGAGACTCTAATTTCCTTATCAATTTCATTGTTTGACTAGATGTTGTCACAGGTGAATTGAAGTTCATTAATATGCTGTTTAACAATGTCCTGGGCAAGTCTGATTCATTATATCACAGTTTGTGTGTGGAACATTTATCTTAAAATGCGTATGTATATGTGTAGATGTATGTATGTTTACACATACGTGTGGATATATGAATGTATACACACATACTAAACACAGTGCATTAGAGTACTTTTCCAAGTCTGTCTTTTCCATACTTCGAGTGCTGTGCTCTCAGCCAGTTAGCATTTAATGAGCACCACCTGAATTATCTGAATTAGGGGTGTTCTGCCGTGTGTTATGGCCTGTCTCTCCTATGCTTATTTTGTTTTATGATGAAGCTTGACTCATATTAGCTGACAAAATGTGTGCTACAGTAAAACAAAGACAAAGTGTCCCAGTGAGATGTTAAAATGCAAGGTGTTTTTTGCGTTGTTGTTTTTCTTTTTCTTTTTCACCAGGTACCGCCTGGTTGTTTTTGAAAAGGCTATACTCCGTGTCATGCTCATGGCAGTGCAGGACGGTTCTTATTTTCTCATATCCTTGAAAATACTCGTTTTATCTGACTATGTAATTGTTATATTACTACTTTAAAACCCAAATTTGTCCATCTCCAAAGTTCCTGTTCTTATTATATTTAAATGATATCCTAGTCATCCAAATTTTGAAGACATGTTTTTAAAGATGAAAAATACAAATGCTCAAAAGTTTCAGACATTCCTGTATCCAAAGTTAAAAGACAGGTCATTATCCAAACAGTTTTGGTTCTATTACTGTTTGTTGTTTGCCATTGACCTCCTCTTACCTGATTATGAAAGAAAACTAGGGGTGTGGAAAAAGAGAAGTTTGTAATAATGCACTGAGGTATCAGGAAAATGTGTCTGTGTTTCAGTACTAGGGCAACGAAATAGAGGCTAAGAGATGAAAATAAAAGGGAAACAAGAATAACATGTAATAACAAAGGAAGATGTTTCCTTCTAATTGATAGAACATTGATTGGAGTGAAGGTGATAGGGTAGGAGATGAAGAGGATTTTTAATATGACCTTGTATTTGTGTGTGGAGTGAGGGGGGAAGCAGGACCATTGACCAACTTCTGCTTGATTGGGTTGCTTTAGCCATCGCTCTATAGATAGATGATAGATAGATAGATAGATAGATAGATAGATAGATAGATAGATAGATAGATAGAGATCTGATATGTATCTCTATCTACCTAAATCTATTATATCTGAGCACTAGAGATTTAAAGCATCTAAAGAGCGATGATTAGTGCTGTTGTTCTTGTGTGTTCTTGTGTGAAAAGGCAGAGTAGAATGACAGAATTAAGCATTTAGGTCATGTCAACATGACCAGTTCTTCTTTGCATTTTTCCGTTAGAGCTAAACTATCCAAGTGTTGGAAAAGAAACTTGTGACCAGAATCTCCTCATCACCAAATTTTATGCATTAATTGCCAGGTGTGCCCAAAATGCAAGATTTCTTGCCCACTGATCTTGGCCTTCCATTTCCTCTATCATATCCTTAAAGGCAACCCCAATGGCCATGGAATTTTCTGGGGGTGTGTGGGGACAGAGCCCCAGAAAGCAGTTTCCAGGCTCTCGGCCTCATGTGGAGAGGTGCTGGCTCAGATAGTGGATGGCCATCAGCTGTGGCTGGTTGGCCATCAGCTGTAGCCATTAAGCCATTGGCCACTGATATAACTGCCGTGGCTATGGAGGGGAGCCGAGGAGAGTGAAGGAGGAGACTGAAGGAGAGTCGAGGAGAGTCGGTCGGTTGGCAGCAAAGCGGACAGCAGGTCGCATGTCGTGTAAACACAGCCTCCAGTGAGACCATAGTGGTATGACTTCCCTACCTATGGCTCTGTGGGTGTTCCTTTTTGGCCTCACCATGTCCTGCGTTCTTATGTGGGGAGCGGGAGCAGAGACCCCGCAGGCCGCCCCGCACTACAGGGTGCCTTTAAGGAAATAGTTGAGAAAGCAGAGGTGAAAGCAGAGAGAATATCACTGAAACCTGGGAGGAATGACCACATATTAAGGGAATAGTGGCCTAAAAAAGCTACAGCCAGGCTATTTTGACTTCTGGGGATTCAAGCAATCAGGGAAGCCAGTGTAAGACAATGGGATTCATTGCCATGAGATGCTCAAAAAGCCTATATGGTTCATTCAGTTTTTGCTCCCATTTCGAGAACAGCATTATTATTCACTGAAGCAATTCAAAACACATTTATTGGGTGCCTGTTACGCTGCAGGCATCCTTCCATACATTGTAGGAATGGTGAATAAAACAGACAAATTCTCTACCCTAATACAATTTACAGTTTACTGGAGACGACAAGAACAAGGTAAGAAAAACATGTAGTGTATCAGATGATATACGCTAAGAAAAAATTTTAAGCCAGTGAGGAGTGGGGTGTTATATGAACCATGTATGTGTGTGTGTGTGTGTGTGTGTGTGTGTGTGTGTGTGTGTTGGGGGGTGGTTTTTGAGTTTTAGTTAGGTAGCCAGAGAAGCCTTTCCTGTGAAGATGACTTTTGGGTAAAGACCTGAAGAAATGAGTGAGTTAGCCATGTGGACAGTTTCAGGCAGAGCATTCTCAGACTGGGGGAGTGCATCTGACTTGTCTGAGCAACATTGGAGAAGCCAGTGTGACTGCAGCGGGGGAAATGAAAGGGAGAACAGTGGGCGGTGAGGACAGAGAGGTAATGCGGTTTCCGTCTGTATGTGCCTGCCTGTGTTTCCATGAGTGTCTGTGTGTATATCTGAGTGGCTGTGTCTGTGTGTCTTTGTGTATGTCTGTTTCTGTATTCCTGTGTCTGTGTATGTGTCTGAGTGTGTATCTGTTCTTATGTTCATGTGTTTGTGACTGTGTGTCTATGTGTGTCAGGGTGTATCTGTCTTCGTCTATGTGTGTGTCTGCATGTCTCTGTGTATGTCTGTTTGTGTGTTCATATGTCTTGTGTCTTTGTATGTCTATTTCTGTGCGTGCCCATGCATCTTTGTGTGTTTTGTGAGTGTGCATGTATGTGTGGAAGGGTATATAGAAGCTTGTGGAGGGCTCTGTAAGTCCTAAAAACAACTTTGGCTTTTATTCTGACTGCAATGGGAAGACATTGGTAGTTTTTGTAAAGAGATGGGATATTGGACCTGCATTTTAGGATTACTGAGAATCGCTTAAAGGGAGTTCAGTGCAGAAGCAAGGATCCCAGTTGGAAGGCTAGTGCAATAATCCAATCGAGTGACTGGTGGATATGATGAGGCTGGTGGAAGTAGAGCGGAAAGAAATGGTCAAATTTTGCATCTGTTTTGAGGGTAGAGCTGACAAGATTTGCTGATTTCTGGCTGTGATGTATGAATGAAAGAGAGAAGTCAAGGAAGACGTGAGGTTTTTGGCCTCAGCCACTGAAAAGATGGACTTGTTTCCTGAGATAAGGAAAGGTCTAGATGAGCAGGTTTAGGGGTGAATATCAAGAGTTTGGTTTTAGATATGTTGAGTTTGGCGTACCCCCTCGACAGACATCCAGGAGGAGAAATCAAGTAGGCAGTTGAATCTACAAGTTCTAAAGAGAGATGAGAAGGAACCAACAAAAGAGCTGGAGAAGGCATAGCCATCCAGGTTGGAGAAAAACCAGGGAGAGTTCTGGAAGCCATGTAAAGAAACTTTTTTTAAGGAGGAAGAAGTGGAAGGATTAATGGTGTCACAAGCTGCTGAGAAGACAAGTCAAATAAAGACTGAAGAAGAAAGACCTTGGAGGTCCTGGAGATCCTTGACGGGAGCTGTTTTGTGGAGAAGGCTGAGCAAAAACAGATGGGAGTATGTGGGGTGGAGAATGAGAGGAAAAATGGAGACAGGAAGAGTAAACAGTACTTTAAAGACCAGAGAGAAATAGTGTGAGGGCTAGAAGGAAAGTAGAATCATGAAAGCCTTTTTTTAAAAAAATTTTTATTGTTTAAGATGAGAGAAATAATCACACTTTAGGGCCTCCTACTGGCCTGTAAGGTATCAACTCAAGAAAGGTGCTCTTTCCTGTGTGCAACTGCAGGTCCGCACCAGGGCACACGACTTTGAGAGCAGAGTATGGGCACAGGGTCCTATGCCATACGCAGCCATGTCCCCAAACTATTTCATCATCACTCTCTTCCTCACTGTATTGTCATCTGGTTAAGTTCTATAAGAAAATAGTTCAGATGCAGCTTTTCCATCTATATGTCTTTTTGACTTTGTACTGAAATACATATCTTAGTTTGATGTCATTTAAAAACAATATGGCTTATAGTTCTACAACATTGGAGTTAGAAGGTACTTTGAAAATTGTTTAATTCAACATTTTACAGATGAGGAAACTGGCGTCTACAAGTGACTTCTTAATGTATATTAAGTTATAAAGTGAATATTGAAGTACTGTATCACTTAGAATAATTGTGTATGTTCATACATTTTGTGTATGTTCTTCTTCAAAAATGTGAATTTGAAAAATTATCTGTGTTTAGTGCTGCAGAAAAATCTCAATTACAAGCAAGATTTGAATATTTAAAAATTGAAAACCATCATATTTCATACAGGTTCTCCTCGATGACATATTTGTGCCAATAAATATTTACAAGTATGTTTCTAGGAGGTTTTTGTTTCAAGTTAATGCAGAGTCACCTGTATAAATGGCCTTTGAATAGTAACATGAAAAGAAAGGAAATAACAAAAGAATTGTATGCTGATAATAGGGTAGACAGATAATAGACACACCTCTTTTTGTGGTTCAAAGCAATAGCTGTTTCTGTGTTTGATTTAGGGTTTGTGAAGAATTAATAAAAAGATCTAAAAAGCAAATTGAAATCATGTTTTACCTGTAATTATTATAACTGCCACACCTCTAGGATTTGAGACATAAGTCTTCCTGACAAACAAATATGCCCTAAGTCAACTACTTCCCCACCATGCAATTCACTCACATACGTAATCCTATAGAGTTAAGCAATGATTTGTTTTCTAATCAAAACAGTATATGAAGATTATATTGTAATTTTTCTGAGATTTAAATGAAGACGCCAATAAAATTTGGTTAAGCAACCTCAATGATTTTGTTTGTTAGTTTCTAAAGTTTAAATACTGTAGAGGAGAAAAGCAAATAATAAAATTCCATTATTTTATATTAATTTCCAAATTTGATTGAGAGGATCAATTAAATTAAAGCATGGATGTTATAAAACTGGATATATTATGGGCATTTGATAAGTAGTTGTTGGATTTAATTGTATTAGTCAAAAAGGATAAATGACAAAATATTGAATGGAATGTTACTGATAGACTCTCAACATCCTTCTGTAAATGTCTAATTTTTAGTGAGTCTTTCAAGTAAATAATCTTTTTAAACGAAGAAAAGTCATATCCTTTCAAATTATAATTTTGCAACAAATGTGGGGCCTTATTTTATACTTCAAATTAATTCTCAAATAATTGTTCTCTTTTGTCTTTTAAAACCCATCATATATACACATGTAAATAATACATTTATCACTAAAGACTTTTTTTACACATGGTTTGGAATCGCACAATATGAATTTAAGAAAATGCAGTATGTTTTTTCATGTGTTTGTTTTGTTCCATTTGAAAGCAGAGTTGACTTCTAGTATATCTCATGTTATTGTGCTTCGCATGACTGTGCTTCACAGATGTTGTGGGGGGGTTTTTTGTTGTTTTTTTTGTTTGTTTGTTTGTTTTCAAATTGAAGGCAAGACCTTCCACCAGCAGAGATTATGACTTGCTTTTCACCATGGGCTGGAACTGAACCTGCAGTATCTCCAAGGTATGCCTGTACCTGTAATCTACCAGGAAGAGCTACGTGGTCAATTTGCTCACAGATTAGGAACACCAATTTCTTGTATCCTTTTTCTTTCTTATATTTTTAAATTTGGACCTTTTATTGCTCTTCACCTTTTTCCCCCTTCTTTAAATTTTCAATTAAAGTTGACATTCAATATTATTTTGTACTAGTTTCAGGTATACAGCATAGTGGTTAGACCCTTGTATAATTTAAGTGTTCCCCTGGCACTATAGCACTATACCTAGTTATTACCGTATAACTGACTATATTCCTTTTGCTTTAATTTACATCCCCATGACTATTTTGTAACTACCAATTTGTACTTCTTAATCTCTTCACTTTTTTCACCCTGTCCCCCAACTCCCCTCCAATCTAGCACTCTGATAAATCTAGTACCCATCTGACACCGTACATGGTTATTACAATATTATTGACAATATTCCTTATGCCATACCCTACACCCCCATGACTACTTTGTAACAATTAATTTGTACTTAATCCTTTCCATTTTTTCACCCACCCTCTCAACCCCCATCCCATCTGGCAACCATTAAAATATTCTCTATAAGTTTGTTTCTGTTCTGTTTGTGTGTTTGTTCTGTTTTGTTCTCTGGATTCCATATATGAGCAAAATCACATTGCATCTGTCTTCCTCTGTTTGACATAATTCACTCAGCACAACACCCTCCAGGTCCATCCATGCCACCACAGATGGCAGGAACCCACTCCCTTCCCTGGCTGAGCCATATTCCGTTGTATGTATGTACCACCTCCCCTTTATCCATTCATCCATCTATGCACACCCAGGCTGCCTCCACATCTTGGCCATTGTAAATAATGCTGCAATGAACATATGAATGCATATGTCCCTTGTAAGTAACATTTTGGGTCTCTTCAAATAAATACCCAGAAGTGGGATTACTGGGTCCTTCTTTGTCTTTTGTTATAAACTTCATTTTAAAGTCTGTTTTGTCTGGTACAAGTATTGCTACCAGGCCGGCCTCGTGGCTCAGGTGGTTGGAGCGCCGTGCTCCTAACGCATCACGTGCTGCTGTGAGTGGCTGGCAGGCATCATGAGCGGCTGGCAGCTGTCTAGAGCTGCTGTAAGCGACTGCCTGAGGCGGGGAAAGGGGAGAGCGCAAGGCTCATAACACCACCATGGGCCAGGGAGCTGTGTCCTACAGTAGACTGAGAAACAATGGCTTGAACTAGAGTGGGGGTGGGGGGTGGAGAGGCAGAAGAAAGGGCGGGAAGTATTGCTACCCCAGCTTTTGTTTGTTTTTTTGTTTCCATTTTCATGAAATAACTTTCCATCCCTTTTCTTTCAGTTTGTCTGTGTCTTTCAATATGAAGTGAGTCTCTTGTAGGAAGCATATGTAAAAGTTTAGTTTTCTTATCCATTCAGCCACTCTATCTTTTGACTGGAGTATTTAATCCATTTACACTGAAAGTAATTGTTGATAGATATGTAATTATTGCCATTTGATTTGCCCTTCCTAGGTTTGTATATGTATTTACTTCATCAGGTGAGGGAAGTTTTCCATCATTATTTCTTCAAATAGGTTTTCAATTCCTTGCTTCTCTCTTCTCCTTCTAGTACCCTTATGATGTGGATGTTGGTACACTTGATGTTGTCCCAGAGACCCTTAAACTAGCCTCATTTTTTTTTTTCATTCTTTTTTTCTTTTTGCTGATCTGATTGGATGTTTTCTGCTACCTTGTCTTCCAAATCACTGATTCTATCCTCTGCTTCCGGTAGTCTGCTGGTGATTCCTTCTCGTGCAGTATTCATTTCAGTTATTGTAGTCTTCATTTCTGACTGGTTCTTTCTTATGGTTTTTATGTCCTTTTCTTATGCTTGTTATCTCTTTGTTGAAGTTCTCACTAAGTTTCTTGAGAATCCTTATAACAGTGCTTTGAACTCTGTCTCTGGTAAGTTGCTTGCCTGCATATTGTTTAGTTCTGTTTCTGGAATTTTCTCCTGTTCTTTCATTTGGGATGTACAAGGTGTAATCAAACAAGATGGTGAATGTTTCAATAAAAATTGAAAAACCACTTATTACAGTAAAAGACACATTACCATTAAACCCCCTCAAAACATCCCCCTCTCCTGCTTCTAACACACTTATCCCATAGTTTTTTGCCACTTTCTGAAGCAGTTCTGGAAGTCCACTGCTTTGAATGTCTTTAGTTGCACTGTCATGGCTGCCTCGAGGTCCTGAATCGATTCAAAACGTTTACCTTTCAGGGTCATTTTGACTTTGGGGAAGAGCCAGAAGTTGCGCAGTGCCAAATCAAGTGAATAAGGTGGATGAGAACACACCGAAATTGCCATACCATATTGAGATCAGAAAATATCATGAATGCTGCTGTCAAGTGCCATCCAACGGAAAGGCAGGGATCTTCAATACGGGAAGTGGCATGAATGTCAAAACTAAGAACAGTGTGCGACAAGCTTCAACTTGTTTGATGCAGTCAGTCAGATGTAAGCTACAGTTGAGAGAAGGTGTGTTTTAAAGTGTGTCGTAAATCATCCTCCATCATGACAACGCTCCGTGTTTGTTTCCTCATTTTGGCTGCCTCTCTGTGTTTTTTTGCTACATATTAGGTAGATCTTCTACTTTTCCTAGTCTTGCTAAGTAGCCTTATGTAGTAGGTGCCCTGTGGGACCCTGGCACGGTCTCCCTGGTCACCTGCTCCGGGTGCTCCAGGAGTGTCCCTTGTGTGGGTTGTATGTGCCCTCCTGTTATAATTGAGCCTTGACTGTTATTGGCACATCAGTGGGTGGGATTGACCCACAGGCTGATTGCCTGTGGGGTTTAGCCATATTTGCATCTTACGGGCTGCTGTGCAAGGGGTTTACACCATGGAGTGGGATTGGCACGAGTTGGCTATGGTGCCTGTTGAGACCACCCTTCGGGCGTGCCACTATGGGGTAATTGGGTGGTGCTCTGTTGTAACCTGAAGCCAACCTCCAGGTATGCTGGTTCTGGAGCTTCTTGGGAGGGGCTCCAGTGCAGGCCAAGGTCAGCCACTGCCTATGACAGGCTAGAGACTACTTGGTAAGAGCTACAAAGTGATCCATAGTTGGTTGCTGCCTCTGCTGGACCTGGAGTCACGTGGGAGATGCTATGCTATGAACGGAGGATGGCTGCCACCAGTACCGGGTCTTGGTAGTTCTGAAAAAAGCCCCCAAAATTTGAGGACTGATGCCACCGGCCAATTCCTGTAAGGTGCAGCTGCTGAGAAAGCCTCACATGGTAGTGGTATAGAGTTGGCTGTGACAGGGTCTCAGTGAGTCACCAGGGTAGAGTGAGCAGAGCTCACCAGACCAATTCAGATTCAGATTGGCCATTGGTGTGCTGGGTGAGTTAACACAGGAAAGATGGCACCTGCCTGCCAGCTGCATGGGAGATGGACCCCACACAGGGAAAATAGCAACAATCCCTCCAGTCTTCACCCCGAACTTACACAACTCAGTCTTTCCCCGTATGTGTCTGATGCCTCCTGAGTCACTGTCCCTCCTCCAGAGCTCAGGGTGAGTTCCTGTGAGTGAGTGAGACTGTGTGGGGGCTCTTTAAGAGGATATCTGGGTTTCCTGCAGCCTTTTGTCCCACCTGGACAATCAGAATCCCCACTGTTTTTCATAGCCAGATGTGGGGACTTCTCTTCCTGGCACCAGCACTCTGAGCTAGGGAGCCTAGTGTGGGCTCACTCCTCTGAGGGGATCCTCTGTGGCTGAGATACCCCTCCCAATTTTCAACTACCACAGGGGGGTTTGGGGCTGGCTCGTTTTGTGTCTCCAACCCTCCTAAACCAGACTCAACATGGCTTTTTCTTTATATCCTTAGTTACAAAACTTCTGTTCAGTTAGACTTCAGATGGTTCTCCAGGTGACTGTTTTATAATTTGGTTGTAATTTTGATGTGTGTTCACAGGATGAGACCAGCACAGCGTTTAGCTACTCCACCACTTTGGATCTCCAGAAATCTCTTCTTGTATCCTTTTTCTTACTTCTGACTTTCAAAATGCGTGTATTTCATTGGTTTAAGAAAAACCAAGCTCAGCTTTAAGTAGTAATGCACCTTCTCAATCCAACCTATGTAAAATTGCCACACTCTTTCATCCTCACCACCTTCAAAGCTCCTGCTTACTCTCAGTCTCAGGGCACAAGACTTCTCAAAAGGGTGGATTTTAAACCCCCCCACATATACTAGTGTCTGCTTTACCTAATCACTGGACAAATGTAAATGTGAGTCTGTGTGTAAATGTGAGTCTTTACTGATTCTGTGTTTTACCATGGTTATAACTATGACTCTGACTCTATAACCTTTTTTATTATTTACTGAATGTAGCATACATATTTCCAGTGCCATGTTTGTTTTTCTGGCCAAACAGGGCCAAGAGGATCCACATATGTGTTATTTCAAAATCACACTGACCTTTGAAGTACATACATTAATATTCTAAGTAAAATAATTTTCACATACATGAAATAATGAAGTTTAAATGCCACCCTGCCCTAATCTCTATCATTGTAAAGTAATGAGCATAAAATACCATTTTTACGTATGAAAAATATAAGGTCAACGCAGCATTGGAAGTTTTTCTGGGTTTTTTGTTTGTTTGCTTGCTTTTTATCATTACACTTAAGTGCAATGTATGGAAACAGCACTGAACGGCCATAAAGGACCTGACATCTAGTTCCAGCTCTGTCAGTACTTTGTTAATTTATATTTACTTTGGCTCATTTTTCCCTTCTAAAATGTAAGTGTTGAAGGGAGTCTGTAGAATTCTGCCTAGCTCTAACAATAAAGGGAGGAAATAAAAAATGCAGTAGGGGAATATTATTTCCTCCTCCCCTTCAAACAGTGCTGACAAAGAAAAACAAGAAGAAATGGTGGCGACAAAGGAAAGGAGAAACAGGAGGGAAAGAATGCTTTACATACAGAGCAAACTGGGTAAGAGTGTGATGGAGTTCTTGTACACACATGGAACCAGCAGGAGAGTTGGAATCAATGAGAAATCTTTCTCATTACTCCAGAGATTTACCTTTCAGTTCTCAAATTTTGCCTAAGTTTTATTCATCCTTACCTCAACTGCCTATACCCTCCCGGTGGTGTTCACTTGCTTATACTTGTCTCTTTTAATTGAAAATAAAGAACAGTAACCTCAGCCTGGTTAGTCCAAATCCCTAACTGTCCCCCACACGTGTTAGAAAGAAAAGGCAGAGAGAGTTTCAGTTTCATGTGTGTACAGCCTGATTCCTGTAGATCTATGCTAGGGCATCGGTGCCTATGTTTATTTTCATGGTTGGAATTAAATAATTTGTAGAAGGTCCCACAGCAGGTTAATGATGGAGCCAGATTTAGCATGCACAGCTGCTGATTTCTCAGTGCGGGCCCTGGGCCACTGGGCCACGTGGCTATTCCACATGTTGTTCCAAATCACACACTTGCCAACTGCAAGGAACTTCCTATGCCAATTGTTGTGAACAAGTTTCATTAACCATAACACATCCAAAAGAGCCTAAACACCAAAACCTTGAAACCTTATACATATTACGCATCTCTTTCAGTTCTAAACAAAAATGTGGCACAGAGTATTGAACTGGTTTTATGAATGTCAGTGGGAAGAAACAGTATTACAACAAACATGAGACTTCACTCGATTACTCAAGCTCTTAAGTTAGAGGTCTGAACATATTTTTACAGGTCACAAAGGGAACTAACTTTAAGAATTGATATAATATCATTTCTCAGTGAGAGCCACTAGCCAGCATCTTTTTTTTTTGTTTTTTTCCTGATATTTTCAAAGGATACCTTATATGCCATGTGTTTCTTATCTAATTCAGACTAACAAATAAAAAGCAGTCTTTTGTAATTTAATATATATCCTCATAGATTTCAGTGGTAAACAGTTCTCAAAGATAAATGCTTGTTAAAGGATTAAGATTATCCTTGGAAAGCTGGATATAAGAAGCAAAAGAATCATAATTATTTGAGCTCCAAAAAAGGGAGCATCTTCTTAGTTCCACAGCTTTTCTCAAAAAAAGAAAGGAAGGAAGGAAAGAAGGAAGGAAGGAAGGAAGGAAGGAAGGAAGGAAGGAAGGAAGGAAGGAAGGAAGCATAGATGGAAGGAAGGAAGGAAGGAAGGAAGGAAGCATAGATGGAAGGAAGGAAGGAAGGAAGGAAGGAAGGAAGGAAGGATAGATGGAAGGAAGGAAGGAAGGAAGGAAAGCTAGATGGAAGGAAGGAAGGAAGGAAGAAAAAGGAAAAAAAGGAATATGCTAGGGTTCTCATGACAATATTCTGGAAAGGTAGAAATATAGCCTCTGTAAGAAATAAAGCCATTTTATAACCAGCTTTTTTATTATTCATTTACATTTATGTATTATTAATACTCTTAAATAATGCAATGGCTTTCTTCTAGCTATACATTTCTAGTTAATTTTTTTTTTACTTTTATTACAAAATCAGATTCGTTTTCAAAATAAACTGATTTCAGAATGTGAGTTTTACCGCACTGAATGTGGCAAACCTTTTAAAGTCATGTACCTACTGGAAAATGGTCATTTCAGAGAAGATATATTGAAACAATGCTCTATTTCCAAATGTTTCAATATAAATACAGAATCTATAAAAACAGACTCAAAATCCAATCCTATCACTAGCCTCCTTAGTCTTCTGTATTGTAAGATGTACTTGTATCTTTGACTCCTTCCTATCCTCTACTTCACATAGCTGTCCTCAAACATTTTTGGTGGCTAATTGGCCTGGTTTCTATTGTTGGAGAGCAATAGGAAGTTTCAGGAATCAAACGAGTTGAATATTTAAAACTCGTCTTGTTGGTGGAGTCTACAGGAATAAAATCTAAGGGGGTGAGGGGGGGTTGTTGCCATAAAGGGCACAGTAGAGCAAGGGTGTTGGCTGTGGCAGGAGGCAGAGAAGCAGGAGCAGTCATAGGCCCGTAAAATCCAGAAAAGAAAATGTGGTCCAGGCTGTGCCCTAGAGATGAGATTAAATCTCATGGTCAGGAAAGGAGGAAGCTGGACAAGATGCAGTGTGAAAATTTCAAGGCGAACATACACATTGACATTGCAGTTGGATAGAGTGCCCGATGAAGGGAAGTCTGGGCCAGTCACAAGCAGATATCAATGTGATGAATTAGAGCACTCCATGATTGTAGAAGGAGGGTAGTAGATATGAGCACTTATTAGTGATTCTTAGAAATAATTTGGCAATGGGTTATCGATTTGTAAGCAAATGAAAACTGGAAATAATGCTTGGTTATTGTTGCCATATTAGTTCCCTATCCAAAATATATGCAGATTATCTTGGCAAGGTCATTTTAGAGTGATACATTAGGATGGACTGTTAATTTAGCTCTTGCTCTCCACTTTGTGCTATTTGTATGTTCCCACAGGGGCAAGCAGTTATTTGAGTTCTAGTTAATAGCCACCAGTGACTCATCAAATAGCAAATACATTTCAGTGATTCTCTACTCAAAGTTGGTTTCATTTTTAGGGGCTAGAAGCCAGTCAAATGGTGTTATTTCCCCTGGATAACTGTTCATTATTGCCACCCACCAACAAATTATCAGGCAGTTAGGTATGCTAAAGAAGCTAGAATGTGGAATCCAAGCCAGTTAGTTACAGTAGCAGGAATAAGCTAGCAAATGCATCAGATCTTTAAATTTGGAAGTGGCATTCTGTAAAGTAAGGTTGTACCTTTATATATTTCAAGCAAAGAATTTGGTTACATGGATTTCTGTTAAGTAAGGGATACCTATAGCACATTTACCACCATTAAAAAAAATGGCTTCTTTGCATTTTTCTTTTCTTTCCATAACTTGCATTTATGAAGCACTTCAGCACATTTTTGGCACCTCATGCCCCTAGAAAATGTATGCAAATCATGGACTCAACCTAAAGAAATAGCTGAGAACAGAATTCATGTCATCCTCTCTATTCACCAGTCATACTGCTTCTTGTATATGAGAAGAGCCATACATACTATTTGAAATACAAACAATTTCAGCTATGGCGAAACAAAACAAATGATTAGCTATTAACCATACACACAGAAGATCTGAACTATATTACTTCGCTTGCCGTTCTCTAAACCACGGTAGACTGGAAATATAACCTAAAATTAGAAGATTGTAAACAAATTGTTTCTTTTTCTAAAAAATTAAAATTCTATTTAATGTTTAATTTTAAAATGTCTATCTTAATTTGATTTGGCTCCGCAAAATAGTAACTGTTAGTTTAGACTTATTTCTTTACGTTAGCAATAGTCTGGCTCTTCTCTGAAACTATCCTGAAAAGGCAAAAGGCTCTTAATTAATACTCACACAATAGGATTTAATTCACACGCACATGCCAGTGGAATAATGTTTGTGCATTAAATTACAGCAGTTGTAAAGTTTAAATACTACTAGGCGCAAGCAAATTTTGTGAAATACAGTACTGTACTGTATTTCATGAGAAACTTGCGCCCTCTTTTGGATAAAAATTGTTGAGACACTTAAATGTGAACTTTAAAATACAATCGATAACTTAAAAATAAACAGTTTTGTTTGAAAGACTGTGGGAAAGGAGGAGAAAGAACAGATGGGAGAGACATTAGAGAGATACCACAGCGTTAACCGGCAAGGCAACAATTCTGTAACTGCAGGCGGCCACAGGAAAGACCCCAAATTAGGAATCTAGTTTTCTTTTAATAACAATATGTTGGGAAATTTTGCTCCATGTGAAATTACAAAGTATTGTTTTCTTAGTGTCCCTACTAAGAAAACAGTGGTAAGCACTTATCTTTCTTTTGAGACTAATTTTTATATGGGTAGGAACAAGTTATCCCATGGGTGATCTTTCCGCCTGGATAAAGCAGATCTTAAGGAATAGTTTCTTTTAGATTTAGAAAAATAAACATATATTCAAAGGTATCTGGGGGGACATTTTGAAAATTGTCTTCATTTTTCTTTTTCAACTATAATAAATATCTTGAAAAAGTTGTGTATTATCACTATCTCTCCACCATCCCATTCACTTCTAAAGCCCCTGCAATCTAGTTTCCTCCCTTTCTCTCTCTCCACTGAAACACATCAAGCAAAGGTGGTAAGTGGCTTCATGCTACCTAATTTAGTAGACATTTCCCATTCCTTACCTTGCTTGACCTCTGCACCTTTTGACACAGTTGCCTAGTTCTGCCTTTATGAAATTCTTTCTTCCTTTGGCTTCCACGACCCTACTCTGACTTCTATTTCTCTGCCTGTTCCATTGCTCTCTGTCTCCTCTTTATGGGCTGGTATCCCCAACATTCTGTGCTTGGTACTTATCACTGTCCACATTACACTCTTTCCCTGGGCAAACTGGTGGCCCCCAAATGGGATTCTCCTCCTCTTGATGGCTCAGAGATACTGTAAACTCAATTATGTCTAAAATCAAACCACTCACCTTCACCTCTGCTTCCCTCTGCTTTCCACCTCCCCCTCTTCTTCCCTCTGTATTCTTTGCATGTAATCATGGAATTGTAGTTGTTTGTCTACCCACTCACTCCCTCAAGCAAGTCATGATTCCATCACGAGCCATCTTGGACCCCTCATTTCCCTCTCTACTCCCCATCACTCCATCTGGTTGTGAACTAGCTCTTGAATAATTCTCACCTCTCCACACTCACACTACTCTCCCCAAGTCAGATCCTCATCACCTCTTCCATAGACTATCACAACGGTGTCCCAACTGGTCTCTCTGCCTCTAGCCTCACCCCTTCTAAACCATCCGCCATATCACTCCCCATATGATTTTCCTAAAAGATAAGTCTGATTGTTCCTCTTCCCCTTTTAAAGCCCTTTACTGGTTCTCCATCACCCACAGTGTGAGATCCATGTATTTTATCATAACAGGATTTTATCACACCAGGGATGTGCTGCCCTCTCCAGCCACGCTGATTTTTGAGTATTCTGCTGGGATCACACCAAAAACCTTTCACAATGGTCCTCTGCGCAGAATATCTTTTTTTTCTTAATCAGACTTTCATTTTCATTAACTTTTCAAACAAAACACTTTCCTCTTCCAACAGGCCATGTCTAAGAGTTATTTTTTTATTCCTCTTGGTAGCATGCTTCCATTCTTGCATCTACTACACAGAACTGAAGTTTATACCTATTTTTCCATTAGACTGTGAGCTGTTTGAGAGTACAGTCATGTGCTGCATAAGAATGTTTCAGTCAACAAAGGCCCACACATACAATCGTGGTCCCATAAGATTGCAATGGAGCTGGAAATTTCCCATCTCCTAGTAATGTTGTAGCCATCGTAAAGTTGTAGTGCAATGCATTACTCACGTGTTTGTGGTGACGCTGGTATAAACAAATGTACTGCACTGCCCGTCACATAAAAGTGTAGCACATACAATTATGCACAATCCATGATACTTGATAATGATTGTGGGGACAAAGCCCCAAAAAACAGTTTCCAGGCTCTCGGCCTCACAATAGAAAGGTGCTGGCTCGGGTAGTAAATGGCCATCAACTGTGATCAGATGGCCAGCAGCTGTGGCTAGTTGGCCGTCAGCTGTAACCTGTAAGCCATTGGCCACTAATATAACGGCTGTGGCTACGCTAGCAGAAAGAATGGGGGCTAGCAAGAAGATGGTGGCTGGCAAACGTGGACTGCTGTTAGGCAGATTATGTAGATCCTGCTTCCTGTGTCTCCAGCCCAGCTGCCAGCAAGAATATATTGGTTTGATTCCCCTACCTATGGCTCCGTGGGTGTTCCTGTTTGGCCTCACCATGTCCTGCGTTCTTATGTGGGGAGCGGGAGCTGAGACCCTGCCTGACACCTGCACGACAATGATAATGAATGACTATATTACTGGTTAGTGTACTTCCTATACTATACTTTCTATCATTATTTTAAAGTGTACTCTTTTTACTGATTGAAAAATGTTTGCTGGCACACAGAATGCTGTGTTCCGCCAGCAGCAGCCTCACACATCCCAGGTTGACTGCGTCTCTTGATTGTATCATTCTCTCTTGTGCTGATTTAATCTCCTGTTGTTTCATACAGTAACACTGTACAGCCTTGTAGCCCAGGAGCAATAGGCTGTACCATCCAGCCTAGGAGTATCTTGGGCTGTACCATCTAGGGTTGTGTGAGTGCACTCATGATGTTCACACAATGACAAAATCTCATGATGACACATTGCTCAGAATGCATACCCATTGTTAAGTGGCACGATTGTAAACACAGATTCTTATTCATCCTCAGTGTGGTTATCTTATAATCATCGTAGTTATCATTTATTGAATGCCAGGAGGAAAAAAACTTAGGTTTGGAGATATTAAGTGCACGGTTCAAAGCTCTACAGGGCCAGTTAGTGGCAGAGATGTGATTTAATCCTGTGGTTTTTATGGTCCAAAATCTGTGCTGTTTTCAAAATAATGCACTACAACTTAGAGGTTTTCTGGTAATAATGTCACTACAAATAATAATAACTATTGTTGTGAGTCAAACATTATACTGAATGCTTTATACAATGAACAGTTTCTGAAAAATCAAGAATTGATTTGGTTTCAATTCTTTAACAATTTGATTTTTTTTATAAAAATTACTAAAGACATTCATAAATCTGACAGGTATATACTGAAACATGGGTGAACCAGATAACCACAAGGTCCCTTGCAACTTTAGATTTTATTATTTTACAAACATTTGTCTTGTAAAAAAAAAAACTTTTCTTGAATTTATTCAGCTATCTTGGCAGTAGATTCATATGGTTGTAACAATGCAGTTTTTTTTCCTTTCCTATTGAGAGAGAAAAGCAACAAACCCAACACTTCCTGTGTGTCTTCCTATATAATAGATGCTGCTAATTCCCGGGGATGTGATTGGCATTGAAAAGAAAATACCATTTATTTGTCATGGAGTACAAAATCTAGTAGAAGAGACACATTATTCAAATGATCCCTCTGGTGACCATGTAATTATGAATTGGATCAAATCCTCTTGGATTCGGGACCACTGTGCTCTGAAACTGTGTAAACAAAGACCCTGATTTGTGCTCTGGGTCAGGGAGAATGCCCCTGAGGAAACATGCTGGGTCTCAGGCTTGATGAATGAGGTAGAATACTCAAGCTCAGAGTAGGAGAACAGACTTGCAGACAGAGCCAACAGTCTGTGCAGGGACCTGCAGTGGGAGGGAGTCAGAGGGAGGTCAGTATGGAGGGACATCTTGTGATGGGGCTATCCACCAGCACTGCTGGCTGTGAAGGCTCTGCTCAGCATTTGGGTATTTACCTTTCACCTGCATGGCCTATAGGGACTAACTTTGCTCCAATGCCTGGGGATTCCAATGAGAGTGTGGCCCTGCAGTAAGATCTAGGTCTTCTGTGGCTCTGTATCCCACAGGGTGTGCAGGTAGTGAAGGCTCAATAAACACTTCTTAATTTATTTGACCTAAAGTTTTTCCCTTCCACCTTCTTATACCTCTACAATTACTGAAGACACTCAAAAATACCAAACTGATTTATCTTTTAATGGACTGAACCAATTCGTCAATTATTTATTGTCAAGTCTCATCAGAAAGCAATTCTGCAAAATAATGTTAGGGAGTGCTTGTATATCTAAAGATCACTGAAACACTAATTCTTTCGCTTAAAGGTCTACCTTCTTTTTTCTCAACATTTTTAATAGAAATGTATAAATATATAGCAATGTTGAAAGGATTTTAAAGTAAACACCCATTGCTTTGGATTGAATTGTGTGATTCCCACCTCAAATTTATATGTTGAATCCCTAACCCCAAATGTGACTATATCTGGAGAAAGCGTTTTCAGGTGGCAATTAAGGTTAAATAAAGTTCTAAAGGTGGGCCGTAATCTGATAGGATTGGTGGCCTAATAGATGAGTGATTTCCTACCTTTATTTTTTATTTGTAAAGAAAGAAAAGTACGAAAGAAAAGAAAACTATGTATAGGGATAGATGTTAAATAGACTTATTATGGTGATCATTTTGCAATATATACACATATTGAATAATTATGTTGTACATCTAAAACTAATATAATGTTCTATGTCAATTATGCCTTGAAATAAGAGAGGGGGGGACGGGAGAGAAAGAGAGAGAGAGAGAGAGAGAGAGAGAGAGAGAGAGAGAGAGAGAGAGAGAGAGAGAAGAGAGGAAAGAAAGAAAGAAAGAAAGAAAGAAAGAAAGAAAGAAAGAAAGAAAGAAAGAAAGAAAGAAAATAATAATTCTTAGACTGTTCCTATTACAATAGGTTATTGTAAAGATCAGTGAGTTTCAGGGAAATACTTTAGCGAAACACAGGCATATACAGTAAAAAATAAATGGCATGAGAGTTCATAAAAACAAGGTGTTTTCATTGGACATCTGTGTAGCAGGTATTTATTTCCCTTTGTGTAAAAGCTTGAACCAGCATATTAACTTTCTCCTTTATGTAATTTGGAGTTTCTCCTCTGGACTAACGAAGATAGAAACCCTGCTCCTTTAGGTTGAATAGACTCAGGAAGGTGAGAGAGAACAGTGGATGTCAGTCTTTCTTAGCAGACTCTGCTAAGCTTGCCAACCCAGGTGGATTTGCCTGCTCTTGATACTGGTAATTCAATAGCCTCTTTCCTTCCGGTAGGGATTGCCTGACCACTTACAGCCAGCCATGAGTCTTTGTCTCATGTGATTCATAAATGTTGTGGTTTAAACACAAAGAATTTTAACATCCTTCACATCCCAAAATAAACAGCAGCTCTAAAAATGTCATAGGGCTTTCTTTCATTTCACAGGAAATGGATTTAAATAATTCACAGTGAAAACTGTTCTGGTGCTCCCATCTCTGTCCAGTTTTCAAGAACAAACAAACATAAGTGCTGGGAAATTTGAACCTAATAACACACTTTCTAGCTGGTGTTGATAGGTATTAAAAATCATTATATGAATGTGACCTGATGTTTTAGTCTATGAAATTTGTACAATCCTAATAGCTTTTTAAAATTTAAGTATAACAAACTCTGTATTTTTTAATAATTAAAGCAACCTTCTTTAACAATTACATTGGATTTGACTCTAAGAAAATCTACAATGTTTTCCTCACAGTACTTACGAAAAAACAGTACCAAATGATCAGGTCTAATAACCTAGTTTCAAGGGAGAGTTATTTCTTGCTAAACCAAGAAATAGCAATGTTAACCCCAAAACTATTCAAAACAAATGACAGTAAAATCAGAATCCTAATTGTACCTATTATTTGCATACAAGCCTTGAGTATGACCAGAGATTTTTACACACTTTATGCGGAGAAGTAGGGAAAGGAAAAAGATGATCAGTGTCCTACAAAAGACTTTTGGGGAACGGAAAAGGACTACTTGTGCATGAATGCTGCCTCATGAAGCCAAAAATAATGAGTTACAGCAAAGTCAGGTGACTAAATTATTTCAGCCTGGAGGCAGGCTCACCTAGGAGGCTAAGAATTCTCCTGGGAAGGGCAGGAGTTCCCAGTGCCCTTGACAGTACCAAAAAAAACCCCAACATATTAATAAGCCTAATGGTTCTTAACAATTCCTTTCAAGCCCTGTTTTCTATGTAACGTAGCACTTTCTTTTGAAAGAAGCATGTTTAATCACTAAAATTAGTTGGAAATCTCACTTGCCATGAGGGAAATATTTCATAAGATCTGATGAAAACATTCCCAGTCATGGGAAAAGAAAGCACCACGCACTTACTGGTTGAAGAAATAAATCCATAACCAAAGCAAACAGAGATTTTAATAGTATCGGTTGAGTTTACCTCCCCTGATTATTTTGAGGGCTTTGTTTTTCAGTTTAGAAATTTGTAGGTAATGGCATGTGTTCTTATGATCCTATTCACACAGAATATTAGGAAAAAACTAGATGCAGGCTGTGGTAGCTCAGTGATCTAACCAGTCCTACATCTGAAAAGAAAATCTTTGTTTCCAGTTTTGTTTTCAAAAGAAATAAAACATCCCGTCTTGGCCATCCATCAGTCATGTGTGTTGGCATCTTTTCTAATTCTCTGTAGAGAACCAATTCATGCTATGTTCAAGCTCTAGAGATCAGTTTGTGTGGTGTCTTAGTGACCTAGCTAATTACTCTCTTTAACTTTGTGTTACCAACTTATTGAATAAACCTTTTTTTAAATAAACTTTTTTGTTCTTGCCAACT
Organism: Rhinolophus hipposideros; assembly: GCF_964194185.1. Taxonomy (NCBI): domain Eukaryota; kingdom Metazoa; phylum Chordata; class Mammalia; order Chiroptera; family Rhinolophidae; genus Rhinolophus; species Rhinolophus hipposideros. The sequence continues at coordinate 65,448,265 of NC_138050.1, forward strand.
GCCTGTTTAATAAAATGGCCCATTAGTGCAGTCAAATGTCATTGACTGGTTTTGTTCTGGTGTCTGTACTTGTTTCTGCTGCCAGGAGCTCCACACTTAACTGGTGGGGACATGCTCCCTTTCCTTAGAGTTAGCTTCCCTCAATTTGGCTCTCAGTCCTTTGGGAGAAGAAAATCATTGCATTTATTTCGATTTGATCTTGTTTCTGATACCTTATTTGAATTTAACATTTGGCAGATGGTTGGATCATTCATTGATCGCTTGGTTTCCTAGCTGATATCCTTTTCTGCTGCACTGTATGTGAAAATTAAGAAATATTTAACACCAAAATGTATGATTCACTTGCATGTGGTGGTATTACACAGATACAGTTACACAGTGGAAGTAACAAGATTTTAAGTTGCAAATAACTACAAGTATGCAAATAACTACATGTAGCCAAAAAATACACATTCAGATCATAGCACCCAATCATAGAACCAAAATCTCTAGGTTGCCATTGATCTTAGATGTCAGTAATTCAGCATGCATGCAATTCAACTATAGCAGTTGATGAGAAAAATACTTTCTCCTACAAATGCCACATTCCTCTTAGAATAAATGGCTGTATGCGAAGATGAAGACTTACTTTGTCTTTGCATACGCAGATTTTACGTGGCCATAGGGTGAAACACATTGACCACAGCCTGTTTTTTTGTTTTGTTTTGTTTTGTTTCTTTTGTGTTTTGTTTTGTTTTTGTTTGTTTATTTGTTTAGGTCAGAACTTTGAAGAGAGAAGATAGACTTCTGGGTAAAATGGCAGCCATACATATTTACACTTCTTTCCTCCTGAAACCCCACTAAAAAGACAGTAAATGGATTTTTAAAAAATATTGCATAAAACCATCAAGAGCAAAGAGGTGGCAGAAGAAACAAGAGCATAAAATTTTGAAATGTGGAAATAAGATTCATAGATGGTAAAATGCCTAACAAAACTGAGAGGGTTGCATCTTAAATTGGCAGTGAGGAAGGCCAAGAAACAACCCAAGTTAAATTGTAGAACCGGCACAATTAAAAAGTCCTAGGCATCTTTGGATAAAGGAGACAAAAGTGGGGCTAAAAACAGGAAGGGTGGTTGAAAGTTAATTCAGAAGTTTGAGCCTCGTATTACCTACTCAATCCTGCTCAATGGGGCAAACACAAATGAGGTATGGAATATGGGAGGTACACAAAGCTAGATGCAAGTTGTTTAGCCAATTGTCATTAAGTTATTCTGCAGTCAGCAACAACCTAAGAATCTGAGTGGCTTTCAACAATAAAGATTTATTTCTTGTTCACATTGCATGTCACTTGGGATCAGCAGACAACCTACAGAATCAGAGAAAATATTTGCAAATCTGTTAAGGGTCTACTATCCACAATATGTAAAGAGCTCTTATAACTCAATAATAAAAAGACAAATAACCCACATTAGAAATGTGCAAAGGATTTAAATAGACATTTCTCCAAGAAGATATATAAGAGGCCAATAAACGCATGAAATGATGCTCAACATCCTTAGTCACTAGGAAAAAGCAAATCAAAACCACAATAAGATACCTTTTCATATCCACTAAAGAAGGCTTCAATTAAAAAAAAAAAAAGAATTTACCAGAGGGTAAAGGGGGGTGGGGGGTGGAAGATGAGGGTAAGGGGGATCAAATATAGGGTGATGGAAGGAGAACTGACTCTGAGTGGTGAACACACAATGGGATTTATAGATGATGTAATACAGAATTGTACACCTGAAATCTATGTAATTTTACTAACAGATGTCACCCCAATAAATTATAAATAAATAAATAAATAAATAAATAAATAAATAAATAAATAGAAAGAAAGAAAAATAACAGGTGTTGGCAAGGATGTGGAGAAATCATAATGCTCATATATTTCTGGTTAGAATGTAAAATGAATCAACCACTGGAAAAAAACAGGCAGTTCCTCAAAAAATTAAACATAGAATGATTGTATGATCCAGCACTTTCCCTCTTGAGTATATACCCAAAAGAACTGAAAATATATATTCACACAAAATCTTGCGTACAAATGCTCTTTTTGATAATGTATATGAAATGCTTAGCACAGTGCCTGACAGAAAATATCCAATATTAGAAAATTGCCTTATTTCAGCAAATAGGTTGTAGTGTGTCTTACCTTTATTGAAGTGGCAAAAAGTTTTCTAATGTAGGCATTAGATTTCTTATTCTAAAGCATTAAAATTTTTATTAAGGTTAAAAAATTCCAAAAGGTATACCTTCTTACTTAATCACATGTTTACTAAAAGAATGATAGACATAGAAATAATTTCATGGTCATAGTTTATAAAATTGAAGTACAACATTAACTTATCTAAATTTCAAAATATATGAATACTTATTTTAATGCTACAAAAATAGCCTTGGAATTTAAACTCCACTGTCCATCATCATAAGGTAAGATACCTAGAATCATTCACACAATGGAATCTTAACAAACTATCCCTGCCTTGGTTGATTTCATCATGGTTCTTACTTGTGCTTAACTCCAGTGGACTACCATCTTGACCTCTCAATGGTAGGGGTTCACATGAAACTTTTCAAACTGAGTTGGTTTGTAAATGCTTTAGTCAATTTCTGTTACTTTAAACAATTCTGTGAGGTGAATATCATCGCCATTTCACAGATGAAGAAACACATGAAATAAAGAGTAAAACCATAATTTTCAAACCAGGAAGTTCTCTTTGATAACATATCCACAATTCTTTCCATCATGCTAGTTGTTTTTGGCTTTGAAGAAATGCTTTTATTAAACTTTATTTTCAAAGTAAGATTAATTTTTATGATGATTGCTAATTATGGTGATCTTTTTTAAAACCTATTTTAAAATACACAAAATACATCCTGTTATTACAGCATCATTTGATATAATATATATTTAAACATTAGAAATTGCTTAACTCATATCAAATGTAACATACAGAGGGTGCCAAAAAAATGTATACACATTTTAAGAAAGGAAAAAACTATTAAAATTGTAATACTCAATATATATTGATAACGAAAGATGAGTACAAGTCACGTTTGACTTCTGCAATTACAAGAAGTGCTCAAAGTGGTTACCATCAGCGTCCAGACACTTTTGATTATGGCGAATTACTGCTTGAGCAATGCTGACCAAAGTGTTAAAATCTCTTAAAATGTGTATACATTTTTTGGCACCCCCAGTATATGTAATACACCATACAGAAAACCTATTTTAATATAGAAAATTTTACATAAAATCAATCTACCTGGACTGAGAGCCTTTATTAATCTAGAAAGCTTAGTGTGGTATTATTTCTGATTTTGTTAACATGGTAGTATCTATTGTCAGCATGTGGATGTACTCCAGCACATGCATTTTCATACACACACACACACACACACACACACACGCACACATATCGATTTCCATAGATGATTTTCATTGATGACTCTCATTCACTTCCCATCTTAATCTTTGAGTTCTGCCCCTCCTTTTCCTCTTCACCCCGAGTAGACACTGAGATGCTCAGAGTATTTCACAACACATTATTTTAATTTATATTTAATAATATCACCTTCCATTAATCCCTATATTTGTTGTCTTAAAACTCATCCACGTACCTACACCAAAGAACTGTTCCTTGTGGCAGTTTAGTAGGGTGGAAAGAGTTATGAACTAATAGCTAGAAAAATGGTAGACTGAGTTAGAAGCCTGTTTCTACCACTGACTACTGTATGTCCTTGGGCAAATTTCTTCACCTTTCTAGCCTGTAAAATGGAGGTAATACCTCCCATGTCTACCTCCAGGGGTATCATGAAGATTTGATACTATAAACTGCTACATAATTAATAGCTAACTGCAGCAAAGAATGCCATATCAATTCTCCTTCTTTTAAAACAACTAACAGAATCCAGATTTTGATATTCCTTGCCTAAAGTACGAAGCCTGGAGGCAATGGCTGCAGCCGCTATCTTGTGACCAGACATGAGAGAAAGGCCCAGAGAGTCACAGAGAACTTCCTTTTGCTTTCTCAAGCCTCTGGACAAGTCCTGGGCCACCAACCTTCAGATTTTTTGTATGGTAGGAGAAAAATAAACCCCAAATATTTAAGCCACCATAACCTGTATTATCTGTTATGTGCAAGTAAACTCTACCAGACACACTAACCTCTAATAAGCTTGTATTATGTCTCTAGCACTATTCTAAGCATCTGATATGTATTATACTCTTTAATCCCCATGATAGCCCTCCTACAGGATATGGAGGTTTAGAGAGATTAAGCAATTTACCCAATGTCACATAACTTTACTGATGAGACTGTCACAGACTCATGGTGCCCCAAGAATTGACTCAGTTATTTAATTATTGTCATAAATATGATACAAGATCATACATCATATACATATATATAGTGACCAACATCTGCCAGCAATTCTGTAGCTCTAGTCACATCAATATCATTGAGTTACCTGGGTCCACTCTGTTTTAGATCAATCATCAGGAAGTTGCAATTTCAAAATCAGATATTCTATGTATGGATTTTTCTTCCTTAACAGCTGCAATTGGTAAGACCAGGTTTTGCAAATGTACCTATGTAAACAATTATGGATATGATTTATGACAGAACTTTGGGACTTAGATCATCAGTTTTTCTGGATGTTAGAGTTGACGAACCCAGCGCTTGGCCCTGCCCTCAAGGATTCTCTGTGAAGGGTGATAATAAAAAAAACAACATAATGGTTTCTGAACATTTATTGAGCACTAAGTATGTGTTAGGCATGGTTCTAATCACTTCACATGCATTTACTCATCTGTCCTCACAACAGCTCTGTGGAAGGTTAATATATTAGGTTGGGACAAAAATAATTGCAGTTTAAAAGGTAAAAATAATTGCAAAAACCACAATTACTTTTGCACCAACGTTCTCCATTTTTCAGGTGAGGAAACCAAGGCCAAGAAATGTTAAGCTACTTGTCTCAAACTACTTTACTCTTAATAAATGACAGAAAAGGAATTTGAACCCTGGAAGGCTGACTTCAGGAATATGCCCTGTCTCATCAGAGAGTATTCATTGATTATCAAAGCATACACTCGGTATTTTAATTGGTAACAAGAAATAGCTACACCTCATAGTCTCATCAGAAAACTCTCACTGCATGTTATAAAGTGTGCTACCAAGACAGAATATTTATTGGGAAATTTCTGAAGAATATGAAGTGTATTCATATTCTTGCCTCAAGTTGGCATCATCATTTGGTACTACATTTTTTTGACTCCCTTTAGAATTGACGTTACCATGCTTTGGCATTTTGCAGTGGACCTGCCTTGAGGAATGGTACCAGAACATTTTACAAAACTTTTGTGTTTACTGTGATGATCTTTTTGGAAGTGTTTCTGCTCCATCACACAATGTCAGTATATGGGTAAAGGAAAAACAAAACAAAACAAAACAAAAAAACCCCCACAAACTGGCTAACGCAAAATTGGAAATTTTTGGTTCATGGAACTGAAAAAGTTGGCTCTGAATGTGCTTCATGGACGGCCTGATCCGTGCTCAATTGATGTCTGCAGGATTTACTTTTTTCTCATTCCATCTCTCTTTATCTTGACCACCTTCTCAGATGAGCACTGCTCTTGAGAGCTCTAAATAGCAGCAGCAGTTCCAGGACTAACACCCTCTCATGTGCAAGTTAAGAATCTCTTTCCCAGTAGTCCAAGTGGTCTGATTAGCACTGATTAGTTCAGTGCTTATCTCTAAACCAATCCCCAGGGCCAGGGGAAGGCAACGCATTCAATGGTCTCCTCTGAGTCACATATTGAACTTGTGGTGGGGGGGTGGAGCCAAACCCACAAGATGTATGTAGATCAGGGGGAAACAGAGGATGACTCCGAGAAAAACTGTATTTAGTTACTGGAGTAAGGGTAGGTGGACACAGGGCAGCAAAACCAGCAGACTCCACTGCACTCCACTTTAGGAATATCTGTGGGAGAAATTCTATTAGATTTTATTTTATGACCATTGTGCTTGATTGTGTGTCCCATATTGTAAGATGGAGGCTTAAACCATATCTGCTGATCACCTCCATTAACTGTAAAAGACACGCGGGCAGTTGTATTTCATTTTCCTAATATTATTTTCTTCTTATATTTCTTACCTCATCTATTTATGTTTTCTTTTATACAGCTTAAAAATATTTTTTATAAGCTGCTTTAAATTTTTTTTTTTGGAAAGAGAAAGTATATAAAGCCTTAAAACATTGTTTTTAATACTGGATATGTTAATACTGTCTAAATGTCCAAGCTAAAGATTCCAATAGCCAATATGTTCCCAGAAAAGATTGGAAGAGCTATTAATATGATTCCTATTTATATTTCTAACAGAAAAAATAAAACATATTTTAGTCTCTGCCTAAAATTATTCCCAACTATTCTCTACTTGTCTCACTGACCAGTTTCTGTTTAGTTTTTAAGATTCAATTTAACTATCAACTTTCTCTCCTTGATCACACCTCTCTCCCATTGCCAGATCCCATAGATCAGTAGGTGTTCATCCCATCATGCTCCTATTATTTGTTTGTCTGTAGGAAGATCTTCCAGAGCACAGGGCTTCTTCATGCATATGTGCTAGCTCCTAGCACAGTGCAAGAGTAAGTGCTCAGTAAAAGTCCATGAAAGAAAGGAAGAAAAAGAAGAGAGGAAGTGGGAAGGAAGGGAGGGAGGGAGGGAAAAAAGGAACGAGGAAAGAAGAAATAATCTATTAATCTAGAGAATAGCTTCATCAAAAGTGACTCTATGGGTAAATACTGCCTATGTTTAGTGGAGGACTATGTTTAGTCCTGTATCTGGCAAAAAGAGAGACCTTTCCCTCATCATAAATTCTGATTAATTTCTTAATTTATATAGTAAAGGTTCATAAGTATGAAGATCTCAGGAAGATGGAATTCCCCTTGGAGCCATTCTATGCATAGTCATTTCCTTAGGTGCCTGATAGGTTTTCTTGCTGCCCCAAAGAAGTCCTTGAGAATGGCAGAGGGACCAGAATCTCTATATAGTATTTCTTTGCCTAATAATAGGGGCTCTAAGGGATTTGGGTAATTGGTTTTCTTTGGGAATCACTTAAGTTTCCCATTTCCCAGTAAACATTTTTGGTAAAAACATTATCCTCTTGGATTTCAGAGGAAGTTTAAAAAAAAGAAAAGGCTTGAAAGCATTCACAAAGTAACATGCTTTTGGAACATAACCATTCATTTGAGTGTGTATCTCTTTAGTCTGAATCCAAATATTCCAGTCAACACAAACCTTAAGTTTACTGCTCCTTCCCTGTGAATCCTTTCTACTTTAATCTATGATCTTCAAAGTTCTCAGAGGGTTTAGACTTGTACATTGTTTTTTTATACTTTATAATACTGTTTAATCTGTCTGAAGGTTTAGAATGTAATAACATTGTACAGATAGTATGGCTATGGACCAACTGATATCTGTACAAGATAAGAAATATTGTATCACTGTGAAGTTCTAGTTCTTTCCTACTGTTTGGTTGGTATACGTTTATAGCAATATTTATTTGGATATTTTAACATATATTATTTGAAATTATAAAACAGATCTTCATTTTTAAAAACTTTAAAAATCAAGCTTGTCTGGGATAGCTGCCATTTCCCCCCATCCAATAATTATTAAGAACACAGTTATTTAACAGTTAGAAAAGTCCCTATTATTCCTGAAAGGGAAAGCCTTATAAAAACCCCACTAGTACAAAATCTTCCCACTATATCCTGCCAAACCCTCCTTATTCAGTACAAACAAATGGACAAACAAACAACAAACTCTATGCGCTCCTTCACACATTTTTCTTCTGGTGAGTTGAATATTTTAAAAATGTGTCAAACAGCAATATTGAATCCATTGGCTGCATTGTGGCCACCAAGGACCACAAGACTTAAATAGTCAAATAAATAACTTTGGTTATTGGAACAAGGAACTCAACATCATTGTCATAGGTAAGTTTCCTCAGTGTGGGGATTTTACAGCTCCTAGTTTAAGTGTTTCCATTTCAAAGAATTAGAAGACCTAAGTTTCTCTCAGAAAAGTGGTGCATTAAGGAAAGTAGACTTTTCAGCCAATTTGAGGGCAAATAGGCACAAGTTCAGCAAAGGGCTAGAAAGAAACTGGCTGTTCTCAAGACAGTCAGGGTCCAAGGTTTCAGCAGATGGTGCTCCTTTCTCTGGGCCAGTGCTCGACAAGCTACCATGAAAGGAACCAGGCTACTGAGAGCAAAGAGTGAGGGGAATGGAAGCCAAGATGAGCTATGGATCAGATAACATGGGGCTTTGTCAAATCAAGGCAAAGCATTTAGGTGTTCTTTCAAGAGAAATGGAAAGCCATTGAAGAATTTTAAGAAGGAAAGGCTAAAAGTGTAGCAGGGGTTAGAAAGGTATCGTATGGTATGAAGTGGAATGAGTTTAAACCCCTCAAGCAAAATGATGTTTTGTCTTTATGTTAATTGGAAAACAAGTCTATCTTTAGTATAGAGTATGTCCTGCCTTTTGTTATATAAAATATAAAATTTCTTCTTCACCACTGTGTTCACTGCCTAGTACAGTGCCTGGCAGATAGGGAGTACTCAAATATTTATTGAGGAATGAATAATGTAGAAGCTCTTGACTTTGCATTATAAGGACCATTCTACAATGGTACAAAAATTCCAAATTCAAATTAATAAAACCATTATTAAGTACGTACCAAGTATTGGTAAAAAGAACTTTAGGTACCTTGTGTGCAGAAAGCTGGAGTTTCTGCATTCTGGTTCAGTCCATTCTCCCAAGTAAGCACATAGAGGCAAAAGTCCAGGCACAGAAACCACCTCCCAGCTCATCTGAAAGCACAGGTGGTGGAGGTGGCACAGAGAAGGTGGCACCATGTGTCTGGCAGTGGATGGCCCAAGGCTGCTTCAGCCCTGTGCCCCTGGGAAATTCCCAGGATGGCATCTTGTGTGGCAGAAACTAAAGTATTATTCTTAGGTGAAATCACCCCCCTCAAAGGGAGTTAAAACACTCACCATGACTGCATCGTCCATCTCTCCCTTTTAAGACTTGTCATGTGTTGGCCAAACATACTGCTCCCATTTATAAGAAAGAAAGAGAGAGAGAGAGAGAGAGAGAGAGAGAGAGAGAGAGAGAGAGAGAGAGAGAGAGAGAGAGAGGAAAGGGAAGGGAAGGGAAGGGAAGGGAAGGGAAGGGAAGGGAAGGGAAGGGAAGGGAAGGGAAGGGAAGGGAAGGGAAGGGAAGGGAAGGCAAAGGAAGGGAACGGAAGGAGAAAACGTGAGCGGGAGGGAGGGAGAGAGGAAGGTAGGAAGAGGGATGAGTGAGTTTTTACATTAAATAGCCTTTCTTAATTATACCATTGGTCTGGGTCTGAAACACCAACGAGACAAATCTTCATCTTTCTCTTACCTACGACTACTACAAAAAACCCTTGCACAAAAGAATGATTATCTATGAAACCAGTTCTCTGCCCATCACACGTTTCTCAACACTTGTTTCTGTTAATAAAGAATCATAGTTTTGAAAGTTCTCCTAGTTTCAGACATATGTTTTCCCTTTCTTTTTGGTTCTCTGCCATGCTGTTACAGGTTTTGCTTTTTTCACCTAAAGAAAATCCCACAATGGCTTGGACAAATGATACTAATCTGTATTTATAGTATCTCACTTGACTTAATGCTGTTTTTGGTTCTTACAGCTGACTGCCTTTCTGATGTATGAAAAGATTGGACAAGGTTCTTGTAAAACTGCTTGTCAAGTCCTAAATTTTGTAGATGTTCCAAGAATCTTTGAGTTAGAAAAAATAATACCTGCAGTGCAAAATATTTATTTTCTGTAAAATTCTTATGCTTGTCAAATATTATTACATCATATTTATAGGGTACTTTTACATTAGAGTTCAACTACGTTTATTTGGCTGACACAGGGTGTTGGCTTCCAATACCCTGAAAGCTTTCTTATTACCATTGTTTTCTACTTGGAGGCCAGAGGCCTGAATAACTTGCCTGAGATAACAAGGCAGTCAGAAATAGAGATAAGTCACCAATGAACCAGCATATCTTATTTTAATTTCCTAGTAACATAATTTATGAATTTACTAATATTGAAAGTGTGGATGGGGGGGGGCTGGTTGGCTCAGTTGTTTAGAGCACAGTGCTCATAACACCAAGGTCGCCGTTTGATTCCCACATGGGCCAGTGAGCTGCACCCTCCACAACTAGAGTGAAAACAATGACTTGACTTGGAGCTAATGGGTCCTGGAAAACTACACTGTTCCCCAATAAAAATTTAAAAAAAGAGAAAAGAAAGTATGGATGAAAGAAGGGCCACATACTAAACTTGACAAGCTCAGGGGAGGCCCACATGGCAGGCCCTACAAACTCAAGGACTGAAATTAACCACATAGGATGGTCTGAATATGAAAATTCCTAACTAAAAGCAGGTCATGGCAGGTAGTCACATCCTAGGCCTGTAGATTCCTTGACAGAGGTCAATCTCTACCTTAAGAGAGCCTGTCCATTGTCTTTTTGCATCTAAGATAACATACTCTTGGAATGTTAGAATAACTCCCTTTTTCTGGACCCCACAGGACACAAAGTACCAGAGCAAGAGACCACAGAACCCCTCATTGTTATCTTGTTTCCTAAATACTATCTCTATGTGCTGTACATGTTATTATTAACTATCCTGCACTCACCAATGTAAAAGAAGTTTGTGTCTCTCTGTTGTACTTTTTATCCAATCCCCCAGATTTCCCTGCTTTGCTTCCTCCCTCCCCCTTAATCTACCACTAATGGATTTCAGTAACCCACCTTATATCTCCTCCTTTAATTCTAATGTATAAAATAAGCTGCATAACTGCCATTTTCTGGAGCATTTTCTCAATCCATTGAGATTTTGCTTCCCAGCAATTACCATCAGTTTGGCTCAAATACACTCACAAAAATTCTCTACAGGTTTGGACGTTTCTTATGTCAACAAAAGATTTCTTTACTGTGCAAAGACAGTTTACATGACTACACAAATACTTAAATTTCTTAGTATATAAAAGGATACATATATATATATATATATATATATATATATATATATATATATATATATATATATAATCACCATAAAAATGAAAGTGATTTTTTAAATCCAGGCCCTAGTAAAGATTAGGGTAAGGTAAATCAGGGAAGGGCTTAACAAATAAGCAGGCAATTAAATGTCCAAGAATCAATTGTATATAGAGATAAGATACTTACCCTTAAGAAATTTACTATCAACATGGGAAAACAGAGAACAAACATTCTCTAATTTATACTACAATGATGGTACAATGATCTAGCATCTTTGTGCAAAATCAAAGGTTTGCAAAATGGCTAAGGAAAAAATGAACTCATAAATATTAAAGGGCTCAGAGGGTTAGGAAAATCACAGGTTTCTAATAGGAGGATAGTGAAAATGTGCATTAATAGGGAAGGGGAAGATTGGCCTAAGGAAAACTCAAATGTAGACATTTCCACATTTTATCCCTTGAGAAAAATCCTCCCTTGTGTCCATTTTATTCCAGTACCCCCCGCCCACCAGGGGAAGGGGAAGGAACACCACCACATTCAGTGTGACTCATCTCCATTTCAGAAGTAGTGGTGTGCTGGAACTTGCTTGCAAAGGTTTGGAGAGCTTTCCCATTGTTAAAATTTTAGGAATTTTGAGAGGTCATTATACAACATGTGTGTTGTTGGCAATCTGTCAAGGTGGGAGTATTTGCACCACAGAAATTATCAAATGCTACAAATAAGCTCCCATGCCCGCCCCACCCTCCAGGTTTTAAACGTTTATCGGTACACCTGAAAGACGTTGGATAGTTAGGGAGCTCTTATGGTAGTTGTGTGTGAGGAAGAAAAAGGAGATCGACTGGAGGGGGCAGAAGAAATAAGTAAGGAGTCAGAGGTGGATCAACAAAGACAGGGTGGCAGGAACTTCCAATGACCTTGAAGAAGAGTGAGGGAGTGACTTGGGCGTCAAGTGGAAAGAGATGAGTCTAAAGGACAGTGGAATCACTTCCTTTATATCTTTATGTGAAAGTAAAGTAGCTCAGAGCTTTGTATTGTATGAGTGCTGAATGAAGATTTTTAAAAATCTGGTTACATTCTGCCCCACTCCTAACATTTTTATGAAACTAAAATTATTGTGACTTTGCTATATATATGGCTTGACCACTTCTTTCTCTGTTCATTGGAGCAGATCCAGAACAATTCTTAAAGAATTTTGGCCCCATCTGAAGACACTCCTGCTGCTCACCTTTAAATTAAGGTAGCAATGATCTCATTGCACTCAGTTTTCATGGAAGAATGTCAGCTCTGTCCCCCTGGCCTGATTTCCGTTAAGGTGCATAGGTCCATAGGTCCATATTTGACTGGCCATATAGTGTGGCTGACCTTTACATACTTGCCGTTGTTGAACAGACCTTTTCAATGTAATCAGTGATTACATTAAATGTAAATGAACCAAACATTTCAATTAAAAGCAGAGATTATTAAACTGGACTTTAAAAAAATTCAAGACCCAATTATATGCTGTTTATAAGAGATACACTTTAAGTATAAATACACAGACAAGTTAAAAGTAATATAAATATGGAAAAGATAGCTATGCAACACTAATCATAAGAAAGCTAGGGTAGCTCTATTTATTTCAGACAAAGAAGACTTCAAGACAAGGAGAATTACTAGAGATGATTAGGGTCATTTCATAATGATAAAAGGTCAATTCATCAAGAAGACCAAGTAAATCTGCCCTTGTTGATATCTCCTTCAAATGTCACCTCCTATTTTGTCTTATCCTTTGGCTCAGTTCAGTTCTCTTGTTTCCTTGGCAGGATGTTGTCTCTCCTACATTCCAACCTATCCCAGCTCCAAAGTTCATTTTTAAAGCAAAAATAGGATCACTCCTCTAATTAAAATCCTTTGATGGTTTCCCAGTCATTAGCTGGATAAAGTTCAGATCCTGCCCTTAGCTTGTTATAGGCATTTCACTGGCTTGTCCCAACCCAACTACCCAGTTTTGTTTCTCATTGATCATCACTCATGCTTGACCACTTTCACAGCCATAACTCCTGTTCCAGAATAATCAATGCTTACTTCTGTGTATACTTTTTCTACTTGCCAGAGATACCCTCCTTTCCCTTCCTCCACACATTAATTAAGCATCCTTTCATACTTGGCTACAAGCTATATGTGAACTGGCCCCTGTTTTCCTTCCACTTCTCCCTCAGTCACTAAACTCCATCCATAGTGGCCTCAAATATGCCATATTGCCTCCCACTTTAGGATCTTTGCATTTACTGTTCCCTCTTCAAGCCATGCTCTCTTCCTTGATCACTGCATGGTAACCCCTTTGAGCCATTCAGGCCTCAGACCAAATGATTGCTCCGCACAGAGTCCTTCCCTAACCTGTCATTCTTAAGCAGCACCCACCCCATCACTCACTATGCATCATGCTGTTTCATTGCCCCCACACTTCTCATCACTACCTCAAACATCCTGTTTATTTATTTGTTTATTGTGCGTCTCCCCACCCCATTAGAATACACACTCCATGAGAATGGGGATCTAATGGGTTGTATTCATAGATGTATCCTTAGATCCTACAGCAATGCCTGGCACATAGTAGGCAGTCAATAACAATGAGTGATGGCAGGTAGATAAGGAGATATTAGGTGTAGGGGAACTTTTAACTAGTGTTAAACTCCTTTCCTAGGTTTTAGACATGTTTTGTCAGTGCCTTCCAATACACATTCTCATAAGCATGGCTCCAGTTGCTGATTCCATTTGCTGCCCATTTGGCAGTTTCCCTTCCTGACTTTCCAGCCTTCCTGTAGATCCTCCATCTCCACTGGCAGCAGTGCTGCTCAGATCTACATCCGTGTCTGTCTGCCTCCCTGACTGCAAGATTGCAACCTAAATCAGTCAGATTCTGTTTGTTTTTAGCACCTGCCAGAGAGGGTCTCAAAGGAGCCTAACAATTGCTGCTGATCATGATCTGTGACACCTTTCTAAGCATAACACCACACATTTTCATGGACTCCTTAAAATGTATTGCCTGGTCCATTGACAGATGAATGGATAAACGAAATGTAGTACATGCAATGGAATATTACTCAGCCTTAAAAAAGAAGACAACTGTGGCACAGGATGCAATGTGGATGAACCTTGAGGACATTACGCTCGGTGAAATAAGCCCGCCACTAAAAGACAAACACTGTATGATCCCACTTATACGAGGTATCCAGAGTAGTCAAATTCATCAAAACAGAAAGTTAATGGCATTTCCAGAAACTGGGGGGAAAGCAAGTGGAGAGCTATTGTGAAATGGGTATGGAGTTTCAATTTTGCAAGATGAAAAGAGTTCTGGAGATTAGTTGCAAGCAATGTGCATGGACTTAATACTACTAAATTGTACACTTAGAAATGGTTAAGATGGTAAATTTTATGTGTTTTTTTACCACAATTTAAAAAAACACAAAAATAGTGAAGGAGATAAATTTTACGTTACGTATATTTTACTACAATTAATTTTCTTAGGAGAAAAATGTATCACCTGTACACATATGTGTATGTGCTTGTACTGGAAGCTTTAATTCTCTTCAGAACACTTCTACTGTGATGCTACTTGAGGTATATCTAAAGTAAGGGAATCTGAAGTTTGGCATTATGGACGGGGTAGGGATGGGGAAGATGCTAATGATTCTAGGAGATGAGAGCTGGATTGTGAGCTCAAAAGGAGTTCTTGCCTCAAACCATGACTTTTACCTTTTAGATCATTTCTCAGGAAGAGCCTGACTCCATAACTCTTTGAGTACTCTAAGGATCTCTAACAAAGAATCTCTGTCTTTGTTTAATTATATCCAGAAGTTAATACATTGCAAAATTTTCTCCTGGTTGCCTTTTAAAAATCAGCTTGAATATATTCAACTTCAATGTCATCTCAATTAAAGTTTAACATCATTTTAATTTTCTTAAGACATCCCTTCTCTTCTTTGATTTTTCTCCCAGAATTCTGCCATCTAGTATTCATTCAGTGGCCTGCTTTCTTTTGAGAGAAAAATGTTTGGCAACTCACTCTTATGCTGCAAAAATGCTGACCAGGTTTTAAACACTTGGATTTCCCAGCTGGCACCAATCCCTCGCCTTGTTTCATAAAGGAACCCCATACACCCTTGAAGTTTCAGAGGAACATTTGTGTTGAAGTTTCACTGTTCTGGGCTTATTGGGTAAGACAAATATTGATGTGTAATTGCTGTGCACATTTAAAGATGACGTGAACAGCAGTATTATTTACTACAAGTATGAATGTGTCTGCATGGAGCACAGGGTGATAGGTGGGCCTACCTCCCTCATTATGTGACAGGTTTGTCCTTTGCAGAATCATGCTCTGCTTTCTGCCAGGTGTATGGTGCTTGGCACAGAATCTTGGCACCAAGATCAGCGGCTCCTTCTCCGTAAACCCAGCCACACTACTCAGATTCCTGTTTCTTTCAGTGCTACATTGCCCTCTAGGAGCCTTCAGTCTAAAATAGAGGCTTGATCCGAACCCAATAGTAAATTCAATATTCAGCTTAAACGTAAATTAAATATGGTCTTATAATAACTGTTATTATCAATATGGTTATTAATAGTTGATACAACAAATTGTTTAAGTATATAATTCATTGTCAATAATAACATTACACGAGTATAGCTAACTTTTCTGAATGATTACTCTGCGTTGCACTCTATTGTTCTGTATTGACTCATTTAATCCTCACAACAACCCTACGAAATAGGTACCACAAATATCCCTGTTTTATCAGATGAGAGTCTGGAACAAGGAGAGATCAATAAATTAGTCCAAACTCCTGCAGCGAGAAAGTGGTTGGAGCTAGGATTGAATTTGAGTGGTTTGCTTTCCAATTCAGGCAGTCTGACTCCAGGATCTGCACTGGAGTATGTGTCCCAAGGTTTGTTCCATATAACACACTACAGACAATGCAATGATAAAAATGAAAGAGAGTGTTATGGACTGAAAGTTTGTATCCCCTTAAAATTCATATGTTGAAGCTCTACCCCCCAATGTGATGGTATTTGGAGATGGGGCCTGTGGGAGGTAACAATGTTTAGATGTGGCTTCTTCTCTCTCTGCCATGTGATAAGAAAGCAAGAAGGTGGCCATCCACAAGCCAGCAAGGGAGTCCTCACCAGGAACAAAAACTGCCAGCAGCTGGATTTTGAACTTCCCAGCCTCCAGTATTGTGAAAAATAAATGTCTGTTGTTTAAGCCACTCGGTCTATGGTATTTTCTTATAATAGCCCAAGCTACCTATGACAGGAGCGGGTGCTCTTTAATCAAATCAGGTTTGAAATGCTTTATCCTTGCTTCCTGTCTTAAAGGACAAACAATGTCTATCAGGAAATCAAAGACTCAGGAAAGTCCTTCAGTAAAGAAAGCTATTTAAATTTGGTTAACCAGTTGCTTCTCAACCTTTTTTGAATATAGAACACCCCTCACTTATGAATACTTGACAGAATACACTTGCAAAGTGCTACAGAGAGTGAATAACATGTCTCAGGCATGACTGCATGCTTGTCTTCCAAGTGGACTGTAACTGACCAGTGAAGTCAGAAGCTTGTGTAGGGTAGGGTTTGGTAGGTGAGACAAAGGGGAGAAAGCAACCAGGCAGAGCCTGAGGATGGCAGAGTAGGGGGGCTGCATCCAAGAGGATGGCAAGTGGCACTGCAGGAAAAAAAGAGCCCAGAGATTCCAGAATATCTGCGAAGATAAGGAGGAAGATCTACTTACCATCAGAAAGTTGTTCCTGGGGCAAATCTGGTGAGAACTAACTTTCAAGAGCAAAGTTTAGGGCCTGCCCTGGATGGAGAATTTGATTTTAAGAGAGAAAGGGCATTCTGGCATTGAGTGTTAATTTGAATATAGGAGGATAGGATAACAAATGACTCTCAGAAATATTGTCATCTGCTAGACAGAGCCATATCTGCTGCCCATTAGAAATTTAATACAGGTTGATTTCCTAAAATTGTCTTAATTTCTTTCTAGGGATTACAAGGTGTGAGTTCAAGTAAAAGACCCCGTTGAGCAGGAGACAAGATCTTGTTTGGTCATAGCAGTACCCAATAAATATTTGCTACATATATTGAAAGGACAGAAAGGGGAGGATTAATTGTACAATGTGGGTTTTGTGTCTTTAAAATGAAATATTAATTGTTGAGTAGTTAGATATTTTTAATAGTTTATTCCTGTTGTAGGGCTGCAGGAAAGAAGGGGAGATCGCTGTCAGAAAGAGGCCAAATGTGCACAGGAAAACATCAAGTCGCTGTGTGAGGGCATGATGAGATTTCACGTCCACTGTCAGCTGATGGGCTCAGCTAGAGGGCCTTAAAGATTTCATCCAGTTCTCACATCCTGATTCCTTGTGCTTTAGAAGATTCTAGAGGAAGTTTAGTAAAGGAACTTTTACTCAGAGGAAGGCACACTTTATACAATACAGACACTGTGCAGAGGGTGCCAAATAAATGTGTACCCATTTTAAGAAAGGAAGACAGCATTAAAAGTGTAATACTCGATACCAATAACAAAAGATGAATACACGTCACGTCTGACTTCTGCAATTACAAGAGGTGCTCAAAGTGGTTACCATCAGCGTCCAGACGCTTCTGATGACAGCGAACTACTGCTTGAGCAACGTTGACCAAAGTGTCCACTTATATACATTTGTTTGCCCCACCCCACCCCCATATTTGTAATGGGTATTTAACACATAGATCAATTGTGAAAGTAGATACCATTTGCTTTTTTTTTTCTTAAGCCAAAAATATGAAAATATAAGTGACCTCAATCATTTGACACTGAAAATGTTGACATTGTAGAGGTAAATCTCAATATATACGAGGAGAAATGGGCTGTTCATGTCCAAATTGAAGTTTGTTTGAAATTAATAATTTCTTTGGAATTAGAATGTATTGAGGTTTTATGCATAATACACAAAACTGGCTATTTTCCATTTTTGTGTTCATATATTCACCTATAATTGCCAACTGCATACAAATGATGTTTTCTCTTGTGTAAATGCCAAGTTACACAAGTTAGTAAATGTCATGATTATTAGTGCCATCTACTGGTTAAATGTAGTATGGCAACATTTATTGGGCACAAGTCACCGAACGACTGTGGGGCAGGGAAGTGAGTAAAAGGACAGACTAGACAGGGATTCTGTATTTAAGAATGATGGTGAATCTAACTTTTATGAGGCAATTAGAAATTCAAACACTGAAAGGGTATTTCATGATATTAAAGAGTTATTGCTAATTATTTTTAGGGGTGATGATGCTATTGGGCTTATGTTAAAACACCCTTATCTTTTAGAGATTTGGAAATCAGGCCAAATCCAGTCCACTCTCTATCTCTATATGGCCTGTGAGCTAAGAATAGTTTTTATATTTTTTAAGTGGGTGAGACAATCAAAAGAAAAATATTTTGTGTCAGGAAAATTATAAGAAATTCAAATTTCAGTGTCCATAAATAAGATTTTGCTAGAACACAGCCATGCTCATTCATTTACGTTTTGTCTACAGCTGCTTTCATGCTACACCAGCAGAGCTGAGGAGTTGCATGGAGACCATACGGCCTGCAAAGCCTAAAAACGTACTCGCTGGACTTCTGTGGACTAACTTGGCTGACCCCGCCTTAGGGCTTTGCTATTCTAAGCGTGTCGTGTGGACCAGCAGCATTGGCTCTGCCTGGGAGGCTGTTAGGAATGCAGAATCTTGGTCTCTACCCTGGACCTACTGATTCAGAATCATCAGATCCCAGGTGACGCTTACCCACATTAAAGTTTGAGAAGCCCTGGTTTAAGGGTCTTGCTCTGGTCATACTCTGACTGTACCCTCCCCACAGTTCAGGCAGCCATGGAGGACAAGAGAATGTGTCACCTGGAGTCCCCCTCTCCGTCCAAAGCTGAGTACCTACAACTCTAGAATTTCTGCTTCCAGTGCCAATGAAAGCCTCCTTCGTGGGGTACATCTCCAAGCCCTACAGGTTGTCAAAATACAGCATTTGTGGGATGTAAAGAGAGCAGCCTGAGCTTGGATTTACAAGCTGCGTGCCTCTTGCTTGAGCAACAAATTCCTCATGGTACAAAGAGGCTCAGATCAGAGGCAGGAAGAGAAGGGGGAGGGCTGGGGGGTGGGGATTCGCTCTCCCTGTGCTGTTACCTTCTGGCTTGGAACTCCAGCATTCAGAATCCTAGCCTGCCATGTAGTTACAAAGACATATTTGATAGTTTGTTACCTTGATTTATAACTTTTATATATTTAAACATAGAGTATGTTTTATTTATACTTCATTTATACTCTTGACCTGGGACCTGTAAATGTTAATGGTGGGTCTGTTGAATGCTTCTCAAAGGGTGTCCCGGGGGTCATCTGCATCAGAATTCTTAGGGGCTGTTTATTAAAAATTTAAACCCTAGGTTCACTTGTAATCCCTTAAATCAAAATCTTTGAGGGTGGAGCCTAGGAGTCTGCATTCTAACCAGCTCCCTTGGTGACTCTGCCCCATACCACAGGTACAGGAGAGCTTATGACCAGGGCAGAGTGGAGAGTGCTTAGGAAGCTTCAGATGAGGAGAGAGAGAAGTAGCCAGGGCAGAAGATGATGATGACAACAAGCTTAAGATGCTTCCTGCTTCTCTCATTTGTTCTCTTCATCATCTGGCCTGAATCCTCCCCTCCCCCCGGGAGTTGGCTGCAGGGAGAAGCTTTCTGCCAGAACTGGGCAAACGTGTCCTGCAGCCAAATGTGGGGCTCTTGAGGGCTACCCTGCAGAAGGAAGTATCTGAGTCAATGCACAATAGTGAGCAAAAGGAGCTGCGGGCCCTGGGAGGGACCACAGAGTGTCAATTGGGGATTCAGGCTGAAGCTGCTGTGCACATCTTTGGGCAGGCAAGACCTTCTGGGGCCTGCAGGGCATCTGGGAGGAGCTGGGAAAGTGTGCTCTGCCACTGTCCTGGGTTCAGATCTTGCATCTATCATGTAAAAGTTGTATGACCTGGAGCAACCTCCTTAAGTTTTGCAGGTTTGTTTCTTTGTCTGTAAGATTCCCAACACCTTCTAGACTTCTATTAGAATCAAATGTGATAATTAAGTAAAAACACATCCTTGCCACACAGAGCTGAATAAGGGGTGACTGTTGTTTATTATCAAGCTTGTTACCTCATTCCTCTGCACGTCCTGATGCTTGATTTCATGGTCACTTGCCACTAGCTGATAAGATGAATTTGCTCAAATCCAAAGGACAAGAAGCCACTTAGTCTCCAGTTGCAACCTTGTGTCAGATCGGTGCTTTGCTAGTGACCTTGAACTCCCTGAGCTTCGCTGTGAAGGAGCAATTCCTGAAGTCATTGTCAGGCTGCTCATTGTGTACGATTCCTAGGATTTTCCTAAGTATTCCAAGGAGTACCCATACATCTTGGGACTCGCTCTCATAGGTTTGTGATGAACGCTGCATTTATATGAAAAGCTCCAGTGACAGCTGTGCCATACTGAAAGTCACCACTAGGGGGAAGCAGAATCCAAGCATCCATATGAGGAGAGTGGAAAGGCTGTGAAATGCCTCTGGGCCAGGATAGCCACCTGGGGGCGAGAGGCATTGCAGAGCCTAGTCTCACCCTCCGGCCCACCACACCCTCTAGACACATAAATGCACACTTCTGACCCTGCGCTCTACTCACCTGATCGCGGTTTCCTCTGTTTCCTTGTCCAGGTACACTCCATTATGTCTTAAATATGGCCAAGGCCAGAGGTTCACACACTTGGCTGCAAGTTCAGATCACCTGGGGAGCTTGGTAAAACCCCAGTGCCAAGGCCTTGTCTCAATTAAATCAGAATCTCTGGAGTGGGGAGACACAACCAACACTTTTTATAACAGCACAGGTGCTTCGACCTTGCAGCCAAGTTGGAAAACCACTGTCGCAGGCAAAGATCTCATTTCCTCCCAATGTTAGCCGGCTTTCATGGTCACAGGCCTCTTCCAAGAAGCCTCCCTAACTACACACACATTCTTCTCCTCCATCTGTCCACGGGTCTGTCTGTGGTAGGTGCCAGTGCTTTTTATATTTGAATGTGCATAACGATCATCAGGGAAGATTGTTAATGTGCACATTTGGACTCAGTAGGTCCAGGTGGTGCCGAAATTCTGCATTTCTACTAAGCTGCCAGCTGCTGCCTCATTGCTCGTCCATGGACGAGCAGGGTTTATAGGACAGCTTCCTCTGTTTCTGCGCATGAACCTTTGTGATTGTTCTAGCTATTTTGTGTTACTTTTCTGCCTTCCCCGCTACAATGGGAAGAGTGACTGGTTCCCAAAGCTTTCAAGGCCTGCCTCTCATCCTAGTCCACTAAGGTCCCACTACATTGCCCATTATGTGAATATCAGGCCCAGCCACACACAGAAAAGAGCTTAATCAATGACTATTGAATGAATAAATGGGATAGAGCCAGGAGTGCATTTTCCAGGCTCTCGGCCTCAAGTGGAAAGGTGCTGGCTCAGGTAGTAAATGGCCATCAACTGTGATTGGATGGCCATCAGCTGTGGCTAGTTGGCCGTCAGCTGTAACCAGTGAGCCATTGGCCGCTAATACAACAGACGAGGCTACGCTAGCAGAAAAGTGGGGGCTAGCAAGAAGATAGTGGCTGAGTGAGCTAACAAGCAGTGGAGTGCAGTTTGCAGATTGCAAAGAAGTGGACGGCAGGTTGCGGATAGTGTGGCTCCTGCTTCCTGTGTCTCCAATCCAGCCACCAGTGAGATTATAGTGGTATGACTCCCCTACCTATGGCTCCATGGGTGTTCCTTTTTGGCCTCACCATGTCCTGGGGTTCTTATGTGGGGAGTGGGACTAGAGACCCTGCCTGTGACCCGTCATGACAGTCATGTAGTGAGAAAAGTTCTGAACTTGGAGTTTGAGACCTGGCTCTACAAGCCACCTACTAAGCTGTGAGAATTTAACCAGCCTCTCTGAGCCTCAGTTATTTCACATGGTTAATTTATTTCATAATTTCATTTTGAAAGCCAATAAATCAGGTTTAAAAGGTCCAAGAATTAACTAACAATATGCATTAATACTGAGAACTGGTTGGGGGGTGGGTTGGAGGCAGAGAAAAAAAAAAAAAAGAAAGCCAATGAGATAAAATATGTTAGAGCTCATTTTCATCAGTATAGCAGCCTCCTCCCTTCTTTCTCTCTCACTTGTCACCATTGCCCAGGATTCCAGCCTTGCCCTCACACACTTCCTGGGAGACCCCATCTTTTCCAAAATGTCCACATCTCAAACCCCAACTCAGACTTGCCTCTTGAATTCCCTATGCCTAACCAAACACCTACAGTACTTCTCCATCTTGTCAACCCATATGTAACACATCAAAAATCAAGTTTATATTTTGTTGCATCTCCCAAGACACCTCCTTCTCTCATATATCCTATCACCATTAACTCCCAGAAGGGGAGTGGCACATGGAGAGGGAAGAGGTGATCTAAGGTGGCGTGGAATAAGCTGGAAGAAATTTGGGATGAGCATAGAAGCCCGCCGAGTACCCTCAGGGAGGCAGCCATCGATAAGTCAAATCATAGAAAGGTTATGGCATTCCAGTCCAATTGGGGAAAAAACATCCAGGGGATGTTGATCTGTGCAAGTGGCCTTGGGATTGTGAGAGCACGAGAGGATAACCAACCCAGGATTGAGACCCTACCCACAGAAATGGAGCTGGAGGACATGAGGTGGGAAAGGAGCCACCTTCTGGAGCTCCAATCTGGGTGCCCCTGCCCTACAGTAGAGACCCTCTGGGAAGGAAGCACTAAACTCTTTCAAACCCTGCTCGCCACTTTCCTGGCTGCGAAGAGGAGTTGGGGAGCCAACAGGTGACAGCACTCAGTAGAGGCAGCTGAGCGGCGCCTGGCACAAATTCTGGCACTCTATCTCAGCGAACGTCTGGGGCCATGGAAGCTCATCTCCTCCCAACTTTTAATAGCTCATCAGAGCGCTGGGTCAGCACATTTGGTAGTTCCTGTTACAGGTTGCACTATGTCTCCCAACCCCAAATCATATGTTGAACTCCTAATCCTCAGTAGTGCAGAATGGGACCTTGAGTCACTGCAAATGTACTTAGTTAAGATGAGGTCAGTAGAGTGGGCCCTAATCCCATGTGACTGTTTCCTTATAACAACAGAAAGTTTGGACACAGGGAGAACACCACGTAAAGATGAAGGCAGGGACCACGGTGCTGTGCCTGCAAGCCAAGGAGCACCGAAGGCTGTCAACAAACCACCAGAAACCAGGAGAGGGGCACAGAACAGATTGTCCCCACAGCCCTCAGAAGGAACCAATCCTGCCCACACCTTGAGTTCGGGTTTCTGGTCTCCAGAACCGTGAGAGAATACATTTCTATTGTTGAAGCTGCTCAGCCTGTGGTACTTGCTATGGCAGCCCCAGGAAACCCATACAGCTGCCCCAGAAGAACAGGCTGGTACCACCACTGAGCTCCTGATGCTCCCCCTTTCTAACCAGATCCCTTCTCCCGTCAGGGAGTTTCCATGTTCATTGATCTCTGTTCCTACAAACATGCAGAGCATGTGGGAGCAGGGAAGAGAGGGTGGGCTCTTTCACACTGGCCATGAGCCGCTGCTATCTGACCTAAGCTGTGGACCACATCGAGTACACTCCGATGCTTCCCAGCTTACGCGGTGCCTCCACCATGCAGCACTGGTTGTGTGTGTCCTTGACTGCTTAGCAGAGAGGAGCCCACTCACCCTGCTAAGCCAAAAACCCAGGGACCTGCAAGTTTTTAACACTCTTCTCTATCAAAATTCATGACATATACTAATATATCCCTGGGATATCGTCAGCCTCATCCTTTCTCCACCTGCCTGCTCCTGCCCAAGCTCAGGCTTACCCCTCGTGTGCACCACGGCACAGCCTCTAGCACATTCCATCCCTACCCCTATGCCACCCCCACCTTTAACCTCCCCACCACTAGAATGATTTTCCCAAAAGCCAAATCCGATGGGTCACACCCCTACTCAGATCCCTTCATCAGTCTTTGACGCCTCTTCCATACTCATTCCTGGTCACTTTCTACATGTGCTTTCCTCCCCAGTTCCATGGAGACACAGGCCATTGCCCATGGGCCTCCTCCCTTTCTGAACATGTTGCTCCTTCCCTCTGGGCTTGCACCCACTTCCCTCCCTGCTGGCAGCAAAGGCTAACCCATTCTTACCTACTGTGGACTGATATGGACCATTCCTCTTCTCTGTACTCATAAAAACCCCTCCTGACCTCCATCAGAGCCCTGTTATATTGCATTGCATTATAATACTTTCTTTTTACTTCTGTTTCCTCCACTAGTGAGCGAGCCCCTTGAAGACAAGGAGTTGTGTCCTCCAGAGCTTAACAGTCAGGCAGCCCTGGAGCAGTTCTTGTGGAATGAGTACATCAGCAATTCTTAAAATGGGGTCCTGGACCAACAGCAGCAGCAGCACTTGAGAACATGTTACAAATGCAAATGTCCAGACCCCCCCCCCACCTCCTCCACCCCCCCCCTCCAGCCACTTCGGACGTGCTGAGTCAGGAACTCTGGGGCCCGGGTTTCACAAACTTTTTAGGTAACTCTGATGAACACTCCAGTTTGAGATCGGCTGAAGTAAACAAATGAGTACTCAATGAAATAGGATGTGAATGGACTTTGCTCTTATTTTTCAACAAAGAATCATGGCAGGGGTGGTGTCTAGTCACCATCACTAGGAATCCCTGGGCATCATGGTCGCCTGGTGTGCCCGTTGCTGATAGCTTCCTCAGCCCTGGTTTTGTTACCTTGTTATATTGTCTCTCATTCTGATGGTGTTGTTAATATACACGAAGTTCTCAGGACTATGCTAAGGAGAAACCCAGTGACGAGAGGGAGCCCTGGATTCTAAGGGCCGTGGTTGGTATAGTTGGCTTAACTGTGTGGTCCTGGTGCCAGGTTTCTCATTATGACTGAAACTAATATAATGTTATATCAATTAAATCTGAATTAAAAATATTTTTGTCAAGGGAATTAGAATCCCATTGCCTTAGTGTTTCCGTTTTACCTGTAATGATAAGCATCCCACTCTCTTTTCAAATTTAGTCTAAAGGAGTTGATGATGTGTTCCTTTTAGCCTTTAATTTTTTTTGTCTTTTGGTTCTTCGATACATTTATTATGGTTAATATCTGGTGTTTTAGAAAGAAAGACCAAACATTATTTTAGGAGTTTCTTAATGGGAGGGCTGCTTGTTTTTAATGTTATTCTCCCATAACCTACCACCATGTCTGGACCATAGTAGGTGCTCAATAAATGCTGGTTTTCGATTAATCAGTGACAAACTCTAATAGATGTTAAGAAGCTGGGAAAGAACTCCTTAAAGACTAAATAATATCCATAGGTCAAATTGGAAATTACTGTGAGCACTTTTAGAGGGTGCTATGACAAACCTCTCCAACCATCTGATTCCTGCCTTCCTCTCTGGCTTCATCTCTACATTATATCTGTCAAACCTGTGCTCCAACATGTCTGACCCTCTTTGATTCCTTAAATTCACCAAACTCTTTTTTGTTCTGGACCTTTGGACCTGTCTTTCACCGGGCAGGAAACTCCCCTTTTCTCTTTTATTAACAGACTCTTACTCCTCCTTCAGGTTGAAAGTGAAATATTACTTTGACCAGCAAGATTCCTCCTCTTCCATGAGATTAGGACCCTACCTTTCTCTGTCCTCACACTCATCAACTTTCCAGTATCTGATCCTTTCTCATCTCCCTTCTTCCTTTAGCCTGAAAGAGCAGCATCTTCTTCATGTACCCCCAGCACCTATCTTGGAGCCTGGCACACAGTAGGGGCTCAAGCATTTGTTGGATAACTTTGAAAGCACACAGGCTTTAAGTGAATAACTCCCAAATTTGTCCACTTGCTGCTTTTTCACCCTTGGACTGAGAACTTAACTGCTAATAAACCTCAGGTAGGAGGGGTTATTAGAAGAGACAAGAGTATATGATTTCAACAGAAAACCATCGGAGACAGAAGGGAGAAAAGAACTTGGCATGGAAGTTTTCAGGAAATGCATCACCAATAGGAAGTTTCTGTAATTCCCACAAAACCTGTCCCTTCATTTATGAAGGTGTATCATCTCTGATATGTTGAGTCTCTATGGGCAAGGTTGAAATAGAAACTGAACTTGGAGGAAAAACAGGAAAGGAAACACATGTTGTGTTTCTGTATAAATGGCTGCTACTCTCTAACCTAAACAAGCCACTTTAATTGGGATGTCACACAAATTATAGAATAAAAATCTCTCATCCAATCTCAGGATTAGTGACATTGGGTGTCACCAAACTCCATCCTTCGACTTCTGCAGGAATCCTCTTTGCAGGTTTCTGATAAGATCTCACTAGCCCTCACTTCCCCACTTCACTAACTTACAAGGTATCCAGTTCCATATTTATCCAGTCTAATTGTTGGAAAATTCCATGTAGCTCAGTGCCTTGTATGTGATTAGTGGTTTATTGAATTAGATAAACAAACACAGAAAACATTTACAGTCAGGAGAGTAGGTATTATTTTAATGTTGTGGGTTTTCTTGTTTTGTTTTGTTTTTGATAAAAGAGTGTGGGAAAATGTCATAAATATGTGAAATGGAGTCTCTAGTCTTCACATTGTACCAGATACATGTTTCTCCTATTTTTATTACCTGGACAAGTAAAACAAAATGTACACAATAAATTCTGTCTTGGTATATACTCAGAGCCAATTACCAAATATTTACCCAATGACTGAACACATTGTCACAAACATTTGTTGATATCTTAAGTCTTTGGATTAAACTTTCAGGCTGCAAGAATGATGATCTCCTTCAGCATTCATGCAAGGGAGCAGGGAACAGTGCAATGGAAGGGAGATGGCATATTGCTTTCCAGTTCTGCCCCTACTACTAACTAGCTGTGTGATATTAGGCAAGTTACTATACTCTGCTGGATCTTAGTTTCCTCCTCAGCAAAGTAAGTTGATTAGCCAGGTGACCTGTAAAGTTCAGCAGCACTCAAACCCTCTATAGCTCCAGGACTTTGCACTTCTCTCCTAAACATTGAAGCCTCGAATGAAATGAACTCTCAGCCAGTTGAGTAATTGATCATTAGCAAGGGTCTTACTCCTACTAAATATAGATGGTTAAGTTAAAGCAATTATTGAAAATCAAACGATGTACATATCCTTCCCTGAATTAGCAGAAACTTGAGTTAATAAATAGTTGGCTACAACACTCTCCAGCATGTATCATTTTTGCCTTCAAAGCTGGCTAAAACTCCCTGGGTGTCAGCTGTATCTGCATTTTTTAAATGCTTCTATTTTTAAACCACAGTAATTGGACTGTATAGCCCTAGTGGGTTTATGCCAAGGAAACAAAGAAAAAATGGAACAATTCCCAAACTGCAAAGAAGTTTCTAATGGTTTTCAATAAATTACTGTTAGCATGATATTTTTCCTTGTTATTATGCTATTTTCTGACAGTAAAATAATGTTATTATAAAACAATAACGTATTTAGTAGCAAAGAAAGTTACGTATTTTTTTATTAGGAACCAAGATTTTCAGTGCAAGAAGAAAAAGATATAAATACCAAATCAAAGAGGTTAAATAAAAACCCTGTTTGAATTAAAAATATTGTAATAGTACATATGTATTTTCTGTTTTTTCTTTCTAGCTATGTCTGTTGAAAAGGCCTAGATACCTTGACTAACCCATAGCAATAAACACCCTTAAAACCCAGATTGTGATTTATGAATCATATATCCCCCTAAAAGGAATAGAGCTTCTTGGAGAAATGGCTGATTCAAGATCAGGAATGAGCCTGGAGCATCTTGTTATACCAGCAAGCAAGGAATCTATCAAAGACAAGATCATGCCCCAAAGACTTAGGAACCAAGTTGAAGAGCCCAGAAGCCATAAATAATACAATTTCAGCACCAAAAAGAATAACTGCAAAGAACTGAAACACACTGAAAATGCTAAAAATTTGAGTTTCTGCAATTACAACACACAAACATCTCTTTGAAGGAAGCTAGGAATCCAAGTCAGTATTCTAAACACTGGGAAATAAAGAGAAAAGCAAAATAATCACTCCTTTCTTCTGCAGAATTGTACTGAAGTTGCTATTGAAAACTAAATAGTTCATGGAGTAAATTTTTTTTTTTAGAATTTGAGCAAATAAACACAGAAGAAATAATACAATTTCAATGTCACCATTTTGTAACTTCTAATGAAATAATGAATCTACGCAAATGGTTTTCAGTGGCCACTGAAGGTGAAACACTGACAGGGCATTTTATAATGAATGAACAGGACTGTGACACCTGAGCCCAGCAATGATTCTTAAGGCGGCAAAAAAAGAAAACCTGGCTCCATGAACCTCCTGATGTGATGCAATGAGAGCACACAACACTACCCATGCAGCATTCTTGCAACAACAACAACAAAATTAAACCAGAATCTGATCAAATAAGCCTCTAGATCTTACTACAAGCTTATAGGAAATATATCCCCATAAGAATATGATTAACAAAAAATGGAGTCTGGGACATTCTACAGGCCCTCAGAAATTATTGTTCTTCAACAAATTGCATTTAAAAAGAATGGGGGTAACCTATAGATTAAAACCGATTTGAGAGCCATATCAGCCAAATGCAATATAGTGGTCTTACATGGATCCTGGTTTGAACAAACAACTGTAAAAAACAAATTATAAGACAATCAGGGGTATTTGAAACATTGCTTGGATATTTGAGTGTTATGGAAATATTAATTTTGGGGTGCAATTATTATGTGGCTATGCTTTTAAAAGGCCTTATTTTTTGAGATATATATTGAAATGTTAATCAAAATTATAAAATAATTTTGATATATGGGATTTGCTTCAAAATAATTCAGCAAGGGTGGGAGTAAAGATGAGGAACAGAGGGGATGTAGAGGAAATAAAAGTAGTTATGTGCTGATAATAGCCGAAGAACAGAGGATCAGAACGTGGGAGCTCATTACACTATTTTTCTCTACTTTTGTATTTTATTTCCATGATACAGTTTTTTTAAAGCAAATCCGTTTACCACATGCCTACCTCTATATTGCATTTTATTTTTAAGGCACCAATCAAAACCTATTCTTTTTTGTTTATTACAAATATATTTTCTTTTGCCTCTTAAACTATATGATTTTAGCTCTCCTCCTCTATTTCATGAAGAGTAAGAATAAGTATTACTCATGAATAAGTAAGTCATATTTACTTACCTGTAGTGATTTTTTTAATTATTGAAATGCATATTGTATAGTAAAAGTTCTGATGGTTCCAATTGCCTTGCGATAAAATGCAAATACCCACTACTTTGACAATCAAAGCTCACCATAATCAAGCTCCACCTTACATGTTAGACAAATTGTTCCAAAAAGAGAGGAAATGCTTCCCAACCCATTTTATGAGGCCAGTATTACCCTGATACTAAAACCAGGCCATGACGTCACACAAAGTGAAAACTATAGACCAATATCCATATTCAATGAATACAAAGCCCGTCAGTATAGTACTAGCAAACTGAATCTAGAAATATATAAAAAGAATAACACACTTAAAATGGTCAAATTGGCAAATTTTATGTGATACATAAAAAAAATCAAAAAATAAATAAAAATTATACACCATGACCAAATGGGATTTATCTCAGGGATGCAAGGTTGCTTTAACATCAGAAAATTAATTAATGTAATACATCATGCCAATAGAATAAAAACAGAAATCACACAATGATCTCAGTAGATACAGACAAAGCATTTGACATATCAACGTTCATGGACCCCAGATTAAGAACACTTGTTCTAGAGCATTTCTCAACATAAAGAGATGACAAATAATAATGAAGAAAAATCCTACGGCTAGAAGCTGGATGGCTCTCAGGGGTTGCTGCTAGGAAAAATGTTTTCTTGAATCTACTGGGGGGGGGGGAAGTCTTCTTGAATTGTCCTTGATCACGAACGATGTTAGCATGAGGGACTTATTCAAGCTCTAAGAGGAGTACAAGGTGTAAAATCTTAAAGAGTAGAAAGTTGTGTGTATTCCTTCTTTGCTGCTGGCGTAAGTATTCACTTTTGTTGTGCTGTAATTAAGAGCCTTTGAATGACCTGGATGTTTAGGGCATGTGCTCTAGATTTAGACTTACACTAGCTGTGTGAATGTAGGCAAGTTATTTAACCTTTAGTCTTAAGGTTGTTTTGTTTTGTTTTGTTTTGTCTCCAAAATTAGGATTCCAACACCGTAAGATGTTATATAAATGATAATACCTCTGAAGTGTTTAGCACAGTGCCTGGGCCATGGAAACACTCATCATCGTGAACAATACCCAGGGCTGTTAAATCATGGGTTTATCTTGAGGCTGTTATGTTTGCCACTTAGATAGATGTTAAACCGGAAGACTTCATAGCACCAAATTGAAAGGGACTCATATTGTTGTGTAAGGATGAGACTGTTGCTCAAATAACCTTGAACACTGAGGAAAAGATTGGTCACAGAATGACATTTATGTCAGACAACTTCAGCAATCGTGCATTTAAAGTAACACATAACTGACACAAAGAACAGGCAACACTGGCTGGATGATGCTGAAAAGAGGGTTTTGTGGGGCAAGTCCTGGGCTTATATTTCGGGTCACTGCCAAAGGGTGATTTTGTTCTTACAGGGGCAAAGTTTGAACTTATTTTAGTTTCGGTTCTAGCTGACTGCTATAAATAATGTCACACCAGTAAATCTGTATAAAAGCTGCTTAAAGACATAACTATTAGTCAAGCGTGAAAACACAAATGCTTCCAAGGGCAAAACAACCGAAGGAGGCCCTATGGGCTGTTAGAGCGAAAAGGGGGTCTATCATTGGAGGGTATGCCCTATCTCAAAACATTTACATTCAAAATGTTTCAGATGCACCAACTAACCAGACAAAAAGGTTGTGAAGTCCTCAGTCCTTGCAAGCAGCTTACAATCTCTGATTAATGGAACAGGCATAAATTAGGTATTTCTCTTTTGTATCCCTGAAACCATAGATTTCAGGGATAAATCAGATAAATAACATGCAGGAACTAAACTGATTAAAACTCGTAATTGTAGCCTCACAGAATCTTTAGAGTTGATTATCTTTCCCCCATCTCTGGTTGATTTCAGGTCCTTCACAAATCTTCCTCTCTTTTCTAGCTAAAACTCAACTGCTCTTTAGAATAAGGTGGTACTTGACCACCATTTCTTTTCTTTTCTTTTTCCTTTTTTCTTTCTTTTTTTGGTCATTTCTGAGAACTTAATGCTTCAAACACTTTAATGTGTTCTGGCCTACAAGCCGACTGCTCTGGCAAGCAATCAGCAGGCCCTGATTATTTTTTTCCTCGTTTCATCTTCTGAACCACCTCTGCAAAGTGGTGTGTATGATAGAACCATACCCGGCCTTTGATGCTACCGATATACTCATTCTGGGCCTCAAGGAAAGCCTTTGCCTTTAACACAGTTATTTACTCCTGAAAAATATTTAGAAACTGGTCAAAGGAAATCAATTATGGTGTTAGTAAACTTTACCATATGTCTTTACAGGATGAATGAACAAAATAAGTGCAACTATAGGGATTGTAATCTGAAAGTAACTCAGCAATGTAGTATTAAAGGGTCATTTTTAAATAGGTAAAATCATGACTCTCATACAAATATAAAATTACCACCATTAATCCATGAGTGTATTATTATTAACTCCTGGTGAAGTCAGCCAGATATAACTGGTTTTCTCTCTCTCTCTTTTATGTTGCCATGAATAGGGATCATTAGCACTGCTATGACCCTGTTCTCAGTGTTCTACCAGTTAATTTCAACCCTAACAGAGTTGTAAAACACCTAGTGAAAGACAAAGGTGCTCACCTCTATAGGATAAAACAATCCAGCGAATGATCAGAGTCTGGCATTCCACTGAAAAGACATTTTGTAAACTTCTTTCAACATTATTCATAACTTTTCCATTCAGTTCTAATCATTTTATTAACTTCTCTCCATCTCATTTCCGTCCTTATCCGTTGCTTCTTCCCCCAACTCACAAGAAACCCTAGGCTCGGGTAAGTGTTTTCCATGCATGTTAGGGAGTTTGTGAAAATGTTGGGAAGCTTGTAACCATTGAACAAGGATGTGGGACTGCATGTAAAGTGTTTTATAAAGAACAGGTTTTGCTGTTCTATATCTCACAGAAGTGCATAGAGTTAAAGCATTTGCATTGTAGTAGGAATGGTTAGCTTTGATCTAAAAAGCAGATTTATCTTCAGGAATTTGGTTTAGGATGCTGAAGTTTTTTTGTTTTTTTGTTTTTTTTTTAATAATTCAGATCTCCAAAGGAACTCGGCTTCACAAACCGTTAACATTCCAGAAAATAGTCACGCTACTGATATAAGGCACAGTGTGGGAGAGTGGAAAGAACATTGAGATAGAATTCTGGAGACAGAACCAGAAAAAAATAAAAGCCAAATAATTTGGGGATGAGAGTAAGTGGTAATCAATGGTGAAGGAAAAAGTTTACTTTTTTTTCCTGTAACTTTTAGCATAAATAAAGGCTTTGAGAGTGTTTGTCCTTCCCTCTATTCAACAACTCTATTACGAGGGTTAGTAATCACAGACTTGTGTAATGGTGAGGATTAAAGCTACTACAGTATTTTAGCTGAAGTTCTTCAGTCACACTGTTACTTGAAAAGAGCAAAGAATGCAAAATATCAAGAAAGGAGAGAAGGATTGAATAGAGGTCACTGCGTAAATATTCTTTCAAGTGTCATATATTGCATTAATGATTCCAATTCTTCACTTCTTACAATGAAGCCCTTTGCCACCTGAATTTGCAGTTCCTTCCATCTAGTGCCTCTGAGTTCAGCGATATGACTTGCTTTAGCCAATAGGTGCCAGAAGACATGACACAAAAAGAGGCCTACAAAACTATTTGTGTCATTAGGCTTGTTCTGCTCCACTTTTGCGATGAAAAGGATGTACCCAGGCTAGCCTTCTATGTTTAAGAGGTGGGCAGGTAGAGCAGAGTTAAGTCATCCTAGCCAATCCCACCTAAGATCAGCCAACCTCGATCAGATCAGATGCATAAGTGAGCTCTCTGCCTGTGATCAGCAGAGCCACCCAACTTAGCACAGCCAAACTTCACAGATGTGAAAAATGAACGTTTATTGTTGTTGACCATGAGGATCTGTGCTTGCTTGTTACACAGCAATTTTCTGGCAATGGCTAGGTCATATGCCAACTCATTTTCATCAGATGCTTATGAGATGAGAGATCTCTGTGGATACCCATAATTAACAGCTGATTCAGTCTGGGAAGTTTTGGCTTTCCGTGGGGTCATTAGGATGGAAAATGGTCAGAAAGCATAACTACAAATCACAGCTGCCTTTTCTGTTTGGGAGGAATCCTTATTTGGAAACCATTCAAATGCTAGGCTAGTGGCATCTCCAGGAAAAGTTAAACTAAAAAATGATGTCTGGTAACTAGAAGGAGTCACGGTCATTTCTAGCCATAGAGTATTTGAAGCTAGAGTGGGAGATGAGAAAATGAGAAATACAGTAGTAGTCACAGGAAATCCCGCTACATCAGTATTGATTCACTGATCAAAGTACAAGGTCAAACAGATGACCCAGACTCTCCTGTAAGTTATCAAGAATGTACAGAGCACAGAGCCCCAGGTACCTTTGTTTGTTTCGATTTTCCCTCAGCTACATACATGGTTTCTTATAGAAAGAGGATCCACTTCCATTTAAAACTAACTCTGCAATGTAGAAAATGGTTGTTTCATTGGAAGCAGATTTTTATAAGTTTGCAAAACTTTAAGAATGTAACTCAACAAATATTTCTTGAGTACCTATTTATGCTGAAAACTGGAGTAATCTCCAGAAATGTGAAAGTGCCAAGGAGCCAGATCTGCCATCATTCTAGGTTTTAAGTATAATCCTTTTCAAGAGGGAGGCAAATGCACGCCTGACAACAATAGAGGTGGACCCAAGACAGGTACAATAAAATGCTACTGGAAGACAGAGGAACAGTTGTGGTACCATGACAGCACAAGAAATGCTGAAACTGAAAGTGGTTTTGTGAGCGAACGTGATGGAACATTGGTTTGGGACCTATTGTATCATGGCATGGTAGGACCTCTACATGTCTTATATGTATGTGTACCAGCTCCATCCTTCTCCTAATTCCCCTTCTGCTTCAAATTGCCTTCGAATTTAAATCTCTCTTGACCAATAGAAACAATAACTTGGTTTTCTTTTATTTGCTCCCACAAACCAAGAAAAATGCCTTACACATAGAATTTATAGATATTTGTTGGATGGGTAAATGGATAGATGAATATTCAAATATTCTTAAGCAGAGGTTTTACCTTTGCTTCTTGGGGTCACTTAGAGAAAAGCGGGGCAGGATAGGAGAGTAGAGGTTGGAAGATTTGTGGGAACAACGAACAGAGGACAAAAGGTAAGAAAGAAGAGTTGGCAGAACCTAAAAATAAGTTGTGCTTTGGAAAGCAAGAAAAGAGAGTAAAGATGCCTAGATGATCTACTTGGTGAGCAGATAGCAAATATGGTTCTATTTTTAAAGGATATGAAATTAAAGTTTAACCCCAAATGACACACAATTTTATTACTCGCAACATCATATTAAATAAAAGCCTCTTCCAGCTTGTTTGTACTTGTCTCTGACTGTTTGGCCTGATGCGGTTATTTTTATTATGTCAGATAGCATTTATTTTCCTTATCAAACCAGAGACTTTCTGCTAAGTCATCCGGAAGTCTAACTTGACTTGCATGACAAGCTGTTTCATAATTAAATTAAAATCACAGGATGTTTTGGATTAGAGGAATCTTCCTTCAACCAGACCTGAGGTTAGTAAGAGACTGTGACCTCTCTGGGATAGAATTTCCTCATCCAAAACATCCGGAACATTTCACTGGGTTAATTTGCAACTCACTGGGAGATTTTTGGTCCAATTTGCTGGAGATTTTCTGTCTGTGTCCATTTCTCTTTTCAATTTAGGTCAAATGCATTTATTCATCTCTCTTATTGAAAATGATATGAAAAGTATTACAGAGTCCAAAGAATAAGGAAAATGGCAGATAAAAATAAAAGGAAGAAAAGAAATGAGTGTATAAATAAGTTTGTTCATGAATAAAGAATTTATTCATGAATAAATAAAGTCATTCATCCAACAAATGGACTTACAGTCCTATATATAACATGCACTAAGCTAGGTAAGTACTGTGCAATGCAGGGAGGAATATAAGTCACTATTTCTGTTCTTCAGAAGTTTAGAATTTTATTTTTTATAAAAAATTTGCCACTGGATAGTTTAAATTCAATTTATGTTGGTGTTTTACTCCAATCAAAAACTTCACAAAGAAATAACCAGGAACAATTTTCTTGCATCTTTAAGAAGATGTTGAACATTCTGTGTGGGAAAAGGACAAAATCATATTGCTCCACTGGATAGGATATGTATGTTTTGGTTGGATTGAATCCCATGGACACTAGCCAGTAGGCTCCAGGAAGAGAATTTTAAAAATGTGTTTTTCCCTTAGGGACTGTAGGAAATAATCCTTGGTACAGTATATCAGATATACTTTTTTCTTCTGAGCATTGTCATGAGCCTCTGTGTCTTTAGAGAGAATTATCTTTAGCAAAAACAAGTTGACAATTAGGACCAAATGTTTGTATAGTTCGGAAACGTATTGAGAAAATTTCCGTTTTATCCATCTATGCCCCAACCTTGGCTCCCTGTTTGTCAAACTGTAGTTCTTCAAGATTAATGAAACAAGGTACAGAAAGCAACAGAAATGCCACGATGGTGTGTTACTGAAAAGGTGGAGAAGGTGAAGCTGATGAACATTCATACAGAAGGGATGATTATTACATATGGCATTTAAGGGCTATTCCCATGTCTTAGTCAGTGGGAGCTGCTGTTACCAAGCAACACAAACTGGGTGGCTTCTAAACAACAGAAATTTGTTTCTCACAGTTCTGAAAACTGGCAGTCTGAGACTGGAGGGCCAGCTTTCTTGAGTTCTGGTGAGAACCCTCTTCTGGATCGCAGACTTCTTGTATCCCCACACAGTGGAGAGAAAGCCAGCACTCTCTTTTATAAAGAGAGTTTATAAAGAGGGTTTTCTTTTATAAAGACACTAATCACCTCCCAAAGACCCCCACCTCTTAATATCATCACAGTGGGGGTTAGGATTTCAACATATGAACTGAGGGGGGCACAAATATTCAGTGCATTGTACCCCCTTCATTTCCTCCTATTCCCACTAGAACCCAAGCTCCATGAGGGCAAGGATTTTGTTTCCATTGTTTTCTGTGGTGTCTCCAGTGCCTAAACAATGAATAGTACATAGCAGGGGCTCCATTATTAGCTGTAGAAGAAATGAATGAATAAATGAATGTCTCTCCTGTACTAGATACAAGACGTGTTGAATCTAGTGTTGAAGACCAAAGAAAGAGAACCTCCTTGCATCATTGGTGACTCGTGATCCTTGACTTCCCTCTAATGTACCTCATGTATCCAGCCAGCCAGCCAGCAACTTGCCCTGAATCTGCCTTATTTTCCTGGTAATCTGCTACTAATTGGAGTTATAAAGATGAAAAGGATAAGGTATGTGATCTCTAAGAGCATGCAATCTCAGTTCTAAGAGAGGATTCTGAGGAAAGGTAACAAGAGAAGGGAACTGATGCATCCTGACAGTGAAAAACAGAACTAGCAGGGTTTCTGGATCGAGAGGAATTACAGAAAACAATAGTAACTGAGGTGAACTGTGACCGGTCAGAGGTAAACTGTCCATCATAGAAAAATGGGGAGGTCTAATTATATGCCCTCACTCCCAGAAGTCCAGGACCATGAGTAAGACTGAATTCCAAGCTATAATACATGAATCTGTAACAGGACAAATGAAACAAATGTGCAGGTCATAGTGAGACACAAAGTCGTGGGAGGTTGGAGACATAGGAAAAGTCCAATCACCTATGAGATAGATGTAAAGAAGGAAACATATTCTCTCTCCCTTCCACATTATCATATCCTATCTAATAAGATGCTGTGGGAAAAGCAAAGGTAATTAGAGGTTGGAGCCTGTCCTCCTTTACCTATAGTCTAGCAGGGGAGATAGAGTACATGCATCCATAACCAAAGGTGTGCCGAGACTGACTTGTTCTGGCTCATACCTTCTCTCAAGAGCCAGTTGCTTAATTTTCAGGAATTCTGCAAGCTTGTCTTTAAACACAGCCATTTAAAACATATAAAAGTTTGTAAATTTACAATTAAATAAAATGTATTGAAAACAAAGGTAATAATACTCAAAACTCACCACTTCCTAAATTATTATCTATGCTCTTGAAGTTTTTAGGTCTATTGTATCTGGTACTGTGTGCCATCGGCATATCTTCCCAACTCCTCATCAGTGACGTGTTGGGAGACTGAAATTGCCATAGCTGAAGTACTTACACCACAGCAATTGGCAAATACTACACATAAAGATTTAGTTATTTTAATTTTCTAGATTTAAGAAAATGATGGGGAAAATGTTAAAAATGCAAATTAAACCTAAAGGTGTGTCATGTCTAAAGTCATTACATTGTAAATAACACAATAAATTGAGGAAATATTGCCCCAATTATCCAATACAAATACAGCAAAAAAAGTTGCTATGCCGTTGCCTACCAAGTGATATACCAATATGCTTCTTTATTATGTTGCTTTTATGGGACTTGCTATATACCAAATATAGATATATATTTAACAATCATGTCAGAATTACACTCATTCACTAATTGCAACCCATTAGTTGGCCATGGATACAAAAAAATTCAGCAAATATCAATAAAGCATTCTGTGAGAATCAATTGGCTAATGAAACTTATCAGAAAGAACAGTGTGCATTGTATTATTTGCAAATTGTGTGCTATGAATTCCTTATATCAGTAAAATTTATCATAAATGTATTTACATATGTGTACGTATATGTGTATGTATCTATATCTTTATATCTGTATTTATACCTTTTATTTATTTATTTATTTATTTATTTATTTATTTATTTATTTGTGAGCATTGGTTGTTAGTAGTTACCAACACCCCACTGCCAAAAACTGAAACAACAGGATGGAAAGTAAGAAATGCCACAGAGAGTTGCATGGGTTTACATAAGCAGACTCCCTAGGAGATGAGGATGGCTATCACAGGCTTTGTAGAGGGGATGAGAACCAGTGGAGGCCTGAGATAGAAGAAATCAAGGGAGGAGAAATTCTTGGAGGCCCTTGACTTTGTTTGTCTAGCTGGTGCCTGAGGGGAGAAAGGAGGTGCCTTTCTAATAATAATGAGGCCAATGCCTGCCTAAGATTGTCACAGTGGTCTAATTCCTGAGAACAAGAATGGGATGTAGGCTCTGAGAAACAAAAAGAATATATAAGAAGGTGGGATGAACTCAGAAACCATCAAAGCCTCCAGAAACAGGAATATTTATCAACTTCAATGGCTCCAGGGTCTGGGCAGTACAGAACAAATTTCAGAGAAAACAGGAAGGTCTCACTAGCAGAAAAAATCAAGCAGTCAGGGATTTGTATAAAAGGACATTTTCTTTTACTAGACTTGCAGACTCGGAATTTGAACTTTATTGTGAAGTGAGGGGTGGAATTAGGCCCTAAAATATCCTCTTGCTTCTAAAAATCACATACTGTTTACAGAGTTGGACAGCATCTTTGCTGTCAATATCTATTCAGATTCACAAGTTTTCATAGGAATCAAGTTCTCTGACAGGAACTAGGGCCCTGAAACCCCCTCCACACACACACACTCTCTCTCTCTCTCTCTCTCTCTCTCTCTCTCTCTCTCTCTTTCATCCTTCCATACTCACACCCCTCCCCTCTACTACCATCTCCACTGAGCCTCTAAGATGAGGCCAGAGTGTAGAAAGGACAACACTTTCCTTCTCACCCTGCAATCAACATTGTAAAAGAGTGGGGAGAGGTGGAGGGAAGCCTGTAGCCATGACCTAGTCTTAGCATGACCCTTCTTTAAATTGCTGCAGAGGAGTGCAGGATGCTGGACCACTGTGGCAACAACACTAAAATGTATCCTGACTTGGCCATCCTGGTATTTTGAGGGAAATATCTACCCATAGGTGAATTGAAATTTTTCCTTTGGGACAAGTCTATCTACAGTTAACATAAGGAGGGAGGGACAGAGGGAGGGAGGGAAGAAGGGAAGGAGACAGGGTGGATACAAGGATGTCAGAGGCCAGAGATGGCAGATGGTGGAATATGACCTTGAGGGAGAAACGATGGCACTGGAATTTTAAGTGGGGAAGAACTCATGTAGAGCAATGTTATTGGGAGAGGTATGCCCAGGGGCATTTTCTAGAAGCTATGTTTGCACAGAAAACATTGTTTTTACTCTCCTTGTGTGTTTATTGAGAGGAAAGGCTGATGGAGTTTGAGGGTGGAGTTTGAGAAGAGTCTGAGTTCTCCCTGGAAGATAATAGCAGGTAGGAGGTGAGATCAGCATTACTAGGAAGCTGAGAGACATTTATGGCATGGGCTACTGGAAAAGTCGCAGTTTCTGCCTGGATTCCATTTGAACTAGGGCATAAATGTAAAGATGATAGCATTTGTTCCCATAAGCTGGTGTGGTGTAGAGCATAATTTTTACACATGGGAAAAATAAAATAAATAGTATGAGCTATACAAGAGGTTAAATAGTTTAAGAAATGCATATTGATTAAGGAAAAAATCAAAATTTAGAAACAGGAAGAGAAGACCTGTCAATGAAGTTAATAATAAAAAGAAATTACAAACATTTTAAGAAGTGAAGGTAATGCCGTTGAGTTGTGGGGTATGTATGTGGTCACGGAACATGTGACTACAAGAAAATCGTGACAGGAAAAATATTCAGGAAGGAAATAACTTATTGTTAGAATATGATTTCCACTCCTTATCTTAACCATTTGAGTTAAAATAAAGTAAGACACATGAAAGAACAACTATTTCCAAAGCAATCATCCTCAGACGTTTTTTGTAATATAGATAACCCAAACCGTACCAGGCTATCTCGAGGAGGTTATGACTTGTAATTTAGTCTGCTTTCAGTGAATGACACTTTATGTTTACCTTGCACTTTTTGCTGAGTTGTTCATAACAGGCAGAAACTTGAACCCTCATAGAAATGTCCAAGAATAGTCCAGCCCCTCTTCAGAACCCAGCAGTTGAGCCGGAGAGGTCATTTTTTCTGCCGACTTTGGTCATGCATGGCTGGATGATTTATGGACACAACCAACAGACACATCCATCTCTCAAGGTCATGAGCTACCAAGAGAAGGAGTCAGCCTAAAATCACTCAGAGGAAAAGAGTCCTCAGAGAATGAGATTGTTTGAATAATCAGAATAATCAGAGCCGTTTTTATCGCATTCCGATTTCTCAGCTGCAGCTTTTAAATACAAACTGTTTTCTATGTCCCAAAAGGAACATTGTGAATAGTACCTGACTTTTCATCATGTTATCATCTGAATGAAAGGACCAGATGTAATCTTAGAATGAAAGCAAACAAGACCGGGAAGAAGGTCAAGGGAATGTCCCAAATTTTAAAAAGGTACAAGCTTGGTAGCAAACCCCAGATAAATTCTAGAATAGATAATTAAAGAGACGGTTTTCAAGCTCTTCATGAAGAAAGAAGCTCCCGTTGAGAGCCAGCATGATTCCCTAAGAGCAAGAAATACCATCTTAAACACTTCCTCTTTTGATGAGTTTACTAGGATGTTTTGCAATTTCTATCACGTTATGCTGTTGGCCAAGAAGGAGAAACATGGGCCTGGCAACCATCCTGATAGACTCAATAATGACACCAAGAATGGTGAACCTGGAAATAGTGTGCATGCCCTGTGGTCCTGTCCTTGCTCCCATTCATTCAACTCAACAAATAATCCACTAGTTCAACAGACAACTATAGAGCCTGAATTTCATGTAGGACATTCTTCTAGGGAAGTGATAGAAAGAAATTGCTCACACCCTGTCCTCATGGGTCTTATAATCTAGTGATGGGAAAGCACAAGTACACAAATAACCACAACATACACCAGAGTGACAACATCACAATAAGAAAAGTAGCAAATGCCATGGAGGGTAGATGAAGACAA
This sequence comes from Rhinolophus hipposideros, assembly GCF_964194185.1. Taxonomy (NCBI): domain Eukaryota; kingdom Metazoa; phylum Chordata; class Mammalia; order Chiroptera; family Rhinolophidae; genus Rhinolophus; species Rhinolophus hipposideros. The sequence goes on from NC_138050.1 coordinate 65,489,645, forward strand.
AAGTTTCTTCCAGTTAGAAGATAAAAATGGCTTTGCATGGGAGATGGCATGTGAGGTGGAGTTTGAGTGAAGAGATGGAAAATGATGAAGGAAGGCATTTGCCCCAAATGGCACGAGCATAGGCACAGACTAGAGGAAAGGTTAAGCACACAGTCCTGTTTTATTGAAGTAGGGAGACTAGAAAGGAAAGTCAGGGCTGCTGTGACACATTCCTCTTGCTGGGAGGAGTCCCTGATGGGAAGGCAATCCAGTGTTTGGGTTCAGGAGTCATACAGTCTGGCATTTGACTCTTGCCATGGCCACCACATTAGCCATGACATTGAGCAAGTTATAGAACTCCTGCAAGCTCTAGTTGCCTCACCTATACAACGGGCATAGTATACTGCTTAGCTCACAGGCTCACTCTGGGAACTAAATGAGATGATATGTCAAGCAGGGCCTGACACAAACTACTGTCTACATGGCAGCTGAATAAAGTCCAGAATCCAACTGGAGGAAGCACTGCCTTTGCAAGTTAGATCTGGCAGTGTTGGATAGCCTTGATTAGAGCAAGTCGAAGGGCAGAAAATGTCTTTCTAATATTTGTTCCCAATTTAATTCAGCAGGGAGAGCCTGGAGGCTGAGCTCAAGTTGGCAATAGGTTGAGCTAGAGATAAAGCAAACCTCCCAGGAGGGAGAAGAGGGGGGCAGGGCAGGCAGATTCTACAGGGTTTGGCAATTGACCAAGTGTGGGGTCGGCATTATAGGCAAAGCAAGGAGGAGAAATGATGTAGTGCCATCCTCCCAGATTTGGAAATCTGGGGGCAAGTGTAGGACTGGGTAGCAGATGGGGGGAATCCCACAGAGACCACAGGAAACATGCTGAAGGTTTTTAGGTGATGCTAAACTAGGAGATCAGCTAATACAAAGCCAGGGTTCAAAGCAGCCTTGAAAGGATAGAATTGTGGGTTGGAGCAAACAACCACAATTATAGCTAATTCACATATTAACCCATTTAATCTTTTTCGTAAGGGAGAGACTATTATTATTTTTATTTTACAGATAAGGGAACTGAAACACAGAGAGGTGAAGTAACTATACCAAAGTCACACAGCTACTAATGGGAAACATGGGATTTAAATAGGAAGTCAGGTTTCAAGGTCTGCACTGTGGAAGGAAGGAAAGAAAGAAGGAAGAAAGGAAAGAAGGAAGGAAGGAAAGGAGCAAAGAAGGAAAGAAGGGAGGAAGGAAGGAAGAAACTGATCATGATAGAGTACATACAATGTGCCAGATTCACTCAAGGGAATACTTCGGAAGCCGGAGACCTGGAAAGAGGTAAAGTATGTCTTAGTTGACAAACATGATGGTGTGATGGAAGTCTATTTCTAGGCGCTCCAGTCCTGTGAGAGGCATTTGAGGATGAGGCAGGAAGCTAAATTTTCCCTGCTGTTCCGTTTCAATATGAATCACTTCTTACTATGGTGCTGACGAGCAGCAATCCTCAACTGTTTCTGTTCAGTGGGTCCACATTTCTGTCTATGAAAATTTTGGTCGTTAAGTCTGTCTTTTCACCCTGATGACCATAGTATGTGTTGTGTGTGAAATGTCTGCACGGTGAGCGGTGTGTGTGTTTGTGTGTAGTGAGGTGTGGAGCCTACGTGGCTGGATAGGGGTCTGTGGATGTCTGTGTGTGCGGTGCCTCCACGGCACAACGTGAGTCTGTGTGTGTGCATGTGTGCAGATGTGTGTGATTGCATGGCAAGTGGTTGTATGAGTGCATTTATGTAGCCTGCGTGGTGAATTTGAGTCGTGTGTGTGTGTGTGTGTGTGTGTGTGTGTGTGTGAGAGAGAGAGAGAGAGAGAGAGAGAGAGAGAGAGAGAGAGAGATGTATAGAGCTATCTCCATGGTGAGAGGTTGTATGGAAGTATTGTTAGCTGTAGAACCAGCTGTGTCTGTGTGAGTGCATGTGCCCACGTGGTGTGAGCACTCTAGTGTGAATTCGTTTTATAATTCTAGATGGAATAGGAGCAAGACCTAATGGTTCACCATCCTGAACAAAGGTAGACCACCCCCCATCACTTCCAGTAAAGACTACCGAAGTCACAGGGAGCAGAAGCAGAAAGAGCATGACAAAGAAGCGACTGTCGTACTGCACCCCCAAAAACCTGTGGGAGGCCCCTACAGGACAGCGTTGGAGCTGCAGCTGGAATAGGAAATTTCCTCCAGAGGGCGCTATCTTCTCTCAGGCTCAAAATCTGCCCATTACTGACTTAAATCTGAGTTAGTCACTAGGATAACATGGATATGTTCCCAGGTGATATAAATGGATTCCAAATAATGCAATAATAGCATCTACTGGCTCCTCTTTGTGAGTCAATCTCCTACCAAGGCCATGATTAACTGCATTCCTATTTGTCAACTAGACAGTGGATGTAATTCCTGCTTCATCCCTTTCTACTCCCTTCTCCTTTCCCTCCAAATTCTCACAGCTTGGAGACATGCTCTTCCCAAGCCACAAGGTGGGAGAAGAGCACGTTCAGGTGAGGAAGCAGAACCAGGAAGGCAGGGGAAATGGGTTAGCCCACAGGCAGATCAGTCAAGTCAAGCTTAGAGTTCAAAGCAGGTAATTAGGTCAGGACTGAGTGGCCCAGCAGGCAGGAATTAGGGGATAGGCCAGTCATAAGACAGGTCTACTGCCTGGATCCCAGACATCAGCTGCCAGAACTAATTGAGAGGTCTGAGGTTCAGGTTTAAACAGGAGAGTGGGCATCAGCTGATTTCCAGGAATCGGGAGGCTGAGCCATGCAGGAAGAGCACAGAGCCAGGGCATAGGGCCAAGGAAGGATCTCGACTACTACAGTGGACAATCAGTTTAGTGGGGACATTTATAGGAGTCCTACAGATTAGACCAAAATCCCTAGATATGTCTAACTCAAGGTTTGCTGGTGGAAGTAAATGAGAACATGTGGCTGTAGTAAGATAGGGAAAAAAATACCTTCCATTTCACCCTGGGCACCTTACCAAAACTCCAAATTTTGTGTTCTGGAGAAAATAAGTCTCCCAGTAGAATGATTGGTGTGGTTATTTTACATGAACTATATTTGGTACATATAAACCAAAAATATCGATTCAAAGAAATTCAGTTGAAGTCAGGACTTGTCCTCTTGTATCACTCTAGTTCCATCACTCAGACCGGTGCTTGGATTTAGAAGGAGTCATTTCTTTCCCCAGCAAGGATTAAGACCCTTAAAATATCAATTAGAGATAGAGAATTACATATGTATTCTGCAAATGTTAGCATATTTAATATATTGGTCCAAATAAAACAACATTAATATAACATATATAACATTCACTATTTTCACCCCTGGTCCCTTGTAAGCTGTGCACATCTCCAGAGCAGAGACAAGGTCTTTTTGTTGCTCGTGATCCAAAATGCCCAGCACAGAGCCCACTAATTGTCAAAAAATATTTAAATCAAGAGTTTCAATTTTTGAATATTTCTCGTGGCTTTTTTACATGTTCACGGAATCTCAGATCTCTCAAACCAGAATGACTTTAGATATCTACATCTCATCTGTCTTCCTGGCCGGTGCAGGAATTATATTTACTATCTTTTGAGCAAAAGATCATTAACCTCCTGTGGATACTTCTAGCCAGTTCTTCATGAGACAACCTGTTCCATTGGTAAGCAACTAATTGAAATTTCTTATTCACAGGGTCCCTAAATCTGATTCCCTAATAACATCTATCAGTGTTCCTCCTTGTCTTCTTCCCACTTCCCTTATTCCCAACACTATTATTTTCCTTTTTTTTCAGGTACTACAATTGCCCATGTGAAGTTATTACAAAATCTCTCATTCTCCTAGTTACCTTCTTCTAAAATTAATGAATGTGGTTTAAAATATGGCACCCGAGCCCAGTACTATGCAATTTGACTACAGAGTATGGCAGGGGAAAGGGATAGCTATTACCTTCCTAATTCTGATATTTTTATGCTATTAATGGCACATAAGATTGCACTAATCTATATAACTGCTACATTTTCCTGTTGGTTTTCATTAAACATTCAAAAAGCAGTTTTTTTTAAAAAAAATTAAATTCAATCAAACTATTCCCTCTCGCTCTATATAACTGATTTTTTAAAAAGGCAGACATTGGTTTAGAATCTGATTGCTTGAAATCTTGTTCTGTATTGGAAAATACTATACTAGGAGAAGGGACTGGAACATTGGTTGGGCCCTGATCCTCAACCAGCTTTCTCTTTCATTGCCCATCAAGTCTCGAGGCAGGCATCCTTGACCCTTCTCATCCCTCATGAGTCTCCAAATTACTAAGTCTCATAAGTCCTATGTCTAAATATCTTCCTGTCTGTTCCCACTGCTACTATCTTGACTCATGAAATACTGCAGGATCTTTCTAAAATGCAAGTTCCATCAGGTATTCTCTGCTCAACATGTTTCAATAGCTCTCCAGCTCCTCCCTTCACAGAGCTTCAAAGTCCCCTGCCTGTCCCCCTTTTTCTCCGTCTGCAGCCTGAAATTTAGTATCCGCCTGTACATTTCATGTTTCAGTCATTTCGATATGCTTGCTCTTCCCTCATGTACTTGGTTCCTTCCTGATTTGAGGCCTTCAACTTGTACGTGCCAGGCATCGCTCTAAGTGCTCTACACAAATTAACTCACTTAATCCTTATCACCACCCTCTGAATTATTCCCATTTTACAGATGGGAGGATCATATGTTACATGGTTTGCCCAGAGGTCATGCAGTTAACAAGGTGTACAGCTGGATGCGTCTCATAGCCTGAAATGCCTTCCCTTTCTTTCTCCTTGACAAACTTCTACCTATCTTTCAAGACAATTCAAGCACTAGTTCTTCTGGGAAGTCTGCCTACCCCCTGATCTTAACCACCAGGTCGCATTTGTCATTCTCGGCTAATTATTTGCTAAATGATTGTCTCTCTCTCTCTCTCTAAGCAGTAACCCCACTAAGGATAGGCACATGTCCTACTCTTCACTGAGTCTCCAGAACCTATATTCCGTGCCAGGATTTTAATGAATGCTTTGATGAAGGGACTCATTAAGGAATAAATAAATTAACTCCTTACAGGGTTCTTTTCGTAGTTGTAATATGGCATCATAGCAATTTGCCAAACTGTCAACTTGTGGTAATCAATTTTTACTGTAATGCGTACAAAAATCTGGCCAAAGCGTCATTGTAGACCAGCTGTCTCCTGAATATCAGCTCAATTACCCCAAGTTCATTTAAGAACAAAACAGATTTTTGGAGTGCTCTGGAATGATCCAAACATGCATCCGAATAGTCACTAATTACTGTTTGGTCAGATGTCCTTTGAGTATAAACCTCCTTTAGAACGAGAATTAGTCTAAGGGTGGGTCATGGAATCTGTGCAGAGACTGAGGAGTGCTGAGTTGCCACATGTATGGTCAGATGGGCAATGAGCAAAGAGAGGAGCGATGAACCCTGTGAAAAGTAAACCTGAACCTTTCCTACACAAAATATTCACCAGGAGAAAACAAATACTGAAACTCAGATAAGCATGTGAAACTGCGAAGGAGAGGTACTGTGGGGACAGAGCCCCAGAGAGCACGTGGGCTCTCTGTGGAAAGGTCTCACTCGGTCTCACGTGGAAAGGTGCTGGCTTGGGTAGTAGATAGCTGTCAGCTGTGGCTGGTTAGCCATCAGCTGTAACCAGTGAGCCATTGGCCACTGATATAACTGCTGCGGCTACGTTGGGGAGTCAAGAGGGAAGTGGAGGAGAGTGGAGGAGAGTCGGTTGGTTGGCACCAAAACGGACAGCAGGTCGCATGTCGTGTGAACCCAGCCTCTAGTGAGACCATAGTGGTATGACTTCCCTACCTGTGGCTCCGTGGGTGTTCCTTTTTGGCCTCACCACATCCTGCATTCTTATGTGGGGAGCGGGAGCAGAGACCCTGCAGGCCGTCCCGCACAACAAACGGCGCAGCGAGCAGGGTACGGTGCTGGCCAAAGCCCTCCGAAGGGCGGTGGAGTAGTTTGTGCGTATGAACACTCAGTCCCAGGAAGACCAGGAGGAGCAGCTGCCAGAGAGCTGGACCTCCGTGGAGGGGTGGAAAGACGTGGACGGTTCCCCAACCAGCAGAGGCCGGAGAAAGTGAAGGTCATTGTGGTCCTGTGGGCTGGGAAGTGCTTGCTGAGGCAGCCCGGATGCAGGACTTGTAGTCCCAGGAGGAAAGGCTTGCTGAGTCCTCCTTGGGAGATGAGGGTGAGGTCAAGGTCGTCCCTCACCCCCAGGACAGCCCTGGCGAATGACTACGGACTATGGGGAATTGCCTTCCATCCCTAATTTAATGGACCACTTGACTATTTGGGAACATACCACCATGTAGTGGAACTGGCGGATGTTTGCTTTTGTGTCTTAACTGGCCACCATCGAGAATATGTAAGCATCTTGATGTGAGCCGCTGTTGTTCTAGCACAGTACCCCGAGAGGCCCAGAGAGAGTGGCAGTGCCCTGAGAGCCCTGGCTGAGCCCAGGAAGTCTGGCTGTGTACAGAGAGAGTGGCAGTACCCTGAGAGCCCTGGCTGTGTCCAGGATACTGCATCCACCTCCAGGCTCCTCGCACAGGGGGAGCGGGAGCAGAGACCCCGCAGGCCATCCCGCACGACAAATGGCGCAGAGAGCAGGGTATGGCGCCGGCCAAAGCTCTCCGATGGATGCTGGAGCAGTTTATACATCTAAAAGCTCAGTCTCCTAAGCAGGGTACAGTGCCTGCCAAAACCTACCGAAGCATGGTGGAGCGGTTGGTGCATGTGACAGCCCAGCTTCGGGAGGCCCATGAGGAGCGACACCGGAACTTGGAGGCAAGGTCTGCCTGGGAGACTCAAGCCTCCAGCTGGCACACCACCTTCTTGGCCATGGAAGGCGTTGCCTTCATTTTGGTAATCTGCTGCGGCTTTAGGCTCCGAGGCTTGTGGATATCTTACAAGGAGGCCTCCACCCACTCAGACACCTGGCACGGCGAGCGAGCTTCCGACCAGGTAGGAATGGAGTCTGACTCTGGGAAGAAGGACGTGTGGCCTCCACACAGTGTGTGGTGTCCGATGGCCACTGTTCTCAGGAGTTGGACCCCGAAGGAGGGGTGGCCGACTCCTTCCAGCTTGATTAGGGGTGGGGCCAAGGTACCAGGTCAGAGGGGACAAGCAGGGACCGGAGGCCCCATGTGGAACTGTCTATATATTGGTCCCCTTCTAATGTGCAGAGGGTTTTGGCCCTAGTTGACACTGGCACAGACTGCAGTCTCGTTTATAGGAACCCAGAACTGTTCCCCGGACCAGCAATCTGCATTGATGGCTACAGGGGAAAGACTGTGATTGTGAAAGTCGTTTCCTCACCCCTGGGTATAGGAAGGCTTCCCCCTCGTACCTACAAGGTTTATGTCTCCCCCGTTTCGGAATACATTCTACGGGTGGACGTGCTACATGGCCTCAGCTTACAGATGTCGGTAGAAGAGTTCTGTCTCCGGATCCGGGTGGTGAAAGCGGTGACACACAGGCGTGCTCACCACCTTCCTCAAGTGTTGCCACAGCCCTGGCGTGTGGTTACAGTGCGACAGTACCACCTGCCAGGAGGGCAGGAGGAGATTGGTCGCACAATATTGGAATTGGAGAAGGCACATATTGTGAGGCCAACGCACAGTCCCTTTAACACCCCAGTATGGCCTGTCAAGAAGCCAGATGGGACCTGGCGAATGACTGTGGACTATAGGGAGTTAAATAAGGTGACACCACCCATGCACATGGCCGTGCCTTCAATACATTATTTAATGGATTGTCTGACTGTCCGCCTGGGGACATATCACTATGTAGTGGACTTGGCCAATGCTTTTTTCTCCATTGACATTGCACCCGAGTGTCAAGAGCAGTTTGCTTTTACTTGGGACGGGCGGCAGTGGACTTTTCAAGTCCTTCGCAAGGATACTTGCACAGCCCCACTATCTGCCATGGGCTCATGGCCCAGGATTTGGCACAGTGGGATCTCCCATCCTCTGTGGCCTTGTTTCATTATGTCGATGATATTCTATGAACATCAGATTCTCTTTCTGATTTAGAGCAAGCAGCTCCCTCTCTTCTCCACCACCTGAAGTCACTTGGCTAGGCAGTGAATGAGGAAAAGGTCCAAGGCCCTGGCTTTTCCATCAAGTTTTTGGGTTTTGTGTGGTCGGATAAGACAAAGATCTTACCTGAGGCAATTATTGACAAGATACAAGCCTTTCTCCAGCCGACCAAGGTCTCCCAACTGCAGATGTATTTGGGTTTGCTAGGATATTGGCAGGCGTTTGTACCCCATTTAGCACAAATGGCAAAGTCCTTGTACAATATGATAAAAAAAAAAAGAGGGCCTCATGGGATTGGACAGAGGCTATAGAGTAAGACTTCGTTGCCACGAAACGAGCAGTGCAGCAGGCACAGGCTCTGCAAGTAGTGGACCCTGGCTGACCATTTGAACTTGATGTTCACATAACCCAAGAGGGGTACGGATAGGGCCTCTGGCAATGGCAGGAGCGTCTCCGGTTGCCAGTGGGATTTTGGTCCCAATTATGTAAAGGAGCGGAGGTCTGCTACTCTCTAATAGAGAAACAGCTGGCTGCTGTGTACGCAGCCCAGTGGCCACAGAAGCCATCACAGGAACGGCACAGGTGTTGGTTTGAACAACCTATCCTGTCCAGGGGTGGGTCCGTATGTGGACCCAGGGACCCAAAATAGGGGTGGCACAGACCACCACCTTTGCCAAGTGGGGTGCCTACTTGGAGCAACATGGCACCCTTAGCTCAAGCCCTTTGAGCACAGAGCTACAACAGGTCCTGGGGCCTGTGGAGCTTGTAGCCCAGGCTGAGCCAAGCACTCTGCCTAGAGGGGAGGACTTGGAGCCCTCGCCCTACAAAGAAGGACAGCCCCCAGTACCTGAGGATGCCTGGTTTACTGATGATTCTAGCCGAGGGGCTGCAGCTGTTTGGATGGCTATTGGTGTGCAGCCCAAAACAGACACCATTTGGTTTGATACTGAGATGGGCCAGAGTAGCCAGTGGGCTGAATTACGGGCTGTGTGGATGGTAATCAGCCAGGAGCCTGGGCCCATAGTTATTTGTACTGACAGCTGGGTGGTGTTATGGAGCCAAATGTTGTGGCTCCCTACATGGAAACACCAAAACTGGTTGGTAGGACACCGTCCACTGTGGGGTCAAACCATGTGGCAGGACTTCTGGGACCTAGGGCAGAGAAAGGAGGTGACCCTAATGCATGTCACAGGTCACTCCCCCTTAGTGTCCCCAGGTAATGATGAAGCAGATGCCCTAGCACGGGTCCGATGGTTAGAACGGGCTCCTGCCACTGATGTGGCCCATTGGCTGCACAGGAAATTGCAGCACGCTGGAAGCAGAAGCATGTGGCAGGTGAGCAGACACTGGGGTCTGCCTTTGAAATGGCAGGAGATAGCAGATGCCTGCTAGGACTGTGCCGTCTGTGCTCAGGACAGTCCCCAAAGGTGGAGGCTCCCCTGGGAGACACAGCAGATTACGCGAGGGAGGGTGCCCCTCACTCGGTGACAAGTGGATTACATTGCACCCTGCCTAAGGCCCGCAATGCGATATACGCATTCACAGCAGTGGACACTGCTATGGGGTTGGTGTTTGCTTGGCCGCGTCTGGCTGCGGATCAGCGGCATACAGTGGTCGCTCTTACACGGCTGTGCGCCCTCTATGGGCGCCCCCAAGTCATTGAAAGTGACAGGGGTACCCATTTTACAGGGCAAAAAGTGCATCACTGGGCTGCCAGGATGGACGTGCAATGGTTGTTTCATGCTCCGTATAACCCACAAGCAGCTGGCGTGATTGAACGCTATAATGGCCTTTTTTTTAATTAAATTTATTGGGGTAACAATTGTTAGTGAATTTACATAGATTTCAGGTGTACAATTCTGTATTACATCATCTATAAATCCCATTGTGTGTTCACCACCCAGAGTCAGTTCTCCTTCCATACAATGGCCTTTTGAAGCAAGGTTTCTGGGTGTCAAAACATCCTCCCACAATGCGTGACTGGGCCTCACGTCTATGGAACGTCCTGAGAGTCCTGAATGAGACCACGGAAGGGAGGGCCTGCACCAGTAGAAGCTCTGCTGCATCGAACGGTAGCTCCCATTCAACTACAGGTTACCACCAGTGAGACTCTGTTAAAGCCAGGCTACGGCAGAAATGGAAACATTTTGCTGCCAGCACCCACATGCTTGAAAGCAGGGGAACGACAGCAATGGACTTGGCCCTGGCAGGTCAAAAGCCCCCATTGTCGATGGTTGGGCCTGATAGCCCCATGGGGGGCCGTTTTGACTCATGATTTGCAAATGACGCCAGGAGTGGTGGCTGACTGGCCACCACAAGTGACTATAGTATACGGAGGTCCCGATACCGGGATGATTTTGCAGGGAAACTATGTGCTCTCACTATGGCCTATTATGGGGTCCCCTGTTTTGTTACATATTGAAACTATGCAAGGGACCCCAAGCACTGCCATAAAGGTCTGGTACCACAAACCAGGAAAGGTGCCAGTGGCAGCGACCCTCCTTTCCCAGGACAAAAAGCTAGCGTGTATCCTCCCAGATGGAAGGGATTTGCCATTATTGGTTCCTAAGACTACCGTTTCTTTTCATCCGTAGGTGTCAATAGGCTAATATGGCACAGAGACCCTTGCGGAAGACGCTAGTCGTGTAGATTATGAGGCGAGACCCTGTAGGGGTGGAGTGTGGGGCCGGAGCCCCAGAGAGCAGTTTCTAGGCTCTCGGCCTCACGTGGAAAGGTGCTGGCTCAGGTAGTAGATGGCCGTCAGCTGTGGCTAGTTGGCCGTCAGCTGTAACCAGTGAGCCATTGGCCACTAATATAACTGCCGCAGCTATGTTGGGGAGTCAAGAGGGGAGTGGAGGAGAGTGGAGGAGAGTTGGTCGGTTGGCAGCAAAGCGGACAGCAGGTCGCACATCGTATGAACCCAGCCTCCAGTGAGACCATAGTGATATGACTCCCCTTCCTATGGCTCCGTGGGTGTTCCTTTTTGGCCTCACCATGTCCTGCGTTCTTATGTGGGGAGCGGGAGCAGAGACCCCGCAGGCCGCCCCGCATGACAGGTACAATAGCAAAGCACTTGTCTTGCTGATCCACCTATGCAAACACCACCAAAGGATCTAGTATCCATACTGGATTAACTATATTTTCTTATTTTCTGTATTCTCAATGCTCTGGCATCTAGGTCGTCTATGATGACAGGAGGGGAGACTGCCTTCCCACGGCTAGCCAATTCTTAGAGACAACAAACAAGTGTACCTTTCACAGGCAAAGCAAGAAATCCAAAGCCCACACCACCAACTTCTTTTTATCAAGCTTTAACACATCAATCAATATTCCTCTGCCCTAGTCAACCTAGGGCCAGATACCAGACAACTCGGTAAAACCCCTCTACCCCCAAACCAGCCGAAATTATTCAATAGGACTAGCCAGTCCTAAACCTGCTTAGGCTGGTTTCTCTGTTTTGCCCATTTATTCCCACAAAACCACATACTTTCATCTCCCGATACTTCCTGGTCCCAGGTTTATCCACTTCAAAGCTAGGAGACCCACAAAGCTAGGAGACCCACAAAGCTAGGAGACCCACAAAGCTCAGGTTCCATGCCTGAGAAGGCCAACATTGAACAGCAAATGTATAGTAGTCCTGCCTTACCGGTGGGAGACACTTTCCAAGACCCCCAGTAGATGCCTGAAACCACAGATAGAACCAAACCCTACATATACTGTGTTTTTTTTTTACCTATATAGACACACCTATGATAAAGTTTATAAATTAAGCACAGTAAGAGATTCACAACCATAACTAATAATAAAATGGACCAATTATAACATTATATGGTAATGAAAGTTATATGAATGTGGTCTCTCTTTCCCCCAAAATACCTTATTGTACTGCAATCACCATTCTTCTTGTGAGAACGTGAGATGATGCAATGCCAACGTGAGGCGATGAAGTGACTGATGTAGCATTAGGCCACTATTGACTTGACAGTACGTCAGGAGGAGGATCAAAACTAGCATGGGTTTCTTTTTTCTTCACAATTTCATGGATAGAAGATTTGTTGTTATTGTAGATCTCAGCAACCTCAGCACATGATATTTAAAAATTTCCGTAAGTCAAGAATGTTCAGCTTTTAACTTAAAGAAAGCACTTGACAGCTTCTCTTAGTCATATCCAAATTGCCAGCATCATTACTCTCGCGCTTTGGGGCCATTATTAAATAAAATAAGGGTTACTTGCACACAAACGCTATGGTGTGCAAGACAGTCCATCTGAAACCAAAATGGCGACTAAGTGAATAACAGGTTCCAAACATCTGCAGTGGTGGAGACGCCAGAGAGAGGGATGATTTACATCCTGAGCGGGACTCGTGAGATTTCATCACAACACCCAGAGCAGTGGGCAATTTAAAACTTATAAATTATTTATTTCGGAAATTTTCCATTTAACATTTTTGGTTGACCCACGTTAACCAAAATTTCAGAAAATGAAACCACAGATAAGTGTGGGGCAGGGACTTCTACATATTAAATGTTATGGTTTAATTCAGTGAACAATTTCTTCTTCCTTTTGTTCAATCCACAAACTTTGTTGAGTGCCTGCTAGGAGCAAGCCTCAGGATTCTGAGGATACCAGGGTATATAAGATGGGGTTCTGGGCTTTAAGAGAGGAGCTGTTGACGGAGCCAAGCTGTCCTGAGTATCTGTGAGGCTTCCATAAAAGAACATCCTTCACTGACTTAGGATTCCAAGTCTAATCACGGGTTTCTTGCTTTGGCTCCAATGCCACCTTCACCACCATGAGACAGGGCACATGTCAGCATTGTGCATTCCAATTTCTGGGCACAGAGACAATTTTATGGGCTCATCCTGTTCAGATTCTACCGTGAAAATACAATTCACCTACTTTGGGTCATTGAGTGTGTTTGTAAACTTATCAAATTATGCCATTTTTTGTTGGGACAAGAACACAGTGAATGTTCCTTAGGTTTATTTTGGGCGTGAGAAATGTCAAAGACAAACGAGTTTTTCTATATGCTTTTAAACAACTTTACATGCATTTGAAACATGGCAAGAAAATAAATCTAGAATTGAAATTAATCTTAAGCTTACTTATTGAAATTAAGTCTCAGAAAGCAGTCAGAATCTTAGCAAATGGAAATTTCTCCTGAGATTAAAGGTAAAAGCCTTTGATGGATGTAGAGATCTATTAAATGTATTATGTTTGAAGCAACTAAATTATTGAAGTCAATTTTCCCTCACTGACAATGTAGTCAGTTTTCATGTATTTATTACTGTTGTTTGAGATTTATTTACTACTGTTATTTAATCATGAACTAAGGCACACATTTCAATTAGCAAGAAATCTAAAAGTTATGACATCCGATGGCTCCTAGCTATTCCCTGTATGTGAATAAACAGCCACAGAAAACCCGTTTTTCTCTAGCAAATGCCATTCCTTTACCCTCATTCTTATGGCGTAGATGATAAGAGAATAGGGAGAGAGAGGTGAAGGAGTTGGGAGGTGAGGAGAGAAGGGTTCATCCTATAGGCAGCCAGCATCATCTACATGCCAACTCCCAGAATAGCATTTGGTTTCATTCCACTGAAATCCTGGAACCTTTACTTGGGTCATATGGTCATTTGAGGTCATTTAAATCTATCTCCAACCAGATGCAGATAAGATGCTAAACAGTCAGGAACAGAGGAAGCCAGCCAGCCAAGATAATAGATAAGGAGAGGGAAAAAAAGGCTAATCTCATGAGCAATTATGTTAGAAGAGCCTTTTCCAGCTATAATTCTTGGTGAACTTCTACTGAGAAGTGGTGAAGCATTGTGATGCTCTTGAACTCTACTTTAGGTTGAAAGATACTTTGAGGGACTCTTGGAGTCCAACTCATTCAATTTATGGAAGAGGAAATTTATGAATGAGGCACAGTTTCATTGCCAAAGTCAAGGTCTCAAGCCTAATTAAATAAAAGGGTCAGAACTTGAAGATCCATCTGCCAATTGCAATCCAGTGATCTTCCTTTTTGTTGCCTGAATACATGTCTTAAATTGTTCCTCAATTCATGACACTCTAGCCTTCCTCCAGTAATACAATTTTGCCCTCAAGATAAGCTATCTGTCTCACTCATCATTTTGTTCATTCATTCATTTTTCAAATATATATCCAGAGTCCAGTATGTGCCAGGAGCACAAGGAGAACATAACAGATCAGGTCCCTGTCCTCAAGGTAACCACATTTTAGCTTTAATTTCTCCTTGTAGCAATGCTTTTTGGATCCAGCCTTCCCCACCATAAATTACTGCTCCTCTTTCTATGAGGAATACTATGTTTCATGGTTAAAACACACCTAAAAACACACCTATTAACATTGACACAAGAGAAGGAAAAAACACAACAAAACAAGTGACACAACTGTAAAAGAGAAAAACCATAGGCCCAAAATGGAGTCACTTGTGCTAAAAAGCACATGACACCAAACCTAGACTTAATAATACCTAACCTAATTGCAATTTCAACCTTCTCCAGGAATGTAATATTAATTGTTCAGTCTGGAATTTTCTGGTCAGTAGCAATGAAGTAATCTGTCACATGGGCCTTCTCCATCCCCCTCAAAGGAAATCGAGGCAGTCTGCCTAAGACACCTCTTACCCCCTACTCTGCACATTCCCCTAAGAAAAGGTAACCTTACCTGAAATGACCCTTTCTTTTCTTTTGCTAATAACTTTCTTCTCCCACACAAGTTTTGCCTATAAAAACCTTCCATATTGTACATCGTTTCAGAATTCTTCTGTCTCTGCTTGGGATGCTGCCCAATTCTTGAATAACTCAATAAATCCAATGAGATCTTCAAATTTACTCAACTATGTTTTTGTTTTTTTATGTAGTCTATGGTGGATAATGCATCTATAGTGGACACAGTCTATAGTGGACAGTGAAGTGCTTTTGAAATTGAGTCAAGAAGCTTTCAGGCCACAGTGAGGGTTGAATTACAAGTGTCCCTACGGTGTTTTCCTGAAATTTATTCCACAGAACTGTAGTTGAAGGGGGCAAATATTTTTCACACTAACTGTAAATGCTCCTTGTCTAAAGAGGTGCTGGCTTACATCAAATCTTTAAAGGATGTAGTCACTATTAATCTAAAAGAATCCCTAAAAATGTGGTTATGCTGGGGCATCTAAGAGGGTTAGCAAAAAGAAAGTTATGACTCAGACAATGAAGTTATGTAATCAGCAAAGGGAAAAAAATCCAGTTGCTTAAAAAGTTTTATGTTCTTTTTTCTTGAAGGAGGCTTAATCTGGCTTAAGTCTAAGAAGATTCATCTCAAATTGACAATGTAGGATTAGTTTATTATTTTGTTTCTTTCTTTTTTTTTTTTAGTTTATTATTTTGAAATGTGATATAACCATTTTCATTCCTCATTTGCTTCTGAGTTCTTTTATCAATTTGGAATCATTGTGATATTTGAAAACCTATTGGCATAAAAAGCTTTTTCAACACCCCCACTATTATGTTTTCAAATAGGAATA
The DNA here is from genome assembly GCF_964194185.1 of Rhinolophus hipposideros. NCBI lineage: Eukaryota > Metazoa > Chordata > Mammalia > Chiroptera > Rhinolophidae > Rhinolophus > Rhinolophus hipposideros. The sequence goes on from NC_138050.1 coordinate 65,505,273, forward strand.
AGGAAAAGCAATCAGCATTGTCAGCAATGATTCCACGTGAATAAAGAAACCCAAATTTGTGAGTCCCCACTTCCTTTGGAAATATGAATCAGTTTTCCTGATGTTGAAAATAGATTTATGTAGTAACTGTATCTTTTATAAAGATTTTGATTCAGGATGAAGATAATGGAGAGATTATGTTAATTTTGCATATTCTAATTGAAACATTGTCAATGGACAAAAGTTTTCAAATTACTTCTCATGTGCACACAGCAGGTATAAAATACATTAATTTTACTATCAAGCAGCAACATTAGGAGGATAAAATTTTAAGGGTAGAAGGTTCTAATAATTCTACCCTTAAAATAGGAGGGTAGAATTAGGACCCTCCTAATTAGGACCACCAGGAACATTATACAATAACGAAATTTCTAACCCCATGTTTTCTAAGATGCATTTGGGGAAGTAGCCACTGAAGTCATACAGAAATCTACCATGTTCTTTATCCCCTTTTGGAGCTAATGCTGAACACCTATTTTTCCAAATACCTGGGTTTTGTTAAGGAATATAAAATGAAAGACAATAAGGCAAAATATTTTTTTTAAAGACTAACCCAGTAAAGGACAAAGAAATAGACTTAGCCACATGACATATCTTTTACTCACTGTCCAAGGTGGGAATGGGCCAAGACGGGGCCATGGAGAAAGAACGACCATAAGAGGTGTGCAGAATGACAACAGTGTCTCCACAACACTCTTCTTTAAAAATTATCCCTTGTGCCTAGGGAAGTCTTCCATAGTAGAAGGACCAATTTTGAAATATCCCAAAGAAAGTTAAGAAGTTGGGACTGAAGAGAGACATAGCATCAATTCTTTAAATGAGTGCAGGAAAGTCCATTTTATTTGACAGCCTACCAGGGGCATCCAAGCTTGGACATTTCCATTGATTGTCGTTAGAAAGCTCCTGGTTTTATCTAAGCATCTCTCTTTATCCTTTGGCACGTACTGTGGACTAATGACGTGAATACTTGACACAAAATCCCATAAAATATTATGCTTTAGTAACTTCCTAGTTAAAATTTTATTCCATTTTCTTTACAGAGGCCAAGGTACAAGTTTTGCCATCTGATCGTGAAACATCTCTATTTTATAAAATACCAGGGGCGATTTTTAATATAATAAACCCACAATGTGTCACAGATTTGTAAACATATCAAATAGGCAGAAAGCAGAGGCAGACAGTGATTTTTATAATGACAGAAAAGCAAGTAATTATTTCCCTGAAGGTGTCCTGAGGTATGAAAAAGCCTTTTTTTAAAAAAGTTCCCTCTTTAAGATACATATACTTGTAATAGAGTTTCTAATATGTATAACCATGAAAGCTTGCCTACATATTTTTTAAATAAAATCAAATAACAGGGAAAGTTCATGGGCATTTTTCTTCACTTAACTACTTTTAGAATTCTTCTTGCTCTGCTATTTTATCACTAAACATAATAATATGGAAACCCCTCTGAAAATAGAATTTCTTCCTCACTCAGTGCTGTCCTTCTTGTCACTCTAAATATACAGAGGGTGCTAAAAAATGTGTACACATTTTAAGAAAGGAAAAAACTATTAAAATTGTAATGCTCAATATATACTAGTAACAAAAAATGAATACAAGTCACGTTTGACTTCTGCAATTACAAGAGGTGCTCAAAGTGGTTACTATCAGCGTCCAGGCACTTCTGATTACAGCCAACTACTGCTTGAGCAACGTTGACCAAAGTGTCCACTTGTATACATTTTTTGGCACCCCATATATATATATGAATCATTCTGAATATATATATGAATATATACACATATATATGTACATGTACATATGTATGTATGTATTTCAGGTTTAGAGGACTTGAGGAAGCATAGGATAACCTACGACTTGCTGACAGCATATATATACGTATATATATATATATATACGTGTATACATATATACACGTATATATATATATATATACGTATATATATATATACACATGAATGAAAGAGTCCTCCATACACAAGATGGAGGCAAATTGAAATTAGCTTTTAAAACAAGTCAGTCACTTCCACCCTGTTTTATCCTTTTTTTTTTTTGGAGCCTATCATTTGCATTAGGTATTTCTGAAAGATCCATAAAGCTATTCTTAACTTTCCTTTGCAATACAAAACACATGATTTAGTTCTTTCAGCCAACATTCATACACCCCATCAATCCTGGGCAAATCATGGCACTTTAATTAATTAAGTCTTTACAGAGTTAATTGACTGTATACAACTACTTCAGCACAGTGATGAGAAAAGTGACACTTTACTTCCACCCCAAACAAAGCTATTATATTTACCTTCTACTTTGAAGATAGTAAAGTGCGGCCGGCAATGGAAAGAACCCAACGCGTTACCTGCGCAGTTCATCCACAGACCCTGGTAAACCCAAGTGGCGGTTATCACCGAAGATGCTCGGGTGGTTACTTTCCACTCATTGGATGCAGTGGCAGCAACGAGAGCTCCAAACCCGCCAACACCAAACACCAAAGCCGAGATCTGTGCCCTGGACATGTCGCTCAGCCTCCAGTGACACTGTCCAGACAGAACACTTTGGTGGTCTAGGCATGCAGGGGACAAATAACACTTGGACAAGTGTTACAGCAAGTTAATGTGGGTAGGTGGTAATATTTCATGCTCAGGTACCCCGAGGAAGTACCAGAATTTAGAATAAAGTCTGATTTACCAATGGCGTTTTAAAGATAGCCTAGATGATCTTTCTAATTTACTACATGATGTTTCACCAAAATTTTGCAGATGGAGTTTAAAGGTTTTAACTTCGCAGATTTTTTTCCCCTGGCACCATACGTAGTTAATGCTTAATTTTCTGTTAGCCAGAAGCTTAACGAACCATGCAACTACCAGATATTACAAAGTACAAATTATACAGTAACAGTTAAGGCTTTTTTTTACCAATTGCTTTAGTCTTGCCTGCTTCTGAATCTTTATATAAATGGAATCATATTGTACGTATTCTTCTGTAACCTATTTTTTTACACAATATTATACTTGTGAGATTTATCTCTATTCAGGAATGTAGCTATCATTCATTAAGTATAACAGCTGAACACAATATTTTATTAAGTGAATATACTACAATTTATCCATTTTTTTTCCTGGAGATGAACATTTATGTTGGTCCCCATCCTCCAACAGCAATGGATACAGCTATAAACATTCTTATACATTTCTCCTTGTGCACATGTGCAAGAGTTTCTTCAAAGTACATCCTAAGAATAGAATTTCTAGGATGTAGGAAATACTCATCTTCAACTTTATAGGTAATAGTAAATTGCTTTACTAAGTAGTTTTAGCAGTTTACCCTCCCGTTCTCAGTGGGTGAGTCCTCATTCCCCTACTTCACAACACTTGGTACTGTGGTGTCAGAATTGTTCATTTTTTTTGGCCACTCAGGAGTGTGAAGGTACCACATTATGATTATAATTTGAATTTTTTTATTATTAATGAGGTTGAGCATCTTTTCATGTGTTTATTGGCTCATTGTGTTTTTGTCTACAAAGACATTTGTAACTTTTGCTCATTTTATCTATTGAGTTGTTTGACTTTTTAAAAAGATTTTTATTAAAATATAGCCAATATACAATATTATATTAGTTTCAGGTATACATCATAGTTATTCAACATTTATATACCTAAAGACATGATCAGCATCATAAGTCCGGCAACCATCTGACACCATACCACATTAGCACAATATTATTGACTATATTTCCTATGCTGTACATTATATCCCCATGACTTATTTGTTTTATACCTGGAAATTTGGACCTTCACCTTCACCCCCCTTTTTAATTTTTCAATTCGAGTTGACATTCAATATCATTTTATATTAATTTCAGGTGTACAGCATAGTGGTTAGATATTTATATAATTTAAGAAATAATCCCCCTGACTAGTCTAGTACCCACCTGGCATTATATATAGTTACTACCATATTATTGACTATATTTCCTGTGTTTTATTTTACATCCCATGACTGTTTTGTAACAATCACTTTGTACTTCTTAATCCCTTCACCATTTTCATCCTGCCCCCCTACTCACTCCCATCTATCATCCTAACAAACCTAGTACCCATCTGCACCGTATATAGTTAATACAACATTATTGACTATATTCCTTAAGCTGTACCTTACATTCCCATGATTACTGTGTAACAACAGATTTGTACTTCTTAACCCATTCCCGTTTTCACTCATTCCCCAATCTCCCTTCCATCTGACAACTATCAATATGTTCTCTGTATCTATGAGTTTGTTTCTGTTTGTTGGTTTATTTTGTTCTTTAGATTCCGCATATAAGCGAAATCACATTGCATCTGTCTTTCTCTGTCTGACACTCCACTCAGCACAGTACCCCTCAGGTCCATCCATGCTGCTACAGATGGCAAGAACCCATTCCCTTCCCTGCCCAAACAATATTCCATTCCATTGTACCACCTCCTCTTTATCCATTCATCCATTGACAGACACGCAGGCTGCCCCCACATCTTGGCCATTGTAAACAGTGGTGCAATGAACATATGGATGTACACATCCTCTCGAAGTAGCATATAATTTTCTTCAGATAAATACCCTGAAGAGGGATTACTGGGTCCTTCTTTGTCTCTTGTTATAGCCTTTGTTTTAAAGTCTATTTTGTCGGGTATAAGGATTGCTACCCCAGCTTTTTTCCCCCCAATTTCCATTTTCATGACATATCTTTTTCCATCCCTTTACTCTCAGTCTGTGTGTGTCTTTCAATCTGAAGTGAATCTGTCATAGGCAGCATATATAAGGGTCTTGTTTTCTTTCTTTTTTTTTAAGATTTTATTGGGGAGGGGGAACAGGACTTTATTGGGGAACAGTGTGTACTTCCAGGATTTTTTTCCAAGTCAAGTTGTTGTCCTTTCAGTCTTAGTTGTGGAGGGCGCAGCTCAGCTCCAGGTCCAGTTGCCGTTGCTAGTTGCAGGGGGCACAGCTCACCATCCCTTGTGGGAGTCAAACCGGCAGCCTTGTAGTTGAGAGGACGTGTTCCAGCCAACTGAGCCATCAGGGAGCTCAGCGACAGCTCAGCTCAAGGTGCTGTGTTCAATCTTAGTTGCAGAGGGCGCTGCCCACCATCCCTTGCGGGACTCAAGGAGTTGAACCAGCAACCTTGTAGTTGAGAGCCCACTGGCCCATGTGGGAATCGAACCGGCAGCCTTCAGAGTTAAGAGCATGGAGCTCTAACCGCCTGAGCCACCGGGCTGGTCCAAGGGTCTTGTTTTCTTATCCATTCAGCCCTCCTATGTCTTTTGATTGGGGCATTTAATCCATTTACATTGAAAGAAATTGTTGATAAATATGTAGCTATTGCCATTTTATTATTCATAATTTTGATATATTTTTTTCTCATGTTAAAAAAATCCCTCTTACATTCCTTGAAATACTGGTTTGGTGGTGATGAACTCCTTTAGATTTCTCTTGTCTGGGAAGCTCTTTATCTGCCCTTTAATTCTAACTGATAGCTTTGCTGGGTAAAGTAATTTTGGTTGTAGATCTTTTCTTTAGTCTGGCCTGCAAAGTTTCCATTGAGAAGTCAACTGATAATCTTAGGGAGCTCCCTTATAAGTTACTAGTTGCCTTTCTCTTGCTGCTTTTATGATTCTCTCTTTGTCTTTAACCTTTGCCATTCTAATTATAATGTGTCTTGGTATGGTCCTGTTTAGGTTCATCTTGTTTTGGGACTCTGTACTTCCTGGACTTCTATTTCTATTTCCTTTGCCAGGTTAGGAAAGTTTTCAGTCATTATTTCTTCAAGTGATTCTCAATCCCTTGCTCTCTCCCTTCTCCTTCCGGTACCCCTCTGAAGAAAATGTTGTTACACTTCATATCGTCCCAGAGGTCTCTTAAACTATCCTCATTATTTTGGATTCTTTTTTCTTTTTATAGTTCCAATTGGGTCTTTTCTGCTACATTATCTTCCAAATCACTGATTTGATTCTGCTTCATCTAGTCTGCTGGTGATTCCTCCTAGTGCATTTTTCATTTTAGTTATTGTATTCTTCACTTCTGACTGGTTCTTTTTTATGGTTTCTATATCCTTTTTTTTTTTTTTTATGCTTGCTATCTCTCTATTGAAGTTCTCACTAACTTCCTTGAGCATCCTTATAACCATTGTTTTGAATTCTGTATCTGGCAGGTTACTTGCCCCCATTTTGTTTAGTTCTGTTTCTGGAGTTTTCTTCCATTCTTTCATTTGGAATATATGTCTCTGTTTCCTAATTTTGGCTGCCTCTCTGTGTTTTTTTGTATGTGTTAGGTAGATCTGCTACATCTCCCAGCCTTGGCTGGGTTATCTTATGTAGTAGGTGCCCTGTGGGGCCCTGGCATAGTCTCCCTGGTCACCTGCTTTGGGTACTCCAGGAGTGTCCCTTATATGGGTTGTGTGTGCCTTCCTGTTATAGTTGAGCCTTTATTATTCGAATGTCAGTGGGTGAAATTGATCCTCAGGCTGATTGGCTGTGGGGTTTGGTCACATTCACAGCTTACAGGCTGCCATGTGCAGCGCTTACCCCACTGAGTGGGATTCACCCTTGTGGGCTCTGGTGCTTGTTGAGACTGCCCTTTATATTTGCTGCTTGTGGGGCTAATTGGGTGGTGTTCTACTGTAGTGTGAAGCCAACCTCCAGTTTTGTTGGTTCTGGGGCTTCTTGGGAAGGGCTCCAGTGCAGGCCCAGGTCACTCACTGCCTGTGATGGGTCGGGGTCTCTCTGGTAGGAGCTATTAGGTTGGTGCAAAAGTAACTGTAGTTTAAAAGGTTAAAAACAATTGCAAAAGCTGCAGTTATTTTTACACCAACCTAATACAAAATGATCCATGGTTGTTCACTGCCTATGCTAACCCTGGAGGAGCATGGAGAGGCCATGCTATGGACTGAGGGTGGCTGCCTCCAGTATCGGTCCTGGGGTAGTTCTGCAAAAAACCAGGACACCAGGAGGCCTGCTACCACCTGCCACCTCCCTTAAGCTTCAGCCCCTGATAAAGCCTTGTGTGGTACACAAGAAGAGTGAGGCAGGGTCTCAGGGAATCACTAGAGTGGTAAGAGTTGTGGACACCAGGTTAATGTAAACTCTGGTTTGGTGACAGTCCTGAGCCTGGAGCTACTCAGCAAACATCTCAGAGCACACCGAAGCCAGTCACCACCCACCTGGGTCCTGAGGACTCTGATAGTTTTTCAAGAAAAAGTACAATCTGGGTGGGGCTGGCTGCTTGCTGAGAAAGTGCCTCTGGTGTTGGGGGAGTTTGGTGTGGTGTGGTCCCAGTGAGTCAGCAGGGTGGAACAGCAGAGCTCTCTTGACTAATCAGATTCAGATTTGGCCTGTGGGGGAGGGCTCAACACAGGAAAGATGGCGCCCACCTGCTGGCTGCATGGGAGGAGGAACCTCACACAGGGAAAATGGTGACTGTCCTCCAGCCCTCAACCTGAAGCAACACAACTCAGTCTGCACCCTGTAAGCCTCTAACACCCCTGGAGTTACTGTCCCTCCACCGGAGCCCAAGGCGAGTGCCTGAGAATGAGAAAGTCTGTGTGTGAGCCATTTAAGAAGACGCTGTGTTTCCTGCCACCTTCCACCCCACCAGGATGGTTGGAATCCCCGCTGTTTTTCACCACCAGATGTTGTGAGGCCTCTTCTTCCTGGCACCAGTACTCTGGGCTGAGGAGGCTGGTGTGGGGCTGAGGTCCTTTGTTCCTCTGGGAGGAACCTCCGTGGCTGAGATATCTCTCTCGGTTCTCAACCATGACACAGAGGTTTGGGGTTAGCCAGATCCATTCTCCACCCTTCCTACCAGTCTCGATGTGGTTTCTTTATATCCTTAGTTATAAAACTTCTGTTCAGCCAGACTTCAGATGGTTCTCTAGGTTGATTGTTCTATAACTTAGTTGTAATTTTAATTTGTTCACGGAAGGAAGCAGACACAGTGTTTATCTTCTCCACCAACTTGGATCCCTAGTTGTTCAACTTTTTATAATTTAAATTAGTTCTATATATATTCTGGATAGTAATCTTTTGTTGATTATGTATGTTGCAAATATTTTCCCCCATTTTGTGGTGTGTCTTTATGTGGCCATTTGACAGAGTCTTAATTTTAATGTAGTCAACTTTATCAAGTTTTTACTAAATGATTTGCAGTTATTAGTCTCTTACTTTATATGACAGAATTTTTGTGCACTTTGACTTTTTTCAGGTGCAAATACATATTAAAGTCCTCTTTCTAACATAAAGATTCAAAGGATTAGAATCTGAAAAATAAAACAGGGAAATACCATCTGGGTGAGTCTGCAAATTTTTTGGGCATCATACCACTTTCCTAGTTCACCTCCCCCTGGGGACGAAAGAAGAGAAAATTTCGCTGGAAGAATTTAGTCAAACTTTGTTCATTATTCCATTGTTAAAATCACTAAGAGATACCAAATTTTGAATGCTTTTATCTTTTGTAAAGCTTCCTGAAATTCAAAAGGTAATTGCAGGTGGTAGTAGGGCGAGAGTCTATTATAATTAATCATAGAAAAAAATAAAAGGTAGAAGAATTAAGGCTGCAAAGACAGAAATATTATAAATAGCCTGTTTAAATCACAAAACACTCAATTCAGGGATGGCAATGGGGATTGTAAATAGAGCTATAATGACATAGTTCTCTTTGAAGGGTGGTGATAGAAATCTGTGAAGTCTTCCAGGTTAATAAATTTTATTATATTATAAATACTTCCTTCTTAACTCAGTATGAGGATTATGACATAATACATACAAAGCACAGCTAATGTGGTAGAGAAATGTCATCTATTGTTATTAATATTATCCTAAAAAAATGAAGATGCTGAGATTAGGGTGACCAACCCTTTTGGTTTGCCCACGCTGTCTAGGTTTCAGCTCTAAATTTCCTGCTGAAACAAATAGTTCCAGGTTTTCAGCTTTTGTTGCAGTGGGGGAGGGTAGAGGAAACTGACTGAATTCCTAGTTTTCATCATTAAATGACAATCTCCTGGCATAGACCCAGCAAGTTTCCTGTTTCTACGCTATCTTCACCTCACACTGCCACCTGCCTGCAAAAAGAAGTTAATTCTTGGAGGCAAGTCTGTACATTGCCCTGAAGAGAGCTGGGCAGGGCGTTATTTGGACTTGGTGTTCTCTGCACCATTTGGCAGTTGCCGGCAGACGACACATTCCAAATTACGCGGCTAACAGACTGTATTCAGAATTTCCCTCTCCTGAACCACGTAGAGCTTCTGCCCCCCATGAAGTTTTAGTACCTTGCTCTTCCAAGCTAAGATGTGTGCATCTTACTCTCACCTTCTCTCTCCTTCCTTCCATCTTCCCCCTGCTCTTGTCTTGCTTTCACTGCTGATTTGAAGAGCAGAAGGTTAGGTTGATCATACACCTCAGTTCCTGACATATCATCTTTGCATCATATAAAGATGCTCTCTTGTTTAATTTATTCCTTTTTTACCTCTAAATTCTCCATTTCTATTTTCCTCTCTTTCATAAACAACAGATCTCTAGTGTCCACTGTGACTTCTTTTGTTCCGTATTCTTTAAAACATATACATGTTTGTTTTGTGTGCAAGTTTTATTGATTTATAAAAATGATGTACATCTTGTTCTGTTAATGTCTTGCTGTGTAGTTTTTTTCTTGACACTATACTTTTAAGACTCTTCTATGTCGTTCAGAGCACTTCTAATGATTGTAACTTGTTGCTTCTAGCAGTCACAGAATAGTCACAGAATAGTCCATGCTGAGCATTTACAATGTCTTCTGAGGTGTGGGGACAGAGCCCCAAAAAGCAGTTTCCAGGCTCTCGGCCTCACGTGGAAAGGTGCTGGCTCAGGTAGTAAATGGCCATCAGCTGTGATTGGATGGCCATCAGCTGTGGCTAGTTGGTCATCAGCTGTAACCAGTGAGCCATTGGCCACTAATATAACTGCTGTGGCTTTGCTAGCAAGAAAAAGGGGGCTAGCAAGAAGATGGTGCCTGAGCCTGCCAGCGGTGCAGTGAGGTTCCTGCTTCTTGTGTCTCCAACCAAGCCGCCAGCGAGAATATAGTGGTATGACTCCCCTACCTATGGCTCCATGGGTGTTCCTTTTTGGCCTCACCATGTCCTGTGTTCTTATGTGGGGAGCAGGAGCAGAGACCCTGCATGACACCCTGCACGACAAATGGCGCAGTGAGCAGGGTTCCCTGCACGACACATGGGATTGCCTCCAACTCCCCCAACCCCAACAACACTCCAATGAACACCCGGTGTTTGTTCCCTTATGGACTTGTGAGAATTCCTTTGGGTGTACACCCAGGAAATGAATTACTAGGTCTTAAGGTCTGCATTCCCAGTAGTCAGTTTGCTGAAGCGTTGCCATATTGCTTTTCACAATAGCAGCACTTACTTATACTCTCTCCACAGAGCACAGGAATTTCTATTTATCCTTACATATCTGCCAACATGTAGCATTATACGATTTCCAAATTTTGTGAGATTCATTAGTGTAAAGTAATATCATTGCTTTAACTTGCATTTATCTAAAAACTTGAATTTGAGCATCTCTCTGCATGATTTTCAAGTTTTAGTTTTTTTCTTCTAAATTTGCCTATTTTTCACTGAGGATTCCTTATTCGTTTGCAGGAATTCTTTACATAGTCAAGATATTAGCGCCTTATCAGTTTTAGGCATTTCAAATATCTTCTCCCAACCTGGCATCTCTAATTTGTCTATGGAGTCCTTTGTGAAACAGACAGATTTAATTTTAATGTAATCAAAATCCTCAATATTCTGTGCTTTTCAAGTTCTGCTTAAGAAATCCTTCATTGCTGTAGGATACCAAGATAGTCTCCTGTATTTTCTTTAGCAGTCCGTAATCCCTCATTCACTATTCTGAACCCAGTGATCTTCACAATGAAGAAACTCAAGTTCAACACTCCCACAACACTCCTTGGTGGCCCAAAAGTCCCTGTCCTTTTTAAAGGTTGATTTTGCTATTCGTGTATCAGAGGTAGATTTACCATGAAAAGCAAGTAGCTTAAGCTTAAAAGTCCCACATTTTCACATACCTGTGGGGTTCCTGAAAGTCGCTGGGAGTCACAGAACATTCTAGGTGGATAAAGAAAGGTAGGTTGCAGTCAGCCAACATATCTAAGTAAGCACATCTGGTAAACTACATAAAGAGATCTTACAAGGAAGAGACCTGAATCTCCATGACTCCAGTATTTTGCTGTGATTTATTGTCTCATTTTAAATAAATATGGACTTTTACACATAATTTTGAATTTCTCCAAGAGAGCCCTCAAAATTTTATAAACTTTGATTCAGCCCTGTCTTGGGTGGACATTTATTTTCCTACACACATTTTATAGTAAGTGTATTAATTCTTCACAACATCATAGTATAACAAAATTTTTAGGCATCAATAAGATGAAGAAAGGGGACCATGCAAATGGAAAGTAAATCTCTAGACATATACTTTCATTTTCAGGTCTTGAATTACCTGAAAAAAACTTATTCTCTTGATTATGCTTGGACTTGGGTAAAAGTTAATCTCTTAAACCCTTTGTGCAATCACAGACATCATATATTCTTGAGTGAAAAAGTCTGACTGAGAAATAGTGAGATATTGACACTAGGCATATAGGGAGGCAGATAAGGAGGTATTTTCCATGTTCCTACATCTCCTTTAGAGAAAATTGTCATTAACAATAACTATATCACTTATTTAATGTCACTGAAAATTATCTAAAATCAGGAGGTATTGCTGTCCCACGTTTATTTCTCTGATATTATACTAATGTAAACACAATCATGATTATAGTTTTACTGCAGAAAATTATAAAGTGTGTTTTCACTTTGGTACACTCGTTTTAAAGTAGCTTTCAAAGGAAATATAATGAATGGACTCATTAAAGGTGGTAAATTAAATAGAGGTGTGCTAAAGCCATCAGAGCTGGGGTAAATTAAAGCAACACAAACAGGATTGTGGTGGTATAAAAAAGTGCTGTTGAATTATTTGTCACTTTATTCAACAAATAATATGATGCATGGTACCATGCACATAGCAAGACCCAAAAAGTTCAAATTTATGGATTTGAATTGGATTTTCCAGAAAGCCGTTGTCCTCACCCAGTTCTTACTCCTCCTTTGAAGTTGGTCAGTTGTCACCGCGAGCAGTGAATCAAATTGCTTGATTTGGCTTTTACTCAGGATGGAACGACTCATGCCTTTCTACTTATAAGTAAACAAACAAAATTAGGAGCAGTTGTTCCAAACACTTGTTTGCCATCAAGTCAGGCAAGATCCTTCATTAGGTCCAGACAAGTGTGAGCTGTGCTGGTTCTCCGGATGTTTGATATTGCTCAAATTCGCCTTGGAGCACACAGTAGGGAGACTGTTTGGGTACATTCCTCCTGCACGTCCCCAGGAGGGCGGGTGGAAGCTGGAGCTAAGCTGACACTTCAGACTTCCATCCCCAAACCACAGCACTAACATAATCACCCTGCAACTGCTGAGGAGGGGGAGACATTACACCAGCAATCAGCCTCATCTTCTGCTCCTAACTGAACTGCAACATGGTGAAGATCAAACACAGCAGGAAGGATTATGTGAAACAATCATAAACACTCTCAGTACCAGTCCTTATGCTCAGGCAATGTACTGTTTCTTCTCCTTATTGTTTGGACACAGGAGAGTGTCCAAAATATAACATACCACACTATTGTGAATGGGTGGTTAACATATGATTACTATGGGATTCCAGCTGTCCTCCTTTAGAAAACTGCTTTGCTCTAATCTTCATTAATGGCTTGTCCATGTGTATTTAGCATTTGCTTCCTAATTCCAAGTCCATTTCCAAATTGTTCTTCTTTATGGATATCAGTTATCTGGCCCAGGTATCTAATTGTTTGATTTTTTTGTTTTTATGGGTCTGACATTAACTTTTTTAAAACATATTTCAGATCTCTTTCCTTCGTTGGACCTTGCTTCAGGCCAACTCCCCAAGTTACCCCAATAGGATGGAAGCCTGGCGAGACTACTCCAGATCTGTACACGGTATCTACACCTCCCTGTACAGATACAAAAACAGTGTGAGTTATGGTGTGTATTGGTGTCAGGTTGCTAGCCCACAGAAAACCTCCTTTACTTCCCTTGAGAAACTTTTTGACTTCTTTAGGAAGATTAAAGATCTTTCAGAGCAAATGCTCAAGCTAGCTCAATATTTTGTACCACTCAACAGCTCCTTCTAAAGCGAATCTCCAGGTTACTTGTGAAAACCTCATCCTGTCTGCACATATCTTTCTGTATTAATATGGATTTTGATAAATACTAGATAGGATTTTTGATGATAATTTCATAACCATATCATCATGTGGTGCTGGAACTACCTTTTCTTGATTATTTTGTAGTGATTCAAAGCTCAACCTAGAATTTAAAAACATACTTCTATTTTATATGAAGATGGGTTGGCATTTGAGGCTCATCTCATTGTCAAGCCATGTGTAGCATTAGCACATCTGGTAAACTACATAAAGAGATCTTACAAGGAAGAGACCTGAATCTCCATGACTCCAGTATTTTGCTGTGATTTATTGTCTCATTTTAAATAAATATGGACTTTTACACATAATTTTGAATTTCTCCAAGAGAGCCCTCAAAATTTTATAAACTTTGATTCAGCCCTGTCTTGGGTGGACATTTATTTTCCTACACACATTTTATAGTAAGTGGTCCCTATGAGCAAGAGGCTTAGGGACGCTAGGGTGAAGAGGAGGAAAAGACAGATGTGGCTTTGTCACCCTCTGCTTCTAGTAATCACCTAAGACAAGTGTTAACCACAGAGTTTTGTGGTGGTAAGGGATGGACAGGGGTTTGGAGCCAGGCAAACCTGGGTTGGCCTCACACTTACTAGCAGGTGTGACCTAAGGCAAGTTTACTTATTTTAGCTTTTAAAGAAAATTGTGGTAAAGTATAGGTAACATAAAATTGACCATTTTAACTGTTTTTAAATGTATCATTCTGTGGCGTTAAGTACTTTCACATAGTTGTATGACCATTGCCACTAACCACTTCCAGAACTTTTTCATCTTCCCAAACTGAAACTCTGCACCGATTAAACAATAACCCTCCACCCCAGCCCCTGGCAATTCTATTTTCTGTTTTGAATTTGACTACTCTAGGTGCCTCATATTAGTGGAAATATACAGTATTTGTCCTTTTGTGTCTGGCTTATTTAACTTAATATAATATCCTCAAGGTTCATCCATGTTGCAGCATGTGTCAGAATTCCCTTCCTTGTTAAGACTGAATAACATTCCATTGTATGTATACACCACATTTTGTTTATCCATTCATCCATCAGGGGACACCAGGTACTTCCATGTTTTACTCACTGTGAATAATGCTGCTATGAACATGGGTGTACAAATATCTGCTTTTAATTCTTTTGGGTATATACCTAGAAGTGGAATTGCTGATCCTATGGTAATTCTATGTTTAAATTTTTGAGGATATTTTTAGCTTTTTACTTAGGTGTATATACTACAGAAAATCAACATAGTGTACTGTTTGTTGAGTTTCCACAAACTGAGCCATCTAATCAGAACACAACAAGCACCGCACAAGCACCACCCACCATGCTCTTCCAGTTTCTACTCCACACCATTAATCACCATTCTCCCAACTTCTAATGCACAGATCAGTTTCATTGTCAAAGACTATTTAAATTTCTTAAAGTGGGGATGAAAATACAAACTTTTCAGGGTTGTTGAGATGATTCATTCAGCAGATGTTGATGGAGGGCCTACTATGTGCAGGGAGTTAGGAAAGATAAGCTCTCTCATGCAGTACAATTAATAAGTACATGTGAAAAGCAAGCATGGTGCTTGGCATGTAATTGATATCAAATAATTGCTCATTGTTTGCTCTCGGACCTTCCTAACCTACCCCTAGTTGTATCATATAAGCAACCTCATCTCTGCCTTCAAATTGGTCCCTATCTGGCTGGTAGATAAGAGATGCCACCAGGGTCCAATGAACACAGAGCAATCCAGGCAAATCTCTCATCTGATAAATGTCCAAGTCGCATACCAGCCGCGTTCTGTGGGGGCCAGATATGAACAAGTGTCTAGTCTGCATGTGCACTTTACCCAGGAGTATGGAAGGGCTTCAGAATTGCTCTCTGGGAGATTCCTCTCTCTTTCAAACACTGCTTAACAGGTTTCTGGTACCGCACACTCCTCATGGTTGACGGCAGAGCCAAGGAGTGCTGGATTTTTAACCGATGTGGATCATTTGCAGGAAAATTTGTTCGACCTCTGCAGACAGATTGTGCTGGGCACCTGGCACACATTGGAGTCCAGGGTGAGCGCTGCAGACACCCCCAGGAACTTGGGGAATGTGATATGTATCAGGGGTACCATAGGTGGTGTCCATCACAACTGTGTTTAATGTCCATTAAAACCTGAGAGAAACTGTAAATTTTTAAACTTCTAGCTGGGAGGCCCAGAACTCTTTTTTTTTAAATAAAATTTGCCAGATGTGTATCCCACATCTGGACCCACATGAGTCCAGGATATAATTTAGGTTGTGATTTTTACCTTTGCTGGTTCCCGACCTAACCATGGCCATCTTTTCCTTGCCCCTCCCCTTCTGTTGGTGGCTTCCCCAGTCATCAGCGTCCCTTCCCCAATCCCTTCTCCCCTTCCCACAAACTCCAAACTGCTCTTGGGAGGAGGCTGAGATTATCTGTAGGTCAGTGTGGATTGAAGTCTTTGTGTACACCTCCCAGGGATAAATGTTTTTCAGCTCAATGACTGATGGTTTAAAGCTGCCTCTCATTTTAAGACCACTGGAGACCATGCTAGATAAAGTGTTTTGCTAAGTAAATGCCACTTCAGGACAGACCCCTAACATCTTTTCCCACAAATTGTTACTTCTCAGAGCCTCCTATATAGAAATCATGGCACCTCAACGGCTTAACCCTTATGTACTTGTGTAGTAAGTCACCTGAATGCAATGTTAGCCCCTAACAGCACCCCTGAGGCAAGCTACCCCTGGGGTCATCAAACAGAAAGACCCAAAGTCCAAAAGGTACACAGGCTTAAGACAGGGTATAAGGGATACGTAAGGACCACACTGCCTGAATCATGCAAAATACATATGTTCCCTATCTATCTATCTATGTAATCTCTGTCTCTCCCTCTTTCTTTCAGCTACATCAGCCTCCTGGCAGCACAGAAGTGAGGACCAGTGTTGCAGTTCAAACAAAGGGGCCCAACAGAAGGCCAACACACCACGTGCTCTACGGAGACGCACAGGGCCATGCCTACCTGACCACAGCTGGAGCTTTGCAGTTAGCCTGCTGAACGGCTCTGAGCTTTACCTCCCCTTCTTTGGGCAGAGCAAACAGTAACACCTATGCATTTCATCCATCCTGCCTAGTTTTCTGTCTTCTATAGCAGAACTTATTATTGCCAAATTATACCACAAACACACATGATAATACTTGATAGGCAGGCTTTGGTCTCTATCAAAGAAATTCCCAGCATTCACAATCACGTCGTAGCAGAAGTTTTTGGAGAACAAACACCTTCATATTATCCTGACTTCATCATGAGCAGGAAAGTCAGTCATAACTTCAAAAGAGAAGTCACAGAACACTATCAGATGTACAAGTAAGGATGAACAAATAGTAACCAGGTTTTGATATTACTGTCTTACATTGGACATTTATTGAAGTGGGGAATATGGAAAGATCTGTTATCACAATGCTATGTACTTCTGAAAAGTGCTACTATCACAATACTTCATGTATGGTTGTACGTCCATGTCTTTGAATAATACTAGAAAAAGAAACATCTGTTCTATATTAATAATAAAATATTCCTTGCAACCCATTCTTGTTCCTGCGATCCTCCCCTTTTCTATTTCTATTGACACGTGCACTTCTTGTTCCTGCCATATGAGTCAGTTAAAATAGAAACATGAATTTGCTTAAGCAGATGTGAATTAATGTTACTCTGTTTAAAGAAAAGGAAGAAAGAAAAAAAAAACCCAGCAAGAGAGCTCTGTTGTCACCCAAAATCAAGCACTGATGTGTCCCAAATAAATGTAATGTGGAGCCCTACAGCTGCCAAATTTGGCCACGAGATGGCAGCGTGCACCAGTAAGACACGGCTGCCCGCTGTGTCAGGCTGTCCTGCAAGCTTTGGTGCTGCTGCAGACAGATCAGGGGGAGGGTTAGTGACCCTGAGAAGGAATGCCAACAGAATGATGAACCTGAGGAAGCAAATGAAGGCTGAGAACAAGGCGGTAGCGTAGAGTAGAGGTTACGAATGTAGATTTGGGGATCAAATAGCTTCTTTCCAATCCCAGCTCTACTGCCTTCCAGCTCCGTGGCCTTAACCACTTTACCTTTAGCTTTCTTATCGAGAAAGTAAGAGGACTTGCTCAGGGTGTCTTTTGGTGAGAAATAAATGAAATGATGCTGTGGATCACCAAGCACGGCACCCTGAACTCACTAGGAACACAGTACTCACCTGGGGCCTAGAACATGGTAGAAGTTCAAGACTGTATTATGTTTGTTGATGGGGAAACACCAGTGAGACTTTGTGTATACAAATGACTTTTTAACTCCGTGATCTCTAATATTTCTCATTTTGTTCAAAGGGGAAGTGAAAGCCTAATCCATTAGACTGATTTATCCACAGCCAGTTCATAAAGCCCCTGAAATGTATCCCTTTTTCCTTGTTCTCTCTCTTTCTGTCTCTCTTTCTCTCTCTCTCTCTCCACTTGTCAGCAACACTACTGGAGAAAGCATTGCCAAGATGAGGTGCTCATCTCCCAGGAACAGCCTACGATTGCGGAAGAGTGGGTTTTTTCTCCCCTCTCCTCAATCAACACGCTACACTGATTAATCTCTTATCGAAGAGAATAGGGAATTGCTTGAGGGAGGTTGTTTCAGGTTATCAGCTTAACGATTTATTTATTTTGAAGAAAAGGGAGGAAAAGAAGGAAAAGAAAGCTCATGAGTCATACCTGGCATGACATCAATTTTCTTTCTTGTTTTTTTTTTCTTAATATATGCATATAAAAGCAAAGAAACAATTGGCCTCACAGTGTGGATCATTTATAGATTCCCATTTAAAAATTAATTTTAAAATGTTTTTGTTTACCATTAACAATTAACAGTATCATAGGCTGTAATAATAATCAGAACTAGAGACTCATAAGAAAAACCAATCTTAACTATGATTTGGTTGACATGCTGATTTGTCATTCATTTTGAATGAAAGCTATGGTTTAGGAAAGAATTACATTCCTTCAAAAATAAAAAAGGTACTGATTTTTCTATTTCAAGATTCTTATTTACTCAATTGTAAATAC
Organism: Rhinolophus hipposideros; assembly: GCF_964194185.1. Lineage (NCBI taxonomy): Eukaryota > Metazoa > Chordata > Mammalia > Chiroptera > Rhinolophidae > Rhinolophus > Rhinolophus hipposideros. The sequence continues at coordinate 65,523,724 of NC_138050.1, forward strand.
CACAGTATTGACTAGAGTGCTTGATACTTTCTTATCTGTCTGGTGGAGGCAATAGAAAAGTGATATCAAATTACAATAATTTATGTAGGAAGAAAAATAAATCTACCCTTTCTACACTTCACCATCATCTCCAAGGATACTCTGGGTTTTGTTCAATAATTGCCTGGAGATCAGGGCACAGGTGGATGGCAAAAACTCCCTTCTCCAGTTTGCTCTGCGGTCAGGGGGCTACCTAAAGCCAGAATCCCAAGGCCCCTGCTGGGGTGAGTGTGGGCCCCCTAGATCACCTGGGGAAACCCAGAACTACTTCCTCTCCCTTTCAGTCCAGCCCACCCAGAATTCCCCCTCTTCAAGAGTTGATTCAATTGAAACCATATCTGTAATACACTGCTGTGTCTATGTGTCTTTGGGAGTGTATGTGTGTTCATAATATGTTTTAAAGGAGCTTAACTAGGAATTGTTGAATAAAGCACAACTGTATTTAACCCTTTCTTCCTTCAAATCATAAATTCCAAATAGTGATATTATTGTACACTTCTTCAAAATCTGTCTAAAACAAATCTTTTGGGGTTTTCAAAATCCTCTTTCACTGATAATGAAACCAGCCTTTTTTTGAGAAGTCTGTTGTAATTTTGTAGGCAAAAGATGATGGCAGCCTAGGCTATGTGGTGGCAAGAGAGACGAGTCAAGAAATTGCGGTGGGTGGAAACATTGGACTTGGAAATGGGCTAGAGAAGATAGGGAGAGAGAAGACTGTCAATAAGAATTACAACGTTTTGGGGATGTTTATCTGGGCATGTGACAGTACTTCTTACTGATAAGAGGAAGAGAGGCAGAGAACAAATTTTGGAGGGGAAATCAAAGACTCACATTTGGACCTAAGAAGTCTGAAATGCTTGTGCCATGTCCCAGTGGACAGGTCAAATGATTAGTTGGATGTAAATGTGCAGAGCTCAGAAAGGATGTTAGGGCTTCTTTCTGAAGGGACTGACGGATAGTGAGAAGAAAAATTAGCAGAGGGTCTTATCAAGGAAGCTAGGAGAGGAGTGTGCTTCAGTAGACCCCATAGACTATGGTGCTGAATACCATGAAAAGCCAACATATGAAGACGGGAAAATTGTGTGGGGGAGGAACAAAATTTCCTCTACCCTCAAGGTTCTTTTTGCTGGTCTAATAATCAAAGAGACGTGAGATGGAAGCCATGAGTTCCATCTGTAAGAGGTACAGGCTGGAGACCTCAGTGGATAATTTCCCCGTATTTATGGAAGACAGAGAGGTGTATATGTATGTGAGGTATTTTAACTGGTCCACACAGCTCAAATACCTTTAATGTCCCCAAGAAGTAGCCCCTTTTTAACATCAATCACTCTAATTAACACGCCAATAGTTTTTCCAATAAAAACCCATTTCTTGACATCCAATATATTAATAAATAAAGGGTCAGTAAAGGGTCATTAATAAGATAGGGACAACATAAGAGTTGTTGTGGTTTCGCTTGGAGTATGGCCCTTTCTAATATAATACTGGACACCCTGGACTGGACTCTTGTTTTTGAGTTCTATAACCCTTTATCAGTAACAAAAATAGAAGGTTTCTATTGCATAACATGGGTAATAATTAACAATACTGCAGATTTATATGTTGATATTTTTTAAATATAATTTCTTCGTTAAATGTATGTTCATAAGTCTCCGAAAAGGGCACACTTAGAATGTGATAAATGCTTTACAAGTGTGATTCAAAGGACTGTCTATCACAGCTGAGCCTTTACATCCATCAGTTTTAAAATAAAAATATTTTGATGCCAGTCTTCCTTCCACTGCCCTAAATTAGGTAGCATTTTCTAATGAATTGACATTAAAGAAGGATTATGACTTGTAAAGAAGAACATAGCATGTCCACTAGTTTGAGGTTTGGGCATTATTTAAAAGTAGGATTCCTTCCTTTGTGAGGGCCAGGCTGGGACCCCAGTGTCAGTGTGAAGACGTGCAGGTGGGATCCCGGCGAGATCAGAGGCTCCACGGACCCCGCCCCAGCAGCACCGCTCACCAGTTTCTACACGGACTTGACTGGCATAATTCAAGAAACAGAAGCTCATATTTGTCCTAGTATTCTGGAGCTCCATGGTCACATTTAATAACACCCCAATGGGAAGTTTTCCACAGATTATATTTGGTACATTTTTAAATAATTGCTAAATGATACGGAGCTTAATTGTTCCATAATATCATTACCCATTTTATCTAGATGTTCAGTAGATCTATAACTCTCTCCCTGGGTCTGATCCTCACAACTGTAAGGAACAGTTTACCCCAGTGGTAGATAGCAGAAGAAACTGCAAAGAGATTATTAGGATCTCCAAAGAATTGCTAAAGAGTTTCACCAAATCCCGCTCTTTTGATTCATGCCGAGTTCCACCCACTTCAGGAATAATGGTAAATCTATCCTTGTGTCATTTGATGGCTTTTATTTTTAATTTCTGACTTCAGATGGTAAAAAGCTATCTGATTAGGTTATTGCATAATAATGACTCAAAAAAGGAGTGGTAGAAAGATAAGACTGAAGCTATTTAGTCAATGTTTCAAAGAAAAGAAATGAACCATTCCAGAAACTGCCATCAGGTAAAATTCCAAAGTGCATTATTAAACTAATGGCTTTTGAAGATTTAGAAAAGGAAGCAATGGTCATTGGGACAACTTCTTGTGTTCAATAAATAAAGAAATCTAATGCCAAAATAAATGCATTTGCTTCTAAAGATTGATGGAGTAAAAGAAAACTGTAGCAAGATCCTGTATTAAGAATTTAGCAGGCATCTGACAAACTTTACCATGATATTCTTGAGAATACAGTACTGAATATATATACTGGCCTCTACTCAAGTCAGTTCCAGGATGACTGGATATTAGATAATGTTAGGGTGATTATTAAATGTAATAGTGATACTGTGGTTATCTTTTTAAAGTCTTTGTCTCTTAGAGATGCATACTGGAGTGTCTATGGGTGAAATTCTATGTATCTGGGAGTTGTGTTATATACTGGAGGCACCCTAGCAAAAGTGGAGATTTTAATGAAACAGGATTCTTAATTGGGCGAACTATTTTACTATTTACCTTTTAGTGTCACTTATTTCTATCCAGATCCCTAACAATCATAAAAATTTACTTTAATACTAGAGAAACAGGTGTTGGTGGAGGCTGTTCTAAAAAAGAAACCCAAAAGAGTTCTGCGGAATATTCATCTAATTTTTGTCTATTATTGCCTTTGAATAAAATTTAATTAAAAAAAATAACTTTGAACTTTGACAGATTTCTGCTTCCAGTCAAAACAGAATAACAGGGATTGGATTTACGCTCCCACTAGAGAGAAGAACAACAACACATCAGAAAAATATGTGTGAAACTTAAAAGACACTAGACATCAGGCAATGAAGGGCAGTGACCCCTGAGAGATAGAAAACCGACAAGGTGAGCCCAACAACTGATCCAGCGTACTGCCTTGAAATAGTTTCCAGGCCATGCAGGGAGTGGACACCCTGCAGAGCCCACTGGACTCTCTGAGACTAAGAGATGGAGCCCAGAATCCAGGGAGACCATGGTGACTAGATCGCCGCACAGAGAGAGAATCCTTCAAGAATTCATCAGAATACTGATCAGCACATGCATGTGAGGAAACCCGGGCCTTGAGTAAGAACCATCTGAAAGGACAAGGTAGAACAAGTCCCTACACTCACACAAGGCCAGGAATCATATCTGTCATCACCAGGCAGGTTGAAAAACTCATAATTCATGGGCGTTAGGTAGAGTACTCAGGAAGATCTTGCCTCAGAGATAGGGAATAATTAGCTCGAGACTAAGCACTCCTCTAGAACGTCTTAATCAATTATAAAGGTAAGACCCTAAAGAATCAGATTTCCAAGACATACATCCCAGAATAAAGCTCAAGAATATTTAGAGGATTCCAAAAATATGCAGCCTGCAACACTGTAAATCTCACAATGGCTGGCAGTCAATGAAAGATTATAGAAAAATACATTCAAAGATGTATAGAATACTACCTATATTGAGAAGAATAATCAATTAGTTGAAACAAATCTAAAACTAACACATTAGAACTAGACAAAGACATTAAAGCAGTCATTATAACTATTTCCCATATGTTCAAAAGGTTAGAGACATAGAAGTTTTTTAAAAAGACTCAAATTGAACTCCAATGATTAAACTACAATTTCTGAGGTGAAAAATAACGAGATTTGGCAGACTAAACATTGAAAAAGAAAAGATTGTGAACTTGAAGACATAGTAATATGAACTATTCAAAATAAAGCACATAGATAAAAAGAAATTAAAAATATAAAAAATAATGAACATAAATAACCTGTGGAAAAACTTCAAACAACATAATATATGTGTACTCGTAGTCCCTAAATGGGAAAACAGGGAAAATAATTAAAGAAAACATTTTCCAAATTTGACAAAAGTTTTAAATCCATGGATCATAATGGATATACAATTAACCCCAACCACAAGAAATATAAACAAAATTATACCAAAGCGAATCATAATCAAACAGCTCAAACCAGTGACAAAGGGGAAACCTTACAGGCATCCTGAGGAAAAGAGAAAAACACTGGAACAAAGATCAAGATGACAAGAAGGCAAAATACTTTTGCATACATACAAAAGCAGAAAGAATTAATCACCAGCAGACTCACACTACAAAAATGTTACAGAAAGTCCTTCATACATACGGAAGATATTATCAGATGGAAATCTGAATCTACACAAAGACATGAAAAGGGTTGGAAATGGTAACTACCATTTGAGTAAATATACACTAAGTACTAAATAATACTAAGTAATAAATACTGATGTTTCCTTAGTATTTAGATCTCTTTAAAAGACAGTTTACTATTTAAACAAATATAATATCAATGTATTATGGGATTTATAACATGTATAAGTAAAATGTGTGACAATAGCAAAAAGTTTGGGAGAGAAGAAACAGAAATATACAATAGAAATATTTTTATACTATATGTCAAGTGGTATAATATCACTTGAAGATAGACAATGATAAATTCATAGTTTATACTATCAACACTTAAATAACCACAAAAATAATAAAATTATTGCATATAATCCAATAAAGCAGACAAAGAAGAATTATAAAAAATACTCAGTAAAAAACAAGACAGAAAATTAGGAAACAGAAAACAAAGATGGGATAAATAGAAATAAATAACAAGATGATTAAACTCAAACCTAATCATATCAATAATTATACTAAATGCAAAAAGTCTACACATCCTCAATCAAAAGCCAGAAATTGTACGATGTACACTTTGAATTTTTACAATTATATTTGTCAATTATACTTCAATAAAGCTGGGAGGTGGGAAAGCCAGAGATTTTTCGATTGGATTTTTAAAAAGCAACTATCTATTCCCTATAAGAAAAAAAATGTACTTTATCTACAAAGATGCAAACTGGTTAAATAAAAATGAAAGGGTACAGAAGGATATACCATGCTAATACCAGTCAAATGAAATCTGGAGTAGATATATTATATTAGAGCAAAGAATATTACCAGGTCTAAAGACAAGAGGGTCAACTAATCAAAAGGACCTAATAATCTTGAGCATTTATGCCCCGAATGATAGAGTTTCAAAATACATGAAGCAAAACCTGATAGAACTTCAAAGAAAATTAAATAAATTCATAATTATTGTCAGAGATTTCAAAGCCCTCTCCTAGTAATTGATAGGACAAGTGGGCGATCAGCAAGGATATACTAGATTTGAACAACACAAATAGCCAACTCAACCTAATTGACAAATTGAGAGAACCCCACAGAACATTTACCAAGACAGACCATATCCTAGACCATAAAACAAGCCTCAATAAATTAGAAAGAGTTCAGTTATATTAAAAATATTCTCTGAGCACAACTCAATTAAATTAGAAATCAATAAGAGAAAGATATCTGGAAAATCCCAAAATATTTGGAAACTAAATAATACACTTTTAAATAACCCATGGGCCAAAGAAGAAACCAAAGGGGAAATTAGAAATGATGTTGAGCTGAATGAAAATGAAAACAAACCATAATGGATTTTGTGGAATGGCAGGCAGTGAAGCATTCCTTAGGCATAAATTTATCGCGCTAAATGCCTACATCAGGAAAGGGGAAAAAGGTCTTAGCTTCAACTTTTACTTCAAGAAACTAGAAAAGGTAAAGTGATCAAACCTCAAGTAAGCAGGAAAGGAAATAATAAAGATCAAAGTGTAAGTTGATGAAATAGCAAACAGAAAAACAATAATGAAAAGGAAATCAAAGCTGGCTCTTCTAGAAGATCAATAAAATTGTTAAAGCTCCAGCCAAATATCATTCCTGCATACTCTTTCCAGTATGTTATAAATGGTTTGGAGGTCCAATAAAATAATTTGGTGAAAAACTAATCAAGCTATGACTACAAGATCATTTCTAAATATCTCTTTGCCTGTGGTGCTGTGTTTAACTCTATAAATTAGTAATTCAAAATTGTAGGAACTTGATAATTAAGGCAAAGTATTTATTGGCCATTCTATTAGAATTCATAGCTAGTTTAACAAAGAGAAAAATGGAAATATTTGACTGCAGAGTGTGCCCATTTTGTTTTCATGATGCCAAACCACCTTTCTGGAGATTTCAGGTGTTGTTTCCCATCCCAGAAAACTACAAATGGCAAAGCTAAGGCAAATACCCTGTAATCCAAACTAAGATGAGTATTAAAAATATCTATTAAGCTCATACTGTGCCACAGTGTGATATAAAATCACAGATTCTGAAGCCGGAATTCTGTGTTCAAGTCCTAGCTCTGCCCTTTACTTAAGAAATTTCCTTAAACATTCCGTGCTTTAGTTTCATCATATGAAAAGTCAAGGTAATACTGGGTCGCAATGTAAAATATGTTTTTTACTATGGGTCCCAGCAAATAAGTTAGATAGTGGAGCCTAGAACCTGGAGTCAGGAATCCACATAGATCTGAATGCTAATTTTGCCACTTATATGTTATGAAAGTTTTGGGGAATTTGCTTAAATTCTCTGTGCCTCAATTTTCTCATCTGGGAACAATCATAGTAATTACCTGAAAGGGTAATTACTAAGGGAGCTATATTTATAACATGAGCTAATTTTTTGTTAAGCACTTAGATCATTACCTGAGATAAAGTAACTGAGCTACAAAGAGTCATGTGCTGCATAGTGATGTTTTGGTCAATGACATATTGCATATACAATGGGGGTCCCATAAGATGATAATGGAGCTGAAAAATTCCCATTGCCTAGTGACACAACTGTCTGTAGCCGTGGTAAGCTCTTAGCCCAATGCATTGCTATGCTATTCTTAGTCTGTCTATAGTGATGCTTTGGGCTAGAAATGCGTAGGCACTTACCTGGGCACCAGTGAGCTTCCCGCAGACATTTCCCCTTTCTAAACCAATGGACAACTGGATCAACCCTTGTGGTTCTTATTAGTATGATTGCAAGATGCTCTTTAGCAATAACCAGTAGGAAATTTTAAAGAAAAAAATTGTTTATTACTTACAGGCTCTAAAGTGTACAAGGCACACGGGGGGGGGGGGGGGGGCGGGGAGAGGGGCACACAATGAGGTAATGGGGAAGGAGGGATGGAGAGAGGAAAAGAGAGGGAGAGAGACAGAGAGAGGGAGAGAGAATGGGCCTGGACCCGAGGTTTTGCTTTTATTAAGGTCGAGGGTGGGGACCTGAACTTTCCCGGGTTCACTCTTCACTGATGAATTTAAAACATAAGAGTGGAAATTTAAAGTGTGGGAAGAGAAAAAAACAAGTGGACCAAATGGTCAGTATCAAAATCAACCAAGATCTCTAACACAAATGAACCTCAGTGCGGGGAGTCGGCTGGCTCTTTGTCTAGTCCTGGCTGGCATTGTGTTTACTGGAGATAGCCATCATGGAAGCAAACACCTCTTTGAAGTGGCTGTCTACACAATCAAAGGTTGTTAGGCAACTGCTTCACAAGAAGAAAAACCAACTGTCCGGGCGTCTACTACAGTTATTCTTATGTTTGTGGTGATGCTAGTATAAACAAACCTACCGTGCTGCCAGTCATATAAAAATAGAGCACATATAATTACAGATGTAGACGACACATCTAGGTTTGTATAATTGCACTCTATGATGTTCACAAAAGGCAGAATTGCCTCAGGACCCATTTCTCAGAATTATCCCCGTTGTGAAGCAATGCATGACTGTATAGAGATTGTATGTTTTTGTCTATACAAAAAATAAAACCAGACCAAGCAGAAACAAAAACTTTCCAGGCAACACATTCAGAGTCTATTTTACCAGAACAATGCAGGTTTCCCCATCTTTACATGGTGCCCCCAACACAATGACCACTTGACCACAAGGTCTAAAATTTGTATTTCCTTTTATCTCTAACACTGAACACGGTAGTTGGTGTGTAGACCGTTAGTTAAATCCAGTTGCAAGAACTTAAAATACAGTGGTGGCCAGGCAGTTAACTATAAAGATTTGCCAAGAGGAAATAAGCAGACTACCAGCTTGACTGAGGGAGGAGGGAAAAGAATGTGTCAAAGATGACTGCTGTAGAATCGCAGTTATTAAGAGACCAGCTCAACAATCGAAAGAAAAGAAAAAAGAAAGAGAAAGAGAGGTTTGTCAAGAATGGCCACCAGCTTGGCAGTAGGAAAACCAGTTCAGGAGTTTGAGATGCTTACAACAGTGAAGGAAATGTCCAAAACTGCCCTCATAGTGTGAATTGTAAAGTCCAAAAGAAATGACAGCTGTACCTTCTAGCAAGTTAACCACATGGTCTTGCCCTACAGGTGGGATTCTTATAGATGTCCTGAGTTTAGGGAGAAACAATGCCCAAATGCCAGGATCTGCTTTGGAAGCAATTTCCCTTGCACACTTCCCAGAGTTGTTCCTCCAGGATCACAGGCTGTCACAGAGCGGTGGATGACAAACTAAGAGGTGGGGAAAGGTGCAGGGGAACCCCAGACTCACTTAGCTGTTTTTCCTACCATATTGGCGTAGGGATAAAGTTAGGTGATGGAAACCCGGTAACAGCCCTGGCCTGGCCCCCATTTGTAAAATCAATGGAACCCTACCTTCTCCAAGGTTCAATGGGTACTCCAGGGCAGCACAAATGGCCTTGGCTCTCTCCCTGTAGGAAAGAGTCAGCTGCTGCCTCGCAGGGGTTGAGTTGGTGTCTTGCCTCTTGCCATAAACATGTTTTATGGACAACAGTTCCAGGAAAAAGTCACTCAGGGGTGGAGAGAATCACACTTCTGTTGACGCATTAGCACTGCCAGAAGTCACTCAGGAGGAGGTGGTTGCCTGGTGCTATCAGTCATTGTAGCACTTTATTTTCCAGGTCAATGTAGCCTCCTAGGAACCAGACAGAGGTCCTAATAGGTGAGCTAGTATACCATCTGCATTGTACCACCTCACTGTGCTACTGTCCACACCCCTCTCTTTATCTAGACAAAGCTTGTACACCTGGATTCTCTCTCCCAGAAGAGCAAACTTCCCCATTGAAGTACTCTGCATAGGAAACTAAGGGATGACCTTTGTCCCTCAATGTTTTAGCTCTGGGGCCAGCGATCAGTGCTTCCCCACTCTGTTCTATACCCTTCAGACTCTCCCACCACCTCCTCCACCTCCACCTGGACATTCCAGGACATAACTCAGTTCTCAGATGGTACCCCATGTGGTTACGTTCTTGGGGACCCTTAATGCAACAATAATTCCATAAACCCTTCCACTGTTGCCCAGGCAAAATATAGGTCACCTCTCTCCCCTCTACATCCTCCCTCAAACTGCCTTCTTATAAAGTCTTGGCACTTCTGGGGCTGTCCTTGATTTCACCAGGGAGAGGTGGTAGAAAGGCAAACACCCAACTTGGAGGACAAGTCTTTGAACCTCCCTGAGGGAGAATTGCACAGGGCTTTTCCAAACAGCAAGAGGATTCAGGCTTCACTTTGTGGGCCTTGTGAGCAGTTCCTTAGTCCCTAGTCCAAGGTTAATCCCAGCCTTGGGGACCTCTTTTTGGTCCCCTTAGTGACACAGGACCATCTGGTTCTATGTTCAGGTACTGAAGAATTCACAGTTAATAGAACCTGCAAGATACCGTGTTTCCCCCAAAATAAGACCTAGCTGGACAATCAGCTCTAATGTGTCTTTTGGAGCAAAAATTAATATAAGACCCTGTATTATATTATGCTATATTGTATATATTATACCTGGCATTACATTATATTATATTGTATTGTATTATATTATATTATATTATATTATACCCAGTCTTATAGTAAAATAAGATCAGGTTTTATATTAATTTTTGCTCCAAAAGACACAATAGAGCTGATTGTCTGGCTAGGTTTTATTTTCGGGGAAACATGGTAGTTTTGCCTACATCTTAGCAATGTTGTTTCTACTTTATATCCTCATTTACATATTTTATATCGGGCCATGATTTGTCTTCTTTGAATGCTGTTGCTTTCTGCTGGTATTTTATAGAAGACACTGATTTAAATCTACAAATGTACTATAAATCAATAAATCCTGATCACTTACCCCTAAAAACTCCTCTTTCATCAAAATGTTTTTGCTAAGTCATCCTTACCTTTGAATTTTCAAAGGGAAACACAAAGTAGATCTCGCTGGAGTAACCTCTTTTCTGGAATTTCTGACTTAGTTTGGTTCCAAATTCCAAGTGGGGTGAGCTCCAGGGCAAATATAAAGTCTAGTGCTCAGAGAGTAAGCACTTGGCCCAGATGAAAGTAACTATTCAGATCGCAATGTGTAGCCACAGGTCACGGCCATTCAATCTGTGTCCCTCCTCAGTAAGCTTTTGATGACTGCAATTTAAAGTCAGTCCCTCTTGGTTTTCTCAGTTCAATCTGAAATGCAAGTTATTGAATGTGTCATAATATGCTGGCTGCTAATGTGGGATATATAACAACTCCGATGGAGCTGGCTTGAATGTTTCCTTTGACTCTGTGAAAAATGTTTTGATGATCTGACCAGTAAAGTGAAGTAGGGGCACTGGTACAGACGAGGTTCCTGGGACCTGGGTTGAGCTCCTTGGTGGATAGGACTTGATTTCAGCAACAGCATCTGGAGCTAAGGATGCACCAGGAGGCAACATCTGGAAAAAAAACTGAAATAGAAAAAAGGGAAGACAGTGCAATCCAAGGCATCAGTCAAAGGGGCCATAAGAAAAAAAGAAAGTGCAGATCCACGGTGAGGTCAAAATCAGCCCACATAAGAGAGTTCAGAATGAAGGTTGGGGTCAGGGCCAGTGGAGATCCTTTGAGCCCCTAGAATGCAGCCCCAGTGATTGTCAGTGACTTGCCTTTCACTGTTCTCCTGGTACTGAGAACTGACCAACGCAGCTTGGTTGTGCACAGCTATTAGATTCTTTTTGGTAGATTCTGTAGATGCCAAAAGATAAGAAGTAGAGGAAGGCTAACTACTCTCCTACAACCTTGATATTGAATTTTAATGACAGCTGATTTCAGATGGAATTCTGCCACAAATAGAGTCACTTATTAGGCAAACATTTATGAGCAAGCAAGCATAAAAACCATTTACCTAACTTGTTCTATAAACTCCGGGAAGTCCCAGCTCTCTGTCCTTGTATATGCTCTGACTACCCCTTAATTGAAAGACTGATTGGAGACAGACATAGTATTCTAAGAAGCAGAGTGTAGTTAACCCAATGGCAATCAAAATTCTCTGAACTAATGGCTGGATACACAGAACCATGCCTGGGGAGCCATTCCAAAAGAAGAGAGGAGGAAGTCTTTCAACGTCTTACACCCTGCTCATGAAAGATGTGGTTTACATGATGCTATCTAAAACATGTTAGTCTACTCATATAGTTCGAATACCACAGATTCATCAATGAGAGTCTATTTCTAGCACTCAATATGTCAATTATAAGACGTTTATTTCACCAGTGAAAACTCATTAGTTCATACTGGATTTGTTTACGAGAACTATTAGAACTTGGTTTCTAAACTACAGTGGTATTGTGTAACATGGCTTATCATTTGGGTCTTAGTTTACTAATTATCTTTACAGAGATGCCATCCCACACAGTTGTGAGTTGAACTGTGCTCCCTAAAAAATATATTGAAGTTCAAACACCCCCACCCCCACCTGTGAATATGAAGTTATTTGGAAATAGGGTCTTTGCAGATGTAATCAAGTTGAGGTCATACTTGATTAGGGTGGGTGGGCCCTAAATCCAATGACTTGTGGCCTTATCAAGAGAGACTCTATCCTATTTATTGTACTTATTTCGTAACTTTCCCCAGTACCTGAAATTATTGTTCGCTTAATTGCTTATATCTGTCTTCCTTTACTAGGTTAGAAACTTAAAAGAGCAAGGATCCTATGTATCTTGTTTACTTCTGTATCCCCAGTGTCTTTAAGAGAATAAGTACTAAATAAACATTTCTGAATTGAATGAATAAATAAGGCTATATTAGTTTCTTACGGCTGCCATAATAAAGTACCACAAAGTGGGTGGCACGCAACAACCACTCATGTAAAGAAATTGCAGTTCAGGAGGCTAGAAGCGGCATGATGGAGGGCAAGTGAGGAGTAGAAATATAGATGAAGGTGCTTCCTTGCAGGAGAAAGCAAAGCCATCATGTAAGAAAAAAAAAAGGTCTGGGTGATGGTGGGGTAAAAATGGAAGAAAATATGCAGTAAGGAAGTCAGGACCCTGGGGCAATTAGATATAATCTAGTGAAACTCATATACAGAATTTGCATCCCAATGCTCATGCACATGGTGCAACAGAATTGGGTAAGATATCTCCCTGCGGAGGACATACTTGATTTTTCAACAGTCTGTTAAGGCCAGCTGCCACATGGTGTGGAGTACATGGTAAGACCTGTGAATCCAATGGACTTCTGTTCATTTCATTCCTTCTTTTGCTATCAATGAATTTGTTGACCAGAATCAACTTTGGAATAGAATACATGACCTTAAATAAGGCATTTAGTAAGTCCCATAGATAATGGAACTGGCACAAGTATGGTGCAAAAAGGAATCAAAATCAAATCCAGAATGTGTCTGTTCCATGGAGGACAAATTGCTGCCCAAGCTATAATACAAAGTTCCAAGGTGTCAACATGCCATGAGGTGGCTGGGGTGGTTTTGCATACCCAAGGTATGGTAACATACTGAGATCTCAAGGTTGGCTGCTCCTGCTGCAGACAGCCTGGACACTCACAAGTGACAGCAGCCAACTTAGCTTGGTGAGAGGAAGTCTGTGTTAATGAGTCCAGGCATGGCTTCCATCCCTAGCACTTTTGCCACTTTGTTCATGAACTCATTGAGCAAGTCTAGAAGAAGCTGAGCAAAGAGCTACTATGGAGTGGAAATACCTGATCTGAATACGTCCTCAAGTGTGAGGGACTTCCATTGAGCACTCACATGGGACAAAATTATCCTCTTACTGTGGGACTATGGCAAAAAATCCATCCACCCATCCATCCATCCATCCGTCTATCCATCCACGTATATTCCCTATAATTTGTTATAAGTCTTCCAACTATTAAAATTTCATCCCTAATAGATAGATGGATAGATGGATGGATGGATGGATAGATAGATAGATAGATAGATAGATAGATAGATAGATAGATAGATAGATAGATAATAGGCAGATAGAAAGAAAAAAGGAGATGAAGAAAGGAAAGTAGGAAGGAAGGAAGGAAAAGGAAGAGAAGGAGGGAGGGAGGAAAAGAGGAAGGGAGGAGAAAAGGAAGGAAAGAGAAGTGGTATAGACCTTTATCTCATGTCATCTTTCTCAGGCCATGCCTTCTAGGCAAAGTAGGTAATGATATCTGTGTACCACTCATATTTCTGACCACAAGGAAGATTTCCCATCAACTCGTTCAGCTCTATCCCTAAGCATGGCTGATATACCAAAGCAGTTTGCTTCTCCCTTAGATAAGCATTTTGTGTAAAGCGTGGTACTTCCTACTCTACAGGCCTTATCATGCCGATATTCTGTGTAATAATGAGATATTAAATATCACTGCAGACTAAACTGTGGCACAACACCGGAAATTTGTGTCATCCTATATCAAGGTAAGAGCCAACTGTCTTTTATGTTCCCTGTTTATTGAGTTAGAGGAAAGAAATTGCCAGCTCAATAGCTACATATCAGGGTACAAGATGTTGTGTTGATTGTCTCTAAGAAAGAATTCTATCTAAAACTGCAGCTGTAATTAGAATCACCACCTGATTAAGTTTACAATAATCCACTATTTGTACTCTAGATCCATCTGGCTTATGTGCTTGCTAAACTGGCGGTGTAATAAGATTTGCCACATGTAGAAAAATATATTAGTTATTTCCCAGTGTCTGTTCTTCTCTTATTTCATAATAATAGAACCTTTGTTTGCAGCTTGGCTCATGGCCGCACTCCTTTATAGCTAAGAGTGACCATGTGACTAAATTCTGGCTAATGGAATATAAGTAGAAGAGTTATGTACTCATATTTAAGGGTGTTTGTGGGGGTGAAGAGGGGCTTATCCTTCCCTTTCTGATCTTGCTGACTGGAATGACAATGTTATTATTGGCAGTCCTGCAGCTGGAAAGTCATGGGAGTGGATAAGATCACCTTGGGGGTCAGTATAGATAATGAAAAGTTCCATGATTAGGAAGAGGAAAAGAAATCAGAAGAGGTGACGAACTATACTAGGTAGGAGGAGAACCAAAAGAAAGTTATGTCCTAGAGAGCAAGAGAAGAAAGTGATTTAGAAATTGATGTTCAACAATATTAGGTACTGTGTTTCCCCGAAAATAAGACCAGGTCTTATATTAAGTTTTGCTCCAAAAGACGCATTAGGGCTTGTGTTCAGGGATGTCATCCTGAAAAATCATGCTAGGGCTTATTTTCTGGTTAGGTCTTATTTTCAGGGAAACATGGTAATGCTGACAGGTAGAGTAAAACCTGGAATGAAAGGGTGGCTGGTTGTCTCAGTTGACTAGAGCACAGTGCTCAGTAACACCAAGGTCACCGCTGCAATTCCCACATGGGCCAGTGAACTGCGCCCTCCACAATTAGATTGAGAACAACGACGTGACTTGGAGATGATGGGTCCTGGAAAAATCCACTGTTCCCCAGTAAAAAATTTTTTAAAAGCCTGGAATGAGAAATGATTATTGAATTTGGCAACATGAAGGTCTCTAGTGCCTTTCTGGGTTTATCTAACGTGTTCTCCTGTTTATTTTCTGGTTATATGTTTTTCGCAAGAATACCATGGAAATAATATTGTGTTATTCGCTGTATATCATATAGGTAGTCAGGATTCTTCAGAGGAACAGAACCAATAGGATATATAAACATACGTAAAAGAAGATTTATTATGAATTGCTTTATGTGATTATAGAGGCTGAGAAGTCCCTCAATCTGTCATCTGTAAGCTAGTAATCCAGGAAAGCCAATTGTAAAATTCAGTCCAAGTTTGAGGGCCTGGGAACCAAGGGAGCCAATACAGTTGTAAAAATTAATATAAACAGAGCCACGTCTAAATGGAGTTGGCACTGCCTTTCTGAACAACTATTTGCAAAGCCAACAGGAAAGCAGACATCATGACTACCTGACTGAAAATTAAAGACATTCTTTAGAATTAGCATCACTGTATTAGCTTATCTGCATCCGTAGAAATTCCTTCCTTAGCTTATTAACACCCATAGAAATTCCTTCCTTCTTTTCATGTAATGATATCCCTTCCCTTTCTCACAAATACCGCTTGCCTTCATCTCTTAATCCAAACACTGATTGGGTTTCCACCTGAATCAAGCTCCCTGAATAGGTGTTCTTTTAGATTGCAAATAAATGCTTGTTGACTGTACTTTGGCCTTTTATTTTTAGGTTAACAGTATAAATCCCAGACCAAGGGCAGGAGATGAGACGAGATGTTTGGCTCAACAGTAAAGCAGGAAAAAAAGGAGTGAATTCGTGCACTCTCTGCCTCTTCTTCAGCTCTAGCCCTTAATGGGTTGGTTGATGCTCACCCACATTGGGGAGGGCAATCTACTTTGCTGAATCCCCTGATTCAAATGCTAACCTCCTCCTGAAACACCCTCACAGACACGCCCAGAAGCAATAGTTCATCTGGGCACACCTGGCCAATCAAGTTGATTTCATATTCGAAGAAACATGATGTAGGTATGTTTCAATACTGGTGATATTAACTCAATCACGGTTTTCTCCACTGTAAATTTACTATTGTCCCTTTGAACTCAGTAAGGGTGTTGTGAGGATATACTTTGAGTCTATGCAAATATCCTGTTTCTCATCATACTTCTGTCTACTAATTTTAGAATTTATTCTTGCCTGCAACTCTGATTTCTATGATGTCTGCCACTTGGTGATTTTTAAATTTCTGCCATCCTTTGTACATTTATTAATTGGAATTTACTGTAAAGAAAAAAGTCTTGTCTGAGTTACTAGCACTACCTAGGTGACAATACTTTGCAGGGTTGGGGCAAGGCTCCCCAGGAGGCTGCTTAATCTCTAAGCCAGTGTCCATTATACACTCCTGATTTTCCCATAGCTAGAATTTACAAGTTCAGCAATCAAGGGTGAAAATGGATGTGGCACCACTCACTATCATCACTGTTATCCCTAGCGATCCACAAGCATAATTTATGCTGCATGTCCATGTGACCTCATGGTCAGCTGGTGTAGGGGTCTTCATTTCAAAGGGAGGAAAATGTCAACCAGGAAATATATTGATTTCACTGGACTGGACATGAAGACTGCCACCTGACCACATACAGCTCCTCATGACTCTGAATCAACAGGCAATGAAAGGAGTTTCTGTACTGTCTGGGGTCACTGACCCTGATTACCACAGGAAAATTGGACCGCTGCTCCACAATGGACTTACAGAATACAAGAGATTCCTTAGGGCTTTCTTAGTATTTCCATGGCCTGTGATGAAAGTGAATGAAAATTTATATGAAACAAATCCAGGCATGATTACTGATGGCCCTAGGGTCATCCAAGCGAAAACCACAACCAGCTCAGGTGCTTGTGAAGAGCAAAGGGAATATTTAGTAGGCAGTGGACAAAGATAGTTATAAATACAAGCTCCGAAAGAGTGAACAGCAGCAAAAGCATAAATTAGATTGTTATTCTTTTTTATTTGGTTATGAATAAGTGTGAGTGTTTGTTATATTTTATATGTTAGCTAAATTTATATAAATGTAAAAAAAAATAAAAGATTGAGTGACATGTGGGGAAAAAAGGTCTCCAGCTTACTTTTAAGTGAGAATGGGTCCGATTGTGTTACTCCTGCTGGCTGGCTGGCTTGTGGTGATGATTCATGGTCACCTTTCTCCAGGAGAAAAATTGGGAGGTTGGTGGAAAGGCTTAGACCTTCTGACCTTCAAGAAAAGAATTGACTTTCAGCTTTTCACATTGTTCTCTAAATTTCTGTGCAATTACATCACCATGAGTTTAATGTTAACACGTTCACAGTACACACAGACCATAATATGACTGACTACCTTCTGGGTGACTACATTCATTAAATCAGAAAAAGGAAAGTGAGGGTAGGGTAGAAATGAAATGAAATTTTGCATTAAATTTCCCCTGCAAGGCAGAAGCAGAGAAAGGACACACTTCTCAAGCTCAGCATGAATGAGACGATGACCTGGCTGAACTCTGACAGCTTTAGATAATCTAACAAAGCCTTTTCATTGGACTTGGCTGGAGGCTAGGGAGGCACCATTGACTCAAGAACAAAACTTTGATTTGGAAGGGGTTTGGGTTTGTGCTTTTTCTTTCTAGGAGCAACAAACACAACTTTTCCTCTCTCACAGAAAACTGCACTCTATAGGGAGAGAAATAAGGGCAGGCTTTTTATCAGATGAATTCCAAGTTGTTTAGGACTGGGAACTCGCCATTCCTCACAATACTTCCTCACAGGAAGGCAAGGGATAGAAAATTATTAGTCTTTGTGTATAAACCAAGGGGAGAAGGCCACTATAATAATAAAAGAGAACAAGCCAGCCTCTGCAGGACTGGTGACCAGGACTTTGGACAATTGCAGCCCTCACTGGTAAGGTTTGTTGCCAAGGAAGACTCACACAGTTTTATTCCATTGCTGTCACTTCCCAGACTTTGTTAACCATATCTCTGGTCTTCTCTCATTCAAAAATAAGCCTGCAGAATGTCCTGCTTTGTTGACCTTCAATCAGTTCCTTCATCGGACTTTGATCCTTTGTGAGACTTTCATCAACAAACTACCAGTGGGTGAAAATGAACTCCATATTCCACATTATCTTTTTGCCATCTGACTATGAGTAGTTTGCAGCACAAACAAGACCAGATTTTCTTTTTTTTTTTTTTCAGAGTGGATGGACTGTTCTTTTTTTAGAGTCATGGAAAGAGGCAAGTAGAGAGGAGAGTTGAGGACTAGATGGTCGTGACGGTCCATGTGATGAATATTTCTCTCCTGGACGACAGTAATAGCGACCAGAGAAAACCTGCATTCACTCTAGCCCAGTAGTTCTCAAACAGGGGCAATTTGGTTCCCCAGGAGACATCTAGCTATGTCTGGACATATTTTTGGTTGTCACAACCAAGAAAGGGTAAAGGCTTTACAGGCATCTAGGGAGTAGAGGTCAGTGGAGGAATACTGCTCAACATCCTGCAATGTACAGGACAACTCCCCCCACCAACAAATAATTATCTTGCCCCAAATGTCAATCATGTTGAGGTTGAGAAACCCAGCTTCTAGTCCCCCTGCAATGCCTCGCGTATATAACCATGCTCTTTCTTTAAAGAGCAAATTAGATCATGTCACTCCATTGGTTAAAACCTTTCAATGGTCTCCCATTATTCTTAGTATGAAGACTAACAACAATTACACAAAAAATCTTTAGTTCCTTGAACCTGAATGATATGATATCCACTCTCCCTCTTTTCTTATAGCCTGTGCAGTAACCAAATTGACTTTATTTCTTTGTTTTTCTAGCATCATACTACCTCATACCTCACAGTGTCATAGCATGTATTATTCCCTCTTATAAGTAAGTCACTGCCTTCCCTCTTATTAGTTTCTTCCCCTTTTGCCTATTTACCAATGCCTTCTAATCCTTCAGAAGACTTCATCTCAAATGTACTCCACCAGAGAATCCCTCCAGGCCCATCATGCTGTGAGTACTTTGCAACACAAACAAGCTCATGTCTAAAATATAAGTGAGGTCTTCTTGGGCACCCAGCTGTCAGCAGGCATATGAGTGAGCCCAAGTGAGGTGAGATCAGCAACATAACTGCCTAATCAGCCCTCACAATTGTACTAAATAAATAAATATTGCTTTAAGCCACCTATGTCTTGGGGTGGTTTATTATGTAGTAATAGACAACTACTTCATTCTTACTGGAATTCTTGAGCTCTCTGATATTGTGTGGAATTTTCCCTTTACCTCCATGCTCTGTTACATTTCACAGGACTGTTGGTCAAGACCTGATTTTCTGAGTCACGGTCCACTTGAAAGGATGACGCTCTCTTCCCAGCAGGTCAGTGAGTAGATGGGATGGAAAATGTTTCCCCTTCCCATTTCGCCATCCTGTCCTATCAGCTTCCTTAAAACTGTAATGCCACACTGGGCAGGGATCTCCTAATTTAGTTAACAGAACTGGAATAAATTCAAAAGGGTATTTCAGTGTAGGAAGGGAATAGCTAAAGTTTTTTGACACTTTGTCTTTTCCCAGATTCTAAAAGGGAAATCACTTAAAGAATTGGGCCATTTGCCAAAATGTCTCCTTTTGGGGACTCTCCAGTGCCGACATTACCCTTGCTCTTGGTATTTTATTGAGGGCCCTCTTTCAATGCTCTTCAGGTGAAACTCTACCCATCTCCTCTGGGAAACCCATCCTAACAGGGAAGCCTAATTCCCATGAAGGTGTCTTCACCTGAATCAGTCTCCATTTCCCTAGATAGTCCTGCAAGTCTCAAGTCCAAATCACTCAGTCTACAGTGACGGTGTTCCTTGGAGCACAGGTAAGTAGGGTAGGGGCATCTGAAAAAGAAAAAGCTCTGATGCTGTTGGCTCCTGTGTCTAGTGTGGGTATGGGTCTCCAGGACGATGTGTTTCCTTTAAGAATCCCACTTCTGAGAAGTTCTTGAGGGTCTATTTCTCAAAAGGGTCTATTTCTTTGTCTTTGACCTGATAGAACAAATAGGTATATAAAACTCACCTGGCTTCTATCAGGAAGTGAACCACAAGTTTCCAAGGATAGACATCACTTTTCAAGGGAACAACTCAGACTACATTTATATTTAAGAAACAAATAATTTTCTTTTTTTATGTACATATATGCATTTACCTATAAAAGTTTATACCCCTTTGGGGCAAATTTTATGATAAAAAAATAAGAGGCCATGAAAGGAGGACCTAGTCATATAAAGTTCCAGGTGACCAGGCAAACATTAATGCTTTTTCTTCGTTTGTTGATGTTTCTTCTAAAACCATGACCTCTGATGAAGGATCACCTCCAGTATGACTTTCAAACTTCCTCAAAGATGATGTAATAATTGAATGGTGAGTCAGGTGGGTTTTCTAAAGTCAGTTAAATAACTTAAGTAAGGATTTGATTCCATCTTCTATTAATCAACTGGAGTTGGTCCTGTGTTTCTTCCACATTTCAGAAAACCTTTTACAAATGGAACACCTATTGCTACTAGTCCAACTGCTGGTATAAGTACTTATCTATGCCTTGAATGACATCTGGGATACAGGAAGCCAAAGCAATCGATGATGTCCTCTCGCAGACTGGATCATGAGCAATACACTGTACTTCCTGTGAAAGGTCATCATTCTTCCAAAAATACATCACAGAACCGAAGCTGTGGTTACACTGAATGGAATGGCAATGCCATGTGTAGCTTATTAGGTGTGGATTGCTGTGGTGGTTTTCTGGGATCAAGCAAATGACTGTAATATTTTCATTGGTCACTGAACAATTTAGGATCGGATATGGAAGAGGCTCAAGGATTTTAAGAACAAACATCTTGCTGACGGTCGAGAATACAATTTCATTCATGTCTTCATCCAATGACGTTAAATTGAAGATGGTGAGGTTACCAAATGTAGTGTTTAAGTGAATCCTACCCTTAAAAGGTGGGTAAATGTTGGTACCATACTGTTCATCCCACTCTATGACTTTATCCTTTCTCTTTTTCCATAAAACTTCTGTAAAGCATATAGGGTTTGGTAGACACAAAGTGATATTCTCATTCATAACTCCATATATGGGTGGGGTATCACAGCTGATGAAATTACTGTATTCTCGCTGGCGGCTAGGTTGCAACTACAGGAAGCAGGAGCCACAGGATCCACAATCTATAAAGAATTTTCTTAAGTAGCCCAGTGCTTCTCCCTTCTCTAGGTCTCTAGGAGATATCTCACCTCATTATTGGGCAAAAGAGGGTGTGAAACCTTTCTGCCCCATCACAGCATGGCCAGGTAGAATTTTAAGAGAACTACCCTTACCTTTAATGACTATTTCCTTTGTTACCCCTGTAGACAATTTTGATGAAGAACAAGAGACCAATTTCTTCCCTTATACCTGAAGGTTCCATATAGGAAATGTATTGATACAATATTTTGTTTTATTTACTGATTTATTTATTTTACCCATAAGGTAACTCCCTTTTTGATAGGGGCTTAATGTTTCTCCTGAAATGAGCAGTAATCCCAGGTGTCCTTCATTTGAGGAAGAGGAATGGATCTTAGTTAAAGGAGAAAGGAAAGGGCCTAGAGATGAGAGTGCATAGAAAACCAGGTCTGGACTCCTGGGTGATGGGCTACGATGGTATCATCAGCATGGAAACTGCTGCTATGCTCGTAAAGTGGAGGATGAAAAGTGGGGATTGTAGATCTAACCCAATTCTAGATCAGATTATCTAGATTTAAGAAGAGTTCTCGTTTATCTTCTTACTATTGTCCCTTAAACTTCAGCAAAGTTGTGTTTCAGCTTTCCCAGGCAGGTGATTTTTTAAATTTTATTTTGGTTTTAAAATCAACTCTGCTATGGGATTTTAAAAGCAGGTTGTAACTGTATACCATCCACTCCCCAGCTGGACAGTGTATACTTCATTTTCTTCTATGGCAGTCTCTTATCCTGGCTCACAGATCCCTGTAAGCCTGTTGTCTCCCGCCCTCTGAATTTCCAGACACCAAGTGGGAAATCAAGGCTTTTCTACTTGACACATAACACATACTGACTGCATGGGAGCCTTCTCTACAAAGCTGCCAGCCTACCTGGCTTGTATCAGGAGGTGAGGCATGAGCCATACTTGAAGGAGGTTTTGTCATATCCTCCCTCCTCTTGTCCTCACCGTGGAGGTATGGGGGTCATGGCAGTTGGTAACACTCTCTGCCTCTAGTTCCCAAACTTTTGCTCTCCTCCACTTGGGTTTTAATCTCTCTCCTATGGAACAAAACTTGCTTGACTAAGGATTGTTGCAAATTATAATGTTTATACCAGCACTAGTGCCTTTTGAGCTAAAAACTCAAGAATTCCATCCTTTCATTCCTTTTGCATTCTGTGTGGCCTACTATTTCTTCCATGCCAAATGGTAAAAGAGGAAGGGTGACACGCTAACAAAGGCATTACAGGGATGCCACAATGACATCATGCTATCACAGAGGGTGTCTTTCCTTTCAGTCATACGAAAGGTCCCAATACCAGGTCACTGACGCTTAAGAAGACAAGAGAGGTTATATAAATGAGCGTGTGACACATGGGATCAGACAACAGGCCCCCAAAACTTCAGAAGCTGTTCAAGGAGGCAGAAGATCCCATCAGAACATGTTGAAGGGGAAGAGGAGTCCTCTGATACAACAACATGCACATAAGAAGGAGGAATTAAGAGGCTGACACATAGAATTTAGCCCACAAAGGGCTTTAATGTCTGCCTTGGCTCTGTGTGAGCTTGTGAACACAATATGGACATCAGCCCTTGTGTCCTACCAGGCTGGAAGCTGAGGAATGCAACAAAAACAGAAGCTGCCTGGCAAGTTTATGTATTTTGGAGTTTTCCTACCACACTTAGCAGCAAATGTGGCAAAGCTCTGAAATTGCTATGGAGACCTAAATCAGCTCTTCAAATGCTGGCCCCTGGCCTGATTTCTGCAGATCAGGTGTGGGGACAGAGCCAGGAGAGCAGTTTCCAGGCTTTCAGCCTCATGTGGAAAGGTGCTGGCTCAGGTAGTAAATGGCCATCAGCTGTAGTCAGATGGCCATCCGCTGTGGCTGGGTGGCCATCAGCTGTTACCAGTTAGCCAGTAGCCACTGATATAACTGCAGTGGCTACGCTAGTCCCAGGTTGGTTGGCAGAGAAGTGGAGGGCAGATTGCGGTTAGCAAGTGCGGTTAGCAAGTAGATTGTGGATTGCGGATCATGTTGATCCTACTTCCTGTGTCTCACCCGGCCACCAGCGAGACTGGGGTGCAGGAAGACCCCCTCATTGGGGTACTGGCGGATGTTTGCTTTTGTGTTCTTGACCAGCCGCCAGCGAGAATATAGTGGTATGACTCCACTATCTATGGCTCCGTGGTTCCTTTTTGGCCTCACCGTATCCTGTGTTCTTGTGCGGGGAGCAGAAGCTGAGATCCTGAATGACATCAGGTAAACAAAGATTTTCTTTACTGGATCAAGTACCCAGACTCCCGTCCTAATAAGTACTATTAATCTAAGCAAGAGATTGATAACTACAGAGACAAAAGTATCTAATATATTCTAAAAAAAGTAAGACACCCTAGTAGCAAGAAGAAAACATTAATGGTCACTATTTTAATTTTGGGAGAGCTTTATAAAAAATTAAATTGAAATAATGATTAGAGGTAGATAAAATGCTCTCTCCCCTGTGTGGCCCATCACCTGGGAGAGGGTAAGAAATGCAGATTCTCAGGCCCCAACCCAGACCTATTTAATCAGAATCAACATTTTAACAAGATTCCCAGGTGATCTGTGTGAACATTAAAGTCTATGCAACTTTAAAATTATTATAAATAATAAACATACATACTTGTTCATGATGGCAACTGCAGTCTTTGGAACAATGAGATTCATATGTTAAGATAATGTTTATTTCCTATACGATATAGGTTACTTGTAACTATTACAAAATTGTTCTCCTAAAATCTTGCATAGTTTAGATTTTCAAGATAAACATTTCCTTTTAGTTTGGAACCATTTATGTATTGGGAAAATTGGCAAAGGTAAGTCACTTCTAATTTTTAGATCTTCAATTTGAAGAAAAATTAAAATGCTGCTTTTTTTTCTTTACTTGAGAGTAAAACCAAAAATCATGAAGGTCTTGAAAACTAACTCCAACAGTGATTCAAGAATGTGAGGGTGTAATGCAGGTTGTAGACCAGACATTGAGCTCAGGTGGGGAAGAAAAGGATTCGGGAAAGGAAGATGTTGGGCTTACTCTGTAGGAGAGCCAGACCCATTCAAACAAAACAAATGCCTCATGGTCTCTGGCTGTACCTCTCACTTTATATGTCCTTGCCCACAGGAAGACTTGGCTGTTACCACAAATTTAAAGAGCAAGATTGATACAGACAGTCCCCCACTTATGATGGTTCAACTTTCACTTTTTCAACTTTATGAAGGTGTGAAAGCGATATGGATTTAGTAGAAACCATACTTCAAGTTTTGAATTTTTATCTTTTCCCAAGCTAGTCATATGCAGCACAATAGTCTCTTGTGACGCTGGGTAGTGGCAGCAAGCCACAGCTCCCACTCGGCCACGCAGTCAGAAAGATAAACATCCGATACTCTACAGTGGCGTGTGTTGCCAGTGTTTCTTGGATGTTGTGATTTGTGTTTTTGCATGATATCTGGTCTAGAAAGTACTTATCTGTGTTTCCTGCTTCTGTTGAGAAGAGGAAGGCAATTACTCTTGAGATGCAACTCACAATAATTGCCCAACTGTAGGCTAGTGGAAGTGTTCCGAGCACATTTTAGGCAGGCCAGGCTAAGCTATGATGTTCTGTAGCTTCTGTGTAGTAAATGCATTTTCAACCTACAATGGGTTTATTGGGGTGTAACCCCATTGTAAGTCGAGGAGCTTCTGTACTTCACTCAGAGTTCCAAATGAATCTTTGCCAGGTGTCCCTACCTGATAACAAATCTGAACAGTTTATTCAAGGGGTGGTCTTGTGACGCCTTGAGTTTTAGGCACTATGTTTTTCCATGTAGTTCCTCTGGAGCAGAAGGAGAACTGAGACAAAGAGATACATTGTTATGATCACCAGGTCAGCCAAGGTAGAAAAAGCTGTTGGACTTCATGGATTTGGGCTGGAACTGAAAGTAACTTCCATGGAAAGTCTAGTCCCTGCCGTGAGGAAAGGGGCCTGAGCCAAGAAGGAGTTGCAGGAGGGATCTGCAGACTCAAGCCACTGCTCCTCTAGCATACGCCCTTTAACCATAGTCCATCCCCTCACCACCTCTAGCTGCCTGAATGCTTTCAGATGCTCTAAACTTTCTAATGGTCCCTGTACCCATTCCACATGGTATTTCTTCATGGATGTGTGGTTGCCTCATACTCATACGAAGTTCGGTCAAGATGACCTGAGGGTGCCAAGTCAAGATTGCAGCCCATAATACTCATGTATAAGTGCCAGTGATCTGTAGACACCTCTGTCCTGTTCTGTTATTAATCCATTATCTTCAGTCTGTATATACTGTAACATGTTCCTCAACAGCAGCCGAACACTGACAAATATACAGGTTCATCAGATTCTGAGATGTCCACATGTTAGGGCAATGCAACCCAGGGGAACTTGGCTTCATTATGAAATAGGAAGCTGGTCTTTGGCTATTTTGGAACTTTCTCTTTCAGTATGAAACCTCCCCTTTTCTCCTTCCAAGAGACCTCCCCTGAGGTTACCCTCAAAGAGGGAGAGAGAGCGGTATTATAAACCTTGAAGAAGCAGTTGTTTTGCTCATTGCACAAGGCCACACATTTTCCTTTGCAGGATTTAAAGCAAAACTCCCTTGAAAGCAGAATTAAAGCTTCTGAGTTCGGCTTTTGGTTATCCAAGTGAAAAAGTTAAAGCTCAAACTAAGGATTTCCTGTACAATTAAGCTGTAAAATTACATCACTGAAATGAAATCCGTCACTTGCACATCTAAGTTCTGCGTGGTCATTTCATACGCAGCAGTCTGACTTAGCCCCTCAGAATGGGACTGATAATCAGTTTCTTAGTTACAAGAAACAAAATCCAACCCACTATCTTAAGCAGGAAAAAAATTATTAGAAGCATGTGAATAGTTCAGAAGCAGGGATATGTCCAGAAGCAGGGATAAGCAGGATTAGAGGCTATGTCCACACAAAAAATATGTCCGAAATTGCAGTCCAACTGGGCTTGGGGCGATGCCCTTGCTACTGCCACTGGGCACAGACATGGCCCCTGGCACCATTCCTGGAACCTGGACCCTGTTGTTAGAACCATTACCTCCACATCTCTGGAAACTGGCTGTAGTTGCGCTACCTGCACCAGAATAGATTCTACCCAGGACAAACTCTTTGCATCATTAGTTCCTGAGTCAAAATCTTGTGTGGCTAAGTCCAATTGACAGAGCCTGGGCAGGTATCTGGCAAAATGGGCAGGTGAGAAGACCCTGCTGGGGTCTCTTCCCTGCTGACCCAGCTCCAACTTTGTTCTGGTGTCTACACTCCATCCAGTCGGGTGATTCAGAAAAGGTGAATACAACTACCTCGGGAGTGAATCTAGGCCTTTCAGGAATTCTATTCTCTTGCCAGTGATTGGCTTAGGAAGGGACATGTGATCCAATTTTAACCAGTGAGATGTGAGGACAAGAATATTAACAGCAGGCACTTCTGAGAAATTTCTTTATTGTTCTTGAAAAGACACACAAGTCAGAGATAGTCTTCTTCTCCTCTCCCCTCCTCTCCCCTCGCCTCCCCTCCCGCCCCCTCCTCTCCCTCTCCCTCTCCCTTCACTTCTCTGTTTTTCCCTTCCCTTCCTTTCCCTTCCCTTTTCTGCCTCTATTGTTGGTGTGATAGGATGTAGGGCTTGGGGCTTTTGCAGGCCCCTTGTGAACAAGGGGCAAGATAACTGACATTCCAAGGATGGCAAAGCAGAAAAGCAGAAAGGAACTGGGTCCCCAGAGATATTATTGAACAATCCCTGTAACAACTGTGCCTTTCAAGATAATAGATTCCATTTTGTTTAAGCCAATTAATTGAGTTAAAGTAATTTTCAGCATTATATCTGATATAGGAAGACTCATCATCTCCATTTTGCAGACAGAAAACTAGATAAAATAGGTTCTGTAACTCCTGAAAATCACATAAAATTTTATTTTAATACAAAGAAAATTTACCCCTTCAATAGCGGTGTGTGCATGCCTTATTTATTAAATCTTCTAGGAGAATCTGAGCCGCTGCCAATCATCTACTTTGTTGAAATCCAATAGTAGTTAGCACCTGCACTGTACTGCCTAGTATTCAATTATACACTACGTCACATTTTATTCTCTAATGATTTTTTCAAATGTTCACCTTTGTCCCCAACTAGAAAAAAAGCTCTTTGAGGGCATGTCTATAGCTCGTCTGGCCTCACAAGGCATTGGGATACAGAATAAATGCTTGATCTAGATAAGAAAAATTGATTGACACGTGACCAAGTTTGGATTGTACTGACACATTAATAATCTAATTTTCTGAGGAAAATATAAGTAATTAAAAATTCTCTGCAGAGTCCTTTTTTTTCTTTTTAGGGAGGCTACCATAAATTCATGCTCCATGTGATTGAAAATAATAAAATTATGACAACAGTGGTAGTAGAAATTTGCTGTTTATTTAGTGCCCATTGGCCAAACTTATGTATAGATACACACATATGTATAGATACACACATAGATGTTTATACACACACATATAAATCTACTTACATATACTGCGGGTGCCAAAAAAATGTATACAAGTGGACATTTTGGTCAATGTTGCTCAAGCAGTAGTTTGCCGTAGTCAGAAGTATCTAGACGCTGATGGTAACACTTTGAGCACCTTTTGTAATTGCAGAAGTCAATCTTTTTTGTCATTGGTATTTATCTTTTTGTTATTGGTATATATTGAGTATTACAATTTTAATAGTGTTTTCTTTTCTTAAAATGCGTATACCTTTTTTTGGCTCCCTCTGTATGTATATAATTTTTAATCCCCATGACAGTCTTGTGAGGTACATATTAACATCTCCATTTAATAGGTTAGGAAATATTCTCTGAGAGAGCAAGCTAACCATGAAAACCAAATAAAGTAGTAAAGTTGGAATTAAAAAATATATCTCTTTGGCTCCAAGGCCATACATTTTCTAGTCTACAGTATTGTTTCCAGGTATGTTGCCTAGATCTGTTCAGAAGCCGAGGAGGGATAGCACTGGTGATGACAAGTCCTTACTCCCTGGACCAGCCCTGGATGAGATTCTAGTAGAACCAACTGATGAGAAGACTTTCACACGAGCATAGGTAGGCCATCCAGGTGTGTCTACATGGCGCTTTATATGCATAACATTGCATTTCAATATGTTAAATGGTAAAAAGATTTCAACCTTCAAAACTTTATACCACTAAATAAAATTTCCTTCACCGAGAGCCTTTCCTAGATACCAATCCACTCAGTTCTAACTTTAGGTAAACAAAAGAAACAAGGCCCTAAATGCCCTCTGTGCCAAATAGAACTTTTGTAGTCTTGTGTGTTTTATCCATGATCCCGTGTGTGTGTGTGTGTGTGGTGGACATATCAGAATAGGGGTGAGGTGCTTAGCACCATTTATTCCCCATTAAGCAGTTTAGTCACATAAAGCCTTGAGTATTTTCAGAGGCCTGTGCCAATATTTGGGTCTAAAAAGTCATTTTCAGTTTCAAAATATCAAAAGAAAACTATGATATGGAGGTTTATAATTGTTTAATTAAATATTCATACAGTATAACCAGTGGCAACTCCATTCATTGCTAATTTTAGTATTCATGTAAGTTTTATTGAAAGCAATAGGCCTGATTTTCTCACTGCACAAGAATTCCTAAACATATGCAATATTTGTAGAGCTATCTGTAGATAGAAATATCAAAGCTAATCATAAAATAAATGAGTTACTTATAGCCACATATAAGGTCTGACAATTAAGTTCGAGAACTCATCCTAGAAAAAGTGCTACGTACTTCATTGCTGAAGATCACAACAGTCTCCTTCAAAGTACTCCCCTTAGGAAGCTATGCACCAATGCCAGTACCTAGTCCACCCTTCAAAGCATTTTGGAACTCTTTTTCTGGAATGGCCATCAGAGTTGTCATCATATTACCCTTGATGTCCTGAATGTCATCAAAATGTCTTCCTTTCCATATTTTGTTTATTCGGGGAAAGAAAGAAGTCATTGGGGGCCAGATCAGGTGAATAGGGATGGTGTTCCAATACAGTTATTTGTTTACTGGCTAAAACCCCCCTCACAGACAGTGCCGTGTGAGCTGGTGCATTGTTGTGATGCAAGAACCTGAATTGTTGTTGAAAAATTCAGGTCGTTTTTGTCTAACTTTTTCATGCAGCCTTTTTTAGCACTTCCAAAGAGTAAACTTGGCTAACTGTTTGTCCAGTTGGTACAAATTCATAATGAATAATCCCTCTGATATCGAAAAAAGGTTAGCAACATCGTTGCAATAAATTTGTGAACACAATAGTTAGACCTTCATAATTTCAAAAGCAAAATCCTTTCAACAAATGGTGGAAACAAAAACCATATTTTATGTAGGATGTAAGTACATTTCGACACATGCTCTAATGTGGGGTGGAACCCATTGAAAGCATGCAGCTTTGTGGGCATGCAACCTGTGCATAGCACAGGGCCCCATGTTTAGAAAGGCCCAGCGATTGGTTTAATGCTCTGCTGTTGTCTTCTTGGAAATCTTAATAATATTTGAACAATGAGCCCCACATTTTCATTTTTTACTGGGCCCTACAAATTATGTAGCTGGTCCTGTCCAGAACTTAATACAATTTTAAAACAGACTTGAGTGGAGTTAAAACATTAAAGCTATTCCTTCCTTTTGCTTTGGTTTGTTTTTAGGTCTTGTGTTTAATTGATGTGAAAAATGTATGAGATTTTTGTATTTTGTACATGGTAGCATAGATTTCAAAAGTTGGGGAAGCATTATACTGCATGAAAACACAAAACTCTGAAAAGTTGACATAAGTAGAGCCATTTTAAAATAAAGCCAGAGCAGCCATTCCAGAGAAAATGACTTGCATGTCTTGCTTCTTGAGGCTTTAGAATGATGAAACTGAGCAAAATAACCTTTGGACTGGGCCAAACCAACATTGTCTTATAAACAACCATTTGCAAAGTTAATATAAAAGCAGACATCCTGACCACAAGGAACTGATGATT
Source organism: Rhinolophus hipposideros (assembly GCF_964194185.1). Classification (NCBI taxonomy): domain Eukaryota; kingdom Metazoa; phylum Chordata; class Mammalia; order Chiroptera; family Rhinolophidae; genus Rhinolophus; species Rhinolophus hipposideros. The sequence continues at coordinate 65,554,237 of NC_138050.1, forward strand.
AGATTATAGGCTCTCTTTTGGAAGATAGAATCAGTAACCAGTCGAGTATAGCTAAAAAGAAACTCAGCTTGTTAGTACCAATAGAAATTTCTTTCTTCTATTTGTATAATTATTTCCCTTCTTTTTCTTATGAAAACCCCTTCCCAGCCTTTATTCTTTTATCAGGACACTGTTTGGGTTGTTGCCAAAATGCGTACTCCCTAAGTTGCAATTCTTTTTTATCTCAAATAAGTGCTTGTTGCCTCTCATTTTGGCTTTTTAGTTTTAGATTAACAACTCTTAACCAAAGATACAGACCAACGTCATTAGGCAATACAAACAGTGCCAAGTATTTATGAAAAAACAAAGAGTACTTCAATAATTAAATTCAGGCTAAGCATTTCAAAAGGCATTGGAAGCCAAATTGCATCTAGGCTAGGAACCGAGAGTGAATAAACATTATCTCCACAAATTATATTTTAAGTGGCTGCAGACATTTTCATCTAGTTCAGACAAAGTTTTAAAATAGTTGTATCTATAATCCATCAAAGTTCTGTCCAGATAAACGACAGCATTTTCTGATTGGGGAAACCAGGGGAGGAAAAACCTTGGGGCCACATCCTGCTGATATCCTAGGAGATTCAATGGCAGGATAAGGTCCTGAGTGTTTGGGGGTTCAGCACACACCAACACTTGACCCTCCCCTTTCCTCCCACACCCTGAGGAGTCAAGGGACAGGTAAGGACATTGCCAATTGTAGACATAAAAGGAAAGCTCAATCTAGGGATTGGTGAGTGGTCATACACACCCTAGAAGTTTCCAGTGCTCTCTAGACAGGAGGAAGAGAAGGATAGCCAGTGGGAATGGTGTCCATCATCTTCCTCATCAGTCTTATTATTTAAATAAAATTTATTTTAATTTGCTGACTTTTTTATTCTAAAAATATGTACTCATCAACGAAAATTTAAAAAATGCAGAAAACATTGAAGCAACCACCCATAATTCCACTGCTTTAAGAAAAACCATGACATCATTAATACTTGGATGTATTTCCTTTTGGTCTCTTTTCCACAATATTGTTTATTTTTATATGGATTGTGTACAATACATATTTATATTGTACATGTATAATTTTGGTTCCTTTTTTCTCTTAAATGGCACGGCACAATCAGGATAAAGAAAAATAAAAAAAATAAGATGGTTGAAATAAGTCCAAATACATCAGTTATCATAATAAATTAAATTGATTAATTTTACCAAATAAAAGAAATTATCATGTTGGATGAATAACAAAAACCAGATCTATACTGTGTACAAGAGACAAAACTAAACCATAAAGACCCATAAGGTTGAAAGGAAAAAAACCCGATAATTACATACCAATTAATACTACCTAAAAGAAAGTAATAGTCATATCATACAAAATGTGTTTTATCCCTAAAATAAGATCTGAATAAAAATGAAAATATTACATATCAAATCTCGTGGAATGCAGTTAAACTGTATATCAGGAGTTATCTGGTATCTTGTTATCTGCATCTATTTTGGAACAAAATAGTTATTTCAATTTTTTTTTTGTATTCTTGGTATATGTTTCCACTCCACCCCACCTCACCTGCACCAGCCTCCTCCACACACACATATTTGGTAAAACCATGATCAAAATAAACTTATTTGTGTAGTTGCTACTAGATGGTTACCAAAAAAGAGCATGTTTCCCATCTTTTCTAAAAAAGATTATTTACTTTAGACTTTCTGAGTGCATCAAAGGAAACAATTGAAGGAAAGGTAAATTTCCCTCCCATCCTAGACCCCTAATGAACCTCTCCAGGGGCAGCAACTATTGTCTTGTAAAGTCCTTTGTTATACACATGCATGGAGAGCTATGCCACCCTTTTTGATTTTTCACAAAAGGGACATATATAAATATTTTCTCCCGCTTGCTTTTTTCATTTCATGCTGTATTTTGGACAGCCTTCCGTATCATCACACAGTGATGTACCTAATTCTTTCTGTTTCCCTGGTATTCCACTATATTAATGCCCCATGTTTATTTAATCAACACTCCAACAATATGTGATGAGCACACATATTATTTGCAGTCTTTGCTATTACCACCAACTTTGTGTTAATATCTTTCTTCAGCAATGTTGACACACGTACATGACTATATCTTTAGACTATATGCCTGAAGTATATTGTGTTGAAACACATCTCCATTAAAATTTGGGTAATTTCTTTTCAAAAAATTTCTCCAAGACTTATAAAGGTGTCTGTTTCCACACCCTAGTCAACACTATGCATTTTTGGTCTTTTGCACTCCGTGAGGTGAAAAATTATATCCCATTGTTGTTTTATTTTGCATTTCCTTAATTATGAGTAAGATTCAGCATTTTTTTTTCTCTAGGGAATTAGCGATTTGCATTTTTCTCCCCCTATAAACAGACTTCTGGATCTTTTGTTAAATTTTCAACTGGGTGGTTAGTGTTTTTCTTATTGATTTCTTACTGTATCATTGTAAAGTAAAGGAATAACTTCTTTTATCTGCAGCAAAGCTTGCAGACACTTTTTTGTGGATTTTCATTTACATTTTGATTTTTTTCATGTGATTTTTGTCCTGCAACAAACTTATTTTTAGTGAATCCATTTTAACAGTCTTGTTATCCATAGTTTCTGGGTTTATGCCTTTTTTAGAAAGTCTTCACTGAGCCAATATTATTAGAAAAAAATCACCTATGTTTATTTCTGGGTCTTTTATAGATTGATTTTTTTTAAAGTGTTTATTTTTTTTTTTTTAAATTTTGCTGGGGAATATTGGGAGACACTGTTTTTTCAGGCCCATCAGCTCCAAGTCATTGTCCTTCAATCTAGTCGTGGAGGGCGCAGCTCAGCTCCAAATCCAGTTGCTGTTTTCAATCTTTAGTTGCAGGGGCACAGCCCACCATCCCATGGGGTAACTGAACCCACAACCTTGTTGTTGAGAGCGCTCGCTCTAACCAACTGAGCCATCTGGCCGCCCCTATAGATTGATTTTTAAAATTTAAACCTTTGTTCTGTAGGAAGCAAACTTGCCACCCCAAAATGTGTCTTTCTGCAATGAGGATTATTTTATTTTAAGAAACAAAAGACTCAGGAAGAAACTTTGACCTTCCCCCTTACTGCCTAAAAGAATTTAGAGAGGGCCTATTCCAGGAAGCAAGCTATCACCATAGATAACTATAGTTTAATATGAACTAGGTGTGGTCGGGAGACTCAGCAGGGCCTAGAGACGAGAGTCCACTCTGTGTCCCATGGTCTCTCGTGGTCCAGCAAACATTTGTTTACCAAATATTGGTTTTCCATTTTCATTGCCTTCCTCCTTTTTGAAGTTCCAAACCATTACCTCCTCTTTAGCTCATGATGGCATGTACATATAAGCCTCAACTGCCCACTTTGCCTTTGGGCCCCATATTATTATGGAACTCCTGTATGTAAGTAATTAAATTTGGATATTCTTTGTTAATCAGTCTCTTTTTTTTCCAATTTAATTCTTAGACCAGCCAGAAGAACCTAGAATGGTAGAATAAAATTTCTTCCTCCCCAACAGATCCATATACAAGTATATAGGTATAGTTTTTGGTGTCAGGCGTGATGTATATATCAAATTTTGTTTTTTTCCAAACAGTTAACCTGTTACCTCAATACCATTTATTGAAAAATGTATTCATTCTTCAATAGTTTGAATTGCTTCCTTTTTCGTGCACTAAATTCCTTCATGTATTGTTATCCAAAATTGGAGTTTATTGTATTTCATTACTTTGTTGGTGCCAAACCACTTTGGATATTTTAGCATAGGTTTTTGCATTTCTTCTCTGAGGTGTCAAGTCACCTTTTAGTCCCTTACTATTTGTTTTATTTTTAAGTACGTTTATTCTGAAGACCTTGAAATTCTTCTTGGAGCTTTTGTTTCAGACAGGCCATATTTGATTTAATAGATGAGTTATTTCCCCCAAATTTCATTCTAGATAACTGATATGTGCTGTCAGTGATTTCTGATGAGGGTTGGCCCAGCATGGCAAGGCTACTCCTAAGGTAAATGGGTAGGCTCCATTGTCCTGGGAGAAGGACTATTTGGCTTAGAATTATTTCCATTGTACAGGGAAGAATTGCATGACTAGTGTCTCTTAGTTATATAAACATGTGGCGAGTAGGCTTCTGAGTCCTGTAACACAATTTATCCTGTAGTAACCTTGATTGCTCAGTTTAGAATCACATAAATTATTATATACGGTGACTCCCCACATTGCAGGGAGTGAAGTTTAACTAGACTTTTTCTCTTTTGAGTGGCTTCAAATCTCTGCTGTGGAGGAAGGGGAGAGTGTAAGCCTTGTCTGAGAGGCAACAAACTCTAGAACGTTCCAGACCCAACCCTCAGAAGCTGGTCGGTATTATGGCAAGCGGTTGGGATTGTGAGGTAAGGTAGTTAATACCTGAGGTTTTTATGCTGTGCAGTGGGCCCAGGCCTATTGTGAGACCTACTTGAGTTGGAGGGAAGTCTTGAACTAAAATCTCTTAGACCAGCCAGAACTCGGCTCCACCCAGCTCTGGATGTAGCCCCAGAAGCAGAGGATCAGGCCTCCTCCATCATTCTCAAGACAGAACCTGTTTCAGAATACTCAGTGACACTGACTCCCTAGAGCCAAAATCTCTGTAATTTTCTACATTTTAGAGAGGTTTGCTAGCACCAGCTTCCCCTCAGCAGCCAGAGAACTTCTGGGCCAGTCCAAGCTGGAATGGAGGTCTGAGCAGAAATGGGCCCTCCTCCTAGTGAGCTCAACCTTGAGCTTTACTAGAGGATTCTTGGTACACAAAACGCAGGGGTCTCAGGCAGGGGAGAGCCTGGATCTCTCCTTTTAGAGCGCTCTGGAGATGAATGGGCACATTACACTGCAAATGGTAGAGAAACACCCCCCCACTGCTCCCTTAAATATTACACACTGAGTGCATGTAAAACAGCCTTGGCATTGTGACTCTAAGAAACAGGTGGAGGCATTCCTTTTACTTGCCTTCAGAAATAATGCTTTTAAAAAGAATTGTGGTTATAAGGGGTCAAAATATACCGCCCCAAAATATGCCACCTTTACATAAGGATTATTTTGAGCTGGAGGCAAATAAGAATCAATAGATGTAGGAAGAAGCTTTCTTGGACATTGCCTGATAAGACAAATAACACTTAATCTTCGATTAGTTTCCCCAGTATGATTACCTTTCCAGTTTGCCATCCCTAAAAACTGAATACCCTTTTCCTTTGTTTTGTCATTTGTCGGCAATTTATTTTTCATTGTGAAGAAGCGATATATACCCCAAGTTCTAACCACTCTTTGAATTACTCATGACTGAATTTCTCCCATATATATGCATACTGCATGTTTGGACATAATGGTTTGGACATACTGCATGTGTTACTAAACTGTTTTTCTCTTGTGATCTGTCTTATAATGGTTGAGAATGGTAGAAGAAAAAGGATTTATTTTCCCTCCCCTACGTGGTAAAATATACATAACATGCTATTTGTTTAAGGTCAATTGTGACAAACCATTACCCCACCCCAGCCCCTGGTACCATCATTCTACTTTCTGTCTCTTTGAATTTGATTACTCTGGTACCTCATATAATTGGAATCACAGTATTTCTTTTTGTGACTTTTATGCTTCTGGCCACCAACTTTTTTCTCATACCAACCAATTCTCCTACTCTCTAGATATTAACTGGGTGTTGTGCTGATAATCAATTTTTCATTTCATTTTTTTAAGGCTGCAAATTGAACCAAAAAGATTCTTTCTCTCTTATCTCCTGAAGATTAATTTATGTTTTACATGTAAATAAAACAATGAGTGATGGCATCTAGTATATACCATATTCAGCAAGTACTGGTGATACATAACGAAGAGCTGTTTTTCTCATGTAATAAGTGTGAATGAAGACTTTAATTGTGACCAAAAATTTATTATATAATAGGTAATTATATAATACGTGCCATTTTTAGCCCTTTAAGTTCTGGCTTGGACTGGGCAAGTTTTAAAAAATCCATGTCTCGGTTGGACAAGTGGATTTGTCTGCCATCCTTATCAGACGGTGCGTGTGCCAGGGCTTGGAGAGCACAGTGTTCCAATCATTCTACTCAACACTGCTCTGGTGAACCCATTTCAACTTGCTCTGAGGCAACTGTTTGCTCTGACAATTCATCTGTATGCACGTCAAGAATGGTGATTCTAAATTACATCAAGCACATCAGAAATGTTGGTGCAGTATTTATTCCTTGACTTTCTGTTGGTGACTCTAAAAGAAATCTGAAGATGGAGAGAAAGGCAGCCCAAAGTGACAGAAAGTTCACGGACTTTGTTACCAGTATCTGGGTTCAAATCTTGTATTTTTTTTTCCTCTTTGAAGGACTCACTTTACCTTCCTCTACACTTCTCTAAACTTTATTATCTGTAAAAAGATAGTAATACATAGGTAAGAGTAGTATTTCAAGGATTCAGCAGAATGATAAAAGGGTACAGTTACACATTAAATTACGGGTAGCTATTGTTACTGAATGAAATGTATACCATGTTTTGCCAAACATTTGCCTTATATGACATAATATTTGGTCTGAAGCATAATTCTAAACTGAATCTAAATTTTTTAGAAGATTGGATTTTTGCTATGTTTTTCATATGAATATTGGTATTTCATTTCCTATGTGTTGATGAGAAAGCCAGTATAAGTTGTCACGTCCTGCGCAACAAAGGCTGTAGAGAGGCGAGAAGGGGCAGCTTTGGGTTAAGCTGTAATAAATAGACAGAGACTCAATACAGTTAAATTACAGAGGACCAGGGGACCCGCAGTATCAGAGACTGGGGCCCCGAATCAGGCCGACTGTCAGTATTTATTGATTTTAGACAAAGTCGCATGATTTAAGGATTTTAGGATTTAAGGCATGGTTTGTGAAACTTCTTAAAACACATAGAAAGAATGATCTCAAAATCCAATTATTTGTCCCAAAACAGCCAAGGTATCCAGTCCCATGATAACTAAGGTGTGGTATGACCCTCCCTGGGGTGGGGAAAGTCTCTTGAGGTAAAACAGTGCCTTGAGCTGAGCAGAAAGATCTTGATCTTATCGCTCTAGTGATCCTCTCTCACAATTAGGTGAGAGGGAGAGGCAAGAGTCAGCAGGAGGAATGACTGAAGCCTCTGCCCATCAATCTTCATACAGCTCATTGGGGGTCAACGGGGTCCCGTCTGGCTTAGGTTGTTTCTCCCGTGAGAAATCTTACCCGTCTTTGACTACAAACCCATCATCTGAAGACCCGACGGAGAGACACAAGGTGTAATAAACTCAATCCCAGAGAGGCACAGTTCCACGAATCCTTCCTTTCTTAGGGAAAGGCATGGGGCGACAAACGTCTAGGCTGTTGTGTGGCCACAATAAGTGATGATTTTATTTAGTAAGTTTTTGATCTTTCAAGACTGATGTCTGAAATTCACGAAACCTCTTTAATCTGTTTATTGTAGTATATATTCTTTTTAAAGAACTTTTTTTGTTGGAGAAACAACGGCTTGTTTTGCTTTTTAATCACCCCAAATCCTACCATACATAAATAAATAATCACTGTTATCATTTTGGAATATTTTCTTCCTGTCTCTTAGTTTCATGCATTCTTGTGCCTAATTGATATAATGGTTTCATGTCATGCTATGAATATTTTTTGTTGTTTTAGTTGGGTCCTAAAACAAGAACTAGGAAACACTGGTAATGGAATAGGGAAGTGAGACAGGAAGGGAAATGAAGCCAATGAAGGATACATTATCTGGCACATTCCAGTATGGATTACTGGAGCATAGTCCTGTGGGAAAATTTAGGTGACAATGTGGAACACAAACTTCACAGTTAAGTTCCCTGAGCAGTGAGTGAGTTTGGGGTGTTCATACACCAGGTCCTGTCAGTCTGTGTCATTGAAGGCTGCTGGGGGCCAGGGAGAGGCAGAGGGAGACATTAATCTCCTGGCATTTCTGTCCTGTTTTGTACTTGGGCAGAGCTGATTTTGGTGATAGAGAAAGCCTTCAGGTAGAATTGTAGGAAGTCGGGCTAATGTGAAATGGTTAAGGGCCCAGGACTATGGGCAGGCACTGACAATATCACTAAACCCATGCTATCAAAAACTAGCTAGAGAAGAGTCATCAAGGATGAATAACTTCTCAAGCATTGTGCTCTTACAAGCATTGTGCTCTTACAATTATTTCTTTTTCTGTTCCAGGAAAATTTCTTAAAAGAGTTATACAGAATCACTGTCTGCATACCTTCACATACCATTCTCTCCTCAATACATTTTTTATAGGGTTTCTATCTCCCTCTCTTTACAGTACTGCTTTAATTTACCTAAAAGCCCCACCTTGACAAATCCAATCATTGCTTTTCTGTCTTTACCTTACATGTCTCTCAGAAGCATAGACTGCTGTGTTTCCTTTTAGAAACACTCTCTTCACTCCAAATTTTCTCCCACTATAGTCTCCTTAGGTGGTTGGTGTCTCTACCTGGAAATGTTCGAGGTCCTTATGGCTCTCAGTCTTTGGCTACTTTTGCTCTTTCTCTCCAGCTCTCTAGTTCCCTTTCTATCTCTATTTTTGTTGTTGTTTGTTTCCCTACATCTTATTTCTTTAATGAAAATTCCTATGTAAATATAAGAGAATGTCAACATTTTGTACAGTCTGTTTGGGTTATAAGTATATTTTTATAATAAAAATTTGGGGTTTTTTTTGCATTCTTGAAATATTTTATATTAAAAAAGAGGGTTTCCTCGTCATGTAGGAACACTTATACAATCATTAGTAAACCAAAGCATGTTATGATAACATTCACTTCTCCAGCTGTCATTCTTTGAGCAATTTCAGTCTCAGAAAAGACAACTGAGACCAAGAGGCATCGAAGTTGCCAAAATTGTATATACAGACTCCTAATTATTATTCCTAACAGAGATCCTCACATCCTTACTTAAAGCTATTAAATCTTATTTTAGAAGCCTCTTTAAAAGTAGTAAAAAGTAAATTATTATTAGAAAAGGGAAGAGAGAAATAAAAATATATGAAAAACGTACATGAAATTTGAAAAAGTTAAGTGTTTGCTACTCAATATAGATGAGTAAATCCATAAAATCCTACACCTATTTTTCATCAGGCCCTAAGAGTATTGTACCAAATGGCACAATAGTATATGTTGGTAATGGTACCAAATAATTATTAAAAATAACATTTGTCATTAAGTTCTGTGTACTCTTTAGAATGGAGGGACATCAGCAATACATTTTAGAAAAGTACCCATCAAAAGAGTTAACACAGGGGTGTCTAAACGTTTTTCAACGGTTTTCACCAAGGGCCATATGCGGTAAAATACAACAGCTGGGCCACTCACTCAGGTGAAGTACGTATTGCCTCACCTGGTTTATTTAAGTAAATATATTTTTGGAATTTGCTGAGGGCCAATTAAAAATGGATTGCGGGTGGAAATGTAATGGCTCAGAGCGATGTCAGAGGGATAACGGATGGGGGGAAGGGGGTTCACATAGTGTGAGGGATATAGATGATAAATGTCTAAGTATTACTTTGTCTTGTGCATCTGAAACTAATACAAATAAATAAATTTAAAACAAAATGAATTGTGGGCCGCAGTTGGCGCGCGGGCCGCAGTTTGGACACCCCTGAGTTAACATTTTTTGTATTAGTATTGAAACACAATATACTTCATTTCTGTTGTCCATATTATAATAAAAGCCTTAACTCAAACGTGTGATTCTAAGGATAGGAACTGAAGACACAGTGTAAGGTTGCAAGTCTGTGAAACATATTTCACTTAGAATAGATGGATATTTCAATTTGCTGTTTTTATACATACAGCTTCTCTGAGAGTGCAACTGAAAGTAAAATATCTAAAGGGGATGAGGAGAAGTCTCTTTTCAGAAAACAAAAAAGAATTCGAAATTCTTTATGTACAGAAGAGTACTTCAGCTTTTTAACCCCTAAAAGTCATACAATCTACCTATGAATATCCAAAATAAAGATTACACATTAATAATATGCAATGCAAATTAACTTTATAAATTTATTTTTTAACCTCTGTCAACCAAAGGTCACTGCTATCAATTCAATGACAACAAGAATCCCCAGTTTTGTAAACAATGGCTGCTAGACTCTGATTATAAATTTGTGCCCAGTTAACCACAAGGAGTCCTTTCTGATAGGTATATTAGTTTTTGGGTCAACACCTCAAATTATATTTCTCTTAGTTTAATTGCAGTCACAGTTCATAAACAGAAAAAATATATTTTAATGAGGAAAAAATGGACCTGCTAATGGTTAATTTGCAAGGGATGGAAAGGAGATTATAATGATAGCTTTGGTAGTGTTTTATAAATTGTTTTTTAAAAATTGACAGGAGCCCTCTGGTAACCACTAAATTACTGTCTGTGTCTATGAGTTTTTGTTTCTCATTTACAATTGTCACCCCAATAAATCTAATTAATTTTTTAAAAAATTGACAGGAGAAAGATTGCGTCTGGCCTTGTAATTATCCTGATTAAGCAGAAGAAAGATGTTTTTTCTATCAAATAATGAATACGACTATAAAATTCTCTAAGGGATCAATGGGATATTTTATTAATATGGAATCTTAATCTATAATTTAAAAAAAATCTCTCCATTTCCTCTGTATAACACTTAACACTTCACCTTTTGGATATATAATCTTCTCCAATATCATACCCGTATTTCATCTTCCTTCCTTCCTTCCTTCCTTCCTTCCTTCCTTCCTTCCTTCCTTCCTTCCTTCCTTCCTTCCTTCCTTCCTTCCTTTTTTCCTTCCTTCCTTCCTTCTTTTTGAGGGGAAGGAACAGAGATTTCCCATATACCCTCTGCCGGGACACTGTCAACATCCTGTTCTAGAGTGATAGGTACATTTGTAACAATTATTGAACCTATACTGACACATCATACTCATCTAAAGTTCATAGTTTACATTAGGGTTCACTCTTGGCGTTGCGCATTCTATGGGTCTGGACAAATGTATAATGGTGTTTGCATCATTATGATATCATACAGTGTATTTTCATTGTCCTAAAACTCCTCTTATTCATCCTTCATCCCCTCACCTCCACCCTCTGGCAACCACTGATCTTTTTACTGTATCCATAGTTTTGCATTTTTGAGAATGTCATGTAGTTAGGATCATGTAGTAAGTAGCCTTTTCAGGTTGATGTCTTGCACTTAGTAATATGCATTTAAGTTTCCTCTGTGTCATTTCATGGCTTGGTAGATCTAATTTTAGTGCTGAATAATATTCCATGGCCTGGATATGCCACAGTTTATTTATCCATTTATTTATTAACCCTACTGAAGGATGTCTTGATTGCTTCCAAGTTTTGGCAATTGTGAATAAATTTACTATAAATATTTCATAGATTTTTTTTTTACAAAGTTATCTTCCTTGCGAATGAAATATAAAATCAACTAGCTTGCTTCCAATATACATCCAAACCAGAATGAAGAGGCACCTCCTTTGGTCCTCTTCGTTCTTTCTTCATCTTTGCATTGATTGCATTACTGCTAATATTAGCATATTAATTTTATATATCTTCTATTTATTTATTTTAAACAACGCAGGAAAGTGTAATAAAACACTCAATGGATCTACAAACAAGTGTCAGTATCGTAAAGAGATGGTTGTTTTATGGAAACTGAACAAGAACACTGGTAGGCAGAGATGGATGGCAATGCTTGATATTCATTCATTGCTGGATGAAAGTCTAAATCTGAAATAAGAAAAGTGGTTTGAAGGTAGCAGAATAAAGATTGAGGTCCTATAGGACACACAGATATGTAGTACTAGAAATAACCTGCCTGTCTGTTTTGATTAATGAGTAAAGACTTAAGTAGCCTAGCTGTTGAAAAATGAAAAATAACACACACATGAACACCCGTTGGTGAAAGGTGCAGATATTTTGGGTCCAGAATTTGGTTTCAATTTAGAGAGAGTGGAATCTCTCACTGGATACTGGCAAGCTATACCACATAGTTTGATTTGGAACTTTGCATGGATACATGACATGGAATTAAATGTGTCCTTATAGGCTAACTCATTTAAAGAGGTGACACATCATACTTTCTGACCAAAACTACCAGCTTTGGGCCAAAGGCCAGCTGTACTTTCCTACTTGCTTCTTATTCAAAACTACAACCTTATCTTGGTTCCTCCATCTGGTAGACTGAGGTTAGTAATGAAATATGGTTACCAGGCAGAATCCTGCGAAACCCCTTACAGACAGTAACAAAGAATAATATTCTTAGTTACCAGAGTTCTGGCACAGTCAAGTGTTAGGAATCCTGAAAGGACCTACAGTTGGGTCACTAAAAGGTATTAGACATCAGTGCAGTAAAAATGAGTCAATATACAAGTCAAATAAATAGTAACCTGACTCTGGGTCCGCAGGTGATGTGACAGGCAACACGTGGTTGTCACGAAAGACAAGTGAAAGAATAGACATGGCAGGTAGTCATATACCCTCTCCCCTCTGTGCTAGACTGCCTCATGACTTCTCTGTTGCTTTTATTACTATACTCTCAAGATAGGACTTTCGTAAGTTCTTCTGCTTCCATTCTGGCCACTGTTCAAAGCTTGTAACACCATTTCATCTGTTCTTGCACAACTGACCCTTCACTTACTCCTTCAATACTCTTCCTTAGTTTAAGTAGATCTGAGCTTCTGACCTGTATTATTTTCTTTCTTGCTAAAGAACTTTTGTTGTTTACATTTTTTGCAATGCAATAGTTTTTGCAAGGCAGGTCTATAACAAATTCCCTCAATTTTTGTTTATCTGAGAAAGTATTTCTCCTTCACTGATGATCTCACGAGGTACAGAATTCTAGGCCTGTGGTTTCTTTCTCTTTTAACACTTTAAACTTTCACTTCATTCTCTTGTTTACATAGTTTCTGAGAAGTTGGATATAATTCTTATCTTTGTTCCTCTATATAGGCAAGGTGGTTTTCTGTAGTTTGAAAATGATGTGCCTACGTGTAGGCTTTTTTTTCTGTTTTTATTTTAGTTTTGCATTTATCCTGCTTGGTGTTCTCTAAGCTTCCTGGGTCTGTGGTTTGGTGTTTGATATTAATTTGTAGAAATTCTGTCATTATGGTTTCAAATATTTCTTCTATTCCTTTCTATCTTTCTTCTCTTTCTGGTATTCCCATTATGCACACATTACACCGTTTGTAGTTGTCCCACAGTCCTTGGATTCTCATTGGTTTTTTTCAGTCTTTGTACTCTTTAGTGTTTGGGTGGATTGTACTGATATATCCTTAAGCTCAGAGACTCCTTCCTTTGTCCAGTTTACTAATAAGTCAGTCAAAGATAGTCTTTATTTCTGTTACAGTGCTTTTTATCTCTAGTATTTCTTTTTGGTTCATTCTTAGGAATTCCTTCTCTTTGCTTACATTGCTCATTTGTTCCTGCACGCTGTCTACTTTGTCCAATAGGGTCCTTAGTATATCGATCACAGTTGTTTTAAATACCTGGTCTGATAATTCCAACATCCCTGCCATGTTTGGTTCTGATGTTTGCTCTGTCTCTCCAAATTGTGTTTTTTGCCTTTTGGTGTGCCTTGTAATTAATTTTTTCTTGATATCCAGACATGATGAATTATACGAACTTTTGAAAGGCTCTTCTAATTTACATTTTACCAATATCCGTTGCAGTGCCTATCACAGTTTGCCTTCATTAGCATGGAATATTCTGTTTTCAGAAAATCTTTGCTAATTTGAGATGTGAAAATGAATATATTTGTATATTTATATTTATTTTATTATTTGTGTTATATTGCTATAGTTTGCTTTTTACCTATTCTTTTTCTAGATTGTAGCCTTCTGAAAGCAGGGATTTCATCTTTTTAGGTGTTGCTTTTTCTGAGGACATTTTAATCAACTTTTAACAGTTTCTGGACAACTCATTTCAATAATGGACGAGTTTTCCAAAGGATGAAAACAAAATAACTTGAGTTTCTAATATTATCACCATACAAGAATGACCAAATAAAAATCGATTGACCCTACTGAGCATTGTAAACAGTTTTGCTTAATTTTTTACACCAGTGGCTCTTTATGATATTGTCATAACACAGATATGTCTGAGGTCCAATGGGAAGTGACACAAGTGATTCATTACTAATAACAAAGTTCTGAAACCTGAGGTTAACTTCTTTACACAAATTAGAGCCCATTTAAGGTTATTTGTATAATAAGATGAATATTATTTGCTTTCTTGAGTGGGAGAGAAATTAGTGGTGTTCGAGCCTCTCCACTGGTACAGTAGTATTGTCTACAGAAGTATAAAGTGAGCCACATTTGTAATTTTCAATTTTGTAGTAGCCATGTTAAAAAGTAAAAAAGACCAAGTGAAATGGAAATTAATAGCAAGATATTTTTAAACCAATGTGTCCAAATACTATCACTTCAACATGTAATCAATGTAAAAATTCATTGACATATTAAAAAAATTTTTGTGCTGTCTTTGAAATTCATTGCATATTTTATATTTACAGCACATTCCAGTTTGGACCAAATGCATTTCAAGTCCTCAAAATTCTCATGAGAATAGTGCTACTCTATTGGACAATTCAGGGTTTGCATTATTAGTTAGGACTTTTTTGAGTGCAAGGCAATGAATATATTTTTCAGTCATTGGAAGGATGTTCCTAGTAGGTGTCTTAGTTTGGATTCCCACTGCAGCAGACCCCGAGCCAAGGATTTGGGTGAAAGTAGTTTATTTTGGAGATAATCCCAGGAAAACACTTTAGGGAGTGGAGACATAAGACAGAAAAAGGAAGGAAACCAAAAAAGGGTGTGTCAGCTAGCAAGCTCTGCTTAGGCAGTTGGGCTCCATTCTGCTGAGTAACACTGTGATAGAATTATTCCAGCTGACAGATAAGGAGACTGGGGCATTTATTTACCAACTCTCCATCCATCATTGGTTGAGGATTGATTACAGGGTTTTGGCTTGCCTTGCATATGTGCTTCCATAACGGGGAAAAAGGCCCTTAAGCAGAGAGTTTCAGGTAAGCAGTAAGCTGCCTTAGACCTGGAGAGGTGCCTAGGGGATATGAACTGGAAAGTGATAGCTTGGACTACAGCAGGTCACACAATCAAAGTAGAAATCCTATTAACTTCAGGAACCCCAGAGACTCAATTGCCACCAAGACTCTTCTTTCACATCACCCATCTTGTTCACTTCTGTATCCCGAGTTCCTGGAACAGTTCTTGGGCTACAATAGGTGTTTAAGAGTTGTTGACTGACTTTCCTTTGGGTAGCGGCTATATTCTTTTAGGCCTCTCTATGTACGTGGAAGACATGACTACTGGCAGTCATGGGTCATAGGCTTATAACTCCCTGATAAGAAAGAAAAGTGAGATTTTCCCTTTCTAGTTCCAGCAAAAAAATTCTCAAGAAGAAAAGCCAGTTGGCCTGCGTTGGGCCAGCTTATCTCTTGGTCAGTTCCTTTGGACACGGCCATGACATGTTATGCTTGGCTAGGATAAATTGGGTGCCCACCACTGAAGTGACAAAGGTGGAGACTATTTCTAGAATGTAGAGTGACAATGTAAGTGTCACCATATTTTGAACTAAGAGTACCCATTGGAGCATGCTTTAATTGTGAATGCCATTTGTCCTCTATGCCTTAGTAGAAACATGCTTGAAGACTTTCTTAGCTGAACCATTTAGTACTGTATCATCAGCTCTTGTACCTACCGCAGATTTAATACTTGATGCTTTGACTTTTTGAAAGGGATCCTGTAGATCATCTAGTAATATACCACGGTTGCCAAAAAAAAATGTATACAAGTTGACACTTTGGTCAACGTTGTTCAAGCAGTAGTTCACTGTAATCAGAAGTGTCTGGACACTGATGGTAACCACTTTCAGCACCTTCTGTAATTGCAGAAGTCAAATGTGACTTGTATTCATCTTTTGTTATCGGTATATATTGAGTATTACAATTTTAATAGTTTTCCTTTCTTAAAATGTGTATACATTTTTTGGCACCCTTTGTATACTTTGCACAAAAGGCACAAATGTGTATCACATGCTCCAATTCTTTGGGAAGGAATCGTCAAGTACAACAAAATTGAATCTTTCCCTAGATGTTTTCTCCTCATCCTTACTAGAGTCAATGATTGTCTTCATTTACTTAGCATAATATTTTCAATGTTCATCCATATTAGTTCAGTTATCAGTTCATCCATACTGATAGCATGCATCAGTATTTTATTCCTTGTAATAAAATGCCAAATAATACTTCATTGTATGTAATACCATATTATATTTATCCAATCATCAGTCGATAGATTCTTGGTTCCCACCCCTACCCCACTTTTTGGACTTTATGAAAAGTTCTGTTATGACATGTGTGTAAGTTTTTGTGTGAATATATATTTTCATTTATCTTTAGTAGATACCTAGGAGTGGAATTGCTGGATCATCTGATAACTTACGCTGTACCATTTCCCATTTCCACCAGCAGTGTATGAGGGTTCCAATTTCTCCAAATCCTTTCCAACATTTTTAATTGTCTTTTTAGTTATGCTATTGAACTATTTAAGATCAATAAACAAGAGTAGTAGAGCTTTGTAAATTCTGTGCCTGTCTTAGTGGTCAAGTACCTAGAAGGCATTCATTAAACATTTATTGAATAAGTGAAAAAAAAAAACCCAATAAAACCCTTTTATGTGTATGTTGCCTTATGTTTTACAAGTGCACGCAGAAGTTGTAAGGCTCGCAATAACCCTGTAGGAAGTAGGGAGAGTGGAATTCTGATTCTCATTTTTGACTTGAGAAAAATAAGGATCAGAAAGATTAGGTAATAAGTGAAAAATCTAGATCATTGTTCCCCTGGCTCCAAATCCACTCTTCTCTCTATAATTCAACACTGGTTCTCAGTAAATCTTTGAAATACCATATTAGTTAATGTATAGAAAAGAATGTTCATAAGTTTCAAAGATCTTAGTTAAAAACAACAACAAACAACTCAGCAGAAGCTGAAGGGATTGCATGTTTTTGGTAGTTTGGAGACTGCTAACTGATTCTCAAAGATGGTTGTGGGGACTAGAGAATGGTCTAGGGCAGTCTGACAAAGGAAGTCACTAGATACAACTTTTGTAAGGAAATTTGTCATCTTTGAAGTAGAACGGGCAGCGAGAACTTATAGGGCTAGAAAATTTAGGGAGGTTCAAAGTGAACTGTAAATCAGGTGAGGGCTTATTATTTAGGTTTATAGATTGCACTACCTGAGAAAGAGCTAATATAGAAAGATACGTAATAATCATAGTTTTCTTAGCAATATTCAATTCTAATTGTCTTCTTTTTGGTAATAGAAAGTCTCTAACATACATAAAATGTGAAGAATATAGTACAATAAACCCCATCAATGAAAAATTATCGACATTTTGTCATTCTTATATGTTTGAATATAGTCAGGCTTTCTTTAAAAGGCATTCCCCCCCCCCACAGTTTATTGAGATATAACTGACAATCAAAAACTATATATTTAAGATGCCTCCATATATATGTATGTATTCACAACCAAGCCAGTCAATATATTCATCACTTTACATCGTAACGATTTTCCTTTCTATGTTGACAATACCCAAGATTTACTCTTAGCAAATTTCAAACACACAACATTGTCAAATATAGTCACTAAAAGCCATTATTAATAATGCCATTTAAGCCAAGGTACATGGGTAATTAATTATTAAAGAATCATAAAGTAATCTTATTAGCACCAGGAACTTGTAACCTTTGATTTTTCTTCATTTATGGCTAAAGGGAAGAAAAGCAACTGAAGCCACAAAATAGCTGAAGACTTTTCAGTAAGATTTAAGATTTTATTCATTCAGTCCTACAATCATTCAACCAGCGTTTTCTGGTCACTTCTCGTGGACACTGACCATCCAGAGACAGACCATGCTGGCCGCAGACTTGAGTCCTAATCAGGCTTCACCGTTTACTGACTCTAAGACCTTGGACAAGTTTTGTCCTTGAGCATTATCTTTCTCATCTGTAAAATAACAATAATACCTTCTTGACTTGGGCATTGTTACAGTTAGAAGTGAGGTAAGGTCCCCACAAATATGCCTAATCGGTGTTCTTTAATATATGTTCCGTTTGCCACTGTTATTCCGCTAGGTTCCGAGAACATAATGAAAGAAATCATAAGCCAGCCTCTCCCTCTCCATATTCCTTTTCCAATCTAAGTGGGCAGCCAAAAGCTCACAGAGGTCCTCCGTATAATACAACATGTGAGATGCCAAAAGTCTGCCCCCAGTGACAGCAAGCTTTCACCTTCCAAATTCATTTGAGTTCTAATCTTAGCTTGTCTTTCTTTAGGTCTTGCGGCTCTGCAAAGATAATCTGTGCTAAACTCTGCTGTCGTCGAGGTCAAATGTTTGCGTACAGGTTGGAGAACCTCCCACACTGGTCCTGATGAGGGCAGCGAGCCCAGAAGGCTGGCTGCTAAAGCAGTCTGGCAGCTTTGACCCGGTCTTCAGAAAGCAGCAGCCGAGGGGGCGTTGCTGGGCAGCAAGGAGTGGCGGGCAGAGCCGGCGCCTCCCCTCTCTATTTCTGGGTTTGTACCGAAGCACAAACTTCGGTCAAGTTTGCAGCCAGGAGCGAGCCCTTGGGAGCCGCACCACCGGGCCCCGTACACCGCGTGGTTCGGTCCATCCAACTGCGCCGGCTGCCTTGCTACGCACGTGCGCGTGGCTCGCCGCAGCGTGGACCCCACGGCCTCGCGGCTCTGGGCTCCCGACTCCGGGCAACGGCCGCGGGAACAGCAGCAGCAGCAGCAGCTGCGGAGCGTAGCGGGCGCCCCACAGGCTGCGCGGCCCAGGAGGCGGGGACTGGGCGGGCCGCCAGAGCTCCACTCCCGGAAGCGGGCGGGTCTCCTGCTCCAGCCGTGCGGACCCGCGCGGCAGCCCGAGCTCTAGCATCCCCGCCCGCGCCTCCAGGAGCAGCGGAAACGGTACCGCTGCCGGGGCAGCGCGATCCCGACTCTCTGCCGCCCTGGCGGGCAAGATGCTGCCGGTGTACCCGGAGTTGAAGCCCAACCCGCTGCAGGGCGCGAATCTCTGCTCGCGCGTGTTATTCTGGTGAGCGCCCCGGCCCAACCTGCAACACCACGCCGCTGCCGCGCGGGTGCCTGACGCTGCCGGCGTCTTTTGGGGTGGGGGATCGGGCGTCTGGACCAGGGATGGCTTTTCCCCGGCGCTTCTTTCCGCGGGTGGGGCTGCCCCACGCTGGCTGTGTGGTCCCCGCCTGCGCCCCGCGCGCGGGGTGGGCGGGAGCAGGGCGGGGAGGGGGATCCGGCTATCTGGTGGGGGGCGCAGGGTCTCGATGCTTTGCCACTCGCGGCCCCGCGAGCCTAAAGTGCCCGAGACACGGAGAAGGAGAACGGAGGCTGTTTGGGGGCAATCTGCCCAACAGGAAAACGGACTGCCCCCCCCTCCGTCCTCCCCCCCGCCCAGCCCTCTTGGTCTTCTTTCCCCCTACAGCTCAGGGATTCGCAGATTTGAACTAAAGCTGTACCCTTTCTTTCTAAGCAAGCAGCATATGGACAGCTTTCTTTATCTAATTTCAGCCAAAGTCTAATTAGTGCCCTGGACCATTGCCATCTCCCGGTAGTGTCCCCACCTCTTCCTATATTTCTTATATTACAGCTGCAGTTCAACTCTAGTGGGCTCCCCCTGTGCCCGCGTCTGTGACCATGGCTCTGTCTCCCTCGCGCTCTCTCTTCATGTATGCCCTAGTATCTAGTTGTGGCAAATTTCAAATGGGTGAAAAATTATTATTTAATGAATGAGGACACTGTTCTTGAACACGGTTTGCGTTTGCCTGGGACACACAGCCATGACTGGAGTACGTCTTTGACCAGCTCCTTTCCTATTGAGAATATTTCTACTTATACCTTTGAGGACTACTCTGGGGATAGGTCTTACATGGATCTTTAGCCTTTAGAGAATTATCCAGGGTCTTGATGCAGGTAGTCTTACCCAGGAGTCCTGTGGTCCTAAAACCACCGAAGGGACCCTGCACTGGGAGGAAACACACTCAGGTGAAAAATGGCCCACAGAGGTGAAGCTTTTAACTAAAGTTTTCTATCTAGCAGCTGGGACGATTAACTGGGTAGGCCTGAACCTTCGGACTTCGATCACACTTGGTTGATTGTTAGATCTTTTGTTTCCCAACCCTAATCTTTCCCACATATTCTGATATTTTCTTTCTTTTTTTTTTTTAAATGGGAAAGCTTAAGGGATCCCAAGGGGATGAGTGCGCCTAAACTTGCTTTGATTGTGTATTCAGTATTTGTGGGAACATCTCTTGACTGTTTGGTGGCCCTTAAAGAAAGGGGTGAAGAAGGAATATTGGCTGTGGTTACCATAAATTACAATGAAGTAGGCAAACATCTCCTTAATTTCAGGCAGGGCAAGGAATGCTGGAAGCACCTTCTATTTGTGGATTTTGGAAATGTTTGTACTTGGAGATGGGAAGGTGAGGCCTTATCATTAATGACTTGAGTAGGTATCCACTTCCGGTTTCCTGGGCGTGGGGGGAGGGAAAGGATTTATTATCTCTGTTTTACACCTGAAGGCCCTGAAACAGAGAGCGGTTGAGTAAATTGCCTAGGATCACACAGCACCAGTAAATGGTGAGGCAGGATCTCAAACCAGGCATTCTGGTGTCTGGGCTTGTGTTTGAAAGCAATGTACTGAACTACTCCTGTTGGGACACTTGTTTTTAAATGCTTGGAGAACGCTCTTCTACACATATCTTTGTTTCTTAAACTTCTTGCTGTTGGAGATGGTGTACGTGAAACATCTGTTAGCATGCTTTAGGGCAACTGTTCTCAAAGTATGGCGCTCACATCTGTAGCATCCATATCACCTGAGAGCTTGTTAGCGATGCAAATTCTCTGGCACTCTTTCCGGATCAATTCTGTAAAATTAGAAACGCTGGGTGTGTGGGGTGGAGTTTAAACTAGCTCTCAAGGTAATTCTGATGGAAGATTGAGACTGGCTCACTGCTTTAAGCCACTCCTCCTATTGTCATAGTTATTCCAGTATTATAGTTTTAAAAAAGGGGCAAACCTTTGTGAAGTCAGTTGTAGACCATGATTTCCATCTTGTGTTTATTTACCTTGTTCAGTTTGAGAAATTTTAAAGTCTGAGGCACTTTAGTGATTTTCTTGTGTACCCTTCTGGCTGCAGGCGGGAAAGCTGAAATGAGCCCCGCCAGGAAGTGCTTGCTGCCTGGGCACAGGTCAAGCTTGTAGAGAGAAACCCAGTTTTCAACTGCTCATTGGGTATTTGCTTTTCTTTTCAAATTTCATCTGCTTTATAAACTTGTAAAGCTTATAAGCTTTACTGCCAGCTACCTACCTTCATGATGCCAATGACTAGCTTATTGACTTTTATATTAGGGTAGTGCAAAAGTAATTGCGGTGTTGGCAGTTATTTTTAACCTGTTAAACTGCAGTTACTTTTGCACCGATCTAATACAAGTGAGCTCACCGGGTTTTTGGTCTTTTCACAGCACATTTTAGACTTGGGGGTTTATGAGGGGTTGTACATTATGGCTATTGGTAATTGGTTTGGATTTTTGAAAAGAATATATATGTTTTCTATTTCTGTAAGAAATTTAAAACCATAGAAAAAGAAGAAAAGAATAAGGATGATTTATTTCTATTAGCCAAGTACACCTGCTGATCTTTGGTGGTTTCTTAATCTTCCCCTTGAAACCTCTTTATGGACACATGCATCTTTTCTGTAAAAGTAGTTTTGAATCCTGATTCCTTCTTAATTCCCTGTGGTTAACTTACATTTATGGCATGAAATACTCTTCATAACATATTTAATGATTGCAGTTTATGCAGTCTTTCACTTTTGTTGAACACAGTTTGTTTCTGTGTATTATGACGTAATGTATATCCAAGCCCATATATTGGTGCATCTTTCCTGTTTCTATATTCCCAGAAGTAGAATAATTGATGGAAGGCCAAATTGTTTTCCAACAAGCTTGGATAAATTTGCCCTTTTAACAGGGGTTTGTGTGCTTATTTCATTCTAAACTTGGAGTACCTGAATACAATTTTGTTTTCCTAAGGTTAAAAACAATACCAGTTTTAATTTGAATGTATTTGGTTTATAGAGACGGAACTTTTTATGTCTATTGAGTATTTTTATTTCTTTGAATTGTCTATTAATAGATTTTTTTCCTATGAGGCATTTATATTTTTGAAATAACTTGTAATAGTGCTTAATAGCATTTTTCCAGATTCTTATTTGTCTCTTAATTTAGTTCAGAGGTGTTAAATTTATATGCCATTAATTATACTGAGCTTTTCTTTTTGGTTTCTCCTGTTGCTTTTGTAATATATCTTTCTTAAATCCCAGCATTTTCTACATCTCCATAAGCATTTTCTTTTAGTTCTTTTCTCTTTTTATTTCTAACAATAAAGGCAGCTAGAATTTCTTTTAGTATTTGATGTAAGATAGGCCCCATTTTTTTCCAAATCAGCCCATTTTCCCTTCATGGTTTATTGAATTATTCTTCTCTTCTCCATTATTGGAAATAAGTGGCAAAGCTTTTGAACCCTGTCCAGCTGAGCCACTAGATTGTCCAGTCCCCTGAGACTCTCCTTGGTGATGTCCTTCTCCCCTGTTGCACCCCATGGGGGATGGTGGTGGTGGTGGTGTGTGTTATGTGTTCTGCATTCCTTTGCCCACCCTCATCTGGAGGTGGGGGAGGTCAGGAGGTTGAGGGGGGTTAGCAATGCAGGATGTGTCCCCAAAGATGGGGGTTGAGGGCCATTTGGGCCAGATGCATTAGGCCCATCAGAGAGTGGTTAAATCCTCGCTCCCCTGAGGATGGCTCAAAAGCTGTTGAGCTGTTGTGGAGACCGCCACTGGTGTCATGACACTCTCTGGAGATACTTCTCAGAGAAAGCTGATGACACAAGGGGGAAATGCAAATGGCTGAATGCTGCGGTGGCTTAGAGAGATTGTTGGTTCTCATTGGGGAAATGTCTGTTCAGGTCCTCTGCCCATTTTTTTGATTGGATTGTTTTTTGTTATTGAGTTGTATGAGTTCCTTATGTATTTTGGATATTAGCCGGAGGCGTTGTTTGCAAATATCTTCTTCTGTTTGGTTGGTTCTCCCATTCTTTATTTTGTCGATGGTTTCTTTTGCTCTGCAGATGTTTTTTAGTTGGATATAGTCCTTTCATTTATTTTAGCTTTTACTTCCTTTGCCTTTGAGGTTAAATTCATAAACTCCTCTTTGAACCCAAGGTCCGTAAGTTTAGTACCTATGATTAATTCTATGCAGTTTATTATTTCAGGTCTTGTGTTTAGGTCTTTGATCCATTTTGAGTTAAAGCTGAGAACCATATGATTTCACTGATATGTGGGATACAAAACTGAAAGCAACAAAGGAACAAGACAAAGAAAAAAACTCACAGACACAGACAATAGTTTGGTGGTTATCAGAGGGTAAAGGGATTGGGGGGTGGTAGGTGAGGCCAAAAGGGATCAAATATATGGTGATGGAAGGAGAATTGACTTTTGGTGGTGAAGACACAATGTGATATATATGATGTATTACATAGTTGTACATTTGAAATCTATGTAATTTTACTAACGATTCTCAAACCAATACATTTTAATAAAAAAAGAGAGGTTGGTTGTATTAGGCTCTCAGTAAATATTGATTACGAATGCATAGAAATGTTTCATTTTAAACTAGGATTTTTGAATCGTTTCCGGAATACCTCTTATATTCATCTCGTTGTTTTTCATTAACAGCCGGAAATCCAACTGTTGTAGATGGAGGCTGGGGGAGCTTTCCACGGCTCTTTCTCTGGACTTAGCCTGTTCCTTTTTCTTAAAGTTTAGTTTGATGAGTTTTGGCAATTCTATACAATAACTGCAGCCCCAAGCAAGATGTAGAACACCCCAAATGTGTAATACAATTTACTACTAAGTTCCTGCAGTGAAGTAAACTGTAACGTTTTATATTTATCTTCTATAGTTTATTCTTTGTTGTGTGTATGTATGTGTGTTTATTCTTTATAGTCTTGAATTTGGTCAGCCCGAGAGGTATTAACTATTGTCCATTCAGATGTGTCAAGTGGATAATTTGCCTTTCTGACCCTCCCAGAGGACTCCCCCCTCCTTGTGTATCTCCTTGGGGACACCTGCTGTATGGGGTGTGGAGCACAGGGGCACCGTCTACAACGTGAGCTTCCATTGTATGTCTCACCTGTCATCTGTTGATGAGGCCAGGGAACCCTGTCCCTTTTACTATGAGGATGCTTCCTGGGTTCCCTCTTTGTTGAGCTCTCAGTCCCTTGCAGTTGTTTTCTGTGTTGATGAGGTGCCAGTAACGCAGTGGCAAGATCTGGGCTTTGGAAATAAATGGACTCAGGTCTTATCTTCGGCCCTGCAAGTTCTGTGTCTACCTGCAAGTTATCTCTGAGCCTGAAAGTTGGGAGACTGGAGACGATAGTAAATGCTACTCACCCAGCCCAGAGTTAAGGCCTCGGGTTATCATGGCCAGAGGATGCCTGAAGACAAGAAGATAAGTGTTAGACCCACGTAGAGATTAATCCTGATGAGATCTCTTTATCTATACAGAAATACTTCCATTTATTGCACTTCCCTTTATTGAGCTTTACAGGTGTTGGGTTTTTCACAAATTGAAGGCCGGACTCTACACCAGCAAAAAGATTATAGCTCACTTTATCTTGGTGGTTTGGAATGGCCTACAATATCTCCAAGGCATGCCTGTATTATGTACATACATAGAGATAACTGAATATGGATGTCAGCAAGGGTAAGCTTAATATTTTCTTTAGATGTTAAACTCCTGTCTACCTATTTTATCAGTATTTTTTGATATATTATTAAAAATGCAGACACAGGGCCCTCTTCCTCCCTCCCTTTAGACATTCTGATGGTGGCAGGTCTGGGTGGGACCTGGGGATCTGCATTTTAAGTTACTTCAGGCACTTGTGCAGGCAGCTCGTCCTCACAGAGGGATCCATTTAGATAACAATGCTGATACTAACATCTATTGAATGCTTCCTATGGGCTCAGAATTTTGCTGTTTTACATTTACTGTCTCATTTAATCCTCACGCAATCCTATGAGGCAGACATCCTATGAATACTTATTTCACAAATGAAGAAATCCAGGTCCAGAGAGGTTGGGCATTTTGTCAGGAGCCTCATACCTAGGCGGGCTCAGGCCCCGCGGAGATTTCACCGACATCCTCAGCACACTTGGAAGCTGGCAGTGCTCAGGCTCCTGTCTGCCTGGCTCTGTCTCCGACAGCTAAATGGTTGACCGAATGAAAAAAGGAAGATGCTGATTTTATCCAGCAGACACTTAAAAGACATGTTATTGAATGAATATGCTCTTTACATATGCATGCCTCCGAAGCATGTTTTCCTACCTTCTCTTCATTATGCTGCCTCCTGAATTGCCATGTAGGTTGTTAATATCATTATCCATGTAGTTCTTAAGGTGTGAAACTGTCAGTTCTTATTCACCCTCATTTGCTGACATCACATCCTGTTGATTCAACTTTAAACATACTCTAGGAGTCATTCATTCATTCAGCAGAGGTTTCCTGAACTTAAGTGTGTGGGATCCACAGAGAAGGAAACAGACAAAGATATCTGCCCTCCTGGGGCTGTGTCCCTCCCCAACCCTGCTCCGACCTCAGCTCACGCTCTTGGTGTGTCTTCCTTCTAGAGGGTCTTCCTGCTGCCATTTTTTTCCCCCTAAAACAAGTTCCTGGCATCCTCTTGCTTAAAAACCTCTGCTGCCTCCTCGCTGCTTTCAAGAGCAGTTCTTTAATGTGGCGTTCAGGATCCTTCAGGATCTGCTTTCCAAGCCTCATCTTCCCTCCTTTCTCAAGCTACTAGGTAGTCTTTTCTGATTAGGTGAGGCAAATCTTGTAACTGTCCTGCCTTTGCAGGGCCATCCGAGCCAGGATTGGAGTGCTGACTGATGCAAGGCAGCGGCCTGTGAGTGAGCCCACTAGGTTACCACGGGCGTGGGAGTAAGTGTGGCAAGCAGTGGATGCCCTTCTCTCTTTTCCAGCACCATTGCCAGAGACACGTTCCTACTACACTGAGCCCTAACTGAGGTTTGCTGAAGTGGAGCCCAATCTGAAGCTAGATTGCCTGGGTATAAATCCGAGTGCTGCTACTTACTTTACCACGGGCAATAATCATTGTACCCACCTCTTAGGGTTGTTGAGAACATTAAATGAACCAAACACTGGTGAGACATTTAGAATAGTGTCTGGCAGATAATAAGCAGTAAATAAACATGAAAAGAGAGCTATGCCACCTTCTTGTTACTTAGCAAGTGTAAGCTATTATAACATCTCCCAGGTAGGTTAAAAATGTAAAATTCTGAGTCTTATTTCTAACCCATGGGATCATAATCTCTGGGGGTTGAAGGGGAGGGCAGGAGGTGACATCCCGAAATGTGAAGTTTTAAACATACTTCCTGGGTGATTCCGGTGATAAGATTTGGGAACCACTTTTCTCAGTCCTGAAAGTGCATTTCTATTTGAGAACACAATGGGAGGCCAAGGGTGCTATTTTGACCTCTTTGTTTAGATTATTCATCCAGCAAACATTTGAGTGCCTTCTTTGTTGCCAGGTTTAAATACTTAAAAATATCATTCTTTTCAAAGATCTCACAGTCTGGTGAGGAGGGCAGTCAGTGTATTAGTTCTGTAAATAATGCTAGCTGCTGAAAGAAGCAAGCCCCAAATCTTGGTGGCTTAGTTAAAAAAACAAAACAAAAACCAAACACATTTATTCTCATGTTGTAGTGCATTTTGGGTCAGTTGGGATGGGGAACTACACCATACGTTTATTCAGATTTTTACTATTGAGTGTCTTGGTCCTTGGGTCATCTCCATCGATTCATCTTTATTTAGCTGGAAAGGGGTTGTATATGTTCCAGACATGGAAGTAACACACATCACTTACACTCA
Organism: Rhinolophus hipposideros; assembly: GCF_964194185.1. NCBI lineage: Eukaryota > Metazoa > Chordata > Mammalia > Chiroptera > Rhinolophidae > Rhinolophus > Rhinolophus hipposideros. Next base: position 65,581,349 of record NC_138050.1, read on the forward strand.
CATCCTGGTGGTCAGCCCTTGGTTACCGCTGACTATAACGGGGGGAGGGGGGGGCTAGAAAATGTGGTCCATGTGTCCATCAGTCTGCTGAAAGAATTAACACGTTGGGGTGTGTGCTGTGGTGTAGGTATGAATAAGGTGTGCACAATGGAGGGTTTTGAGGAGTTGTTGGATGCAGAAGCTGGGGAGTTATCCTGGGTAGGGGAATGGACCCCTCCATAGGATGACTCCCCATGTGTAGGACAGAATTGTGAAAAGGGGTCATGTGTCCTGAGAGCAGTGAGAAATGTGGACGCCCCTGGGTCATCATGCCCCTCCCTCCCTTGATACAGTCATTCAAGGTCATAGTCCTCCCGTATTTTGTATAAATGAATATGCCGATTTTCAGACCTCTTTTATCCTATAATCTGCTTAACACCTGTAGCCCTTCTGTAGTTTCTGGATTAGCTCCTTATTCTGTTTCCCAGTTTCACAGCCAATTCTGTGCTAGCCTCTTTGTGGGGCTAGTCCCTGTCTGCTTTTCCCAAGGCTAGGTCCTGTCTGTCCTATGTTCAATATCATGTAATTATAGGGTCGGAAGGGAGGGATCTTTTAGTTCATACTCAATAGGAATCCCTTGTAGACATTATGGAATGGGGAAATTGACTATTCTTATGTCTTCATATTAGAATACCAGAAGTATTTTGTATTGAGCCAGTTTCCTTTCCAGTCAATTTCTATCCATCTGTATCTCCTTTTTTATTTTTTGTCAACACACAGCAGGTTGACGCTCATACTTTATATGATGACCTTTTGGTATTCAAAGACAGCTAACATGGACCCGTTAAATCTGGTCTTTCAGAGATATGTCTCCAGTTCCATTCTGCCTTTAAATGGCAAGGTTTTTAGACCCTCTTCTGTTTGATCGAACTGAATGCTCTTTTGTTTATCAATATCATTTTTGTAATGTGGCATCTCTAACTAGACATGGTATTCCACATTTGATCTGGCCAGAGGTGATGTTTTAACTAACTACTGCTATGACAACTTAATAGTTTTGAGTGCTTGCTGCATTCCAGGTAATGTTCTAGACCAGCAGCTGGCAAACTGCGACCCCCTGGACAAATCCATCCTACTGTCTGTTTTTGTAAATAAAGTTTTATTGGAACACAGCCTTGTTCGTTCATTTATATATTGTCTGTGAGTTACAACAGTAGAGTTGAGTAGTTGCAACACTGACTGTATGACCTGCAAAGCCTAAAATATTTATGATCTAGCTCTCCACAGAAAATCTTTGCCTACCCCTGTTCCGGACATTTGGGATATAGCAGTGAGCAAAATAGCTAACAGTCCCTCCCTTCATGGGACTTAAATTCTAGTGAGAAAACAAACACTAAACAAGATAAATAAGTACAATATAGTATGTTATAAGTGTTAAGGAGAAAAAATAAGGCAGGGAAAGGGGTTAGGAGTGTGTGTATAGGGAAGGGAGATGACATTTGTAGGCAGGGTGCCCAGGGAGAACCTCACAGAGGTGAGGGAATGAGTCATGCACATGCTGGGGGAATGGCCAGTGCAAGAGCGGAGATATCTTGAGGACTCTGCTGGCCGTTGGAGGACTTGGGCTTTACCTGCAAGGAAGTGGGAACCACTGAAAAGTTTTGAGAAGTGAGAGGACATTGTGTGCTCAGGATTTAGTAAGATCATTTTGGCTGTTGTGTTTTGGATAGACTAAAGAAAGTCATGGGCAGATGGATGCAGGGAGACTGGCAGGAGATGGTAGTGGCTTTGACCAGGATGGTAGGAGTGGCCGTGGTGAGTAGTTGGATTCAGGGAAGAGCTTATTGGAAAACGGAGCTGGGGATCTTTGATGCTAGACACTGTGGGATTTGAGAGGAAGAGAGAGTCAAATTTGCCTCCGTGGTTTTGGCCGCACTTGAAAGGATGGAGTCACCATTAGATAAGATGCTAAAGCCTGCAGGTGGAACGAGTTGGAAAAGACCAGGAGTTTGGTTTTGACCATGTTAAGTTTGAGATGCCTGCGACTCAGTTGGTCATGCAATTGCTCGGTCATGAGACTCAGGGAAGAAGTCTGGGCTGGAGATAAAATTTGGGCATCAATGGTAAGGCATACACAGTTAATTGACCTCACAGTCCGTGGGGTTTATCCTCACACAAACTGCTCTTTTATCCCTATTTAAGTTCACTTTTTTGATGTCAAAGTTTGGCACCTCATTGTTGCCTATTGAAAGTTATTTGAAAACATCTGTAGTCTGAACACCAGAAAGAACAGGTCCTGGGACTGTCCTCCAGTCTTGTGGCCAGTCTGCTAATGAATACCTTGGGCAATAGATTTACTCGGCCACAGGTGCTGGGAGAGGTTGTGCCATCTGTCCAGGGTATTGTATCTACTGGGCAGTCATTCTGAACCCCTACAAAGAAAAGAATTGAGGTTAGATTGGCAAGATTTCCTCTTAATGAGCACAGGCTGGCTTTTGGTGCTGTCTTTCCTAAATATACTTGTAAATTGCCTTCCTCAAACTATTGACTCTATGATTTTTATTAATCTTGCTAGCTCTAGTATTTTGTCTAAGTTATTACACAGTGGTTTTTCAACCTCACTATGATTGAATTACCCGGGCAGCCATCAAATTCAAATGCCTGGTCCCTCCGTAGGCCTGTTTGAATCACCTCTGGGGGTAGAATGCAGGCATCAGTATTTTCAAAAGGTTCCCTATGAGACGGACATTAAAGACTAAGAACAACTGATTAACAGCTTCCCAAAGGTTCATACACACATTTCTGTGCATATTTTCATTTTTCTGGCCAAGGGGTTCAAACTACCCTTATTCCCACCCTAATGAGGTTCCTCTCAAAGTATAAGAATTGGCACAGTAGGGCTTATTCATACCTATGGGGACTCAGCAAGTGATGAGGGAAGAAGGGGACTTGTGTGCAGAGATCTTAGAGGTCCTTGGTCCTTGGGTTCTTATAGTCATGTCTTCTTGCAGCTGGCCTTGTCCTCGTTTTACCCAGGTGTAGACATGCTGAAACTCCAAGTTGAGTCAGGTCTGACACATTCCAGAGCATGAGCTGAGGTCTCCGTGTCACTGTTTATGCCCTTCCCTGGTCAGACAAGAATGCCTGGATTGATTGAGTTTACGGGGGTCATTGGGTAGAAATGTCACACTTGCCAGTCAAAAGCTCATGAGTATAAAAGTGCTTACCTAATAAACTGCTTTCATCTCCAGACTTTTATTGGTGGGCTTTATTGGTCAGGATGTGACTAAGATTATGTGATAAATCCAACTGGCTACTACTTTTAATTTTTCCTACTGACGTGATCCTTCCCCAGTTAGTGTGCTCTGGCGCAGTTTTTCTCTCCATGGTGTGAAAGGTTTCTGTCTTGTTTTAAATTAGTAGAAGGGAGATTCATCCATAGCCTAAAACTTTAGGCTTGGCCTGGAGGCGTCTCAGTGTCACAGAATCCAGAGGTGGCATTTATATGAATTCTGAGTGTTCATTGAGCAACACAGCTTGTTCACCTGTAAGAAAGGATAATGCATTTTTAATAGCTGTTATCTGGTATAGTACCTGTAAATAACTGCTGCATATTAGGCTATCAGTAATTGAGTACATTGGGGAGTACTCCACAGTTCATCCTTTTATCAGCATGTTTTTTTTTTATTGTTTTAAATGGTCAAATGTTATTTAAGTCTTTATTCATGTGACTTTTAAAAATAAATAAATTGCTAGCTCTTTGAGAGCAGAAACCAATGTCTTTGACATCTTTATCTCTCCATGCCGAGCTGAACATCTCACACTTACTAGGCTTATTCAGAGATTGAATAAGTTATTACCTGAGTCTTTTCAGGTTCCTCTCAAAGCATGAGAACAACTGGCACAGTGGATCTTATTTATCCCTATGGGAACTCAGGAAGTGATGGGGGTGGAACGGGACTTGCTGTGTGCAGGGATCAGGGAGATACTAGTGACTCTTTTCTAATTTGGAATTGCTGACACCTCTACCTTAGACAGGAGCAAGCTGGATGTTTTGGAGAGCATCAGACTGGAGCCAGAAGACCCAGGTCCTGGTCCATGATCTTGCACTTACTAGCTCTGACCTTAGGCAAGAAGACGCTTACCTACTCCAGGCTATGGTATCCTCTTGTACAAGCTGAAAAAAATTAAACCTCATGGTGTGTTCCAAAAATTATACAAGTGTAATAAGCTAATAATATTCTATCCACTGGTTTTCTCCCTCACTTAAGTCAAGCAGGGCAAGTCAGCAGGGAGGTGTAAGACGTGTAATGTCCATCTCTGATGAATGGAAAAGTGACCTGTTAGTAACTGCTCCGGAGAAATTAAGAAATTAAGATCTATTAAAAAGAAAGCAACAAAGGGAAATGTAATTTATCCTAAGAACTGGGTAGCTATTGGTGGAAGCACTTTGAAGATTATAAGGTGGTGTTACTACATCGGCCAGAAATCTTCTGGAAAGCAGTTTCACAGCAGAGCCATTCGGCTGAAATTGCTCGTCAGTTTCTCCTGCAACTTCCGTCTTTCCATTAGGCCCCCAGACATCTTGATCTCCAGACTTTTAGCTGGCAGAACTCTGAGAGTAAATTTCTGTTATTTAAGCGCCCCCATCTGTGCACTTTGTTATGGTAACCTGAGCAGACTAAAGGGTCCTCATGCCCCTAGAGGCCTTGGTTAGTGCCATTGGTTGTCATTGATCAGAGCTGCTTTGTATTGTGGTAGTTTGTCCTCAGTTAGACTGAACTCGCCAAGGATTCTGACCCCACAGCCTTGCCCTCGACTCGACCTGCTCATTATAGACCTGACTCATGTTTTCTGAGTTGAATTCAGGTAAAATCCCTAAAACTCTTCAAATGTGAAGCCATTCCCCATAAACCCTTCAGAGTGCTTTGCATAGGAGAACACGTTCTGTCCCTGCACAGGCAGTGTGGGTGTTCCAGGTACAATTATTGCTCTTGAAAACAGATCACTCATTGTTGCTGTTAGTTCCCCATCACCAGGCAGTTGCATCTTTGGCATAAGGCTACCCAGTGTAAATTCTGTTCTTTCAGGCTGTGAGGTAACCCAGACTCATGCTCTGAACTTGCTCTTTTATAATCTACATGCAAATTTACCAAATTATTTTGCTTTGGGAAAACCCCATGTAAGTCCTTAGTGTATCCAATATTAATAGCCAGAAAAGGAGGTGGCTTTATTGTTCTCTCAGACAAACTCAAAACTTTTTTCCTTTTCCCCTTTAGAATATAATGTACTGCAAGTTTTTCCTTAAGACAAACATTTTAAAGAGAAAATTAGTCCCTTTGAGTAAGCCAAGTTGGGACCCCCCCGCCCCCATCAGTGGATTTTGGTCATTTCTGCTAGGAGCCACTCAGAACGTGAATTGCAGTCTTGGGAAGGGAAATTCCACAGGGCTGCCTCTTCTCCACAGTTTGGGAGGGATGTCTTTCTTGTAACAGGGAAGCACATTTTCTAAGAAACCCTTCCAGGAAGGATGAGGTGCAGCAGGAAGGAATCCCACAGAGCAGCCCATTTACAAACATAGAAAAGGGAATTAATCGCCTTTGATTTCTGGGAATTGGTGGTTTTTTATAGAGGGCAGAACAAAGTGTTTAAACAGCAGCTACCACTGAATGTATTAGTCTGGAAAAGGCACTGGGTGAGGGTTGGTGACATTGGTTAAACTGAACTGCGACTGGCAACTTTTAGATGAACTGGAGGCAGGCTTAGCCATTCTGATTCCCTGTCACGTCAGGCTAATTCTCTTGGAAAGTTTTACTTGGAGAAGTTGGTGACATGTGTAAAACAGAGGCCTAGGCAGGTTGACGGAAACTATCCCAGGGTCACACAGACAGAAGGTCTGGTTCAAATCCAGTATGTAGTTTCCTCCCTCTCAAATATTTAGATGGAATTCCTGGCAAGAATTTCAAGGAAGGAAGAGGTGAACATGAAAATTGATGTAGCACCTTGTATGTTGAAGGACTGACCATGCCAAGCATGTGGAGAATGTAGACGTGAGTGAGGCCAGTGTGTCTTTCCAGGGTGGTAGTCGTGGGGCAGGAAACACAGCAGCCACCGCAGCGGGGCTCTTGTATGTAGCTCCCTGGAAGCTGGGGAGCTTGGCTGGAGGTCCAGGTCAGTGCTTCCTGCCAGTTCTGTGCTTTTTAGACCTCATGCTCACGCCTTCTCCTGTGTTCTCTTGAACTCTCTCTTTCCCTACTCCCCTCCTCAGAAAGTCAGCTCCATGTACTTGTTTCCACAAAAATCCATGCGCATTGAGGTTTGGGGATTTTTGAAGATTTTGGTTGATTATCGGTGGGGGAGGGCCTTTCCCCCGTCCCCTCCATCTTTCTCTCTCACCTCCACTTCCTTTCTGAAGTAAAAGACAGTGTTCCCTCTTGCTATTCTGACCACTGAGACTTTCATGAACAGTTTTCTACCTTATTACGTAATTCCTATAACACAAGGTAGAATGTTAAATTTAACATTTGTAAATGCTTTGCCAAGTGTGGCCACTTTCCTTATCTCTAGCTGAGGAAACTGAGGTGTGAAAAGGTTAAATTCCGGATCCAAAGCAACACAACTTGGTAACTGTGTGTGTGTGTGTGTGTGTGTTTGGGGGGTGGGGTGGGGTGGGGAAGTGGTGGGGGGTGGGCCCGGGCTTTCTGATTCCCAGCTTCAAATGTTGAAAGGCCCATGCAAAGGTCCTTGGAAGGCAGAGAGGTGAGTTACATTCAGATGAGTGTTTGCTGGAGGAGCCAGTGTAATCCAGGAAAGGCTTCATGGAACAGTTGGTGCTTGTAAAACTACATCGTGTTTTAGTTTGTGCAGAAATCCTCTTTCCCGTCTTTAAGAAGTGTACCTCCAAAAGCATATCGCACTGCAGGCGATGACTTCTTTTGCTAGGCTTAGCAATCTGTGTCAATGTTCATGCCCAGTCTTTATTTCTGAAGTGTCCCCTGGTTCCTAACAGATTTTAGCATTTGGTTAGATAGTAGAGGAAAGGGTTTGTGTTCCTCATATCTGGATTCTCCTAACAGGCTGTGGTTCTATGTGTTGTTCTTACTTCATTATTTGGGAAGGAAATGATTTGGTGTAGCAGCCCCCTTCCTACCCCCACTCTCACAAAAAAAGGAAAAAAAAACACATCTTGATTTGATATAAAATCAGATTCATGGTAATTTTTTTTTTTTTAAAGATTTTATTGGGGAAGGACAACAGGACTTTATTGGGGAACAGTGTGTACTTCCACAGCTTAGTTTTCCAACTCAAGTTGTTGTCCTTTCAATCTTAGTTCAGCTTCAAGTTGTCCTTTCAGTCTTAGTTGTGGAGGGCGCAGCTCAGCTCCAGGTCCAGTTGCCGATGCTAGTTGCAGGGAGCGCAGCCCACCATCCCTTGTGGGAGTCGAGGAATCAAACCGGCAACCTTGTGGTTGAGAGGATGCGCTCCAACCAACTGAGCCATTTGGGAGCTCAGTGGCAGCTCAGCTCAAGGTGCCCTGTTCAATCTTAGTTGCAGGGGGCACTGCCCACCATCCCTTGTGGGACTCGAGGAATTGAACTGACAACCTTGTGGTTGAGAGCCCACTGGCCTATGTGAGAATCGAACCGGCAGTCTTCGGAGTTAGGAGCACAGAGCTCTAACCGCCTGAGCCACTGGGCTGGCCCTCATGGTAAAATATTTGATTTTCTAAGGTCATAGAGCTCTTGTGAGTTTTTTTTTCTTTTCACCTGTACCAGGTGGCTGTAACTCTATGTTTGCTCAGACTATCCTGGTTTACACCCCATATCATATTGCAATTATTATTAGTATCCCATTTTATTCCTAAGAGTATCTTAGGTTGGATAAGTAATATCACTCCAACTGAGCCGAAGTTCATATTCCATAAAATATGCCTCTTCCCACAGCTGTGAAGCATGGGCAGGAACTGTGGACAGGGGGATGTCAATATTTATTAAACTTTTACTAAGAGTAATGATTAGTGAAAACTATTACTATCCCCACCTGAGTGGGTGTCCTGAGAAAATACCCCCTGACCTGGGCTTTGGTATGGAAGAATGACGACGGTGAAAGCTACCGGGAGAGTGTATGGTTCTTGAGGTGATAGCTGGCAGGCCATGTGGTGGGAGTGTGGCGTGGTTGGTTGACTGGGAGCTGGAGAATATTGACGGTTACTGGAATGTCTCTCACTTGTGGTCCAGTTTGTGCAGCTAGAGGGACCATACCTAAAGGGGTCTCCTGAAGATGTGTGTGAGTCCAGCCAGTGAAGGCAGTCGTAAATGAGCACTTAGCTTCGAAGATGTGAGGCAGGGAGAGTGGGCTGAACAGAAAGCCAAGACCAGGGGCCATGGTGAGCTTTCCGGGAACCAGAGGAGTCCTGGGTGGAGAGGCTGGAAGGCCCCCGAGACGCCACGGACCTTCACTGTGTTAGCTAGCTTAGCCGATAAGCTGCTTCCAGTGCTTTTGGGGTGGGCTGGGGGAAGGAGTGGGCGAGGGCTATGAGAGGCCTGGGTGGCTCTGTACCCTTGCGGTCTGCTGAGACAGGCAGAAGCTGAGGAAGCCAGATCCTAGCGAGGGTGAGTTCGTACTCTATGGTGACTGCCTTGCTGATGAACAGCGGTGTGATCTTGGCCCAGTTCCAATCTGAGCCAGTTTTTTTCATCAGTTGACCATGTTAGTATTAATGTGGATGGAAGATGAGCCACACTTGCTGTTTTTCTCCATTAACCTGAAGCCCAGCTACCTCTCCCTGGTTCTCCGGTTCACTCCCATCTACAGGGCATTCTTTATTGTTGCGTCCTGCACAGCAAAGGCTGTAGAGAGGCGAGAAGGGGCAGCTTTGGGTTAAGCTGTAATAAATAGACAGAGACTCAATGCAGTTAAATTACAGAGGACCAGGGGACCCGCAGTATCAGAGACTGGGGCCCCGAATCAGGCCGACTGTCAGTATTTATTGATTTTAGACAAAGTCACATGATTTAAGGATTTTAGGATTAAAGGCATGGTCTGTGAAACTTCTTAAACCACACAGAAAGAATGATCTCAAAATCCAATTATTTGTCCCAAAACAGCCAAGGTATCCAGTCCCATGATAACTAAGGTGTGGTATGACCCTCCCTGGGGTGGGGAAAGTCTCTTTAGGTAAAACAACGCCTTGAGCTGAGCAGAAAGAGCTCGATCTTATCGCTCTAATGATCCTCTCTCACAGTTAGGTGAGAGGGAGAGGCAAGAGTCAGCAGGAGGAATGACTGAAGCCTCTTCCCATCAATCTTCATACAGCTCATTGGGGGTCAACGGGGTCCCGTCTGGCTTAGGTTGTTTCTCCCGTGAGAAATCTTACCCGTCTTTGACTGCAAACCCATCATCTGAAGACCAGACGGAGAGACAAAAGGTGTAATAAACTCAGTCCCAGAGAGGCACAGTTCCATAAATCCTTTCTTAGGGAAAGGCATGGGGCGGGGGGACAGCCGTCTAGGCTGTTGTATGGCCACACTTTATGATCTCCGCTGAATTAGAGGCAAATACTTAGTATTTCAGGATTTTTCTCTAATTGCTTCAGGCCTTGGGGCTCTGCACTTGCCCTTCTCTTTTCTTGGAACACGCTGAACCTGCTCTTGTCTTTCGAGTCTTGGGCCACACCTGACCTCCGTGAGCACCTCCCTGTCATCCCATCTAAAGTAATCGCCCCCACCCCCTGCCATGTGTCCCTATTTTATTTTCTGTCTGGTTGATATCATTGTTTTGAACCTGTCTTTTTCGTTTGGTTGTCTTCCCTTTCTGAATGTGGGCTCCATAAGACATCGTATCTGTGGCTTAGAATTTAGAAGAGTGCCGGTTACATGGTGGGCAAGTGCTTAAGAGTTAATTTGTATTAGTGAATGTTGTAATTAATTCCGTTTTTCTACAGTCCTGTTGCTGAAGTTCCTTGTACAAGAAAAGTGAATTGTAGGTTGCATGCTTTTTTATTGATAAAGGTGTTAAAGCACATGCTGTGCTTTGAGGGCTGCTTTGTGGGGGTGAGGGAGGAAGACCCCACTTGGCTGTGGCCTCTTTGGAGGCAGAAAGAGGAGGTGGCTGTTGGGTTACACAGCTGGGGATTGAAGGGTTGCCCTTTCACCATTCTTGACCCTTGTGTGTGTGAGGGTGGTTCTGTCTTCCCTTCTTCTCCCCCTGTCTTCTGATAGGGTAAGCTCCATGGAAGGGCGAGGAGAAAAGAGGCTTTTGGGAGGCAATTGGGTTAGCTTGAAAACGTCATCCAGAACCACGGGAGTGGTTTAGGACTGGGGTGCTAGAGGACAGGTGCAGAGCTGGGAGTGACAGGCTATCTGTTAACTGTGTCTACAGAACATTCTCTTTGCTGTCCTACAAAACCTGTTTGTGTAGTTTTCAGTTTTTTTCCCCCCCAATCTCTGCGAGCTTTTAGGAAATATTTTTCAAAGTGAATGTGAGAAGATTGCAAGATTATTAAGAGCGCTGTTTGAGTGTTTCCTAAGATTCACTATGGAGTTTTTCCTCTCTTCATTTAATTCCTACCAAGTAAACCCTTTAAAAGACCTTGTACAGAGGCTTTTCAAAGAATGTTTTTGTTCTGTCTGATTATGCCGCTATTCAAGCTGAGGATTGGTACTATGTGCATAATTGACCTAATGCTTCAAAGAATGAAATAGTTCAGCTGGAATTTTCCTAAAAATTGTCCCATTGACATAGTATTGCCCAAATAGAAAAGTGTATGATTTATAATTAGCTTTTCCTTCTTAACTCTGGATAACAGGCAGAAAGATTATTACATTTTAAATTGGTATTATCATTTTAGACAGCTGTCCCCAATAATGGATGTACAATTTGGTACCCTGGTCTTACTTTTTTTTTTTGGTATAAATTGTTTTTGCTTGTCAGAATGTGGCCGACAAATTCCATGTTCCAAATCTCTCTGAGAGTAACAAGAGTTGCCTAGAATGGACGTGGAAGGGACAGTCAGAGAGAGGGACTAATTTGGTGTGGAAGAGTGGTTTCATGTTCAAAGCCAGCAGGGGCACTGGGGATTTTTCTGTCACACGTTCATTCTGCCTCAGGACCGCGAGGGCCTTACGTGTTTTGTTGATGGAGCTGAAGTAGTTTCAGTTATTAGATCATGGATAATTACCAGAAATATGGACTCAAATCAGTGCTTATTAATTTAACCCTTTTGCTTTTTCTCCCAAGAATGTAGGGCAGCGACATTATTAAAATTAAATTAAAAACTAGGCTCCACAGCTTTAGTAGTTATTTACTTGAACTTAAACCATAACAGTGTAACCAACTGCCTTCTTCAAGTGTGTTCCCTCCTCCAGTTTCATGCCAAGCTGTGTCACATTGTGTGCTCTGTTTCTATTAGGCTCAATGTCTGTTATGTAAATAGAAAAGGAACATACCGTTAAAGTAAACTTAAATCCAAGAAAGTTTCATTGCAAACTAGAGCACCTCAGTGTCCTTGGGGGTTACTGCCAAGTTCTCATCTGCTTCCTGTAAGTTTGGGACAGATATGGTGTTATTTGTATGTGGGTTTTATAAACACACTGTTAGGATGTTGAGGGTTAAGGTGATGCAAATATTTGCTGAGGTTTTATAGACTAATGATTTGTTAATCATTGCTGTGGTCTTGGAGAGTCAACAACCTCCACATGGGCTCCTATGGAAGCACAGCATGGTGGGTGAGGGCTTGTGTGGACCCAAGACCCACGTGTGACCTTCTTGCCCTCTACTCCTAGGCCAGTGGTCGCTGTTCTCGTGATGTGGCATTGACCACTGCCTTTGGAGATCTCTCTGTTTACAGCTCCATCCTGACTCAGGGTGGAAGATACTGTTTTTGTTAGAACCCAGCCAACTCATATCACATTGCACACACTCATGTAATCTGTGTGCAGCTGTCTGTGGATTCATTTGCTAGCTGCGCTTTAAGACTGGAATTAATCATAGGTCTGAGTTAAACTTTGTTATGGGTCAAGAGAGAAAAGCCAGCTGGCTATTTCTGGTTGGGTCTTTTTTGGTCTTCCACTGCTCATCATATGACCGCGATCTCTGAGGAATCAGAAACGAGAACCTCTTTGGTGGGTGGCTCTGCCTAGAGACTTCATACCCCAACTGTGGTCTGCAGACCAGCCACACTGCCATCACCTAAAGCATGGGAGAAATGCGGAGTCTCAGTCCCTACCCCAGAAGTTGTATTTTAACAAAATCTCCAGGTGATTCATATGCATGGACCTAGGCAAGTCTCCTGTTGCGATGTGCTTGGTTGAAGCTGGGTTGCTATGTCTTCTAGGTTCTGAGGGTGGGAGAAGAGGAGCATGTGGGCGACGTGTGCTCATAGTTCTAAGGCCTGGGCCTTCCACGTGAGTGGCACATATCCCTTCTTCTTCAGTGCAACATGGTCTCACCTAACTGCAAGGGATCTAGGAAACAGTCAAACCATGTGCCAGGAATGAGGGAGAAGGAAGAACCGGACTCACAAATGGGCCACGGGATGGATTAAGTGAGCTAAGCTGTGGGTGTAGTTTAGCAGTCAGTCTTATGCCTGCCTTTCCTTTCCCTTTTTCCAAACTCCTTTTCAGTTTGTTTTTCTTAATCACTATATTAATTAAAAGATTAAAAATGTTACTCATTGCTGATTAGAGGAAAAGATACTAATTTTATTTCTAATGATGGATAACGCCAATATTAATGGTTGGGTAACTGTCCACTCTTAAAGAGAAAATACCCAACATGCTTATCAAATAGCCAACATCTGAGACCTACACAGGTGTGGATTTCACCCCAGTCTTGCTCCTTTCCTCCCTTCCTCCCTTCCCTTTTATGACGGAAAATGACAAGCATATAAGTATGTAGATGAAGAGGGTGCCAAAAAATGTATACACATATTAAGAAAGAAGAAACTATTAAAATTGTAATACACAATATATACCAATAACAAAAGATAAATACAAGTCACGTTTGACTTCTGCAATTGCAAGAGGTGCTCATAGTGGTTACCATCAGTGTCCAGACACGTCTGATTACGGTGAACTACTGCTTGAGCAAGGTTGACCAAAGTATCCACTTGCATACATTTTTTTGGCACCCCCAGTATTATACACAGGGTATAATGAACCCCTGATAACCCATCTTTGAGTGTCAACAGTTACCAACTCCTGGCCAATCTTGCCTCAATTCTATTCTTACTCACTTCCTATCCTGGATGTGAAGTGTCCATGTCTGATGAGTGAAGAATAAATAGTGTTATGGGCTCGTGTCCCTCCACAATTGATTTTGAAACCCCAATGCCCAGCACTTCAGAATGTGATTGTATGTGGAGAATCGGCCTTCAAAGATGTGGTTAAGGTAAAATGAGGCTGTTCACATGGGCCGTAATCCAATATGACTAAAGAGAAATTTCGGACACACAGACACCAGGGGTGTACACACACAGAAGACAGGGAAGCATCTGCAAGTGAAGAAGAGAGGCCTCAGGAGAAACCAATCCTGTTGACACCTTGATCTTGGACTTCCGGCCTTTAAAACTAGGAGAAAATAAATTTGTTGTTTAAGCCACTCAGTCTGTGATATTGTGTGGTGGCAGCTCTAACAAATGAATACAAATGGTGTTTCATTGCTGTTTTTTTTTTTTCAATGGAGGGTAGCAAAATGCGCTTTTTAAAAGTCACTATACACATTTGTTATTAATGTAATTTTCACAAGTATTTCTAAGAAATGGTTACTGTATGAATATGTGCATATACACAGTTAAATTATCTGTTGTACCTCTCATTTAGTGTCACAATTTTTTAACCTTTATATTATAAAACAGGCATAGAATATTATACAAAACAAAGGCATAGCTTAGAGAATTATTACAAGGTTAATGCCCTTTTAACCAGCAGCCAGGTCATGAAATAAGATTTTGCCAGGAACCCCCTCCCCAAAAGTGTCCTGTCCCAATCACAAGTCCCTCCTTTCCCTCAAAAAGAACTAATAATCAACTTTAAACTTGTCATGGTCTGTATTTCTTTTAAATCTTCACTGGTATACCTGTAGTATATTTATTTTTTTGTAGTTTTAATTAGTCTGTGCATACTCAGATGAGCTCACACTCTGCTTTTTAAAATGCAGTATTATTTAATATAAACAATACCTTTTGGTAACCCAGGTCCTATGTTTGTCTTTTAAAACAGCTGTAAAATATTCTATCACGTGAATATATTTTAGCCATTTATCTGTTTTATGGGGCATTTGCAGTTTGACTACTTTATAGTCATATTTTGAATATAATCATCAAACTCTCTGGACCGATTCTTCAATTCTGAACCATATAATTATCTTGAAAATAACATATTCAGCACCATCTCTGCCCCCGGTACTGGCCTAAGCAATGGGGAGAGAAAGTAGTGTCTTTTTTCACAAGATTTAAAGCTTGATTCTGTAGAGTCGAGTTCCAAAAGTTAAATATCTGAGACAAAGGATACATACCAGCTTTGTATGTTTAATGAAACATTTTTGGATTTTAAAGAAAAATTGGATCAGTTTGAAATATGCTAATATTGTAAATGTGTTTGTGCTAACTTCTAGGTTGGCCAATATTGAAATGAAAATCACCCAAAGAGAGATACACACATGTATGTATATGTGTGATACACACACACACACACACACACACACACATATAAATAAATAAATACTGGGGCTGGCATGATACTTTTAAGTTATTTTAATTCAGATTCCTAACAAGACTGATTGTTTCCCATACAAATTCATCAGGAGTGCTTGTTTAAAATGCAGACTCTTAGTCTCTACCCTCAGATCTGCAGAATCAGAACCATAACGGTGGGAACTGGGTTTATTTTTAATGAACTTCTTATGTGATTTTCATTGCAGATTAAAATGTGAGAACTCTGATCCATCCTAGAGTTAGAGCATGTGGCCACAAGGCAAGAAAAGGGAGGGAGCTTTTAAGACATTCCTAGTCTTTTCCTTCAGTGCTGGCAGAAGTGTTCATAGTGACAGTGATAGGCTGGTGGGCTCCAGGTCTAGGACTAGAGTTTTATATTAACTGAGGGTGAGGACAGGGAGGCTGTGGGGGAAGGAAGCAGTCAGCAGGATAGAAAGTAGGTGAGTTGACTTCAAGGACAGCAGAAGCTAAGGAGTTGGTGTCCTGAGATGTGAGTGACTGTTCTTGAGCTCTCGGGAGAGCCCCCCCTGCACTGACTTCTGGCCCCAACTACCTTGATCTGAACCTCACAGGCGCTGTCCTCCATGAGACTGCCCTCTCTTTAGACCCCAGCTGCAGGTTCGGGGTCCCCAGGCCACCTTCACTCAGAAGGCTACACATTTGGGGGTTCCCACGAACCCCTCAGATTCAATAATTCACTAGAACCACACATAGAACACAATTACAGTTTTATTTTAGCAAACAGATATACGCATAGATCAGAAACAAAAGGAGAGTTGCATATGGTGAGGTTTGGGAGGTTCTGTTTCAGAAACTTTCTTATCTTATCCCCATGGATTCAGGATATGTCACACTCCTGGAACATTAGTGTGCGACAGTACTCAGAATGTTGCCAACCAGGTAAATGTCTCCAAGTTTTGGTGTCCAGAGGTTCAGTTGGGGATTCATTATGTAGCCATGATCGACTGACTCAGCCATGTGATTGATCTCGATCTCCAGCCCTGCCTCCATGGAATTCAGGCTGATGTCACATGGCTCAAAGGCCCAGTCTTCTAATCACGTGATTGGTCTTTCTGGTGTGGCCAGCCTCCATCCTGAGTCATCTGTTAGCATAAACTCTGTAGAGGACACTATGAGTCACCTCGTTAGCGTAAACCATCAGGGCCCACACTCATTTGGGAAATTCCAAAGATTTAGGGGAACTGGGGCAAAGCCCATGAACTAGGGACAAATACTCTCCAAAGTGTTTGGTTTTTTTTTTTTTACATCCCAGCTGCATTGAGGTATGGTTGACAGAATTGTAAGGTATTTGACGTGTACAATCTGATGATTTGATACATGTATACATTGTGAAAGGATTTTCCCTGTCAGCTTAGCATATCCATCACCTCACTTATTCACCCTTTTCTTAGGGGTGAGAACATTAATTTCTACTCTCTTAGCAGATTTCAATTATGAAATATGGTATTATCAACTGTAGTTACCCTGTTACACATTAAATTCTTAAATTTGATTCATCTTATAGCTGGAAGTATGAACCCTTTTACTAAATTCTTCCTGTTTTTCCTGTCTCTCCCATGTATTGGCAACCACTTTTCTGATCTTTCTGTGATTTTAACTTTTTTTTTTTTTTTTTTTTTGAAGATTCCACATGTAAGTGATACTATGTAGTATTTGTCTGTCTTATTTCATTTCACATAGCATACTGCCTTCCAGATTCATCCATGTTGCTACAAATGACAGGATTTCCTTTTTTAAGGTTGAATAATAATCGACTGTGTGTGTGTGTGTGTGTGTGTGTGTAGATATATACATACATTTATATATACATGTCTGTCTATCTATCTATCTGTCTATCTATCTGTCATCTATGACATTTTCTTCATCCATTTATTCATTGATGGACACATAGGTTGTTTCCTTACCTTGATTATTGTGAATAATGCTGGCGAACATGGGAATACAGTTATATCTTTGAGATAATGATTTTATTTCCTTTGGGTATATGCTCAGAATTGGGATTGCTAGACCATATTGTAGTTCTAGTTTTAATTTCTTGAGGAACCCCCATACTGTTTTTTTGTAGTGACTGTACCAGTTTACATATAAAATCAGCAAGACCGATAATTTGGTTTGTGTTGCACTCATACAAGATTGGAAGTGTTCCCTCCTCTTCTGATTTTTGGGAGAGTTTGAGAAAGATTGGTATTTGAATGTTTGGTAGAATTTATCGGTGAAGCCTTCTAGTTCTAGACTTTTGTTTGCTGGAAGGTTTTTAATTTCTGATTTACGCTCTTTACTAGTAATCAGTGTGTGTATATTTTATATTTCTTTATGATCCAATCCTGGTAGGTTTATGTTTCTAGGAATTTATCCATTCATTCTGGGTTGTCCAATTTGTTGGCATATAATTGTTCATAGTGGTCTCTTATGATCCTTTGTATTTGTGTGGTATTGGTTGATATGTTTCCTTTTTAATTTATAATTTTATTTGAGTCCTCTCTTTTTCCCCTTGGTAAATCCAGCTAAAGGTTTGTCTATTTTTGCTTATGTTTTCAAAATACCACCTTTATTTTTTTTTTATTTTTTTTTTCAATTTTTTTTTTTTATTAATTTTATTGGGGTGACAATTGTTAGTAAATTTACATAGATTTCAGGTGTACAATTCTGTATTACATCGTCTATAAATCCCATTGTGTGTTCACCACCCAGAGTCAGTTCTCCTTCCATCACCATATATTTGATCCCCTTTACCCTCATCATCCACCCCCCACCCCCTTACCCTCTGGTAACCACTAAATTATTGTCTGTGTCTATGAGTTTTTGTTTCTCATTTGTTTGTCTTGTTCTTTTTGGTTTATATACCACATATCAGTGAAATCATAGGGTTCTCTGCTTTTTCTGTTTGACTTATTTCACTTAGCATTATTCTCTCGAGATCCATCCATGTTGTCACAAATGCTCCTATATCATCTTTCCTTAACGCCGAATAGTATTCCATTGTGTATATGTACCACAACTTCTTTATCCATTCATCTATCGAAGGACATTTTGGTTGTTTCCATGTCTTGGCCACCGTAAACAAAGCTGCAATGAACATTGGCGTACACGTGTCTCTATAGAGAAATGCTTTTATATTTTTGGGGTAGATACCCAGGAGAGCGATTGCTGGGTCATATGGTAATACTATTCGTAATTTCTTGAGGAACCTCCACACTGCCTTCCATAGCGGCTGCACCAGTCTGCATTCCCACCAACAGTGAAAATACCACCTTTATTGATCATTTCTATTATCTTTTTAGTTTCTGTTTCATTTATTTCTGCTCTGATGTTTGTTATTGTCTTCCTTTTATTAACTTTGGGCTTAGTTTGTTCTTTTTCTAGTTTCTAGTTCCTGGAGGTGTAAAGTTAGATTGTTTGACATCTTTCTTTTTTCTTAATGTAAGTGCTTATCACTATGAACTCCCCTCTTAGAACTGCTTTTGCTGCATCCCATAAGTTTTGATATATTGTTCCAATTTTTATTTGTCGCAAGATATTTTTTTATTTCTTCTTTGACCCATTGGTTATTCAGGAACATGTCGTTTAATCTTTACATATTTGTGAATTTTCCAGTTTACTTTTTGTTATTGATGTCTAGTTTCATACTATTGTGGTTGGTAAAGATGCTTGATATGATTTTAATCTTCTTACATTTATTAAGACTTGTTTTTTGGCCTAACATATAATCCATCCTGGAGAATGTTCCTTGTGCACTTCAGAAGAATGTGTATCAGCTGCTGTTGGATGGACTGTTCTATGTACAGTCATGTGTGGCATAACAATGTTTTGGTCAATGAAGGACTGCGTATGCAATGGTGGTTCCATAAGATTATAAGATTATAATATAGCCGGAAAATTCCTATCACATAGAGATGCAATAACATTATAGTGCAATTCATTACCCACATGTTTGTGGTGATACTGATGTAGGCAAACCTACTGCACTGCCAGTCGTACAAAAATATAGCACATGCAATTCTCTACAGTGCATAATACTTTATAATGATAAGAGACTATATTACTGGCTTGTGTATTTACTATACTTTTTATCTTTATTTCAGTACATTATCATGTATGCTTTCTACTTATAAAAAAAATGTTTGCTGTAAAACAGTATGCCATGTTACATTGGCAGGAGCCTTGTACCTTTCATATTTACTGTGTTTTTTGGTTGCATCATTTTCTCTTGTGCTCAATTTAGTCTTGTGTTGTTTTGTTTATCATAACCCCTAAGTGTACAAAATTCACGGCTAATGCTGCCAGGAAGAGGGCCACATCAAGTGATTAAGTTGGAAACAAACTTAAAAATAATTAAGGACTGCCAAGGTAGAAAATCAGCGATAGTTACTGCTCACCAGTCAGGCCTGTCCCATTCTACCATGGATACAATCTTGAGGAACAAGAACAAAATGATGGAAGTTCTTAAAGGACCTCCTTCGTTGAAGGCAGTGAGACTAACAAAATTTTGAGAAGGGCCTGTATCAGATGTGGAGAAACTTCTAATGACCTGAATTGAAGACCAGACAAGAAGTGTATTCCTCAGCACCATGATGATCACGGCTAAAGCAAAGAGTTTGCTTGCAATGTTGAAAGAAAAGGCTGGACCTGACTACAATGTTGAATTTACTGTTAGCTCCAGGTGGTTCAAACAATTCAAGAATTGTTATTCATTACATAATATGAAAGTGAGTGGTGAGTTGGCAAGTGCTACAGTGAAGACAGCTGAAGAATTTTTGGAAACTCCAGGTAATCTGATTGTGGAGGAAAATTACTTGGCAGAGCAAATATTCAGTATGGATGAAACCTCTTTATTCTGGAAACAGATGCCTGAAAGGACTTTCATCCATAAGGAGGCCAAGTCAATGCTAAGCTTCAGGTCTTTTAAGGACAGGGTACAGTCTTGCTTGGGGGCAATGTTGCAGGCTACAAATGGAAACCTCCTGTGATCTGGCACAGTGAGAATCCCAGGGTTTTCAAGCATATCAATAAGCACACACTGCCAGGGTACTACAGGAGCAATAAAAGGTCTTGGGTGACCCAGCTCCTCTTCCAAGATGCCCTCCTGAGTTCCTATGACAGTGAAATGGAGAAGTACTGTTGGAGAAAAACATACCTTTCAAGATTTTGCTTATTGTTGACATTACTCCTGGACATCCTCCTTTTATTGATGTTTATCCCAATATTAAAGTGGTGTTTCTTTCTCCAAACATCACCTCTTTGATCCATACAATGGATCAAGGAGTTATAGCAGCTTTTAAGGCCTGCTACGTGAGGAGAACTTTGCCCAGGCTATTACTGCGACTGAAGAAGACATTGAGAAGACACTGATGCAATTCTGGAAGGATTGCAAAATCCATGACTGCATGAAGAACTTTGCTTGGACTTGGGATGTCACCAAAGGCTATATGAATGGCATCTGGAAGAAGACAGTCAAGTGGTTCGTCCTTGACTGCAAAGGATTTTCCAAGGATGAGGAGGGTACAAAAATCAACAAGGCTGTGGTTGAGATGGCAAATAATTTTAACCTGGGTGTAGATGAGGGTGACCCTGAGGAGTTTCTCAAGGTGGTTCCTGAGTAATTGACTACTGAGGAGTTATTAGAACTGGAACAGGAACACATAGCTGAAGAAGAGGCAAGAGAAAAAGATATGATAGAAGAAAAAGAAGACCCCTCCCCCAAGAAAATTCATAGTGAATCATTTAATAGAAGCTTTTGCAGACTTTAACAAGCTCATTAAAAAGTTCGAAAACATGGACCTCTAATACTGAAAGGTTTTCATTAATAGAGATGTTCATCGTGTATTATCTGCTTAGAGGCAAATCTATGATGAAAAAAAGAAACCAAACCACCCTGTACATTTTTTTTAAGAGTGACACCTCCTCAATAAGTGCCTCAGGCAGTTCCTTCAGGAAGTATTCCAGAAGCCATTGATTGTCATTGTAGGACTGACAGCTCCATGACTGTTAATTGCTTCTGAAGACCTTCCAGTGGGACCTGGACTAATGAGTGTGTGTGCCTTAGTTTTGAATAAAGTTTAAAAGAAAGAATAAAATTTTAATAGAAAAACTTTATATCTTTATATGTTTATAAGATATAAAGACAAAATATTTTGTACAGCTGTCCAATATATTTGTGTTTTAAGTTAAGTGTTATTACAAAAAAAGTTTATAAAGTAAAAAAGCTTCAGTAACCTGTTAATTTGTTTTTAAAGAAAGGAAACAAAAAAATACATTTAGTGTACCCTTAAGTGAACAGTGGTTATAAAGTCTACAGTAGTGTACAATAATGTCCTGGGCCTTCACGTTCACTCACCACTCACTCACTGACTCACCCAAAGCAACTTCCAGTCCTGCAAGCTCCATTCATGGTAAGTGCTGTATGCAGACGTACCACTAAAAAAACAACTTTTATACCATATCTGATATAAAATCTTTTATACCAGATTAAAAAAAAATCTTTAAAAAGTAATGCTTTTTATTATTATTATTATTATTATTATTATTATTTTATTTTTATATTTTAAGGAAGGCACAGCTCACAGTGGCCCATGTGGGGATCGAACCAGCAACTTTGGTGCTACCAGCACCATGCTCTAACCAACTGAGCTAACCCTCCACCCCCTAAAAAATCTTTTATACCATACTTTACTTTTTCTATGTTTAGATGCACAAATACTTACCATTGTGTTACAGTCGCCTACAGTATTTACTATAGTAACTACTCTACAGGTTTGTAGCCTATAAGCAGTAGGCTGTAACATACACCATAGGTGTGTTGTAGGCTTACTATATAGGTTTGTGTATATGTGCTCTGATGTTTGCACAATGGTGAAATCACCTAATGCATATTTCTCATTGTTAAGCAATTCCCGTTGTTAAGCGTATTCCCGTTGTTAAGCAATGCATGACTGTATGTCTGTTAGATTCATCTGGTCTATTGTGTAGTTTACGTCCACTGTTTCTTTATTGATTTTCTGTCTGGATGATCTATCCATTGTTGAAAGTGGGTTAGTGAGCTTCCCTGCTGTTATTGTATTCCTGCCTATTTCTCTTTTCAGACTTCTTAATATTTGCTTTATATATTTAGGTGCTCCTATGTTTGTGCATAAATGTATACAAATATTATATTGTCTTCATAAATTGATCTGTTTATCATTATGTAATGACCTTCTTTGTCTCTTGTTACAGTCTTTGGCTTAAAGTTTATTTAGTCTGATATAAATATAGCCACTCCTGCTTTCTTTGGGTTTCCAGTTGCATGGAATATCTTTTTCCATTCCTTCACTTTCAGTCTGTGTGTGTCCTTGAAGCTGAAGTGAGTCAGTTGTAGGCAGCATATATATATATGGCTTTTTTCTCCATTCAACCACTCTGTCTTTTGGTTGGAGAGAATATAGTCTATTTACACTTAAAGTAACTATTTATAGTTATGGACTTATTGCCATTTTGTTAATTATTTTCTGGTTGTAATTCTTTTGTTCCTTTCTTCCTCTCTTGCTGACTTCCTTTGTGATTTGACGCTTTTCTGTAGTGGTATGCTTTGATTTCTTTATCTTTTGTGTATCTACCATAGACTTTTGCTTTGTGGTTACCATGCAGGTTACATAAAACGTTCAAAACAGTCTCTTTTAAGCTGATAACAAGTTAACTTTGGACACATACAAAAGCTGTACATTTTTATACTCCACATTTCATTATTTTTGATATTAACAATTGACTGATTTCACACTGTGTACATTAACAAGTTTTAATACTTTACATTTTAATACAGATTTCAATACAATAACAATTTTAATACTTCTGTCTTAATCTTCATACTAGAGTTGTATGTGATTTCCCCACTAGCACTACAACATTATTCTGAATTTACCATTAGATTCTACCATATTTACCTTTTCCAGTGAGTTTTATACTTTCATATGTTTTCCTGTTACTAATTAGCATCTTTTATTTGACCTTTAAGAACTCCCTTCAGCATTTGTGGTAGGACTGGTTTAGTGATGATGAACTCCTTTAGCTTTTGTTTGTCTTGAAAACTCTTTCCTTCAATTGTGAAAGGCAATTGCCTTGTGGAATACTCTTGGTTGGCAGTTTTTTCTTTCAGCACTTTGAATATATCATGTTATTCCCTTCTCATCTGCAAAGTGGCTGCTGAAAAAATCTGCTCATAGCCTTATGGGAGTTCCCTTGTATGTAAAAAGTTGCTTTTCTATTGTTTTCAAGATTCTCTCTCTCTTTTTTTTTGTATTTTACCTTTATATTTTATTTTAATACTTTGTATCTATTTCTGTGATGTTTTTTCATGAATAGAATCATACTTTTAAACCAATAGCATAGAGTTTTGATTATTGTATTTAAAATGTTTTAAAATCTGGTAGTGTCTTTTGATGTAATTTCAACTTGACAGAAAAGTTGTGAATGGTGCACAGAACTCCAATATACCTTTCACCCAGATTCCCTAACATTAGATTCTACTATATTGCCATTCTATTTATGCATATTATTCCTGTTTCATCTGAAGTATTTGAAAGTTGATTGTAGACATGCTGCTTCATTACCTCTTAACATTTCGCCATACATGTATGTTTCCTGAAAATAAGGACCCTTTTTGGCATAATCACTGTATTCCCATCAAAATGCAGAAATGAACATTGATACATTTCTACCATTTAATCTTCGATTGCATGACCGATTTCCCTATATTGCCTACTTTAGGCCCAGGATCATGTCTCATATTTAGTGTTCATATCTCCTTAGTGTCCTTCAATATGGACTAGCTCCGCAGTCTTTCATGTTCTTGATATTTTTGAAGAATATGTAGATCATTACTCTGGAAAATGTTCTTCAGTTTGGGTTTGTCTGATGATTCCTCACAACAGGAACACCAAGAAGTAAATGCTTAGTGCATCATATGCACCTGATATGCACATCTCATTAATAGTAATGATAACTTTTATCACTTGGTTAAGGTGATGTCTGTTAGGTTTGTTCATTCTAAAGTTAATTACTAAATTGAAAAAAAAATTTTGACTCTTTGAAGTTGATTATGACTCACTTTATTGCAGTACTTGGTTTATTCAGGTGGTCTGGAAGCTAACCTGCAGTACCTCCAAGGTATGCCTGTATTTTATCAACAGAAGCCACCTCTGCTCCTCAGTATAATAAGAATATAGTAATGCAGTTGATTTCTATTTATTATACATCTTATAAATCTGATGTACTAATTTATTGCCCCTAGTAATTTTGAGTCAGACTTTCTAATTTTGTAAAACTATCTGTATACAAATTCTATTACTTTCTCTATCTCAGTGTTTTTTTCTCCTTTGATAACTGTCCATCATTACTAGTATGTCAATGAGCCGTCCATTTCTGGTATCTTATTTTAATGGGAATGAATTTAATGTGTATTTTGCTGGTAAGCAAAATTGCTCATGGATATTGTTTTTTTATATATTTAATATATAAAATAAAGTTTTTAATATGTATATATTACTCCCATGCTAATTTTAAGAATTTAAGAATAGATTTGATCTAGAGTTGCTTCTTCAGTTTCTATTAAATAGGATTATAAAAAGCATTTTCTTAAAGGGTGATTTGAGTTGCAATGTATTTTCTTGTTTTGACTTCCTAGAGTAAATTAGTAATAGGATGTTGAATTTTAAACTCTGATTTCTGGTTCACTTGGGCTTATCTTTATCGCAGAATTAGGACCAACACAGGGAGGTGAGATTTGTATAACTAGTAGGAAGTAAGGCTGGGAGAGTGAATTATATCTAGTTTACTTACATGAAGGAATGTGGTTAATTGAACTGGTCACACCTTTGTAAACGTTTCTGATTCAATTTTAACTGGTTTCATTGCCTTCCACAGGCCATCACCTTCAACGTGGCTTAAAAACTCGCCCTCTTTCCCTTTTACTTTCAGGATAAAATCCAAATTACTAATTTTGAATACAAGACCTTTGGTTGCCCTGTTACTACATCAAACCTCATGCAGTTGAACCTGCTGTCCCAGGCAATTTGTCTTTGCATGTATAGTTTTGTTTTTAAGGAAAGCTCTTCCTCCCTTGTCTCCTCAGTGAATGCTAAAAAAGTCCTCTGGACTTTACTCAAGCTTTGTCTCTTCATGGAATCCCTTCCTAATCCCCCCTCTCCCCCCCCACACACACCCGGAGGACCCCCCAGGCAGCTGCACACATTTCCCTCTTTTCAGTGTACAAATGGATCCCAGACCTGGCTGAGGACCAGAGGTGACTAGAGGAAGGGGGTTTAAAAGGCTACCAGTTGGATTCCAGTTTGGCTTACTCCGACTCAGTAATTTGAGATGGGGCTTTGGATACCCTTTGGTGTTTGTTTTAAGACTCCCCAGGTTGAGGATGGGATTGTGATGTCTAGCCAGGGTTGGGACTATGGGTGTAAATACCCGATGAAGCATGCCAAGGCACACTGTGCTTGAGCCTGCATCAGCTTCACCTGTAAAAGACTTGGTAAGGTACAGATTTCTGGGCTCTGCTCTCAGAGTTTCTAATTTGTAGGTCTGGGTGGGGCCAGAGAATGTGCATTTCTAACAAGTTAGGAGATGCTGATGTTGCTGGTCTGGGGACCAGACTCGGAGAACCTCTGTTGTACAGAAGATGGGTCATTGGCGAGCAGGGATATTGATCCTTTCCCCTGCAGAAACCTGGAAAAAGCTGCGAAGCAGATCCTGTGCATAGCTCACAACCACATCCTATTATAATTCTTTGTAACGCAGATCCCTTGCTCACCGGACTGTGAGCTCCTGGAGGGCAATTCAACCAGTGAATATAGTAATGGGTTTATACCATTATCCTTGCTTTGGTGGCTAAGGGACTGCTGCCAGTGTTTCGTGACTACTTTCTGGGGCAACATTTGAAGTATAGTTTGTAGCTTTTCCAGAAAGACAAGAAGATTGAGGGCAGTGGTTCTGATTAAGGAGATTTTGCCACCGTGGCAAAATCCCGAGACATTTTTCATTGTCACAACTTGGGATGGGGAGATGCTACTGGCATCTTGAGGATGGAGTCCAGGGTTGCTGCTAACCATCCTGCAGTGCCCAGGGCAGCCCCCCAACAACAAAGAAGCATGTGGCCTGAAATGTCAGTAGTACTGAGCTTGAGAAATCCTGCCTTAGGGGAAGGGGGTTCCGGTGAGGTAGGGTTGGTCTTACTGTGAGATTTGTCTGCGTGCTTCTCATTTGTCCCTCACCCCAGTCTTTGTTCTTGGACTCCCTGACCCCCCCAGCCCAACCTGCTTCTGCCCCTCTGATCCCCACCCCCGGCCCTGCCCTGATGGAGACCCCAGGCTGGGCCACAGGAGCTTCCAGTATCCAGGGCTGGCAGAATCTCCAGGGAGAACTAACCGAAGATTAATAATTTGCCACAGCTAGAAGAGCTTTAAAATACATTATTCTTTCAGTAATAAATGACTTATTTGAGAGGGGCTAGGGCGTTTGTTGAATGATTTACAGGCCTCAAGTGACCTGCATATTCCCTTTCTACGGGAGGTAGAGAGGTTTGTGTGAGTGAGTGTTCTCTGCTGTTGCTTTTCAACCAGGGGAGAGTCATTCGTTTATTTGGCAGAGTTTTGAGTGACTTGCTATGTTCCAGGCTCAGTGAATGAACACCACAAAGACTGGGTCCCGCGCTCATGTAGTTCTTATCCTAGAAGGGAGATAGACAAAATAAAGAAGGGGATTTTTTTTTTTCTCTCAACAAATAGATTGTAGTAAAAGGGTACAGAAAGGTAGAATAGGGAAATAAGGTAGAGAGTCAGGGTGTGGCTTTTTTTTAGGCAAGGCAAGTCCAGGCTTTGCTGTGGACGTGACAGTTCAGTTAATACCTGGAGGAGAGAGATGATGAAGTCATGGGAGGAAGCAGGGAAAAGTATTTGCTCCCTGCAAAGGGACTAGGGAACAGGAGCTTAGAACCATAGCTGGCCATCTTGGCTGGAACGTTGAGCGAGAGGGATGGGGCTGGTGAGCTAGGAGGGACCTGTTTACACATGACACTCTCGTAGGAGCTTAGGTGTCATTCTGCTGCCAGATGACAGCATGATCTTGCATTTTTAAAGAAGTCATTCTGGCTTTTGTGTACAAAGATTGTAGGGAAGCCAAGAGTGAAAGCAGGCAGGCTTTCAGTTAGCAGCCTGTGGTAGCACCGAGAACCCATGGCTCCCTGGGCCTTGGTGGGGGAAGTAGGTGTAGGGAAGTGGATGGGGTCAGGCTGCACTTTGGAGGTAGCAGCTGAGGGGGCGAGGGGAGAGGAGGCATCAAGGGTGACTGCCAGGTTTCTGGTTTGAGTGGTGGGCTCTATGGGGTTGACCATTTACTAAGATGGGAAAGAACAGTTTGGGCAGGTAAAATCAGGAGTTCCATCCTGGACCTTAGAGCCTGTTAGACATCTGTGAGATGACAGGTAAGCACTTAGCTACAGGAGTCTGGAGTTTGGAGGAGAAGCTTGGCTCTTGACATTTAAATGATATCTGAAGGTGGGGAGGGGATGGAGACGTGTCCCCTAGGGCAGTGTGAGGCTCTACTCGTTAGCTCAGAGGCCAGACTGACTGAGTAAATGTGAGGATGGCAGGTGGAAGGTCACAGCCATTAGCAGGCATCCTGGAGGTCTGAAAGCCCATCTTTAGTATGTGCAATAGAATAAAGAGCAAGGAACGTTCCAGAAAATATGAGAACAAGAAAGTGAGCAGCTGGAGTTTGGGGTGCCCTTTGTATGGGGTGTAGAAATCATTCATTGTGATGCTGGGAGTTGGGGGTAAGGGGGAAGCTTGATCCAGCAGCTAGAGTTGCTGAACAATGAATGATAGGCAGTGGCAGGGAATTTTCTAGACGCAGCAGTGAGTAGCTAGCTGCCATGGCCTTTGGAGGTGCAGAGATGTTTACTGCTAGGAGGGGCATGGGGCTAGAAAATGGAATTAGGGAAACTGGAGGGCCACCCTGAGGCTGCAGGGACGCCATGTCTCCAGGGTCCAGCTGTGTCCCCAGGGGCCAACTAGGCCCCTGCTAAGAGCAAGGAGCTGAGAGCTTAAGGGTGTTTGCTGATAATAGGGGAGTTTCAGGGAATTCCATGGGAGGCCTGGGAGGCAGGGTTAGGAACTAGGGTCAGACTGGGTGATGGAGGTTAACCAGGGGGGCTAGTTAGCTGGTCTAGTGGAGGTGATTGGGTTGTGATTTATCGAGGAGCTGTCAGTGTTGTCCTCAGTGGATGATCTACTTCTGGAGCTTAATGGAGAATGTTCTCTTGGGCCACAGAGTGTGGCAGCTTGTGGCTGAAGCGTGGAGGTGGGGTCTAAGGAATCAAACCCTTCAAGGGTCTCCATTATTGGAAAGCAGTACCCACTGGTGTTAAGAAAGTATAACCGTGAAGCTGTAGTTTGTCTGCCTCTGCCCCCCCAGGGACCCCTGAAGGGAGAACACCCTTAGGAAGTTGGAGGAACACCCTTAGGAAATATAGAAGTGTTTGTCAAAGCAGCTCCCTGCAAGCATGGCATTTCCTTGCCAATTTTTCCATTTATTCAGTGTTGATTTATTTCAATTCCACAGTTTACTGAAGCTTTCAGGAAGATATGCCAAGTGTTTCTGTGGCTTTGTGTACTACCGGGGCACTAGGGAACACTCCTTGGGGCGTGGGCTCTCTCAGTCAAGCGCACTCCTCTGTGGGGGTACTTAGCCTCTTCAGCACTGGGAACTACGTGTATTGTTTTAGTTATTTTACCTTTCACTTCCTTCTCACTGTATGGGAAACAAGAAGTGATGATGCAGGAGTGACAGCCAAATGTGAGCTATGCGGGGAGGGAACCTTCAACAGAAGCCTCATTGTAGCCCCAAATGCCAATTTATCATGAAGGGTCATTTCCAGATGGCTGAAATAGCCGCTGAGCTTCACTGTCCCAGGAACTGTGCTGGGAATGGAGTATGCAAAAATGGCCAAGAGACCATCCTGCCCTGTCAGGACCCCCTGGTCTGTTATGGAGATTATGGTGCTAAGGGCAGTGTACACACAGCGGACCCATTAGTGTGTCAGGAAATCAATGTAGTTGATTTCAACAGGCGTTTCTTTATTAAAATTAAAAAATTGTGGTATGAGGATGTAAAGTACAGCATAAAGAATGTAGTCAGTCACATTGTAATCATTATGTATGGTGTCAAATGGGCGATCACTTATTGGGGTGGTCACTTCATAAGGTATATAAATGTCTAATCACTATATTGTACACCTGAAAGTAATATAATATTTTATATCAATTGTCACTGAAAAATACATTAAAAAACAAAAAAAACCCCAAATTGTGATGAAATACGGATAAATAAAATTTACCATCATTTAAAAAATTGAGGTATGATTGACATATTAATTTCAGATCTGTAATAATGATTCAGTATTTATATATATATTGTGAAGTGATCACCACAGTAAGTCTAGTTAACATTCGTCACCCTACATAGTTACAAAAATTTTTGTTGTTGTAGTAAGAACTTTTAAAATTTACTCAGCAATTTTCAAATATGCAACACAGTATTATTAACTATGGTCACCATACAGTGCATTACATTACATCCCCATGACTTATTTATTTTATAATTGGAGGTTTGTACCTTTTGACTTCCTTTACCCATTTCATCCACCCCCACCTCTCATCTCTGCCAACCACCAATCTGTTCTCTGTTATCTGTGAGCTTTTTTTTCCTTTTTGAAGATTCCACATATAAGTAAGATCGTTAACAGTATTTGTCTGTGACTTATTTCGCTTAGAATAATGCCCTCAAGTTCCACATGTGTTGTCACAAATGGCAAGATTTCCTTTTTATGGCTGAATAATATTCCATTGCGTATATATAGCAATACAAACATTTACCATCTTAGTCCTTTTTAAGGGTACTGTTCAGTGGCTGTCCCTTTGTGACTGGCTTATTTCACATAGTATAATATCCGTAGGATTCATCCATGTTGTGGCATGTGTCAGAATTTCCTTCCTTTTTAAGGCCGAATAATGTTTCAGTGTATGTATATAGCACACTTGGTTTATTCATTAATCTGTTGATGGACACTTGGATTGCTTCCACCTTTTGGCTGTTGTGACTAACGTATGATCATGGGCATACAATGACTGTCACTTCTTTTTAATGAAGTAGGTAGAAAATATCAGAGTAGGATAGGGAAATGTAGACATAGTGTAGGCAGACTTTCTGGGTGTTAAAGGGCACTTAGTAATCTGGATTTTTATGGGAAATGTCACTTTTTTAGATGTCAGTTTTCAAAATAATAATGTGTACCACATCAAACATGTTTGTTGCTGAGATCTTATATGTGGGCCTCAGTGGGTGACGACAGGCAGGAGAGATTATGTGTAAGGATTTCTGATAAATGCCACATAAGTTGCCATGGATTCAAGGAAGGAGACGTTTGTTGGAGAAAGAGGTCACAGAGGGCCCTTTGAAAGAGCTAGAATTTGAAGCAGGGATCAATTAAATCAGATTTGAAAAAAAGGGATGTAGGAACTCGCATTTGTTGCAGGTGGGAACGCAAAATGTTACAGCCACTTTGGAAGGCTGTTTGGGAGGCTCTCACAAAATTAAACGTTCTCTTACCATATGATTCAGCAATCACAATCCTTGGCATTTAGCCAAAGGAGTTGAAAACTTATGTCCACACAAAAACCTGCACTTGGATGTTTATAGAAGCTTTATTTAGAATTGCCACAACTTGGAAGCAACCATGATGTCCTCAAGTTGGTGAATGGATAACTAAACTGGTCCATTCAGACAATGGAATATTATTCAAGCTACCAAGCAATGAAAAGACATGAAGGAACCTTAAGTGCATATTATTAAGTGAAAGAAGCCAGTATGAAAAGGCTAGATACTGTGCAATTTCAACTGTATGACATTCTGGAAAAGGCAAAACCCTGGAGACAGTAAAAAGTTAAGGGGTTTAGGGGCAGGGAGAGATGAACAGGTGGAGCTCAGAGGATTTTTAGGGGGAAACTATTCTGTATGATACAGTAATGGTGGATACATGTTAACTTATACATGAGTCAAAACCTGTAGATTGTCAACACAACGAGTGGACCCTAGTGTAAACTATGAACTTTGTTGGGTGATTATGACATGTCAACATAGGTTCATTGACTGTAACAGATGTACCACTCTGGGGGGATTTTGATAACGGCTGAGGTTGTGTGAGAATATGGGGCAGGGGTGATTGTGAACTCTGTACTTTCCGCTCAGTTTTGCTGTGAACCTGAAACTTTGTAAACAACAAAGTCTATTAAAACTTTTTTTAAATGATGAAGGCCTATCAGGTCAGAGGAATGGAGGTAGCAGTATCAGTGTGTGTTCAGGGCTTAAGTGGGCAACCGTCTGGCTGTGAGGAAGGGTTCTTGTTGGGACAGTGGGATATGTGACTGGAAAAGCAGCTGGGGCTACTGCAAATATGCAGACACACGGTGATGCGTGTACCAAGGTATGGCTTTGCAGGCTTCATGAGATGACATATCTCCTCAATTAACCTAACTTCCCAGATGTTTATGTCCCATGGACTGATAAACTTTGAGCAGTCCATGAAAGTATCACGATAAATGACTAAATTGTACCAGTTCTTTAGCCTTGAGTAGGTATCCTTTTAATTAAGACAATATGAATTACATATTCACCATGTGATTCAAACTTCTGGAGCAATTCTTTGACCCAAGTAAAGTACTTTCTGTGCTTTGTGGTTCCCTAATTCCAGTGAATGACATCAAAGGATTGCTTTGTTAGGCAGTCATATTCCTTACTCAGGATGGATATCTTGAGCTTGGAAGCAAGAGCTATCAGGTATGATTAAAGAATGTTTAAATAAAAAAAATTATTACAGTAAAAGATAAATTGCCAATAATCCCCCCCAAAATACCCCCCACACACTTCAAACACAGTTATCCCATCATTTTGGCCACTTTCTGAAGCAGTTTGGAAGTCCTCTTTCGTGAGTGTCTTTAGTTATGTTGTTGTGGCTGCCTCAATGTCCTAAATCGTTTTTACTTTGGAGAAGAGCCAGAAGTCACATGGTGCCAGATCCAGTGCATAAGATGGATGATGACACACTGTAATGTTTTTATTGGACAGAAATTGCCATATATCAAAAGTGATGTGTGACACAGAACATTGTCATAATGGAGGGTGATTTACGGCACACTTTAAAACACACCTTCTCTCAACCATAGCTCACACCCGACTGACTGCACCGAACAAGTTGAAACTTGTCACACGCTGTTATTAAGGTTTGACGTGCCGCTTCCCATATTGAAGATCCCTGCCTTTCCGTTGGATGGCGCTTGGCAGCAGCATTCACCGTATTCGTTGATCACAACGGAAAGGCTCCGTGTCACATATCGCTTCTGGTATACAGCAATTTCTGTCAAATAAAAACATTATGGTTGTGTACTCATCCACCTTATTCACCGGATCTGGCACCATGCGACTTCCGGCTCTTCCCCAAAGTCAAAATGACCATGAAAGGTAAACGTTTTGAGTCAGGACATTGAGGCAGTGACGGCAGCACAAGTAAAGATGTTCACAAAAGAGGACTTCCAGAACTGCTTCAGAAAGTGGCAAGAATGATGGGATAAGTATGTTCGAAGTGAGGGGGAATATTTTGAGGAGGATTAATGATAATGTGTCATGTACTGTAATACTTTTTTTTTTTTTAATTTAGCATTCACCGTATTTTTGGATATCGTCTCATATGTCATCTCTTACAGGGGATAAGGTTAGATAGTTTGGAAGAAAGCGTTTGATTGGAACAGGTGCTCTTGCGCACATCCTCAGAGGACCACAAGCACTCAGGCACTCAGAGGCTCAGAAGGGGTCTTGGCAGGGATTGAGTCCTTTACTGAGTGGTGGCCACGTGGGCTGTGCTAACTGGGCTAGGGTATCAACTGCTGGTTTTAAGATGTCTTTCTTACTAGATCCAACCAATGGTGCTTAAATCCCCTCACAGCCGTGTACGTTGGGCAGCAGAAATAGTGTCTTATCCATGATTCCTCATTTTGTTCTCACGGTTACTGAACTGTGTTCAAGTGTGTGTGTGTTTTAGAAGGCAATTAGGACAGTTATCCACGCACAAGTAGTTGTAGATTCTTAGTGTTGGTCGTAGTGTGGGAAAAGTGTTGGGAAGATGTGTGGTGATAAGATAATGGGCACTATGAAGACGGAAAAGGCATGGCTTAGCTGGTGAGAGAAAAGGGAGATAAGAAGGCCAGGGATGAGCCAGAGATTGCTGCAGTGCTCACAGCCTGGGAGGACCCACGTGGACCCCAGAGCAGAAGGAGTGGAGGGAGCTGGGGAACACTGGGGAAGGAGGGGGTCACAGCCTGCTCTGCTGCTTGGCTTATTTTGATGAGGAAAGAACAGGTAGTAGATGGAGGGGGAAGGGATGAGGAAATGTATTTTGACTCAGTTTTAGGAATGAAGAAGAGTAGCAGAGAATTGAGGAAAGAAGATTCTAGCTTCAGTTGCCACTGCATTTAATTTGGTTTGGCCGGGGGCCATTCTGGGAAAGCTGGAGTGGTGACCCTTTTTGACATAGCTCGTCTGCAGTGTGGGTGTTCTTATCTTGTACTGGATGAATCCCAGTGACCAGGCATGGAGATAACCAGACACTATCTTTGGTCATGTGTCCAAGTTTTTTGTGAGTAGTCACTGCCCTGAAGGAATTATGCTCCCTGGTGAGGCAAGAGAGACATGTGTATTAAGTGTTGTGGAAGAAGAGGGGACGGAGACTATAACACCATTGAGAAGAAGGATCACTGGAAGCAGCTGGGTTGAGGGAGGGTTCCTTCGGCAGTAGTCTGGAATTGTTGAGTAACCCCTCAGGGATAAATTGCAATTAAGGCATCAATTGTCTCAGGTGTCTGTCCATGTCTAATTCCTTACTTAGGTGGTGACAGATAACTTAGGCTCCTGTGAAAGTAGGCTTGCCATCAGGTGGAAATGAAAACCTTCAGCCTTTGCTGGTACTCATAGGGCTCAGCTTTTAAAATTTTAGGCACTGAAGGAAATTGGGAGGGTCTGTAAGTCAACGAAAGAAATTTGCCAAATTGAGTAATCTCGTCTATCAAAGTTATTAGAGGCTTTCTCGTGGGGTCCAAATGTGATTACTCAAGAACTCTGTTGTGGTAATGGGTGGTATCGTGTTTCCCCGAAAATAAGACCTAACCGGAAAATAAGCCCTAGCATGATTTTTCAGGATGACATCCCCTGAATGTAAGCCCTAATGTGTTTTGGAACAAACCTTAATATAAGACCCGGCCTTATTTTCGGGGTAACACTGTATTTGTCTGGTGGGACTTTGTAGTAGTGTTCAAGACAACCCCAGTCATCCTCTCAGCAGCCTTGGGAGGTATTTGCTGGATGCCAATACTCAGAAATAAGGCTAGTTCAAGGTCATACAACCAGAAAGTGGCAAAGTCTTAAACTCTAACGCAGGAGGATTTCCACCTGAAACACATTAAGCAGTATTTATTTTACTCATTAAACTTAAATATTTTGATAAAATGTACATAATGTAAAATTTATCATCTTAACCATTTTAAAGGGTATAGTTCAGTAGTGTTAAGTATTTTCACATTGTTGTGCAACCAAACTCCAGAATTCTTTTCATCTTGCCTTAATGTTTCATTAAACAGAAACTCCTCACTTATTTCCCTCCCAGCCTCTGGCAACCACCCTTTCTACGAAGGTTGGACAATTAAATTCAAGAACTTTCCACCGTGTAAATGCATGGTGGAAAGTTCGCGAACTTAATTGTCCATCCTTTTGTCTCTCTGAATTTGACTACTCTAAGTACCTCACGCAATTGGGATCATACAGTATTTGTCCTTTTGTTACTGCACCATTTTACATTCCCACCAGCATTGTGCAAGGGTTCCAGTTTCTCCATATGTATCCAACACTTTTGGATGGTAGTCATTCTAATATGTGTGAGGTGGTAGCTTACTGTGGTTTTGATTTGCATTTCCCTAATGATTGGTGATATTAAGCATCTTTTCCTGTGCAAGCAGAATTTTAAAGAGGGCCTTTAAAGTTCAGTATCATCATCTGGATTAGTTCCAGGGCTAATTTCCTGAGCATTTTATTCAGAGAATAACTGTAGAATAAATGGCCCAGCACATTTCAAATCTGTTTAATGGTAAAGCTCACAGATTTATACTTTTGCTTTGGAAGGAAATTGAGACCTAGGATATTAAGTGACTGCCAAAGGGTCATTCGAGGTGCAACATCTGGAACTTGTAGAAATGAAGGGGAATGGTTGAGGCCCTGAAAACTCTGGGGTCCTCAGTGCCATTTCTGGGGCTGGAATCCAGTCTTCTGGCTCCTGGACCAGGGTTCTTGAGAGGTGCCAAGCTACCAGGGTTAGCAAAATCTGGAGTTCAGTTTCTCTTATAGCTTCCTTAACAATTTATTCATGCTGATTTATTCAACAAATAATTGAGTAACTGCTCTGTACCTGTACTGTGCTAGGGATAAAGCAATAAATAAGAGAAATGTAATCTCTGCTTTCACCGGTTATTGTCTGGCTTCAGAAATTTCCTTACCCTGTTGAAATCAGTAAAAAGATGTGTGTATTAATAATCATTTAAATAGTATCCATTTATGAGTATAATGGATAATGACAGTTTATTTCAATGGGGTTTTTCTTGGAGTTCTCTATAAAGTTATAGTTTTTCCTTTCGCAATTAATAAGTAATTAATAGAGATGATTTGAGATTATGTGAATATCCTGTTTTACATCAAACTTTCACTCACTAGTATTAACCTCCATTGATAATTTTCTAACTCCATTGTTCCTTAAATGTTTATTTGCATTCTAGAATGGAAGTGCTTTTCTTCTCCTCCCCTTGCATTTATGTAAGGATTCATGGATT
Organism: Rhinolophus hipposideros; assembly: GCF_964194185.1. Classification (NCBI taxonomy): domain Eukaryota; kingdom Metazoa; phylum Chordata; class Mammalia; order Chiroptera; family Rhinolophidae; genus Rhinolophus; species Rhinolophus hipposideros. Next base: position 65,617,016 of record NC_138050.1, read on the forward strand.
CTTGTTACTTAATGGGTTATGATTCATTGCCATTTATTTATTGTTGACTGGACAAAATAATTCTCCAGGTAGTCCACCACAAGAGGGTTTATTCGGGAAAGAAAAAGCAACAACACCATCAAAGCAGTGTGAAGATGCGCACCTCCAGCTGCGCACCTCTGGCTGGCCGCCCACATGCAAAACAGTGGCCTTTTCCAAAGATGGCCCCCCTATTTAAATAAATCCCTCTTCTGGAATTTGGAACCATTAAGTTTTAACAGGAAGTCAGGACTAGAGAGTAACAGGGAGCCCAGCTCCGCCCATAGACCTCCCAGTTCTATGGTTAGTCATCTTAAGACGCCAGTTTACTTTTATCATTACATTGATGCTCAGAGTATCCCAGATTTGTCTAGTGAGAACTCTTCAGACTGGCTTCTCTGTCCTTTGGACGTAGCCTCGTGATTTCTTGAGTACTTTCTTACTTTAAGATGCTTCAGGCCCATTTTGTACTTTCTCTGCCTGTTTTGTGTTGCTCTCATCCCTAGATAGTGATGCCATTGCTAAGAATGCTTGGGTCACTACTCACCTGGGCCACTACTACTTGCGGCCAGTCCTCACAGACATTTTCCCTTAGGATTCAGTGTTGTGGTTGGACTGGCCCTTGTGGTCCTTAAGAATGCAAGCCACATCTCAGCTATGATCAATAGGAAACTTTGAGAAAAGACAAAGTTTATTATTCACAGGTCCTTGAGGGTACAAGGCATGCCTGGGGCCCCACAGTGAGGTCCTGGGGAGCTGGAGGAGAGATTGAGAAGTGTGAGGACGTGCACCTGGGGTTCTGCCGTTCTTGAGGTTGAGAGTGGGGTGCCTACGATTTTGCAGGTTCACTCTTCATTGGTGTATTTAAAACCTAACAGTAGGAATTAAAGTGCAGGAAGGGAAAAGCAAGTGGTCAAATGGTTAGTTATCTAGGTCAAACAGTTTTCTGGAAAAGAAATACGGAATTTCGTAGGTGGGTGGCCAGGCTTGATCTAGTCCTGTAGCCTGCTATGTGTTTGAGTTGAATGTCTTTGAAGTGGATACCTCCGCAATCAAAAGCTTAATGTCAGGCACTTATATTACAACAAAAAAACTAATTGTCAGGTATGGATACTACTACACTGCCGCGACCTTGGAGTCAGTCATTTCTTCAAAGAGCCCTGGCTCCTTTACGGAAGACAAGTAGTAAACCAACATCTGGGCTCTGGAGTGTTCTTTGATAATGGTGTGGCATTGTTTTCAGGCCCTCCCAACAGACAGGGGAGGGGGAGGGGGAGGGGGAGGGGGAAGGAGAGAGAACATTATCTTAAAGTTTAATTTTTCCCATATCTGTATAATTAAAATGTAGACTTTATTTTTTCTCTTAATTTTTAATAGGTGGCTAAACCCCTTGTTTAAAATTGGTCACAAACGGAGATTAGAAGAAGATGATATGTATTCAGTGCTCCCGGGAGATCGCTCAAAGCATCTTGGAGAAGAGTTGCAAGGGTAAGCAACAGGCAGGAAGGAGGAGGGTAAGAAAGAAAGACCTTCTAAGTGTGTGGCTGATGGTTTGGCCTTCCTTTGGGCCCTTCTGGAGCCTGCCTCCCCTAACATTGCACATTCACCTCCCCTCGTTAGCCCACTTTGACAGCTGGGGGAAACCTGTGTTTCCTGTGCATTTGTGAGCGTGGAAGGAGCTCACTGCAATGGCCCTGGAAGCTGAGATCTGTCCCAGGAGGAGAAATTACTGGAGGGATGTCTGTACTCCTGTCTGCTCTCTTGGGCTGCTCATGGTGCTGTAAATCCAGCAGAGCTTGGCAGTAACTTGTTTCCTGAGACGGGGATTCTTTCCTTCCAGGCCTGTTTTTCAGATATTGCACCACACTTCTTGCAGGAGCCCTGCAAACAATTAGCCAGCATTTATGGGACAGCCATGAAATGCCCTGTAATAAACACTTATGTTTCACTCTGCCAGCTCGCCCGGGTTACCCTATGGCAGGGTGTGCTTTTCTTCACCGTGCTTTGTTTCTCATTGCAGGTACTGGGATAAAGAAGTTGTGAGAGCTGAGAAAGACTCACAGAAGCCTTCTTTAACAAAAGCAATTATAAAGTGTTACTGGAAACCCTATTTAGTTCTGGGAATTTTTACGTTTGTTGAGGTAAAAGCTTTTTTTTTCTTCTTTAAATTAGTTTCAGGTATACAAAACAATGTACTAGACATTTACACCCCTACAAAGTGATAACGCCCATTCCCCAATCTACTACCCCTCTGACATCTTATATAGCTGTTACAATTCCATTGACTCTATTCCCTATGCTGTACTCCACATCCTGTGACTATATATAAAATTATAGCTGACATTCAATATTGTTCAGCCTTAGCTTCACGTGTAAAGCACAGTGGTCAGTCATCTACACCGTCCATGAAATGGTCTTCCTAATAAGACAAGTGCCCATCTGATTCCCTACAAAATCTTTACAACATTATTGATTATATTCCCCAAACTTTCGTATCCCTGTGGTAATACTGTGGCTGCCAATTTGTGCTTTCTAATCCCCTCACCTTCTCCCTCATCCCCACTCCCCTCCCATCTAGCAACCATCAGTTTTTCTTCTGTATCTCTGAGACTATTTCTGTTTAGTTTGGTTGCTTACTCTGTTCTTTAGATTCCAGATATAAGTGAGATCATATGGTATTTGTCTTTCTCCGTCTGACTTATTTCACTTCACATAATGTTCTCTAGGTCCATTCATATCATTGCAAATGGTAGGATTTCATTCTTCTTTATGGCCGAGTAATACTCCATGTACCACAGTTTGTTAATCCAATTGTCTACTGATGGGCATTTCGATAATTTCCATGTTTTGGCTATTGTGAGTAGCACTGCAATAAACATAGGGGTGTATATATTTTTTAGAATTAGCATTTTTTATTTTTCTGGATAGATACCTCAGAGTGGAATTGCTGGGTCATAAGGTAGTTCCATCTTCAATTTTTTGAGATACCTTCATACTGATTCCCATAGTGGCTGCACCAATCTGCAATCCCACCAAGAGTACACTAGGGTTCCCTTTTCTCCACATCCTCACCTGCATTTATTGTTTGTTGATTTATTAATGATAGCCATTCTGACTGGAGTGAGGTGGTATCTTATTGTGGTTTTTATTTGCATTTCTTTAATGATTAATGAGGTTGAGCATTTTTTCATATGTCTGTTGGCCGTCTGTATGTCCTCTTCAGAAAAATGTCTTTTCGTGTCCTCTGCTCATTTTTAAATTGGATTGTTTTTTTTTTTGGTGTTGAGTTGAATGAATTTTTTAAATAAATTTTGCATATTAACCCCTCATCAGATGTGTTATTGACAAATATCTTCTTCCATTCAGTATGATGCCTTTTTGTTTTATTGATGGTTTCCTTTGCTGTGAAAAACCTTTTTAGTTTGATGTAATCCCATATGTGTATTTTTTCTTTTACTTCCCTTGCCCGACGGGATATATCAGTGAAAATATTACTAAGGGAATGTCTGCAAATTTACTTCTTACATTTTCTATAGGAGTTTTATGGTTTCAGATCTTACATTTAAGTCTATAATCCATTTTGAATTCATTCTCATTCATGGCGTAAGGAGGTGGTCCAGCTTCATTTTTTTTTGCATGTGTCTGTCCAATTTTTCCCATCACCATTTATTGAATAGACTGTCTTTACCCCAATGCAAATTCTTGCTTCCCTTGTCGTAGATTAAATGACCATATAGGTATGGATTGATTTCTAGGCTCTCTATTCTATTCCATTGATCTTTGTGTCTGCTTTTATGCCAGTACCGTGCTGCTTTGATTGCTATAGCCCTGTAGTATGATTTGATGTCAGGTAGCATAATAACTCCCACTTTGTTCTTATTTCTCAAGATTGCCATGGATATTCAGGGTCTTTTATGGTTCCATATAAATTTTAGGATTATGTGCTCTATTTCCATGAAAAATTTAATTAGTAGTTTGATATTGTGTTGAATATATATTGCCTTAGGTAGTATGGACATTTTAACTATATTAATTCTTCTGTCCATGAGCATTATATGTGTTTCCGTTTATTTGTATCTTCTTTAATTTCTCTCTTCAGTGTCTTGTAATTTTCTGAGTACAGATCTTTCACTTCTTTGGTTAAATTTATTCCTAAATATTTTATTGTTTTAGCAGCAATTGTAAGTGAGATTGTTTTCTTATTTTCTCTTTTTGATAGTTTATTATTGGTGTATACAAATGCAACTGATTTCTGAATATTAATTTTGTATCCTGCTACAATATTAATTTTGTATCCTGCTAAATTCATTTATCAGTTCTAATAGTTTTTTGGTGGAGTCTTTGGTGTTCTCTCTATATAGTATCATGTCATCTGCATGTAATGACAATTTACTTCCTCCTTTCCAATTTGGATGCCTTTTATTGCTTTGTCTTGTCTGATTGCTGTGGCTAGAACTTCCAGAACTATGTTGAATAAAAGCGGTGAATGTAGGCAGTCTTGTCTTGTTCCTGATCTTCAGGGGAATGGTTTTAGCTTTTCCCCATTGAAAATGATGTTAGCTGTGGGTTTATCACAAATGGCCTTTATTATGTTGAGATATGATCTCTCTATTCCCAATTTGCTAAGAGTCTTTATCATAAATTGCTACTGGATTTTGTCAAATGCTTTTTCTGCATCTATTGATATGACCATATGATTTTTAGTTTTCATTTTATTAATGTGTGTCATGTTAATTGGTTTGCGGATATCGAATCAACCTTGCACACCAGGAATAAATCACACTTGATCCTGGTGTATGATCTTTTTAATGTATTGCTGAATTTGGTTTGCTAGTATTTTGTTGAGGATTTTTGCGTCTGTGTTTATTAGGGATATTGGCCTATAGTTTCCTTTTTTTGTAATGTCTTTGTCTGTTTTTGGGGTCAGTTTGATAGTGGCCTCGTAGAAAGAGTTTGGGAGCCTTCCCTCTTTTTAGATTTTTTTTGGACTAGTTTGAAGAGAATAGGTGATAATTCTTTTTTGAATGTTTGGTAAAATTCACCTGTAACGCCATCTGGTCCAGGGCTTTTGTTTGTTGGGAACTTGTTTACTGATTCAATTTCACTAGGAGTAATCGGTGTGTTCAGATTTTCCATTTCTTCTTGATTCAGCCTTGGAAGGTTGTATGTTTCCAGAAAATTATCCATTTCTTCTACATTATCTTATTTGTTGGCGTATAGTTGCTTGTAGTATTGTCTTAAAATATTTTGTATTTCTATGGTGTCTGTTGTCACTTCTCCTCTTTCGTTTCTGATTTTATTAATTTGGGTAGTCTCTTTTTCTTGATGAGTCTGGCTAAAGGTTTATCAATTTTGTTTACCTTTTCAAAAAAACTGCTCTTGGCTTCATTGATCTTTTGTATTTTTTTTTTTTTTTTTGGTCTCTATTTTGTTATTTCTGCACTGATGTTTATTATTTCCTTCCTTGTACTCCCTTTGTGCTTATTTTGTTATTCTTTTTCCAGTTCCCTTAGGTGTAATGATAGTCTGCTGATTTGAGATTTTTCTAGTTTCTTTAGGGAGGCCTGCATTGCTATGCATTTCCCTGTTAGGACTGCTTTTGCTGCATCCCATAGATTTTGGGTCGTTTTCATTTTCGTTTGTCTCGAGGTATCTTTTAATTTCTTCCTTGAGCTCATTGTTGACCCATTCATTATTTAGTAACATTTTATTCAGCCTCCATGTATTTGTGTGTTTCCCAATTTTTTTCTTGTAACTGATTTCTAATTTCATAGCACTGTAGTTGGAGAAGATGCTTGATATAATTTCAGTTTTCGTAAATTTACTGAGAGTTGTTTTGTGGCCTAACATGTGGTCCTCTTGGAAAATGTACCCTGTGTGCTTGAGAAGAATGTGTATTCTGCAGCTTTGGGGTGAAATGCTCTAAAACATATCAATTAAATCCAACTGGTCTAATGTGTCATTTAAGGCCACTGATGCCATATTGATTTTCAGTCTGGAGGATTTGTCTTTGTCAGTGGTGTGTTGAAGTCCCCTACTATGATAGTGTTACTGTTGATCTCTGTGTTTATATCAGTCAATATCTATTTTATATGTTTAGGTGCTCCTATGTGGGGTGCATAGATGTTTACCATGGTATGTCCTCTTTTGGGATCTATCCCTTTATTATTATGTAATACCCTTCTTCGTCTTTTATTATAGTCTTCATTTTAAAGTCTATTTTGTCCAATATAAGTATTGCTATTCCAACTTTTTTCTCATTTCCATTTGCATGAGATATCTTTTTCCATTCCTTTACTTTCAGCCTGTGTGTGTCTGTTGATCTGAGCTGAGTCTCTTATATACAGCATATGCATTGGGTCTTGTTTTCTTATCCACTAAGCCACCTTATATCTTTTGATTTGAGCATTTACTCCACTTACATTTAAAGTGAGTATTGGTAGGTACATAGTTATTGTCATTTTGTTTTTTGTACTTCTGGTCTTTGTTAGTTTGTTTTCATCTTTCTTCTGCTTAAAGAAGCCTTTTTAACATTTCTTGCAATAATGGTTTGGTGGTAATGAATTCCTTTAGCTTATTTTCCGGGAAGCTCTTTATCTCTCCTTCAATTTTAAATGATAGCCTTGATGGGTAAAGCAATCTAGGTTGTAGGCCTTTGTTTTTCATCACTTTGAATATTTTCTGCCACTCCCGTCTGGCCTGCAAAGCTTCTGTAGGAAAGTCAGCTGATAGTCTTATGGGAACTCCCTTGTAAGTAACTCACTGTCTATCTCTTGGTGCTTTTAGGATTTTCTCTTTGTCTTTAACCTTTGCCATTTTAACTGTGATGTGTCTTGGTGTGGACCTGTTTGGTTTCATCTTGTTTGGAGCTCTCCGCACTTCTTAGGCTTGTATGTCGATTTCCTTCACCAGGTTAGGGAAGTTTTCGATCATTATTTCTTCAAATATGTTCTCGATCCCTTGCTCCCTCTCTTCTACTTTTGGTATTCCTATGATGTGAATGTTGTTGCACTTGATGTTGTCCCACAGGTCATTTAAACTATTTTCATTTGTTTTTATTCTTTTTTCTTTTTGTTGTTCTGAGTGGGTGGATAGTCTACTTTGTCTTCTAAATCACTGATTCGATCCTCCGCTTCATCTAATCTGGTGATTCCTTCTAGTGTATTCTTCACTACAGTTATTGTATTCTTTATTTCTGACTTCGTTGATTTGAATGGTTTCTATATCCTTCTTTATGCTTGCTGTCTCTTTGTTGAAATTCTCACTAAGTTCCTTCATCATTCTCATCAACATTATTTTAAACTCTGTATCTGGTAGTGTGATTGCTTCCATTTCATTTAGTCCCACTTGTGGAGGTTTCTTCTGTTCTTTTATTTGGGACGTGTTTCTTTGTTTCTTCATTCTACCTGTCACTTTTTGTTTGTTTCTATTGTATTAGGTAGATCACCTATGTCTCTCTGTCTTCGCTGGTTGACTTTATGTAGTAGGTGACTAGCTCAGTTTCCCTAACCTGGTTCCCTGCTGAGAGCTGGTATCTCTGTGAAGCTTGGAGTGGATGTGCTTGTGCTCAACAAGGATGAGCACCCAGGTCAGTCAGTAGTGTTGGGGGCAGGTCTCCTGTTCCGATGTCTGAACACACTTTCCCATTCTCAGGGTGTACACCAGGTGTACATCAGGTACACTCAGGGGTATAATGGCGACAGCTGGGTGTAACCAGACACTGCTGGTAACAGACAAATCAGATGTGAGGTGGAGGTGGGCTTTTTCCCAGGAAGGTACTTGCTTGCTCGTACTGTGTTCAGGCCAGTATCTTGGTGGTTTATGGTATAAAATTAGACAATGGCCTAGGTTCCCTGGATGAGCATATCATGCTCACTCTAACTTTGTGTCTTTAAGATGGCATAACTCTTAGTTCTAATGCATTGAAGTTCAGGGACCTCTAAGGGTCATTAGGGCTCAACTGGAAGTAAACCTTGACTTTTTTTTCTGGCAGCCAAAAGAAGCCTGAAATCCAACACAATTACTCTTGTTTTCCTAGGCTTGCCTGTTGACACTGCTGTTTTGGAGAAGTTAGAGAGAAATGATTTCTTAGGGTAAAATTAGTAAGGATCTGTTACATTTCAATCATTTTAGGTGGTTTTTTGGGTTTTCAGTCGTTAAAACTAGTCACTGAGTTAGATGGGATGAAGTTAGTTTAGTGATTGGGCAGCTTCCCATTTTGTGATCTTATATCTATGCTGCTTATTGGTATATGTATTTTAGATAGTAGAAGATCTGATTTCAACCTAGGATTTTCTAAAAAGCTCAGGTTCGTGGATTATCCGTGATTTCCAAGCAGTGTTCTGTTACCAACCAAAGTGTGGGCAGGGGCTTCCCTGGGCATTCCTGGCAGCACCAGCCGGAAGAGGCAAGGTGACAGCAGTCTAGAGCGAGGCTTTTGAGATTGAGATTTCAAAGTAGTGAAAATCTCTGTCCTATGAAAATTGAGGAATGATTGTCATGCTGGGAGAAACAAGTACCAGGCTGGTGATGAATGCCGTGCTCATACAGGCCAACACTAATTGGAAGGGAACAGCCAATAAGTTCCCAGCACGCCTGGCTGCTGTGTGCTCCTCCACAGGGACTGTGGGGGAAGGGGCGGGGGACAAGTCTGCCTGCCCAGAGCCCTCAGGGTGGAGAGGAAGAGCCTCAAGCCTCTTGAAGGGCCAAACATTGACAGAAGCCACCTTGCCAGTTGTAGGGCCTTTTCTTTGAGATGAGGTGCCTGTCTGCTGATGTTAGTGGGGTGTACCCATTGAGCCTATGTGGGTTTTCCAGGCCCTTTTGACGGGGGAGGAGTGGACTGGGGTTAGGTCCTATTCCAGTGGCCGTTAGAAATGGCCCAGGTGGCTGCCAGCCCTGTCCAGTGACTTGGCCTTTGTCTGAGGCTACTTTTGCTGATTGTCTTTGGTCCATGGGAGGCGGTAGGAAGGCAAATGTTTGTGTAAATCTTCATGTTGGAACTCAGCTGATGAGCAAGAAGTAAACAGACAAAACTCGCTGAATAGAGTTTGTGCCTTGATTTAGGTCTGATTCCTGTAGAGCTGTACTGGGCCTTTGTTTTTATTTCCCAGCTCTTTCTTCCAAGTGTCCCTCACTTCCGCTCAACCCAGGAGGCTGAGGAGTGGCTGCTGAAGAAACTGGGCTAGGAGCAACCACTGAGGACTACACAGCAAAGGAGAGCTGGAGGAAGCATCTAGGAAAGTGTGCAGGAGACCTGCAGAGCAGACCTGCTGGTTCTCAGCACGTAAATGAGTGTAGTAATAGCAACAGTGATGACTGAGCCATCAACAAGGGTAATGCTTCTCAGTCCATTTGCTTTAAGAAGTTCAGGAATTAGGTGGCTCATTTTAAAAGGATCGCATACATAATGGTTAAAAAAAATTCTGCTTAGAAGTGAAACTTCTAATTACTGTCTAGAAAAGTTGGCTTTTAGGAATGACGTCTGTCAAGATTTTTTGTTCCATGATCTCCTGTAAATAGCAATGAGCTTCCAAACCCTTTGTGAAACCAGCCTCTGCCATTAAGAATGGAATATGTTTCTTCCCAGAACTTCTGAATAATAAAAGCGATCATAGCTTAAGCTTATTTTCATGCTGGTGTCTTCTGAGCACTTTTTGCTGTCATAGCTACCGTGTTTCCCTGAAAATAAGACCTAGCCAGATAATCAGCTCTAATGCGTCTTTTGGAGCAAAAATTAATGCAAGACCTGGTCTTGTCTTATGTTATATCTGGTATATATTATATTATACCCAGTCTTACATTATATTATATAAGACCAGGTCTTATAGTATATTATAGTATATTATATAAGACGCGGTCTTATAGTAAAATAAGACCTGGTCTTATATTAATTTTTGCTCCAAGAGACGTATTAGAGCTGATTGTCTGGCTAGGTCCTATTTTCGGGGAAACACCGTAGTTTAGCTGTCCCAGGACTTGAGACAAGGCAGGTGTTTCCAAGGATAAGGGTGTGACAGGCTTAGGGTCATGTGGCTTGCAAGTGGCACACCTGTTTTCTGAAGCAAAACATTTTGATTCCTACTTGGCATTCTGTCCTGATGCTTTGTCTCCTGCCACAGCCCCCACTGACTGGTCAGAGAGCCAAGAGTAGGTGTTTTTTTCTATCAACAGCTCTGTGCTCCTCTGTCAACTGCTTCATGCAGTGTTTTTTGTTTTCCTATATGTTTTTAAGAACATTTCAAAAATACAAAAATAGAATAGGATTGAAGGGTAGCAGAGTATGCCACCTCGGAATATGCATCTTTGGTATAAAGATTATTTTGAGCTGACTGTTTTTGAGAAAGGGTAGACACTGGAGAAGCTCTGAAAACAGCAGAAGTTAACTCTTCCGATAAGGGACATTTGCGTTCATAAAGAAAATCTCCATTTGTAAGTGTCCCGGTCTCTGTACCAAGAGAAGAAGGGTTTTAAATCACTAGTGAATCTTATCAATGGAGAAGTCTTTCAGAAGACTTAAATCTGCACAACAAACCGCACCCTTCTTTACCCTGCTTTTCCTACTAAACCAGTAGTTTGTAGGGTGGAGTGGCCATTTGTCAGGGAGGGGCAAGTTTTTGTGTCTCTTTGCTGGGAAGAAAAATACTTTCTTATTCAGGAGGTAAGCCCAGTGACTCCCAACTCATTGATATAGGAGTTTTAATTTTTGCCTTGGGTTGTAGCAAGCGCTTGCAATGTGTGACCAATCAAGAGCCACTGATGATGACGTTATTTTTTAGCTTGGCTTCTGTCGTGCTTAATTTTTGACTCCAAGGAGGCAGTACTTCTGGGCACATCCCAGCTTTGAGGGGGTGGAGACATATTAAAGCAACACCCCTTGGGCCCGAGAACTTCCCAAGCCTGGTTCCTTTAATACTTTAATAAAACTTCCTTTTTAATATTCCAAAAGAAGCTGGACTCTGTTCTCTTGATCAACTGACATGTTGAATTTGGGTTGGGAAAGATTGGAAGGTCTTCCCTTTTGATCTGTGTTTCTGCCAATATCTCATAAAGGCTCTCAAAGCAGAAGAAGGTGGCAAGAGTGTGCGTCTTGTAAATTCTTGACTTTCTTTTGGGCTGGGACATTGAGAGGACAGAGGAAACGGGCTATTCATATGTAAGCAAATTCCTTACCCTTCTTTTGCCACTGTTTTCCTTATTCTCTTAGGCCAAGACTTATTGGATATGTTGCCAAATGCATTCTAAAGCACTGGTTGTAATAGTTATTAGCATCCACAGTCTACCAAGCAGCATGTACTAAAGCTCTGTTGTCTTTGAACTAACTTACAATTTTGGCTTCAAGTTAAAACTACTATGTAGTTGTCATAAAGAAGAATTAGTTCTATTTTTTTTCTGTTAGGTCAGTGAGGAATATAGCACTTGATCATAATGTCTTTTTTTATATGCTAATAATGAAAGTGACGCTGTGTCAAGGAAAACTGGTAAACTGGTCTGGCTTTTATTTCTAATGTAGGCTTGCTTTTTTTTTTTTTTTTTTTAGGAAGGCATCAAAGTAATCCAGCCCATATTTTTGGGAAAGATTATTGCTTATTTTGAAAACTATGATCCCAATGATTCTGCGGCTCTGCACGAAGCCTATGTCTATGCCACGATACTGACTGCTTGCACGCTTCTTTTCGCCTTACTGCACCATCTCTACTTCTATCACGTCCAGTGTGCTGGGATGAAGTTAAGAGTAGCCATGTGCCATATGATTTACCGGAAGGTAAGTGTCACTTGGTATCAAAGTGGGCACCTCACCTGAAGCATCAGAAACCTTTCCAGAAAATTCTACGTTACCTAATAGTTTTATAAATAGAACTATTTAAACTTTACCAGAGAAGCTTGCTATTTGCATCAGGCTAATTTTTTTTTTTCTCTTTAAGCAAACTTTACCAATATATAATGAGTTTTCTATTGAGATCATGTTAAGGCGGCCTTTGATAACATTTGGCCACAGGCCGTTGCAAAATACTAAATTTATATTGGAATTGAATTAAAACATAAGTATCAAAAAATAAGTATCAAATTGATTTAGGCATGAAAAATTTTCAGTGTTATCATGCCTAAATCTGATAGGTATATTTATAGAAGTTTTGTTGGTTGTTCATTGAAACCTTAATGTACATCAAAGTTGTGTTTAAAAGTGACCTTCAGAGATTGGATCTATAAAACTAAATCTAGGAGAAAGGATTGTCTTTGAGAAAGGGAATGATGATAATTTTTAAATGAACCATTTAATTATGTTACACATAATTTTGTTAACTAAAGGAAAATATAAATGGAAGCCAAATACATTCACTCACTATATTCTATAGTTATGGTTATTTTTAATAATATTAAAAAATTGGATAGTTGGGATAAAGCTTTAAGTTTTACATTGTTTTTAGTAATTTTAGAGAGAACTTATGGCTTTGTCTATTGTATGTTGCTTTTCATTCAAGTTATACAATACCGTGTTTCCCCAAAAATAAGACCTAGCTGGACCATCAGCTCTAGTGCATCTTTTGGAGCAAAAATTAATATAAGACCCAGTCTTATTTTACTATAATATAAGACCGGGGTCTTACCTAACATAATATAAGACCGGGTCTTGTATTAATTTTTTCTCCAAAAGATGCACTAGAGCTGATGGTCTGGCTAGGTCTTAAATTCGGGGAAACACGGTACTTCCTTTTCCTTTAGTGTGCAAGATAGCAATTGTAGTGATAAGACTGATTTGATAGGTTCATTGTTTTCGTATTGAGAAATGCCATGCAATTATCCCCTATTTTACCGTGTTCTTAACTACTAATAAAAGGAGTAAGGATTTCAAGCGTTTTTACAAAGTAGTTGCCACATGTATACCCTGTTTCCCCAAAAATAAGACCTACCTGGACAATCAGCTCTACTGCGTCTTTTGGAGCAAAAATTAATACAAGACCCTGCTGTTATATTCTATTCTATTCTATTCTATTATATTCTATTCGTTACATTGCATTACATTATATTTTGCATATCATATCATATCATCACATATCATCATATCATATCATATCCTGGCCTGATATTAAAGTAAAATAAGACCAAGTCTTATATTAATTTTTGCTCCAAAAGACGCATTAGAGGTGATTGTCCGGCTAGGTGTTATTTTTGGGCAAACATGGTAGCAGTCAGGAGCTGAAGAGCTCTTTATAAACTTGATCCTGGATATCTCTTTGCCTTGGGCTGTTTGCTTTAAAACAAACAACAACAAAAACCTCTCATTTAATTGTATTGTATACCTGAAATTTGCTAAGAGAGCAGATCTTAACTGTTCCCAACACATACTCAATATACACACACACACACACACACACACACACACACACACACGTGAAGAGATGGATATGATAATTAGCTTGACTATGGTAATCATTTCCCAATATATATGTATATCAAAATGCCATGTTGTATACCTTAAATATTTACTATTTTTATTAAAACAGTAAAAATCCTCATTGAAAGGGAAAACCCAACACTTTAAGTATTGTTCTTGTAACTATTGCTACTTAGGTAGAGTGTCTATTTCTTGTGAATCCTTTTTTTGTACAATGCAAGATGGCCTTCTCCACATCTTCCTTTGAGCAGAGTCTTATTAATCTTGGAACTGTGTGAATTCTGGCGGTCTGGCATCTCACCGTCTGGGTGGGCTACAATTTGTAAGCCCGATTTCCTCTTCTGTGACATGGTAGAAATGCCTGTACTCTCAGTCAGTGGACCTTTGTTGTTTTTGTTATTGTCTTCATCATCAACATTTTTGTTATTCTGTTGTACTCCCTTCTGCCATGTAGGAGAAGAATACTCAGATTTCTCTATGTATTAGCGAGATTTTTATATCTCCAGATCATGTTTATCTCCCATAAATAAATAGGAAATTTTGCTAGCACTCCACTCTGAAATCCTTGAACAAGGTGGTCAGATTTGAGGTGACAGTTCAGGTAAAGCTCTTTGCAGCTCAGGTGAGTTACTGTCCACCTGTTTTTCTTCCTCTTCTCACCAACGCTTTGGAACGTTGCCTTTGGGAAATCTGATCTGACTTGGCACATGTAAACATCTCCCAAAGGTATTAATTTGCCACTTGATTAGCTTTAAATAATTGACCCTTTATGAAGTCAAGAATTGCTTGGGTTAAACCATAGGTGTAACCTGAAATTCCAGAAACGTGGGAAAGACAGATTTCCTCATGCATTGCCTTGTATCTAGAATCCTGCTGAGGTGAAGAAATAAGGTACTTCTTTATCACAGGTAGGCTGATTCCTTAGGGCAAAAGCTGGCGCCGCAGTGTAGCTCTGAATGTCCCCTCTGTGAACATATGCAGTTTATGCTCATGCCCCAACCTCCAATTTCCTGTCCTGGGAGAAAATCAGGTTGGGTGTTATAAATGGAATGATGGCTAAGCTCATGGTCGTAGTTTGTAATATTGAATGACCTTGTGGGATGTATCCTAAATAAAAATGACTTGTCATTTGTTTACCTTTGCACAGCTTTGATAAAATTACTTTTGGCTTTTGATCATTTTTTTTAATTGCAAAATATGGATAACATAAAATTTTACCATTTTAACTCTTTTTAAGTGTGCCATTCAGTGGCATTGAGGGCATTCACGTTGTTGTGAATGCATCTCCAGAACGTTTTCATCTTCCCAAACTGAAACTGTACCCATTACACAACAGCTCCCTGGTCCCTGGCTCCTCACAAGCATTACATTTCCACTTCCTGTCTATGAATTTGCTTACCATGGGTACCTTCTACAAGTGGAATCACACATTATTTGTCATTTTGTATCTGGCGTATGAAGTGTGACAGTTAAGTTCGCGAACTCCCCCTAGAAAAAGTGCTACATACCTCATTGCTGAATATCACTATGGTCACCTTCAAAGTGCTCCCCTTGGGAAGCTATGCACTGATTACAGCCCCTACTCCACCCTTCAAAGCAATTTTGGAACTCTTTTTCTGGAATGGCCATCAGAGCTGTTGTGTTACCCTTGATGTCCTGAATGTCATCAAAATGTCTTTCTTTCAATATTTCCTTTATCTTTGGGGGCGAGATCAGGTAAGTAGGGAGGGTGTTGCAATACAGTTATTTGTTTACTGGCTAAAAACTCTCTCTCAGACAGTGCTGTGTGAGCTGATGCATTGTTGTGATGTAAGAGCCATGAATTGTTGGTGAAAAGTTTAGGTCGTTTTTGTCTTAACTTTTTCACATGGCCTTTTCAGCACATCTAAATAGTAAACTTGGTTAACTGTTTGTCCAGTTGGTACAAGTTCATAATAAATAATCCATCTGATATCAAAAAAGGTTAGCAACATCGTTTTGATTCTTGATTTAGACTGACGAAATTTTTTTGGTCGTGGAGAATTGGCTGACTTCCATTGTGCACTTGGACACTTTGTTTCAGGGTCATATTGGTACACCCATGTTTCATCACTAGTGTGATAACATAGGCCAAAACATCATCTTACCTCTTCAAAACGTCTTGGCAAACTTTGACTCTCCTTTGCTTTTTTCATCAGTGAGTTCCTTTGGGACCATTTTTGTACACACCTTTCTCATGCCAAGATTTTCCTAACTGTTTTGCTATCAATGTTTACTTGGCTTGCTATGCTTCTCACAGTTAGCTGACAGTTTGGTGCACAATGCGATGAAGTTTTGCAATGTTTTCGTCACTTCTGCTTGTTACTGGCTGCCCTGACCTCTCTTCATCAGTGACACATTCTCTCCCCTCAGAAAAATGTTTAATCCATTTGTACACTGCCATTTTCTTCACGGCATTGGCCCCATAAACTTGGACTAACTTGTCCCTGATTTCACTTCTACTGTTGCCAAAGTTTAATGAGAAATTACTCTTAGTTTGTTGCTCTAATTCTCAAGCTCAGACATTCTTTTGATGGCAACAAAAACACACAATAATAATGAATGCCTCTTAGCAAGACACCACCACACTTTGACACGAACACAGCTGTGAGACACTGATATGTCAAGGTTATGAAACCTTACTGAGCTGTTTGTACAGTGCTGCCAATGTAAACGCATGGTGGCAAGTTCAATTGTCAGACCTTGTATGTCATACCGCATAAGGTCTTCAAGGTTCATCCGTATTGTAGCATGTGTTAGAATTTATCTCCTTTTTAAGGCTTGAATAGTAGTCCGCTGTAGATAGATACCATATATTGTTTATCCATTCTGCCTTTTGGCTATTGTGAGTCATGCTACTATGAACAAATCGCTCTTGAAGTTCGTGCTTTCAGTTCTTTTGGGTAAACCTCCAAAAGTGGAATTGCTGGAATACACGGTAATTTTTTGAGAGATTGCCATATTGTCTTTCACAGTGGCTATATCATTTTACATTCTCACTAACTAGATTACTGGTTTTTCTGTTTAACTTGAGGACTAAAGGAAGAGTTTTTATGAAGTATGACATTTTGTTTGAATCAGTGATTCCAGTTGGCAGTCTCTTCAAACAGTTGATGTTCTCTTCAGGTTCCTCAAATATTTAGGGCATTTTTCAGAACATTTTACCAAATAAAGGTATTGTGCAACATAGGCTGTTTTTTTTTTTTTTTTTTTGTAAAAGTCAACAGATTTGCATTAAGAACACAAGGTCCTCACGTAATAGTGTTTTGAACATTATACTTACTCATTTAAAAACATCATATTCCTAGCATGGGTTGCTTTAACGGGACCAGTGGCTTACTTCTTGTCCTTATTCTTGTCTGGGACACAGAAAAAGGAGGATATGTCCAGCTTCAAATCTCAAGGGGGCTATTTCACTAGTTTAGAGCACAGGAGGTGGGGCCAGGCTGATGGAAGATGGTAGCTTCAGGTAAGGTGAGCCTGGACTGACGATAGCTGACAGTCTCCAGTCTCGTCATTGGTGGGAGTAGATCTCCCATCTGTTAACCCTGACCTTGGCTTTGGGCCTTGGGTGGAAGTGAGCTTGAATGTTACCGGTCTCTAGAGCTGGATGACGATCTCAGTAATCAGGATGGTCTTGTCAAATGTCCCAGAGATTTTTTTGCATACAAAATGCATACAACACAGATTTTCCCTTAAGACCTTTAGCCTAATCTTAGGCTCTTAGTTTCCTGACTTTGTGTCCAGTTCGAAGAACTGTGGCGGTTCCCATAGTGGATCCTGATAATAGATTGGCTTGCTCTGAATGTGAGGTAAAGCCAGAGCAGTCAGTGCCTGAGCTCATGGATGCTGTTCTCTGCTACTTGTTTCCTTGCACAGTCGGATCAGTTTGGCCAAACTTCTTATTCTGGCTAAAAGGTCTTTATTCCCTTTCGCGTTATCTAAAAGATAGTGTGGGGGAGAGTATTTGTGTTTGTTTATTAATTCAGGTTCTAAGATGAATGGGTTCCCTGCGAACATTTTAGTTTCCTTTTATCCTTTATTGTAGATCTGCCTTACAAACATTTATGTATAGTCAATCCTCATGTATTTGTAACCCCGAGAATCAATACTTGAGGCTCTTTTGTGGTCATCTGTGGGTGTGCCCACAGAGGCTGCCATTTTGAGTCACCTGACATGCATATTCCCAGCTGGGATTGAACGAGATGACACTCTGCCTTGTTCCAGCTCTCACTGTGTGAGTGGGTGTCCTTTTCATGGTCTACTTAGTGCCTGTTTTCTGCATTTTTGTGCTTTTTGCTGGTAATTTTGCTGTTGAAAACGGCCTCACACAGAGTGCTGAAGTGCTGTCTAGTGTTCCTCGAAGGCTGTGATGTACGTTATGGAGAAAATATGTGCGTTAGATAAGCTTGGTTCAGGTATGAGTTTCTGTGAGTCTAGCGTTAATCAGTAATCGATATTGAATAAGTTGTCTTTAAACAGAAACAAGGTTATTATGTGTGTATTGACCAGCTGATGAAAACGTTGTTACCAAATGTCTGGTGGCAACCTAGCCCTGTATTTCCCCTCGGAGCAATTAGTAGTCACTCATTTATGTTCACCATAACTTCATAGAACCTAACTACCGCGAATATGAGAATAGACTGCTGATATTTATGCAATACATCTCAAGGGATGACTTATAGATCAATATCCTGTTTAGAGAAATATCTTTACTTACCGTAAGTGTATTTTTAATCATTTAAGTTATGTACAGATGGCCCCAATTTATGATGTTTCGACTTAACAATTTTTTGACTTTATGATGGTGCGAAAGCAATACGAATTCAGAAGATGTACTTGGAAGTTTGAATTTTGATCTTCCCCAGGGCGAGCGAAATGCCGTATCATACTCTTTATGATACTGGGCAGCGGCAGCAAGCAGCTCCCAGTCAGCCAGAAGATCACGAGGCAAACAACCAATCCTCTATAGTGTGCTGTGTTGCCAGTGGTTTGGGGGTATTGTGTTTTGTGTTTTCTTATTCTGTCATGTCTACAGAATGCCCATCGGTGTCTCCTGATTCTGGTGAGTAGAAGAGGAAGGCAATTACTCTTTAAGGAGACAAGATAATTGCCCAACTGTAGGCTAGTGTAAATGTTCCAAGAACATCTAAGCTATGATGTTTGGTAAGTTAGGCACAGTAAATGCATTTTTGACTAATTATTTTTTTCAACTTACCATAGGTTTATTGGGATGTAACACCATCGTAAGGAGCATCTGTAGTTCTAATTTTAGAATTCTAATTTGGAGGAAAATGCATTCTCCTTGTGTCTACACCATTTAGATTTCATATTTTTAGGATTCTTTGTCGTTCTGAGTGAAGGACTCTTCCCCTCTCCTTTAATTCTTTCTCTTAAGACCCGTCTTCTCTTGACCATTTTACTTCTCCTTTCCAGACAGTTCTCCAGCTCAGTTACATTTTAAGATCATTCTCAAGACAGCAGGCATCCTTTATCACAGACTGAGAAGGAAGTAGAAGGAGCCCTTCCAGGATGTAGAGAGAGGCTAAGCTTGCTGACTTCTCCTGAGCGATGTCTGCTGCTCTCTGCAGTAAATGGAGCCTCAGTGTAAACATTTTCTGCATGGCGTGTGCACATTGTGAGAAGGCAAGGGTTTATTTTACCTCCCTTCCGTCCCTTCATCTCCACCCCACCCCCTCCCCCTTCATCTCTCTTGGAATTATCTTTGTGGATTGTAGAAAGGCAATTCATTGAAAGTTTTGTTTGCTTCTCAGCCATATGATGTTATGTTGATAGTTCTCAAACAGAACTTTATTTTTATTTAAAACTTATTTTATTGCAGTGTAGACTCTATTGCTTTATATTTAGGTTGGACAATATGAAATTTCAGATATTCAACGGATTTGGGCTTACGAGACCAATCCAATATTTTGCCTATTAGTCTGTGGTTATGTTTCCTTTTTGAAAATGTCGAGGAACTAGCATCTTGAGAGTATTGTCACAATGAAACTGTGTGGTATTTATGGAAATACAGTGTCTCCCAGGAAGCATGTGATACTTTGGTTGGACTTCCTCTTCCAATGGTATTTTCTGACTTTCTGACAAAATTAGAATGAAGTAGCAATACATCTTATACTGTTTAACACTTTAAAATCTTTCTTTTAAATACATGTTTATTTCTCCATATTTCTGTTTTATTTCTGACATAAACTTGAATTTTTATGAAACTGCAGTTAGTGAAAGTTGATTTCATCCAGGGGCAATTTGTCAATGTTTTAGTTTGCTAGGGAGGGAATGAGAGGAGCCATTGAGTGCAAGTTTAATCCTCTGTAGTTAGGAGCTGGAGTAACAACGTAATTTAAGGAAGGAGAGGTTTAGGTTTCTTCAAAAAGGAAATTGCTGCTGCTGGAGAGTTATGAGTATCCATTGCATTCTGCCATCTGGTAATTTTATCTGCTCTCCGGGAATGGGTGAGGTGCAAACTGGAAGGGAACGATTGAGCTCAGTGGTTTCCAAACTGTGCTGCACATCAGATTCCTGTGGGGGAATCTTGAAAACAACATTGATGCATGGCCCCTTGAGTTTTGGAAGATGCCAGATAATACAAATGGGCCTCAGATATATGTTCAGCTTAATTTTATTTTATGCTTTATCTCTCAAGACCTTCCAATACATAGGGGTAAGCCTATGGGTTGCAAGTTTAACCCTTCTCAGTGGTGAATAACCCTTTAGAAATTGCAGGTGTAAACCTTAAGCATGGTAACCTTTCATCAGTCCCTAGTGCCTTAGAATCTGGGCTGGGAATCTCACATGCACTGCGTGCTCAGGTGTCAGTCAGGTACATGGGGACTTCATAGAAGACACTGTGGCCGGTCGCATAGGGAAGAGTCAAACCATGTGGCCTGTGAAAGGGTAAGACAAGTCAGTGCAGTGACAAAACTGTATACAAACTGTGGACATGATATTTTAACTGTACAAATATGTGTAGCTAGACAAAGACTGTAAGAGAATCTTCAAAAATGATATTTGCCATTTTATAATGCTGAAGTTGGAATATTTCCATAGACTCTGAAGGCATTTGGACCCGAGTGCAAATTGGATTTTGCCCCATTTGCTAAACTGTAAAATCTTTAGAGAAGTGAATTCACTTCTCAGTGCCTCAGTTTCCTGATCTTTAAACTCGGGATAAAGAATATCTGCTTTATGGCATTGTTAGTACTGGATAAAATAATTCTTACAAAGAACGTGGTACAGAAGACATTTATTAAATTTAGGAAGATGGAGGGGTCCCAAACATAAGGCCCTGTGTTTGGACTGCTTTTGTGTGGATCTTAGTTTTCTTTCTACCTATTTGCCTTAAGCAAACAGCTCTAAGTTTAAATTCCCTCATTTGTAAAACGAAGATAATAGCACCCAACTCTTGTGTTTGTGGTGAGGATGACATGATTCCGTCTCTGTGAAGCATTTAGCATAGTGCCTGGCATTGAGTTCCTGTTGAAATGTTCTGACTATCTTGATTTTTGGTGCTTCGTCACAGAAGGCTCACATACACGTAATTAGGTGAAACGGCAGCATGGATGCCAAGAAGCGCACGAGTGTACGGAGTTCATGGTTTAGGAAAGGGTCCCACTGATTGGTGGAGGTGTATGTGGTAGGGAGGGCATGACATGCCTTGAACAATGTAGAGATGGAAAAGCAAAAAGGGTTTATTCAGAGAATGGTAGCACAGTTGGCAGAAGAATTTAGGAGAGAACTAGGAGATAAACTAAGAAGGCACATCGGGACCAGGTGATAGAGGACTTTTGATCACGAGCTTCAGCTACTTGGGTTTATTTAATTGGCAGAGGTGAGCCACTGGACCTTTTTGGGTAAGGAACTAAATGATCAGAGCAGTGATTTAGAGAAATGCGTCTACTGATAGCCTGCGGCATGTGGCTACTCATGAAGCAATAAGGGTCCCACATGGAGATAATAACCATAGAATTGGAAAGGAGAAGTCAGATCTGGGAGGTATAGTCTGAGTATCTCACTGGCCATTCATTCATTCACTTTTACTGCTTTTCCCATTTGGTAAAGCATTTAGTTCTCATGAACTCCTCCTGATGTCCAGCCAATGAGAGTTGTGGGTCATTGTAAGAAAATAATAATTGTCTTATTTTATCTAAGACAGGGGAACTGATCTCATAAAATAATGTGCAGAAATAAATTAGCAAAATGAATTATTATGTAGATCTTTCAATGTATTGTAATATTCACTAGAGACAGAGAAAGAAAGAGTAGAAAGGAACCCGCCCTTTTTATTCTACTAGAGGGGGGAAAGTCATGGTTAGGAAATCATAGTTCTGATAGGGATCTGCAAAGCTAGTCAGTCTTGAAACTTGAGCAGTTTCTTAAGCATTGCTGGTTTTGCTTACTATTGTCAAAAATTTGGAAGTATCCCTAACATCAGCATTATAAAATGGCAAAATAAAAATATCATTTTTGCAGATTCTCTTCCATTTTTTTGTCTAGCGACACATATTTGTACAGTTAAAAAATCTTATTATGTCCACAGTTTGTATATAGTTTTGTCACTGAATTGACTTCTGTCTTACCCTTTCACTGGCTGCATTGATAGTCTGTTTAACGGATTGCCTATATTCACTATCCTGGGGTGAAAGGTGTCTGTTTTCATCACTTTACTTTTACTTACATGGTTTGTTTTGCCTCTTTGGGCCATGTTTTGGGCTGCATATGTCAAAAATTCTCTTCAGATGGATTTTTTTCTTTGTTGTTGTTAATGGTGGCTGAGTAAGGCAGGGCACTGTGTCACTCCAGCCGTGTAGGTCTCATGCGACGATGTGAGTGGTGCCCTTGGAGGTGGGCTGTGTGTGATTAGTGTAATAAGTGTTTACACTAGCCAGTCTCAAAGCAAATTGGTAATAATCGCTTCCTTTTAACAATGCCCCAACAATAGGAAAACATTTTTGCACACGTCCATCAAACGTTAGTATACCTAAAACATTCCTAAATGTGGGATGTATGATACAGCATTTAATACTGAGTGCCTTCTGTTTTCATATAACTAAAATTCTGTTTCTCTTCACTACTTCTCTTTCATCAACTCTGCAGTGTAGTTTACATAAATAAGAGGCACACGTCTTAAGTGTTTGAATTTCACAAATTTGTGTACCTGGGTAAGTCCACCGCAGTCAATATATTGATCAATTTTATCACTCAGAACGTTCCTTTAAAACTTCACATAAATGGAATCGTATAGTGTGTACTTTTGTGATGAGTTCTTTCCCTCAACATAATGTTTCTGAGATTATTCCGTGCCATTGCATTTTTCAGTAGTTTTCTTTTTTCCTTTTTTCTGTTGCCAAATGTAGGATTCTGTTATATGAAAACACTACAATTTGTTTATCTGTTCACCTGTTGATAGACTTATGTTTCCAGGTTTTGGCTGTTTCACATACAGCTGCTATGAACATTTGTATACATGTCTTTCTGTGGATGTATGTCTTTCTTGTAGATCAACCCCTAGAAGTAGAATTGCTGGGATATATAGTAAATGTTTAACTTGAGAAGAAATTGCCACTGAATTTTCAAAGCGATTGTACTATATTAGGTTCCCACCGATGATACACGAGTTCCGGTTGCTCTGCCTCCTCAGCAGACTTGATATTGTCAGTGTTTTTAGTTTTAGTTATTTATAAGGGTATAAAGTAGTATCTCTTTATGGTTTTGATTTTTACTTCATTGGTGACTAATGTTGGGGTTGGGGTACAATCACCCCAGTTGAGAATAGCTGCCTAGAGAAAAGTCTTTCATTCTAAGGGATGGTCTTTCTGGGGGTGATTCAACATTATGCCAGGCTTGTTAATGAGGTATTACCAAGGTTTCTCCACTTTGGTTGTGCAAGAACTCCAGGGTCCCAACGCTGCTTGACCTTCAGTGTCTGTATTCTGCTTGCTACCCTGTAGCACCAGCTCTCTGGTGAGCCCTGGGCAGTCTTCATCTGGGCCTTTGCTGCCCGCTCTTCAGCTGGGGCCTTGCAACACCTTCCCCTGCCTCTTCCCGAGACTTTGGAGACCCTTCCTTTCTGTACACCTCTTTGCCCTGTGCTTTGCCTCGAAGATGCCAGCTGCTTCAGACTTCCGACCTCTGTCTCGTCCACTCAGTAGGGCTGCTCTGCTGTTTGGATTCCAGCTCACTGCCACAATTGGAAAAGGGTCCGCTGGCAGAGAGCAAGGGCAACAGTGGCACTCACCTTGAGATCATCCTTGCCCTTCCTGTTACTTGATACCTGAAAACACAATTTTGTCCCATTACACGGTTGCTTATGGCAGAGGTGGAGGCAGGGCTAGTTCACTATCAGTTACTCAGCCGTTTGTCAGAACAGCAGTCTCTTCACTGCTTTTCGTAGCTGGGTGTTTATGGGGTTGCAGTGGGGAGCTCTGTGTGTACAGTACAGGGCGTGGTGGTATGAGCTGGAAGGCATAGCCGTTCAACTTCCTTGATGAACAGATCACAGATGAGGGCATATGTCAGGCTGAGGTTCACCAGGTTTTGTCAAGGGTCATCTTTGTGCTTATTAAAAACTTAGAACCTGGATCTAATCCCAGACCTACTGCCTCAGAATTCTAAGGAAGAGGCCTGGAAATCTGTCTATTTAATCTGTGACCCAAGGATTCTTATCAGGAAAGTTGAGGAAACTGTACCAGATAGAGAATGGTGAAGGAAAACCAGACTGTGCCGGGGGCAGAAGTAGATTGTGGCCTCCTTGGAAAGTGAAAGGACAGTTTGAACATGTGCATTCTTTTCCCTGGGATTTACGCTGATATTGTGACATATTTATTTCTTAAAAATTTTAATTAACTAAAGTTTTTTTCTTTGTCTGAAAATGTTTTTATTTCTCCTCCATTCTTTTAAGAGATTTCTCTAGGTTTAGAATTTTGGATGAGTGGCTATTTTCTTTCAGGTTTAGAAAGATAATCATTTTGTCTTTTAAATTTATACATTTTTTTTATTTTCAATTGTGGTGAAATGCATGTAATGTGAAACTGACCCCATTTACCATTTCTGAGCGTACAGTTCAGGGGCAATAAGTACATTCACATCATTGTGCAGCCATCACCACCGTCCATCTCCAGAACTCTTTTACCTTGTAAAACTGAAACTGTGCCCATTAAACAGCAATGCCCCATCCCCCGCTACCAGTCCCCATTCTACTTCTGTCTCTGAATTTGCCTATTCTAGGTGCCTCATATAAGTGAAATCATACAGGTTTTGTCCATGGGTGACTGCCTTATTTTACTTAGCAGAGTGTCAAGGTTAGTGTAATTTTTTTGAATAGGCGTAGGCCATACATTTCATCAGTATTCATTGAAAAAGTCACCATTCACCTTGACCCTCAACTGTGGTGATGAACTTTCAGTTAAGTATGGAGGAAAAGGCAGGTATTTCAAAGAGGACTCTACTCTTTCTGGCTCCCTCTTCTGCGCAAGCAGCTCTGTCTTGGTTATGTTTTCAAGTCCTCATCTCCTCCTTTCTCTTCCCTCTGGGGCTCATTAGCTGACATTTTCCTTGTTTGGTATCTCTGTGTCCTAACAGCTGTTGGGACCCAGCTGCTTTTTGGTATGCTCTGCTCCACTGAGAAGGAGAATGTGGGATTTAGAAAGATGGGATTTGGTAAAGAGTGTGCCAGGTTGCTTGGTGGGAGGTAGTTTTCCTCAATGCTCTGTGTACTTTTCTCTTCATTCCCTTACACATACTGATGATAGAAAATAAGGCATTGCTGCTTTTGATAAGTATGGTTCTAAAACTGCATCTTATGAATAAATCATTTAGACAGCATCTCCTTTTGTCATTTTTTTTTTCTGTTGCACAGATTTCATTTTCTGAAAGCTTCGAAGATGGTGTTTAAAAGGTGATGGTAATACAACTCAGTTTGTGATTTTACGGAAGTGTACAATTACTTTAGGTGTGTTGCATACCCAACCTCTTCAAGTTCAGTACTTTGATAAATACAAAACATTAAGAAAGAGGAAAATCCCATTTGTAAAATACTCTCATTTTGGATAATTCTCAGTAAAATTATAATGGGTGAGTTTGTAGAGGGCATATTGCTTTCCTTTTTACTCTTGGTCTGAAGGAAGGCACATCCTAAACAAAATAATTAGAAACTTCTTTATAGACAAAATAGTTCTAAGTATAGTTGCTATAAAAAGACTTAGAAGATGGCCTAATCCATAAATGTTTATGACCTACCATGCATTTTTGAGATGATAGATTATAAGCACATTTTTTGTTTTTAATATTTTTTATTCTAGAAACAGAAATACATGATAAAAATATTTTTTGAAATGTTGATAGAAGTTTGTTTTTTTGGGGGGTGGAGGCATACTTCACATATTTTCTATTAAGATGATTTTCTCTTACCTAATACTAAAATATATATTTGTACCTGTGTGTGTTCTCTCTTGCCTTTCTCTCCCTCTCATGGGCTTTTTCACTGTTGTTCCTTCTTGTTGCCTTACCAGCTCACTTTTGCCAGCTCTTTTTTGCTGCTCATTTCTCTGTTCCTCTCTCCTGTTTGGTAAGCCAGTCAGACAGGGTTTCTCTTTCAAAGAAATTGGTGATGAAAGGGTCTGGGTATGAGAGACCTTACATTAACTGGGATGTGATCCCCCCTTGAACATACTACCATCAGATTGTCTTATTACTGTATTACCTTATCTATTACGGCATTACCATAGATTTTATTAATTAAATTATAGTCATTTTCCTGAAACAATGTATGTTGACTACCCACCTCACTCCTCAAGGCACCTATTTCAATTCAGCAGTGAGATGTTCTGAAATGTTCCCTGGGTTCTGGGGGGCACTTCAGCTCCTGTCCCCCGCAGTGGAGAGTAGTTTTACGTGTAGCATGAGCAGCAGCAGACTGTTGGGCATTTTGTGTCACCAGAATGAGGGCCCAGCCACCCTCTGCTTCATCCAGCAGGTACTGCAGGGCCCTAGGTTTCCCAGAGCACTGGAGAGGCAGGCCTCAGGGACTCATGACTCTCAGAGGTGATGAGGTCAGGGAATGTGGAGAAACTCCTCCTGGGGAATTCAAGTCCTGAGTCTGACCTCAGAGCAAGTATAATAGCTCCTCCAACCCACCCAAGGAGTTCTTGGAGTCTGCATCGTCTGCCTCATGCCCAGAGACTCACTTGTCAACCCTATACGTATCTTTCTGGCCTCTTGACTCCAGTAGGTCATAGTGGTGTAAGGGTAAAAGTTGGCCAGTGGAGTTTAAAGAAAGCTAATGGTACCCACAGGAGGGAAGTGCCAAATCTATCAAAGCTTGCCGAGAGCTTTCCGTACAGGTATGCTAGGTTGTATGCCAGCCATGGAAGAACAGGCAAAAAAATCGTGCTGTCAGATTGCAGAGAGTGGCAGTTGATTTTTTTGTTTCTTTGAATCTTTTCTACAGAACTGTAGCGGGGATCTAATTAACTTTGTGGAGCTGTCACCCATCATGGGCATGGAGGATATTAGGCAATCCCAGGGCCCTACCCTCAAAAACAGAGATTAATAGCTTTTGATTACGCAGTCATGAAAGTAGGTGTGGCAGCATTGCTAGGCAACTCTGGGCAACAATATTGGAAAAATACAGGTAATTTTCTGCTTCAGGTGCGTTAAACATACTCATCATAGTTGCTTGTTGCAGTAATGTCCAGTGTACCTGGAAACCACATTATCTGACAAACCCAACTCTGGAACAGGAAACAGGAAGTTAGCCAAAAATGCAAAATAGGTGACACAAGTGCTGGTGTTCTGTTCTGAAAGTCCTGTAGGTTCTTACTCAGAGCCTATTGACTCTGACTTTTCTTAGAATGTTATGAAGCAATATCTTAGTTTAGAAACAGTGGTATGTAATGAGATAGTCTTTTGAAGAGATGATCTGACAGCAAGGGACAAAATGGCTATTTAACACATGCAAAGTCTAAAAAGCCTGGCCATTTGGGGCACTCTGTGGGAGGGGTGTTTACATACACTGAGGGTCCTTGACATGAGGTAAGGGTCATGTTGGTGATGAGGAATCTGCATCATGAAGACGGTGAAACCCACAGTTTGTATCTTCTGTTTCCAAGGACTACTAGCGAAGGGTTTGAGGAGGATTTCCATTAAAATAAAGATTGGATTTTGAAAGGGATACTACATCTCACTAGTCTGGAAAACTCACTTCTGTGGAAAGAGCATTCTTTTTTCCCATTCATTTGGTGATGGTATTTTATATGTCTGTATTTGGATTTTGTGTTTTGCTTCTGATTAAAATAATTGAGAAAGGAGAAACAGTTTATTTTTCAAGTGAGTGAAAAATATTACTGGCATTTATTTTAAAAAAATTGTACAAAATGAACCCTCTGGCCTACATTATAGAGTTCTCTTATAACTCCAGATGTATTCTGTTTTCATGCCCACCCACAGTAGGGCACCAACCATAAATGGATCCCTGCTCTGATAGAATTTGCATTCCATAGTTCACAGTCTTGTTCTTAGTGGCCACCTAGATTATAGTATAACCAATAATTAGATATTTAGATTGCTTTCCAGTTTTTTATATATTAATAAACAGGAGTGCCGTCAATATGATTAAAGCTAGAGCCTTGAAGACCTCCTTAATTTCTTAGAGTATATACATTTCAAGGCTTTTGATATGCCAGATTTCCTCCCAAAGAATTGTTAAATTCTTTCCTGAAATCACCCATCTATTCATTTACATTCTCTCCAGTGAAATGAGATGGCCCACATTCTTGCCAAGTTCTTACCAAGTTCAGATGTTGTATTTTTTAAAATCTGCCAGTTTCACAAGTTCTTGGTTGAAAAATAATACTGCTTTATTTTAATTTACATGTCTTTGAGTAATAATGAATTTGAGATTTGCAAATTTGCATTAGCCATTTGTGTTTTCCTTAGTTAATTTCCTGCACGTGTTATTGGTAAGCTTTTATAATTCTTTTTGATATTTAGGTGCTCTTGATTTATTAAAGATATTAACCCTGCATCTGGCGTGTATAGTGCAAGTCTTGATTCCAGTTTGTTTTGTTTGCCTTTTATTGTTCTCATGGTGGGACTGTTTTGTTTTCACAAGGAAAACAAATTTAACCAAACAGTATCCATTTATAACCAAACAGTATCCATTTATAACGTGTCAGTTTAAGGAAATGTGGAACCAAAACCTTAGCAGAAAGATGACGCATTAATTTGCCCATTGGTTTTATCTACACTGGATGTGAACTGTTTTTAACTACGACGTACACACTTTATTAGAACTAAACTTTAATTTTCTGTGTTAATGAGGGAACCGTGGTAATTTAGCTGAATTGAAAGAAAACAGACTGAATGCTTATTCTCTGTCAGGCATGGAATACTTTGTTTATTTTCTCATCTGCAAAATAGGAATAATTCTTACTTTGTAAGGTTGTTTCCTATTCAGTGTCTGGCTTGCAGTAGGTGCTCAATAAATGGTAGCTGTTTTTTATGATCATGATGACAAAAATGACTATGTCAGGATCTGTATACTTTCCTAACTGGTAGCTACTGAGGGCAACAGACATAATTGATTATGCTAAGTAGTCTTCTCTCCACTGTTTTGATAAGTCAGCTACCAGTTGTACTGTTGTTCCTCTGTCTATAATGTGTCATTTTTTTTGGGCTGCTTTGAAGACTTTCTCTTTTTGGTTTTCAGCAGTTTGGCTGTGATGTGCCTAGGCATAAGTCTTTTTGTTTTGATCCTTCTTGGGTTTGCCAAGATTCTTAGATATGTAAATTAATATGTTCTACCAGACTTGGAAACATTTTAGCCTTTATTTTTTAAATGATTTTACCCTCCCCCCCATGAGTATGTCATCTTCCAGGTCTCTAATTGCACGTGTATTTTGATGCTTGATATTGTTCCACTGAACCCTCAGGCTTTGTGGGTTTTTTTTTTTTTTTTTTTAAATTTTATTGGGGAAGGGGAACAGGGCTCCATTGGGGAACAGCGTGCACTTCCAGGACCTTATTTTCCAAGTCAAGCTGTCCCTTCAGTCTTAGTTGTGGAGGGCGCAGCCCAGCTCCAGGTCCAGCCGCCGCCGCCAGCTGCAGGGGGCACTGCCCACCATCCCCTGCGGGACTCGAGGAATCGAACTGGCAACCTTGTGGTTGAGAGCCCACCGGCCCACGTGGGAATCGAACCGGCAGCCCTCGAAGCTAGGAACATAGAGTTCCAACTGCCTGAGCTACCGGGCCGGCCCGTGTTGTTTTTTTTTTTTTTTTTTTTTTAATCTCTGTCTCTTTTTTCCTGTTTGTTCTTCAGATGTGAACTATAGAAGAGAGAGTTAATGGATCTGGGAACAGATCAATGGAAATTTTCTGCTATTAAAGATATCTAGTGAATTTTCCATCTTGTACCTTTTAGTTCTAGAATTCCCATGTGTTTTTGTTGTTGTTTTGATAGTGTTCTCCTCTTTCCTGAAATTACCCATCTATTCACTTGTTGTAACCATATTTTCCTTTAACTCCTCGAATATACTGCAACACAGCAGGGCCTCATTAACGTCATTTCATTCAGTGTTATTTCATTACAACGTAGGAACTTAACTCTTCTTTATATTAATTAGTGGTAAAACTGTTTTCTTTAAACACAGTTTTTCCTCAAGTTGCAGAACCTATCAATGATGTTAAGTGAGACTTACTGTAGTTGTTTTATAGTTTTCATCTACTAATTCCTGAATCATCTTAGTATATATTTCTATTTCCTCTATTTTTTCCTCTTGATTGTGGGTCACATTTTCTTTGCATATCTAACAATCGTTTTACTATTTTGGAAGTTATAAGGAATACGTTATAAGGAATCTGGATTAAAGGGCATTGATATTTGTTCTGATAGGCAATTTCTGGCAGAACTGGTTGGTTCATTAGTTCTTTTTATCTGTCTGCTTTCCTGCCTGCCAATCTAATCATATAATCTAATCTAATATGTTTGGAGCCGACTTTTCCACTTTGAATTTAGTCCAAGTGCATGGCTTTTACTCTCGAGTGTGATCTTTATTATTAAGTCATGGCCCTCCTGGCATCTAAGCTGAATGTCTGAGGCAATTATGAAGATCTCTTTCTTCTAGCTGGGCATGAACTCCAGTTTCTCCTAGTACAGCGTCTCCTAGCCTGACCTCTGGAGTCTCCTGTCAGCACTCTGCTGCACAGCTACTTCTCTCTCCTAGGCCCAATGGACAGTGAAGGGCTGGCAAAGTACCTTTGGTAAATCTCCACAAAAACTTTTTGGGGCCTAACCTCTGCTATTCCGGCCTGCAAATTGCAGATGTTTCTGCAATTTGGAGCAGCCATCTCTTCCTCTTTGACTCAGTGGAACTGCAGTTCTACTTGGGCAGAATCCCATCCCCATCCCCCGAAAGCCCTCCTCTTGAGGCTCACAGTTCTGCACTGCCTGTGGTTCAGTGCCTCAAAACAGCTGTTTAATATATTTTGTACAATTTTATAGTTTCACAATGGAGGGCAAGTCCAGTATCACTTATTTTTTCGTGGTTGGAAGCAGAATTCTGGCAGTTTGCTTGTAAACTATGTCTTTCTCATTGATAATATTAAGACATCACTATTTTTTTTTTAATCCTATGTGGAATATGACTGATTTTCTTTTGGCAGATCCTTAATTTCTGTGTTGGCTGCAGTATGAACATGAACTTATGTTAACTTTTGTTCCAGAACCAGTCTTTTAGTCCGTCACTATACCTGGTCACAGACACAACTGAATTACAAGTAGCCCTAATGGTGTATGTACCCAGAGAAACTTTGTCTTTTGCATAAATTGTCGTCTGCACCATCTAATTGTCATTGTCAGCAGCAGTGGTAATCTGTAAATGACAATTCTAGTTGGGTATAGTTGTCTTGAGATTTAAAAAAAACATGAGCAGTTTTATAGAATAAGAGTTTGGTGTGCAGTTTGGCCTTATTTTAATTGTTAAAATTAGGTATCAAATATCTACTCCTTTAAAATATATAAAATATATAAGGCCATGAGGGATTAACATGTATTTGTACATAAAATTGGCTTTAAAAATATTTTCAAGCTAGCTTTCAGTAATTAAGGCATAATGTTACATTTCTCCCCTCTCCTCCCTTCCCCTCTTCTCCCACTCCCTCCCTGCCTCTGTCTTTCTCCCTCCCTCTCTCTTTTTCTTGTGACTGATTCACTTACATTTGCGTAGCACTTTCTGCTTTTCAAAGTATTCTCAATTATGTGCCTGGCCCTTCCTTTTTTTACATGCAGTCCTCGTGCACAGTCTTGTTACCTCTTGCCTGAGCTAATCCTGGTAAGAATCTCCTGGCCAGTCACTTCCACAGTTTAATCTTCCTAAAGTTGAGTTTCTCACTCTAATGTTAAAAAAATTCACTGTTCCTTGTTGCCTGCCAAACTCTTTAGCTATTTCCCAGTCCACCTTTCAAAGCGGATCTTGGGTATTCTTCACTCAGCTGCCTCCATATTTTCCCTTCCCTGACTTCTGTGCATGCTGTTCCCTTTAATCCACAGTGCCCTTCTCTTCTCTCCATTTAGTTTCTCCTCTTCATCGCCCAAGATCCAGCCCCCCTACCCCTCCCACCAGTGTCACTCAGGTGAAACCTTCCCCAGTTCGCTGTGCTTCTGTACTTGCTGCCCCATTCACACTTGAATTATAGGTGCTTGTACATTTCTTGTCCCATCTGTGAAGACAAGAAAACAGGACTCCTCTGTCATCCTATTTCCTGGAGCAGCTGGTGTTCTTTACATAGTAAATAATAAATACTTGTCGTTTCATTCTCATAGAGACTCTATGATATAGGCAGGGTGAGGGGTTATTTCCATTCACAGCATAGGAAACCAGGACTGAAATTGTTTAAATGACATCAGAATTAATGACCTATTCCAGATTTATAGTCCAAACCTCTACATTTTTTTCCTTAGGCAGCTTCTCCACTCATCTAATTGTTTTTATACTTGGGGATGTACAAATTGATCAAAACATGAAGTGGATTTTGCTTTGCTTCCTGTTCCTCCCTTTGCTGTCCTTTGTGGGCTTTGTTGCTGCCACACTAAGAAGTAGAAGGCTGAACCTGGGTCATGGTCATCCTGCTTGTCCTGACATCACACAAAACCCCATAAAATGCATTCTGTTTGCTATTTTCTAAGTGTGGCTTGATGTCAGAATATAATTTTCTCTTTCTCTCTATTCCAGGCACTTCGCCTTAGTAACGTGGCCTTGGGTAAGACCACCACAGGGCAGATTGTCAATCTGCTGTCCAATGACGTGAACAAGTTTGATCAGGTAAGCTGCACCTGAGCCATCCTTTTTCATTTTCCACCCTCCTTTCATAGTTTACCTTATTGGAATGTCCGGTGCCACTTTTGGCACAGGCCAGGATTTTGTTGAGGACATAAGGGTTCTTTTTATCCAACTCTCATTTCTTCTGTGTGCAGCTTCGATGTAAGACGTGCTGTCCTGTACATGAGAGTTCTGTTTTTCTAATGCAGCCTACAGCTACTTCAGTTGTACATAGGCAAACAAAGGTGTATTGACCAGCTTGGTTAAATGTACCCAAGAATCCTCCTGAGTGGTCCTTCTTAGCACTGCAGGAATTGTCCTTCTGTCGGGAGGATGAACTCCTATGGGTAGGGATTGTTCCTTTCCCGGTGCCCTGTACCGTGGCTGCTATGTTGGAAGCCATTCTCTATCCCCACCACAATCTTTTTTTATGCTTACCTTGTGAATATATCACATATTTAGGGCATTGTAGCTGCTGGTCGGATCTGTATTGTTCTTGGCCACTTTCTTTCAATTATTCATTTATCAAACATGAACTAAGGCTCCTACTCAGTTTCAGGGATGAATAAGACTTGTGCTCTGGAGAAGCCACAGCCTATCAGGGAGATATTGATACAAGTAATTACTGAAGATTGTGGTAGGTGCCATAATATAGGCTTTCCTGGAGTGCTGGAGAGCCTAGGGGAGGTGGGACTGAATTTTATGGCAGAGTTTGGGGAAGCCCTGAGCTCATTTGTGGGGAAGACAAAATCGCAATCTTCCTTCCAGTGCTGCTAGTTAGGTTCCCTTGGAAATACCTGAATCTTGCCCTGGGTTGCCCTGGAATGATAGGTACTTTTTACTTCAGAAGGCTTAAAACCCACTGTGATTATTTCTGTTTAGGTTCCCGTCTGTTCGTTCAGAGCAGATTATTTCTATGCTGTGTCCTTTACTGGTTTTGTTTTTATACAGTCCTAAAAAGGCTTTGTCTTTTTCTTCTAAGGTAACAATATTCTTGCACTTTTTGTGGGCAGGCCCACTGCAGGCTATTGCAGTAACTGCCCTGCTCTGGATGGAAATAGGAATATCATGTCTTGCCGGGATGGCAGTTCTAATTATTCTTCTGCCTTTGCAAAGCTGCATTGGGAAGTTGTTCTCATCACTCCGGTAAGAGAAAATACTGGTTTTAAAAAAGAGGTAATATGTGTTTGTTAACATCCACTGTCTGCCTGATGCTTTTTTCAAAAGTGAACAAATGCCTTTTATGATCTCTTCTGCACGTGTGTTATATACTCTTCAGCCTTAGCCCGTGGGGACTCTTGCTATAAGTTGAAGGCTCATCTAAATGCAGGAAAGGGGAAGACATTTGCTGGTTCCTTCCGGCGCCGTCCCTCAATAAGTAGTGGCCTTAGCAGAATTTACATAGCTCACAGTTATAAACATTGTTAAATAGTAATACATTTAGATATAGGGCCAATTCTAGCTGCATATGCTTTTGTTATGCTTGTGTTAGAGCCCTTTGCAGTGTGTGTTGTTTTTATAATTCAGTGTTTCCATTAAGTAACCAGCTCCTCAAGGACAAGGTCAGTCTTAATTAAGTCCTTACAACGTTCCAAGCCCTTAGCTGGGGATGTGATAGAAAAGTGGCTGGTGATGAAGCACCTAATAATGATGAATTAGACCCGAAGCAGATCCCAGAGGGTTGGAAGTGGGTCATTGTCAAGGTTGTCAGGTGGATGGAGATGTACTGTTTGAAGCACACTGAGTTCTTTCTTTTGTGCCTCCATACTTGGTATTTTTCTCTACGTGGAATTTCTTTTCCCTCTTTGCTCTGGGGAAATGTTTCTTATCCTGCGAGGCCTGTTCCAATGCTACCGGAATTCTGAAGCTTTATTGCGCTCTCCTTTCCCAGTAGAATCAACAGCCCGCCCTTTTCTGCTCCCTAGCACCGTAGTCCTGTTTTATTACACCACAGCCAACTGTCTTCTTGTTTGATTTGGGTGCCTTTCTGCCTTCTATGTGTCCGTGACCTCCTTGAGCAGACGGTTTGTATCCGACTCATTTCCTGTCTTCCTTAGCAGCTATTGCAAGTTCTTCAAATTACTTCTTGAACGGGGATGAATTGTTGACTTCCTATTTGAAGTCTTTCTCTGTTTGTGTTTTGAGCAGGACCTGCCTCTGTTGTCAGTACAAAAAAGCTGTAGGGAATCATTTGACCTCTGTTCTCTGCCTGTGTCCACTGCTGATGAGGGAAGTTGGGTTGTGGTCCCTCCCCATTGCTCACGTTTCATGCCTGTCCCCTTAGGAGCAAGACCGCAACTTTCACAGACGTCAGGATCAGGACCATGAATGAAGTTATAACTGGCATAAGAATAATAAAAATGTATGCTTGGGAAAAGTCATTTGCGGACCTTATTACCAATTTGAGAAGGTAAGTTTTTGTATATGTCACCAGTTTTTTTTCCTTTTTTTAAAAATTGAGGTATAATTGACATATAACATTGTATTAGTTTTAGGCATACAACATAATGATATTTGTAGCCACTGAAGCGATGAGCACAATAAGCCTAGTTACCGTCCATCACCATACATTGTTACAAAATTTTTATTTTTTAATTTTTTACTGCATGGTTTTAGAAGTCTTGCTAAGTTTTCACATTACGGTGAGCTTAATTAAATACTACCGCCCACCTCCCGTGTGAGGCAGTAGGGTTAAGCAGGATAGCGTGGTACATCACTTGAACCTGCTCTTCCATTTACGATCTTCTTAAAAAAAATTGCATACATACGTACATACATATTTGTGTGTGTGTGTGTGTGTGTATACACATATATACTTCTTTTTCAGACACAAATGAAATTCCAAATATTTCTTAATACCTCAAATACCAAACAAGCAATGATTCTACAATGTTAGTATTTGATACGACATTTAAGCTAAAACTATAACTTATGTTCATGTAGCACATACAGGAAGGTTCTAGAGATTTGGTTTTACCTGTATTGGTCCAAACTAGAATGAACCAGTATTATGCGTTCCAGACCGAGCTATGGAAATCCTGTTCCTTTTTGCCTTGCTTTATGTTTGTAGAAATTTTTTTAATCTTTCACTTAAATATTTGATGAGTATTTACACTCCAGCAAATGGTACTTATAATTCTCTGATGGCGTCCTGCCTCCTCTCGCTTCTGCACCTTTGTAGGTGCGCCCCCCACTGCTGCAAAAGCACTCTCATCCTCGTTTTCCCCTGGCCCCCCTGAACCCTGACTAACTCAGGCTCGTCGTCTCTGGTCCCACGTATGTGTGACTTGCCCTGACTCCACTATTGCCAGTTAAGATGCCTCTTCTCTGGGCCCGTGTGGGGCCCGTGCTGGCTGCGTCTGTCTAATGTCTTGGTGTCTCACAAGTTTTGGGTGGCTCATTCTCTTCTCCCATGAGTTCATGAGCTCCTGGAGGGGACAGGCTGTGTCTTTCTGTCATCAGCGAGATACCTGGCACAGGACTTGTGTTCACGAATACTTGCTGAACGAATGTTCAAACCTAGTCTAGTTGACCCCAAATATTAAAGTGTGACTTGAAGCGTTCATTTAGTTGGATGAGTAAAGTGGTTATGGAGTGGGTGGTCCCGGTGTGGGAGCCAGCCCCAGGATGTGAGCTGGATTGTTTATTTTAACGCATGGCCACTCCTTAGAAAGGAGTGCAAAAGGTGCTTGAATTCATGACTTCGATGCTCAGGCTTCCTTTCAACCTTATATCCTACGCTCTTTTCCAGGAAGGAAATTTCCAAGATTCTGAGAAGTTCCTACCTTAGAGGAATGAATTTAGCGTCGTTTTTGGTTGCAAGCAAAATCATCGTTTTCGTGACCTTCACTACCTATGTGCTCCTCGGCCATGTGATCACAGCCAGCCGTGTGTTCGTGGCAGTGACACTGTATGGGGCTGTGCGTTTGACTGTCACTCTCTTCTTCCCCTCGGCCATCGAGAAGGTGTCAGAGACAGTCGTCAGCATCCGAAGAATCAAGGTTTGGTGACAAATAACTTTTCAAAGTTGTAGGCGGATGTTAGCGAAATCGTGCCTCCTTTTACTTAGTGTCACTGTGGTCCAATTAGGTGAGGGTTAACTCTTTCAGTGCCAAATCTGCAGTCATTCCAAAATGTACGAACTCCCCTGAGGTGGAGAGCATTACAGACAACATCGGAATCGCTGATCACTTACGGGTAGCAACATAAATCTAGCAACATAAATCGCGGCACAGGCTCTTGATGTCCGCGTCATAACTGCAGGGCGATTAAAATGTCTAAAAGCAGAAGAAGGAAACAGATGTCATCTCTGCGTACTTGAATGACTAGGTAGCAGTTGCATGCAGTCCTGGGATGAATAGAATTCCTCTCTGGACCAGGAAGGAAAGAGTTTCTGGAAGGTCTCTGCTTCTTGGGCAGGAATAGTGACCTTGACCTCACTTAATCAATCCTCTGTTTAAAAATGGGTTCTATCCTCCATAGATGCTTCGCTTGTGATTATTGAGCATACCTTTTGGATCTCCGTCTTTTTGTCTCTCTGTCCTTCCTCTTTTCACTTTTTCTTCCTGCCTCAGCCTATCTCTAGGAGGCCTCTTCCCTTCTCACACACACACACACATATTTTTTTTTTTTTTTTTAATTTCCATCTTACCCAGTATTACCTTTTCCTAACTAGCTCTCCTTAAATTGCTAGGGGCAAATAATTTACATCACCAAGATAAGGGACACAGTAGGTGCTCAAGTATCTGTGTTTATGAATAGGACTAAAATGAAGATGAGCTGGCTCTGAGGGGGTCTGGGCCTGAACCTGAGTGCCTGGGCTTGACCAGAAACCTAGCTGGTTTTGTTCCTGCTTCTCTACAGTGATGGATGCCCATTAATTAATCTTGAATGAAATCAGGTGGCATTGGGTGTAATTTTTGTGTGTGTGTGGGGGGGTGGTTGGAGGGCGGCAGTCTTGTCATAAAAGCTGAGATTTTCTTTTTTATGATGAAGTTTCTATGCTATAAGAAAAGTATTATCCATAGAACAGATCAGTCTTACGGGGTCAGGTATGGGTCCCCTGTTTATCATTCTTTCAAACAACTTGGTTAAAAGGTGGTCCATGCAAGTCAGTAAAATTTCTTTTACGTAGCTTCCTCATTTGAAAGAAGACATTTAGGAATATACTTCGACCACAGTGACCGTCTAAGTGTACATAGCTTTTCCAGATGGTGGCTTTGCTATCTATGTGTTGTGCTGCCATAATTTTGTTTGTGCTGCTGCTGCCTCCGCTGTCTTCGATTGTCCTGCCATTGCCTACTAAGGGCCAGGCACTCTTAAAGCCTTTACACATGATCTCATTTAATCCTGACAATGATTGCATGAGATAAGCATTAGTGTCCCCACTTTCCTGTAAGTGGGGGTTCCTGTAAGAGGTGAACTAGCTTGTAAATGACAGAACTAGGATTTGCTCAGAACTAGGAGCCCTGCTTCCTTAACCCTTGTTACAATGACTTCTTAGCACCTTCTGGCATGTGTTTTCCTTAAGAGTTATTTCAATCATCTAGTCTAATTCCAAAGACCTACAAAGCTTCCTTGTCTGTTGCAGAATAAAAATGGTAAACTCTAGGTTTAGGCTCAACTGGTCTCACTGTGTATTTTCCAGCACACCACCCTCCACTCTGGTGGGGAGGCTTGTTTGTATTACACACCACATTCATTCCCATTTTGGGGTCTTTGTTCACCTCTGTTCAGCCCCCTGGCTTGTCTTCTCTTCTGTCGTTGACATAAGCAAAAGCTGCTGAGCCCTCCGGCCAGCTCCCATGGCCCTCTCCCAGCACTTGCGTTCTTGCTGATCTTGGGCTTCCCTTTACATGCAAAGCCAGTAATACACCACTCAGCATCATTTCAAGTGGGGTGATTCTGACTCCCCAGGAGCATTCTAAGCCACTCAACTGCAGACCATGTCTGATAGTTCTTTTGCATAGTGTGTGGCCCCATGTTGGACACATGAAGTGCATCAAATAAATACTGGATTGACTGAAATAACAGTCACAGGAAAAGACGGGCACTCAACAGAGGCCCAGCGTAGCCCAACCTATCTTAGAAGCCAGAGAAATGCACAGGGAGGGAGCATATTCGAGTTAGGCATTCCTAGAACATTTGGCCTTGTGGGTCTCAACCTCGGGGGCCGGATCTAGGTCTTTCCCTTGTTCTGTATGTCCATCTGTGTATCTCAAACTAGCCTGTCTGGACTTGGTGGACCTGTTCTCTAAAGAGAGAGGCTGTGCCCTACAGCCTGGTGCTAATTCAGATTGTGCTGGCCTGGCTCCTGGGCTGTGCAGACAGCTGGGCTTTCCTTGGGCCTTGTAGATAAATAGAAACATTCAGTCTTACCTGGTTAACAGAATTAGTCTGACAGTCTTAAACTGGCCATCATGAGATAAAAGAAGATTAAAATCACGGGGCTTTGTGCTAAAATGCATCTCAAGTTGGAATGCAGTGTGGAGACAGAATTCCCTCTTTGGAAGAGGTCAGTCTTTTTCTCCTAAAGCCTTCAAGAGATTGGATGGGGCCCACCCACATTGTGGAGGATAATATGCTTTTCTCAAAGTCTACTGATTTAAATGTTAATCTTATCTAAAAGATGTGTTCATAGTAACATCCAGAGGTGTTTGAGCAAATATCTGGGGACTGTGGCCTAGCCCAGCTAACACACAAAATTAACCATCACACTCTCTTGAATCCCACTCTCTTCCTTTGAGCTCCCCAGATATGATGCTGTTCCCACTTACGCCAAATATTGAAGCCGTCTCTATGTATTTCTTTCTGCCCCTGAACTCCATGCTTCTAAAGGGCTGATACAGTGCCTTGTTCATCTTTGTGTTCCTCACAGGTAGCAGGTGCTCAAAAAATGTGCACCTGAAGGAAATGTTCAGCTCTGTCAGGTCTGTGGGATTCTGCAAATGTCTAACAATTGAGTATTAATTAGTGGAAAGCGGTAACTCTCATTCTCTGATCTGTTATGTAATACATCAAAGAGTATAGCATGAAAGCGGTCCTACAGAAGGCTTTCAGGGAATTGTGGTCAGATGTTTGGGTAGGATTTTTTATTTCTTTTCTACCAAAATGCACCTAAACTGTATCTAATGCTTGAAATTCCTTCCCATGTACATTAAAATTATAACCTGCTGAAAATTTTGAATTTTGCAGGGGCTAACTTTGTCAAGCTAGTTTGTGTCCTGATAAACAAAGTATCTTGGATTTGGGCAGGAAACCTCAATTCTCCCTCACATACAGAAAGTTTCTGGCAGGAAGAAGGGCCTGTGAGTTTACAGGTCTGATCAACAGTAGCTGCTTTCAGCAAAGGGGAGACAAATGGCAGAGAATAAGAGTGGTGAGAAAGCGTTGGGGTTAGCATGGCTGACGGCTTCATGGTAATGTTGAAGTAATAATTGAAAATTTTTTCTTTTAGGTCTTAGACTCTTTTTCTGTCCCTATGGTTTCTAAACCTTTTTTAAAATTTAGTTCTCTAGTTCGTCAGAATCACATGAAATTCTTATTAAAACTAAATTATCACACCTTGGTGAGATTCTAATTCACTAGGTTTTGGCTAGGGCCCAAGGTATCTGTATCTTTAGTTAAAGTGCCCCCATGTACCTGAAAATAGGCCACATTTGGGAAACATTGCCCTGATTGTGGAAGAAAGCACACAGTCTAAATGTGCTTAGCAAATATGAAAGACATCAAGACCACATTAAGTCTAAATCACTTGAGAGGAAAAACAAACACCTGTCTTGGTTTATGCTAGATTTTTGGGGGACAGATTTGGAATTCATTTGTTCATTCATTCAATCAGTCAGTCACTTACTCCACAATAGAATTGAACACCTGCCTTAAGCCTGGTGCTGTGTTAGATGTGTCTTATACAATGGTAAGCAAATGCACAGAAGTCCTGCTTGGAATTTATGTATCATCAAGTGAAGGGAAATTCATAAAGAAGCAAGTAATGAAACTCACGGTTGTTGTGCATTTGTGTGTCCATAGTCCTTGGAAGGAAAGGCCTTAGGGAAGTGCTTTGGCAGAGATACTGAAGTAATTTTGGAAGCAGTGCATCCTGGGAAGGCTAAAGTAGTTACCTGGACAATTACATGTGTGAGAGTTGGTAACGGCAGGAGAGTTGAGGGTGGTAGGAGGCTGATGCTTTGCATATGCTTTGCATTTTCATGGGGATAGTTATGAGACAAAAACTCTTAGTTCATAAGAAGATCATATATTTGAGGAATGAAATATGTCTGAAGCTGCAGAGTAGACAGCGCTGGAGGCCTGAGCAGGGGACTGTACTGGACCCTACTGATAGTATTAAAGTTTTTAGCTATTTCAGAGCTCACCTGGCTGCAGCCTGGGCAATGGGTCAGGGAGCTGGGGGTGGGGATCCAGAGTAAGGCAGGGAGATGTAAAGAGGTGTGGGTAGTCCAGGAACGAGGTGATGTAGGTTGGATTAGGATGGAATAGAGACTTGGCCAGATTTTACATCTACTCAGGATCACGCTTGAGTTGGGTATGGAGGGAAGGGAGAAGTTCATTAATAGGAGGGAATCATGGGCTGCTTTGGGTTTTGGCTGCAAAATCACCTGTATTCATTGCAATATAGGATATTAGAAGAGGACCAAGTTTGGGGAGGAGAAGAGTATGAATTTGGTCTTGAAGTCTAAGATGCTTTTCAAATACCCAGGTGATTAAGGTCCACTAATGGACCATAAGCCCCGTTCAGCCTCCTTTCCTACATACCTAACAAAGGTAATAGGTAATGAATACAGTAGTCCCCCCTTATCTGAGGGGGATACTTTCCAAGACCCCCAGTGAATGCCTGAAACTGGGGAGAGTACTGAACTTTTATGTATACTATGCTTTTTCCTACACACCTATAATAAAGTTTAATTTATTA
This sequence comes from Rhinolophus hipposideros, assembly GCF_964194185.1. Classification (NCBI taxonomy): domain Eukaryota; kingdom Metazoa; phylum Chordata; class Mammalia; order Chiroptera; family Rhinolophidae; genus Rhinolophus; species Rhinolophus hipposideros. The sequence goes on from NC_138050.1 coordinate 65,658,705, forward strand.
ATTAGGCACAGTAAGAGATTAATGGTAATTAATAATAAAGTGGAACAGTTGTAACAACATACTGTAATAAAAGTTACATGAATGTGGTTTCTCAAAATATCTATTGTACTGTACTTACTCTTGTGATGATTTAAGATGGTGCAGTTGGCAGTGTGATGAGATGGAGTGAGGTGGATGTGCTGAAAAACGGATGATTCAAGTGCTGGGCGGGACGAAGCAAAATTTAAAAATTATGAATTGTTTATTTCTGGAATTTTCTGTTTAGGGTTTTTGGACTCATTTGGCTGTGGGTAACTGAAACCATGGAAAAGGAAACCTCGGATAAGGGGGGGATGTTGTATAATTAACTGATTCAAAGTGTACTTCTTCCTTCCCTTGTCTCTCAGTTAGACGTGTTAATGTGCAATGGGAAGGGGAAAATGGCAGCAGGAGAGGAAGAAAAGGTCTGCTGCGTATACTGATCAGTCATCAGAACTAGGTGATGTTTGACCATAGATGGGCTTGGAAACCTGGTGGGCACGTACAGTTTAGAAAACATGGTCTTAAAAGTTTGCTCCAGCACTGTCTTCTGTAGCCTGGGACTCAGTTGATCGGTCCATCTTGAGTGATTTCCAGTAAGATCATATTTGGGAAGCCTAGGAAGAAAATTCTACCTTTGAGATGGTGCTGTGCTCCATGCCCATATGGCAAACCTACATGTGGGCTTTACAGTGTAGTGTCTTCTTTTTTTATACATTCTTTTCAATATCCTTTTTCATGTACAGAAAAGGAAGGATTTATTATGAAGTTAAAGGCTCGAGAAGTTCCCTCTATTTTTCTTTTAGCAAGAGAGTAGACTGATGGTCTCAGCATTGAATGAGTTCAATAGGATTATTAAAAATCTTGTCTTAACTTCAAAGCACTGAAAGTCTTCAGCAGCTTCTGCATCCAGTAAAATTTGTTTCTGAGGTTATATTGTTCACAAAGCTGCTTAGGTTTTTGCCTACCAACCACTCTGAAGTCAATCTTTTTGGCTCCAGTGTCTGATACTTTCCTGTATGACCTGTTCTGGGTATGCGCTTCGTGGCTCTAATGGCAATTTAATTTCAGCTTTTTCATCTGCTTGAGTGCTAGAGAAAAATCCACGCAGCACTCTTGTGAGCTTTCGAAGCTGGAAGATTGTGACTTCTTTCTCTGCCCAGACCTATTGTTTATGGACAAATACTCAGCACATTTACTTCCTCACTTTGTGCATTGGTTTTCTTTCCTTTTTTGAAGGTAGGATATATCTATTGTAATATGCACACACTGAATATTGAATTTCATGTGTTGCTTATACGCTTAAACTAAAACCAGAATTTTATTCTGTCTAGACAAGATTTATAACATGTAGAACCTTTTGCTTATATATGTTTTATGTTAACTGTAAGGCTGTAGCGATATATTCAGTGGGTTGACTCATTTGAACCAACCACATAATCTGTTTATTCCTTTAGCAGATATCTTTGACATGCTGACTCTATGTGAGGCTCCGTGTTAGTTGGAATTGGGACTGTGTTTGTAAAGGACGTGATGACAAAGTCTCTAGCCTTTATGTGACTTAAAGTCCCTGTGGAGATTCTGAGGTAGGGAGGGCAGTGCTAGCTGGGGGCCATCCTGATCTGGTTCCCAGTAGGATTAGCATTTGAAATTGACTCAGAAGGGTAGGTGGGATTAGTATTCAGAATAAGGCCATTTTGGGAGTGTGGATGGCTCATGAAGGGTTTTAAGCAAGGTAGACACTCTCAGAGAGGTGTTTTAAGGAGATCAGTGAGGAGTGGTGTTTGGAATAGGTCCCGTGGTGTTGGGGAGTGCTGGGGAAGGAACAGGGAAGTGTAGGGAGGCAGCCAAAAAGCTATGTCGGTATTTTCAATAATTGGTAGTAAATGAGATTCTGAAATTATGTTTCCAGAAGAATGGAGAATTGGGAAGAGTGATGAAGTGTGGTAAAATGGGCTAGAGTTGGTACTTGGTTGACTATGGGAAAGGTGGTGTGTAGAGAGAAATCAGGCTGTGGTGAGTTTAAAACCTGCAGAGGTTTCCTCAGACCACAGTCTGTCCATTCGGCCTCCTTGCCTAGACATGGGCTTCGGGCAGGTCGGAATAGCAGTGCCCAATCTTAACTAGGTTCTCACCGTGCCTGGATGGGTGGATGAGGGAATGGATGCATGGACCGATTGTGTCTCTACTAGCTGGGTTTTGGAGAGCAACATGTAGGAACACAATTTCTTTTTCTTACAGTTTTTTTTTTTTTTTAAGTTTATTGGAGTGACAATTGTTAGTAAAGTTTCATAGATTTCAGGTGTACAATTCTGTAATACATCATTTATATATCACATTGTGTGTTCACCACCCAGAGTCAATTCTTCCATCACCGTATACTGGGTCCCCTTTACCCGCCTCTACCCCCCCCCCCCCCTTACTCTCTGGTAACCACTAAACTATTGTCTGTGTCTATGAGTTTTTGTTTCTTCATTTGTTTGTCTCATTCTTTTGTTGTTTTCAGTTTTATATACACGTATCTGCGAAATCATATGGTTCTCTACTTTGTTTGGTCAGACTTATTTCACTCAGCATAATGATCTCAAGATCCATCCATGTTGTCACAAATGGCACTATTTCATCTTTTCTTACGGCACAATAGTATTCCATTGCCTACAGTTTTCATTTTCAGTTTTTAGCAGTGGTTCTTTTTAAGTAGAACTTACAATAAAATTTATAGCTTGGTGGAGTGATAGACAAGAATTTTGAAGAGTGTTTATGATTTTTAGAGTAGCAGGTTACTTATGTGCTGTTTTCTCCTTTTCAAACATTTTCACACGCTTATTTCAGTTGTCTCCTATATTGGTTAGGATTAGGTTTGCCTGTGGGTTCTAGAACACCCATCTTAAAGCTGCTTACACAACGGAGTTTATTTTTCTCTCTTGCAAAAATCCTTGTAAGATTCTGTATTGGTTTCCTAGGGCAGCCGTAACCAAGTGCCACAAACTTGGGTGGTTTAAAACAACAGAAATTTATTGTTTCACCGTTTTAGAGGCTGGAAGACTGAAATCAAGATGTCAGTATGCCATGATCTCTCTGAAACCTGTAGCGGAGGATTATTCCTTGCCTCTTCTAGTTTCTGGTCGTCGTTGGCAAACCTTGGCATTCCTTGACTTAAAACTGCATCACTCCAGTCTGTCTTCACCATCACATGACTGTTTACTTCCTGTGTGTCCATCTTTGTGACTCTCTTCTTATAAGGACACCAGTCACTGTGGATTTAGGGCCCATCTTATTCCAGTGTGACCTCACCTTCATTATTTACATCTGCAATGACCCTCTTTCTAAATAAAGTCACATTTTGAGTTAACTGGGGTTAGGACTTCAGCATGTCTTTTGTGGGGGACAGTTCACCTCATAACAAGTTCCATGGCTAGTGTGATCCTTCATGGTGTTAGGGACCCACACTCTTTCCTGTTATTCCACTGTGTGTGGCCTTGAACAAACTGGCAGCCTCCAAAGCTGGGGTTGTGAGGTAGAGGAAGGTTCACAGACATTGTCACTTTCCACATGGCTATGCTTAGCTGCATGGGAAGCTGGGGAGAGAGGTCCTCTCTCTACACTGCCATGTACCAGCTGAAAATCAGGGTTTTGTTACCACAGAGGAATGAGAGCAGAGTTTTGAGGACAGCTAATAGTCTCTACTACAGGTTCAAAGTGTTTTGGGGTGTGGGGGTGGTCTCAGTTGTTTATTCAGTTTCTGCACCATTATAGCTTTCCTCATTGAATTATGTCTAGCATTTGCAGAGCAAGAGGAAGTTTTCCTATATATCATTATGTTAGATTTGTAAGGGTTAGCTGGACTGTTTTATTCAGCTCAGTAGTATTGAATAGCCCCTAACTAGTGTGGAAAATACCAAGAAACAGAAGATATGGCCATTCCTTCTGTCGAGGAGAGGGCATTTACTAAGGAGAAAAGACAAGTGATTGCGAACAGATGCTTATAAAATATTTTTTAAGACCTAAAAAGTTACATGTGTCTTCTTTTTAGAACAGTGACGAGTCATCATGACAAGTAGAGATATATTGATTTGACACGCAGGAGGAGACATGCAGAGTGTGCTTAAATGCCCAGGGAAAGGTCACAACAAATACACAGCAAAGCCAGGGCTTTCATTCGGAGTCCCTGCCGTTAGCCCTACCTGGGCTCCTGCGTCTGCTTGATTCCTGATGGCTCGGGAGTGGCCTTCGTCTCGTCTTTGTGTCCCAGCATGTCCCATGGGTGCCTGGCAGATCGTGGGATTCAGTAAATATTTAGGGAATTATTTCCTACGAGCTCCTGTGTTTATTGTTAGTGACACAAAAGTAAAACAATAAAAACATGCAGGTTCTAAATGTGTTCAAGTGTGGAGCCATATTTTCTCTTTAGAGAGGAACTAAGAAGTGCACTTGTTGAGAAAGTTACAAAGATAGTGTCATAGCCATGAATACTCTACTGCATATACAGTATATATATAATACTATATGTAATTATATTATATACTATAAAATATAAATATATGAAATATGTACTATAAGATATACAGTTAACCATTGAACAACACGGGTTAGAGCCACCTCGCCTCCGCACAGTTGAGAATCCACGTAGAACTTTTGACTTCCCTCAAAATTAACTACTGGTAGCCTAGAAGGTTGATTGGAAGCCTTGCCAATCACATAAACAGTTGATTAACACACACTTTATATGTCATATCCATTACATACTGTATTCTTACAATAAAGTCAGCTAGAGAAAAGAAAATGTTATTAAAATCATACAGAAGAGGAAAATGAATACATTTACAGTATTTTTTGAAAAAACAAATCCATGTGTAAGTGGACCCACGCAGTTCAAACCCATGTTGTTCAAGGGTCAAGTGTCCTATTTGTTATATAGTATGTTCTGGTGTGAACTACCACTTTAAATACAGGTAAATGGCTATGTAGGCTGTGTAAAGTTTTATACCGCAAAGTTTAGGAAAGCAATTATTTTTGTTTGTGCTTTTTATTCCTGCAGTTTAAACAATCTGTGTTTTTTCTTTTTCTGTAGAATTTTCTGTTGCTTGATGAGATAACAGAGTGCAACGCTGAGCCGCCATCAGACGGTAAAACAATAGTGCATGTGCAAGATTTTACTGCTTTTTGGGATAAGGTAACATATCCTCCGTTATAAGATCACTACTGCTAAAAGATAACTGGTGACATAGATTTAATAGAATTTTGAGATTTTTACACATGGTATAAAATGTGACTTGCTCATTTACTGACAGTACATTATAACAATTCTCAGAATCAGGAATAAGAGATTAAGTGTAAAATCAGCCTGAGGTGTTTGACATGTTTTATCTCATTTTTAAGAGAACTTTCAAAGTGTTACCACATTTGAATTTAAAGTACATAAGTTTGTAATGTTAGAATATACAGGATTAGAATGTACATTTTTTTACCTTGATATTATCAAACACTCTACCACGTATTGAATGGAACCATGACTTGGTGCTTTGCTGTGTGGTAGGGTGGCAGCTCCCCTATTTTAAGCTTCTGAATGGTGCTGGCTACTTTGCTGGCAGCCAAGAGCAGGGAGGACGCAGCAGGCGGGCATAGTAAACACCAGTGAGCCCCAGGCATTTCACTATGTGGCTAGGTGACAGGCAGAACTGGTGAGATCGCAAGGCTTTTCCAACACTTGGTTTATTTATGACATTTAGGCAAATGGGGAAAAAAAACAGGGACCACTTTCACTAAGTTCTCAAACTTGCAAACTCAGTGCAGCCCTCTTTTTTTGACATCTGTAATGCTTTTCTCTTCTGGTTCCATGGTCCTCTGCGCACAACCTTCTGGATGGGTCTGGATGAGTCAGGAAAACAGAACTCACACCACAGGAGAGAATTTCATGAGGGGAATTAGTTACATAGGTGGTGGGTGAGATAACCCAGAGTTTAGCAATGGCAGGAAGCTCTTCCCACTCTAGGGCCAGAGAGATGCAGGGAGGAGGCAGCTTTTAGCAGGGGGGTTGTCTGTTGGGAGCACAACCCAGGAGCCTGCTTGCCTGGAGTGGGGACTACCGTGTGAAGGGTTGTCACATGGGTGCTGGCACTGCAGAGGTGATGTGACCAGAGCAGAAAGGCTTGCTAGCAGCAGGTGGAGGTCCTGGTGGGGGTCAGCTTCTTCCTCTCCTGCCTCTTGGCCTCAGACAGCGCTCTCTAGCGCTGAACTGGAGTTAACTTGGAAGTTCGCAGGATCTGGCAGTTCTGAGTATAGCAGGGAAAGGGTCGGAAACGGAGCCTAGAGCAAACACGTTCTTCACCTGCGCCCCTTCCCACCTTCACTTTGTTGCCCCTTCTCCAGGGGTACAAGTGTCCCAACTCTAGATTCCCTGTGTTTTCATGCCTGTGACCCTAAGTATTGTGCCACCTTCAACGTGCCTGCCATCTCCACCAAAACAATAGTGGCTTCCCAAATACATAAAAGCACCTCCTCGCACCTTGTGCACACCGGAGCTCACACAAGGTGCCTTACTTACCCTGCCCTACCTTAGTAGGCAGATGTGCCTACCTCCTGCTTCGAATGCTCCTCATGATACGTTGTAAGCATTTATAGACAGCACCATTAAAATTGCATTATGAAGATGTATTTATTCTATTGAATGCCTTGAGTGAGATGAAGCACTGAGGTAGCTAACACATACTTTGTATGCCCCGTGACCAGATTTATTTTGTTCCAAACTATGCAACATTGTAAAATGAGCTGTTTAGTTCTTCTTCCAAGAACTTAATAACAGGTTCTTAGACTTTTTTGCAGCTTGCATTGTTGTACAGAACAACCTATTACGTGCTGGCCTTGCCTATGGGAGGATTGTGCACTATGCTAAGGGGGTAATTGGGGGGGGTGTCACATTAGGTCATGGATAAGGGGGGGAGGAGAGAGAGAGACACACACAGAGAGAGAGAGACAGAGAGAGAAAGCCCTCAGGTGGGGCAGAGGCACAGAGAGAAGCTGAGGCAAGATGAAGTACATGCTGGGTTGCGATGTAGGAGAAAGACATGGACTCTGAGTAGCTGTCTACTAGACAGCCAGTCAGGTAGGTGGGGGTGGGGGAAGTTCTTCTCACCGACTGGCTTCTCATTCATAAAATAAAGGAGTTGGTGTTAATCTCTAAGCTTTAAAATTTATAGTCCAGTGGGAGCCTCTAAATCTCCACGGGGCTGGGGTTTTTGTCTGTGTGGTTTACTGCTGCATCCCCAGGGCCTAGACGATGTCTGACACAGAGAGGGAGGGCTCAGTCTGTGATCATTGTTGCATGAGCCACAGCTAAACCAGGACAACTAGGGCGTGAAGGGGCACTAGCACCCCTGACTGTTGAATGCTGCCCCCTTCTGGTCACACTAGGTAGAGCAGTGTCTGATCCTGAAACCTGCACAGGGAAGGGACTGCCTGTCTTGCCCAAGAAACAGTGGTGCCCGAACAGGAAGCTGATGTTTGTATGTGGTTCATTATATTGCAGTCAAAACTGAGTGGAAATAGTAAAATAGGAACTAGTTATTAGGCATGATGAAAGTGGAGAAGCTTAGAAAAATGTTTCTCATGTATTAATATCCAGATTCTTATTGATAGTTTTTAGTAATTCCTGTAAGGGCTGGGGGCTAGTTTTCTTGTGATTAAAAATAATTGTCATTATTTTACTCTGTGATCATCCTTGAATCAATTCAGTTATGTCCAAAGACATTGTTCATTTTGAAGATTATTCAAGACCTTTTATTGCCACGTGCTTTTAGTCTTGGGGGCATTTTAGTAATCACACGTACCCCACTCTTTTTTTTTTAAACGTTATCAGTTTTTGTGTGTGTGTTTTTTTAAACAGCAGTTATTGAGAGTTGCTTCAAACTTAGTATATGAAAAAAAAGATGCATTTCCCCTGCCTCTCTTTGTCTTAGAATCCATCGTTTGTTCTGGAACATGACTTATCATTAGCCTGATGTGTACTTTATCCTTCTTCCCCCTTGCTTTGGAGTGTATGCTGTTGCCGATACCTCTGTGTTTTTACAGGAGAAGTACTTGGTGGTCCCTGTTTAGCCAGGACAAGTAATGCACGCTCCACATAAATTGAGACTCTATCATCCTGATATGACACTTTATTTCTTTATTCGCCATTTTTCTCGTTGTTAAATTAGATCTCTAGTTCCAGCCTTGACCACCGTTTACAGGAGTTTATTTGCCAAGTGTGACTTTATTTTGAAGGGCCTTCTTTCTTGCTGAGCATTTCTGAGATTCATCCTTTATCAAGTGAAAATAGGGAGATGAGTGGAGATTTCAAATTCTTTCTTAGTAAAGGACTAGCATGCCATGTACATATGCTGCCACCTTGTGGAGATTAATGAAGTGGGAGATTAGAACCAAGGGTTATAAAAAAAACATGTTATTAAAAACCACCCACACTAAATGTTCTGTTAAGTATGTTATCTTAAATAAGTTAGCGAACATCAAGAAGATGCCTTGTCATTTACACTACTTAAAATTTGTGTTGAGAGCTGTGTCTGTATCAAAACCTGGTAAAAGAACGGGCCTTCTTAAAGGAAACTGAAGCTGCTTCAAACCCCCAAAAAGCTATGATTGGATGAAAAGGACTCCAGGACACAATATCTTAAAATAGGAAGGAGAAAGATGTGCGTTATATTCATGTATCAGTGACTATTTCATTGTTTTCTCCAATTTTGGAAGTGATGTGCGTGATGTTATTAAAATGGGTACATTTTTGTAAACTTTAATTTGTAGGCATCAGAAACCCCAACCCTACAAGGTCTTTCCTTTACTGTCAGACCCGGTGAATTGTTAGCTGTGGTCGGACCTGTGGGAGCAGGAAAGGTAAGTTGTAATGCCTCTTGGCAGCTTGATGTAATGCCACATTCCATCTTAAATTCTTGGGGTTGAGCCCCAAGCTATATGTGACATAGATCTGAATTGGGTGTTTCTAGAATGGCATTTCTGAAAGTGTGTCCCATGGAATGTTACTTTTGAAAGAAGGTTGCATGGCTAAATAACACTGGATAAGACACATTATGATGTTTTACTTCTTATTGATTCAAGTTGCACAGTTGGGAACTGCTTGTCTGAAAGTTGGCCTTCTCAGTGAAGGAAATTATTTAAGTGACAGCTGCTCAGGATGGAATGACTGAGAAAATGGGAACTTCTTTTTATCAGAGCATACCCTCCAGGAGTCTGGACGTTGTAAAGACTCTTCCAGAAACCTTTCAACATTTCCTCATAGGCCTTATCCAAATCATGTCAACACACATTCAGTAAGTGTGCACCGCGTGTGGCCCTGTGCAAAAGAGACACATAAAAGCATAGACCCAGATGCTCTGCCCTCCAGAAGCAACGAGCTTCTGAGGCGAGACAGACACTCAAACAGACTACATCAGCTCTGTGTTACAAGCATTCTGATCATGTAGACAAGATCATGTCTGTGTGTTGTAACAGATTTAAAGGAAATGTGCTTGCACATTTCGTCTCACATGTTCTGAAACAACAAAATATAGAAATCTAAGCATAGACTGTATAAATGATAGAGGGATTATTTCTCTTATGGATTTTTGCTCTTTGGAAACATGACTCACTTCAGAGTTTCTTTAAATAATCTTTTCTGGTGCATTGGCTATAAATATGTACACGTAGCTTTTCAGGATCAAGTCTTTGTCAAGTAAAGGGTACCTGGTTGCTGGTACTGCATTAAACATCAGACATATGAAATAATATATTGTGCAGGGCTACTCTGTTAGTTAAGAATGCTAACTATTCTTAATTAGTCCTTGTTGAGTAAAGCAGTTCATTTTGGGGGAACTCTTGGTCAGAGTAGATTGTTATACTCTGTTTTATTACTATTCTTTATCAACCATTAGTTGACAATGACCAATGATGTTATTTTTCAGTTTTTTAATTACAATTTCCAGGACTGTACTTTATCCTATTTGAAACAAAAGGGCTATAACGTTTATCAAACCACAGGCCCGGGAAAGGCAGTGGCTTGTTCTGTCCTGCATGTTGCCTGTACACATGTTTGTTTGCAATCTGTTTCAGTCATCACTTTTAAGTGCGGTGCTGAGGGAATTGCCCCCGAGCCAGGGCCTGGTCACTGTGCATGGAAGAATCGCCTATGTTTCCCAGCAGCCCTGGGTGTTTTCAGGAACTGTGAGGAGTAATATTTTATTTGGGAAGAAATATGAAAAGGAACGATATGAACAAGTAATAAAGGCTTGTGCTTTGAAAAAGGTGAGTGATGACTTTTAAGCTGCATATACTCGAATTTCAAATAATAATAATAGTGTTGGTTTAAACGACAAGATTTGTTAAAAGTTTCATTTGTCAGTGTGAAGGATGATTGAATACTATTTAGTCCTTTAAACTTGTCTTCTGTGTAAATACACATGTGCACACACATACACTGTTTTAATCCTGATGTGATCATGGCATTCGCAGAACGCTTTACTTTTGTGTTTTGTTTTATTTTGTGAAGTTTTTATTCACTTTTAACCTTTTTTTAAATAGACAATTGTAGAAGTTTACCAAAGTAGACAGAATAGTGTAATGAACCCACACGTACCCAGCCCCGTTTCCTCTCTGCTGCTGCTCTCAGCTAGTCTCATCCCATCCGAAATATTCTGAAGCAGATCCTAAACCTCATTAGTTCATCTGTAAACATTTCATTGGCTATTTCTAAAATATAAGGAAGCCTTTGAAAAAACACCACATTATGACACCTGAAAAATGACCCAAATTCCTTAATATCGTCAATGTACTAGTCAGTGTTTACATTTCATTGATTATCTCACCAAGAAATCTTATCCATTGGCTTCAATCAGACCATATAAGGTCTGCACTTTGCACTCGGTTGGTTCATCTTCTAAGTTTCTTTGTTCTATGGTTTTCCTCGCCGCTTTGTTTTTGACTTGTAATTTATTATTTAAAGAAAATGGAATGTTTTAGATTTCTTTCTAATACTGCATCATTTCCCTAGGGGAAAGGTTGTTTTCAGAAATAACATTGAACTTCCCACAAAATGACAGGATGAAACGTTTGATTGTACATTGAAATTTAAATAGAACTAGTGAATGAATGATGAAAACTGAACTTTCCCGAACTTACCGGATACTGATAAATACTATGTTACTCTCACTGGGTTATAACAATCAGTGGATAATAGCGTTAAAGGGCTCTCCCTGGGGTGTGTTCAGTGCAGTCTGCACATCCGGCTGTTCTTTTATGCTGTGTGGGAAAGGCTGGGACAGGCATTCAGAGGTGTTGTGTGGAAGGCTCCAAACCAGCTTTGTGAGGAAATAGTAATTTTGCCTGAACAATGGCTTGAACATCATAGACGGTATCAGGTGAGTAGCATTTTGTGAGGATGTGAACAAAACATAATTGCTTGTTTAGTGGACTTTTATTTTTTTTCCCTGGGTTATTGTTAATAAGAGGTTATGTGTTTTTAGAAATGACATCAAGTTAACAGTTACAAGCTAGATTTTTATTAAATAGTACATATACTGTATAAGAGAAGAAGGAAAAAATGTAATAATAATAGCTCCTATTTATTCAGAGTCCACGTGATAATTATTTCTCTCTTATGCACACACATGAGCACACACATGAACACACACAAAGGTTTTGAACTTTTATTCTTGACCAGTGTCTTCGATGTTCTATCCTCCTTTTGTAGTTGATAAAACTGGGGCTTAGGGAGATGGAACATCTCACCTAAACATTTGCAGCTCAGGTTTAGATTCGTTTCTGGATGATGCTTTTGCGTGGTGCCTCACTGCTTCTCAATTGAGAAAGTTTATAAGGAAGACCTATTTTAAAAATTGGGTGGTACATGAAGGTGAAATGTGGGATGTGGAGTGAACAGATCTGAGGCATTTACTCTTTACCTTATATTCAAGTCCTGGCTGATGCCCAGATCAGACTCCAAAGACCTGGGCCAGTAGCAGACCTTGCCTTTCTGGTGATAATGTGTTTCCCCGAAAAATAAGACCTAGCCGGACAATTACCTCTAATGCATCTTTTGGAGCAACAATTAATATAAGACCCGGTCTTATTTTACTATAATATAATGTAAGACAGGGTCTTATATAATATAATTTAATATAGTATAGTACAGTATAATATAATACCCGGGCTTATATTAATTTTTGCTCCAAAAGACACATTAGAGCTGATTGTTTGGCTAGGTCTTATTTTCGGGGAAACAGGGTAGCTCAGCTTTGAATTTTCTACTCCCTCACATTTGAGCAGCTCTGGACAAAAGCAGGTGTTGGGACAGTGGCTGCCCGTCAGCATTTTCCCCAGGGACCGGTGACTTTGCCAGAGCCCTGTGAGATGATGGACCAGTAATAGGGGCAGTGTTCTGAGGCTTTACCCACCCTCGGTGTCGGGGTGGCACAGGAGGCCCCTGCAGTGTTGGGGTGCACACTGATTCTTCTGTACATGAGTTCACCTATAAACACGGACTATAATCTCGTTCTGCTGCATGACGTGGGTAACTGGAGTCGGGGCCTTAGCCGGAACGGAGGTCCAGGGTGGAGAAGTAGTAAAGAGCTTTGTCATTTGCCCACTGTCACTTTGGACCTGTCCTGTTACCTGCATGGGCCTCTGATGTTTCTGCCACAAAATGAGAATGTTGGGTCAGGAGATTTCCAAGAGGTTTTGCTGCTGTTCTGAAATGCCATCTATGACTCTGGTTAGCAGGGAGCCTCAAGGTTTTTGAGACACCAGGGAATCACTTCATGAGTTACGAGGTCCTTTGCTTATCTCCTTTTGGAATCCATGTGTCAGAGGGTGGGTATAAGATGGCCATAGATAATTGGGCCATTCTGGAATTATTTAGCCTGTAGATACAGAGACTATATAAGTAGTAGCAAAGGCTTGGCCTTTGGAGAGAAACAGTCCTGCAGAGTTACTCTAGGTGTTTGTCTCAGATTCTTTTCTTATAAATGGAGGAGGTGTGGGATTTTTGTAAAGACTACAGATAATGCCTGTAAAATGCAAACACTCCAGGTTTTTAGTAAATGACAGCTATTATTACTATTATAGCCCTTTTCTCAAAATATATACAGCCATACATCTATACATACACATAAATAAAGATTTCTCCTTAGGCCCTCCCCCTCCCTCAAATTCTGGAGGGAAAAAAACCCCAGAACATTTCTTATATTACGTATATTAATAACAACTGGATGTATTATACTAGATCTGATTGAAGTAAACTTTTAAGTTCATTGAGCTGAAAACATTTCCATAATAAAATAGGGACATAAAAAGGAATCATATCTAACAACATTGATTTAGGCTAATGACATACTTGTATACAGAGTGACACTGTAGTACATTATGGTACAAACCTTAGGAAACAACATAACAACGTCAGGCACTGTAGGTGGTGTTTGAACTCCAAGGCCCTGGAGTCAGGCAGCTCTGGGATTGAGTCTCAGTTTCTCTATTAGGTATGTGATTTTGGCTAATTGTCTGGACCTTACAAAACCTCAGTTTCTTTACCTGTAAAGTGGGGATAATAACACAGTCTGTCTCATAAGGTTGTTTTGAGGGTGAAATGCAGTAATGATTTTAAAGTGTCTGATTGCTGGGGACCTAACGAGCACTCTGTACATGTTAGAATAATGTTTAAAATAGCTCTTAATTGTAAGAGCAGCCAATTTTGGGGTAAAATCACATCCCTAAAATGTGACATGTTAGAAAGAAGGTATTTGAGTATATAACTTATTTTTTTACATAGGTGCTATATACATAGTACATTACATAAATCAACAAGAAATATGTGTTACCATACCATAAGCAATATATTATATAACATTTGTCTGCACGTTATGTTTTACCACGTGAAGACTTTTTAAATTTTAGGCAATACATGTTCAAAGGTATAGCATTGATAAATTCTAGTTTAATATTTTCCCACATAAATCACTTAAATTTACATACCCCTTTTGGGTGCCCACAAGCTTATAATTTCTTCTCATATTTACCATATTCCTGCCAACTTGGACATTTTCTTTTCAGATTGCTTTAACAATGAGAATAACTATTGTTATATGTTTATTTTTTCATGTCTGAATTGGGAGAACTATATCACTCACCCATGACGTAATAGAAAATAAGAAATCGTGACTAGAAAAGGGACACATGAAGCTAATCTAAATATGGAGAGTTAGTTTATTGATACTTCCATGTCTAGGTATAGAGGCCTTCAAATCTAGAATTACTTCCATCACCTTCATTTCAAATATAATTTTTCAGTAACCACTGGGGCCTGCATGATGTGAAAGAAAGACTAAAAGCCTATGAGTTGAGGTGAGTTTGGTATAGATTTCAGCCATTCCATTTAACAGTCCTCAGACCATTTATGTGCTCGTAATCTCATTAGTTTGTTTCCTCATCTGTGAAATGGGTCTATTATAGTCATCCCTTAGTATCTAAAGGGGATTGGTTCCAGGACACCCCTCAGATACCAAAATCCATGGATGCTCAAGTCCCTTATATAAAATGGCGTAGAACAAGCATATAGTCAGTTCTCTGCATTGGCGCTTCCCAACCACATTTGGAAAATTCTGTTTTCCATCCAGGGCTGGTTGAATCTTTAGATGAGAAGCCCATGGATATGGAGGGCCAACTATGCTCTGGGCAGCTTGCTGTGAGAAGTAGAGATGATCAATATAAGGCATCCAGAATGGTGCTGGGTGCGTAGATCTTACCATCCAGGAGCTGACTACTGGGGAGGGAAGCCGTGTACATGCATAAACATTATGAAGCAGAATAAGATAGGTCCGTCATGAGAACTATAAACAAAGCCTCAGGAACCCAGTAGAAAGAGAGATGACTTCTGATTGGGGAAACTCAGGGATGGATTCGTGGAAGAGAGTGTTTGAGCTGGGCCTGCAAAGATAGGTAGGCTATTGACAGGCCATGTTAGGAAGAGCAGTTCCAAATGGAGGAAAAGCTATGAACAGATGCTCACGGGATTCCTGCTGTTAAGACTCTGGAATCCAGCCCTCCATTGCCAGGGCCTCACGTCTGGCCCTCACTATTTCAGCAGTCTGTTGTTCAATGATATTTCTACTGTAAGTTTCTAGCATCACTGAAGGGCACTTGATATGTTTCTGGCCCGATGGCATCAAACTCGTATAGCCATTTCCTGGTTTTCCTCTGGTTTGTGTGTGTGATTTTCAGTGAGAGCTATTGGAGATGAAATAATTAGTTTAACTTGTATATAACAATAATTATTCTCATTGTTAAAATAGTCTGAAAAGAAAATATCCAAGTTGACAGGAATGTGGTAAATATGAGAAGAAATTATAAGCTTGTGGGCACCCGGAAAAGGTTTGTAAATTCAACTGATCTATGTGAGAAAATATTAAACTAGAATTTATCAATGCTATCAAGGTAATAATATCCTCCTGCTATTGGGAGGAATTGTAATATATGCTTAACTCAGGCTTTTCCTGCTACCAAATCAGAAAATTATGGTTAGGAAATTAATCTGACTTGAGTGTTTCTTCAAATCCTTTGAAAAGTTTTTCCCATCTGAAGCTTGTCTATAAGTAGTTTGCAGTGTCAACAAACACACTTGAAGTCCTTCTACTAGACTTGGAACGAGAGCCCATTTCTTAATTTCCTAACTGCTAAATGCACGAGTAGGTTTTAAGTGCCTTTTCTAGAAAATGGCTAAGATTGCTTAGCTACATACAATGTGGTGCGATTTTTTGAAATGGAACAAAACAACATAAAGTCAAGGCATAAAAACTAAGCAGCAGGACTGTCAACAGTGAATCGGAGACCAAGTCAAGTGTGTGTGTGTGTGTGTGTGTTCCCCGGAGTTTAGAACCTATCTTAAAATGGCTTATTGCTTTTTATGAAAACCAAAAAAGCAAGAGATGGTACTAACTTCTGAGCTCAACAAAGAAATGATACGAAATAATAATGAACTTTCACGATAGAGCCATTGCTGACTTTCGTTTGATGCAGTCCTGTTAAGCTTTGAGCATGCAGGGTACTCTGTGTGCCTGTGTGTCTTTGTGGGCTGTCAGGGAGTGGGTTGTGATGGAGAGACTCCTTTCCTCTTCTCCTTTTGGTGGCATGCTTTGCATATTGTGACTCCCACTGAGTCAGAATGGGAGTGGGATCCCAGTGTTGGTTTGATAAAAAAAAAAACAAACACCAGTCACCCATAGCAAAATTGGCTATTGCAAATTCATGCACTTTAATTTTTCATGTGCTTTTCCCATTCTAGAGTGTGTTCATACATTACTGTTTTGATTCTCATGGCATCCTTGAGTTTAGTAATTCTTATTTCTCCAGAACGTTTTGTAGAAAAGGAGAATGAGACTCAGGGAGATCAAAGGACTTGTTTATCATGGGGATCCCAAGGTGCCATTTGCTTTCTTCTCCAAATTTGCCAAAGTAGACGTGAGGGCTTCGTTTGCAGAAAGGTATTGCTATGTATCCTTGGTTGATGCTTGAGAAGTTTAGTAGAGAAAGAACTCCCAAACTCTGCCTATCCATGCTAGGATCTGTTTAGTGATATAGACAATCTAAGTAAAGATTTCTTTTTTTTTTTTGTATTTTGAAGTTTCTTGGAATGACAATTGTTAGTAAAGTTACATAGATTTCAGGTATACAATTCTGTAATACATCATCTATAAATCCCATTGTGTGTTCACCACCCAGAGTCAGTTCTCCTTCCATCACCATATATTTGGTCCCCTTTCAGTAAAGATGTCTAATATAGTAATGTGTAACTTACCTGATTATTATCTTGTCATTTTGGACATGTTCTTGTCATCGTTTCTTTTTCTTTCTAGGTACTATGGTTCGTCCATTTATTTCTTAAATAATAGTCGAATATAACTTTTGATAGATTCCCAGATCCTCAAATCGGAACCTCTTATCCTTCTTAACTCTGAGTTTTTCCTGGCTTGCATGGGACAAGCCTTAATTATTTCAACTGATCTGCTCAGTGTACTTCGAATAAACTGTTTTTTCTTTGGTGTCTCCTGCCCAGACTGCTCTTTCCCCTTTTATTTCGGGTACAGTCCTGCCTGTTACTCTCCACTATGTCTTAAATATCACGGTGAAGGGGACCATCCCTTCCCTGAAGGTAGGAAGCTGAGACCGAGATCACAGAATGGCTAATTAAGACACACTGATTCCTTGAAGAAATCAGTCCTGTGCCTTTACAAACCGTGTGTGTGTCACCAGCGCTCACATTTGCATCTCTAACACAGACCTTCAGACATGCATATCCAGCTGCAACTTGGCATCACCAGTAGTCATCTCAGCTTGCCCATAACCAAAATTTTGATTTTTATCCCCTAAATCTGCATCCATTGTCTTCCTTCACTCAGGAAATGGTGACCCTGTTCTTACCCTTTTTTCATGCCCCAAACAATGCAGTCCTTCTCTTCTCAACCCATACCCATCCCAGCAGCAGGTCTTATAGGCTCTACCTTTGAAATTTTGTCCAGACGGTGACAACTTCTCTTCATTCCCATTGCTCCTACTTTGGTCCCTGCTGCTGTCATCTTTTGCCT
Source organism: Rhinolophus hipposideros (assembly GCF_964194185.1). Taxonomy (NCBI): domain Eukaryota; kingdom Metazoa; phylum Chordata; class Mammalia; order Chiroptera; family Rhinolophidae; genus Rhinolophus; species Rhinolophus hipposideros. Next base: position 65,676,335 of record NC_138050.1, read on the forward strand.
AAATTATCGTGGTAACCTTCTAACTTGTATTCTGCCTTTTTCTCTGCCCCTTTATCATCTGTTTTCCACAAAGAGACAGGAGTGATTCCTTAAAAACCTAAGCCAGATCATGTCAGTCTCCCCCTCTGCCCCCTTCCCATTTCACTTGGAATGAAACCATGGCCCCTCCTGCTTATGTCTCTCCCCACCCCCACATTCTTTACTCACTCGGCTCCAGCTCTACTGGCTTCTTCGCTAGTCTCCCAACACCTTGTGGGTATATTTGTCCCATGGCCTTTGCACTTGCTCATTCTTCCACATGGAACACTTTTTCTGCAGGTCTGTGCCGGCATGCTCCCCCTTCCAACAGGTATCTTTCTGCTTAAATGCCCGCTGATCGGAGCCCTTCCTGACCTCAATATAAGATGGACTTTTCCTCCTTCACTCTATCCCCCTAAGCTGACCCCTTTTCTTCTTAGTACTTAGTACTTGTGCTCATGTTCATTTTTCATATTGTCAGCCTCTCACCATAGAAACTCTAGAGACTATGTTTCACTGAAATCATTGTGCCCAGAACAATGCCTGACAAGGTCAATGTTCAATAAACATCTCTTAAAATGGTTAAATGAATAAATGCTGTGAAAAACCACGGGGTGAAAACAAAATCCCTGAGAGGTTCAAGGTTACGATTTAGTCATTATGAAATGTATCCATTGCTGGTGATCAAATATGTGTATGAAGAACTAATACTAAAAGTTTTAGGGTGGCGGTAGGAGAACACATTTTAAATCTTTTTTTCTGTCTCCATGTAGGATTTGCAGCTTTTGGAGGATGGAGATCTGACTGTGATAGGAGATCGGGGAAGCACGCTGAGTGGAGGGCAGAAAGCTCGGGTCAACCTCGCCAGGTAAGTTGCATTTTAGTTGCCATTGTGCACATGCCACTTAGGCTGCTTATAGGCGTGATTTACATGAAGACCCCACTTACTGTGTGTGGGTGCTGTGTCAAGCACTAGTCTTGGATTATTCCATTGGCTCTTGGAATGACCATCACGTGAGTTGTTGAACGCTGCCATAATTCAGAGATGCGATCCAGGGAGCGTGAAGCTTCCTTCTGTCTGATGTCGCCATGTGTTTTCTAGAGCAGTGTATCAGGACGCAGACATCTACCTTCTGGACGACCCTCTCAGTGCAGTGGATGCAGAAGTTGGCAAGCACTTGTTCCAACTGTGAGTTTGCGCATGTTTTATGCCATTTCTGCTTATCAGGAACCCAGAGCTTGAGCTCAGGAAAGACTTTGTGCCTCAGAAGACTGAGCTCGTTTTGTTTTGATGTCCCTCTGTCCCCTCCCTCGCTTCCGCAGACGATCCATTTTAGTGAAATTTAGGGAGTTAAGAAATTAGTGGCAAATTTTCCAAGTCCCCCGCCCCAACTTGCAGTTAGTTGATCACCAAGACACTGTTGATGGATCCGTTCTCCAGGAATAAGAAAGATGATGTACAGTTGTTAAACCTACATGTGGGTCAGTAACCTGATACATGGTTGTCAATTCTTTTCCTTCATCATTTGTGGCATGTTAGAAGCAGTTTCATTACCAATACAGATCTTCCCTGGAAAGACCTTGTTGGTTTATGCTTATTATTCTGTAGGTTGGAAATACTTAGTAAAGTTCAGAATTTAAGAATGATTTGTTCTCTAGCAGAGTATGGCTTCAATCAATTGATATTGCTTCCTGGATTCTTCCTAGAATTAATAAGTCAGACCCATAAATGTAGGGTTAACTTGAATTTGAAACTAGGTATCTAGAGTCTGGCTTAACTCCACCCTCTCACTTTGTTTCTGGAGTTTGTTTTTGTTGGCTTTTGCTGAGCCACTGAGCTTCTGAACTAGAACAGTCTGAATCTATTTTCTGTGTGTATTATAACCTACTGTGCACTGACTGACGCTTCCTATGTAGTCTAGGCTGTCCTTTGCTAACTATCGTGACCTTGCTTTTGCTAAAATAGCCTCCATGCCTACCCTACGGTTACCTTGCTGTATTTTATACCTTATTAAAGCCAGTGAGCCCTTTCAGTTGCTCTTATTGAAGCACAACTGTGCACACTGAGGTAGCTGCTCTTACCAATGTTATTGTGCAAAACATCTTAGCTTATAGAGGAGGACAGTAAGCTGGAGAGGGTAAGGACCCATACTGGGCAGGAGACGGGAGATCAAGAAGTTTAGATCTTGTTTTGGCCCCTAAAGAATTTGTCTCTACACGGAGTTGGTCAAAACTAAAGCATGGGAAGAGTTTACTCTTAAGGCTTAAAGGGCTTTTGATAAAGGATAACACATGCTAAATGGGAGTGGAAGTGGCAGCTCTCGGCATTCAGCTTAGACTGGAAAGCTTCCTGGCAGGAAGTGGTCCTGCAGTCTGGGAAGGGTGTGTAGAGGCTGAGAATAGGATTCAGTCCCTTTGCCAAAAGGGAATAGTAGAAGCAAAGGTATGGAGGTAGGGAGAAGCAGGTCGTGTGAAAGAACCGTAGGCACATTCTCTAGCAGAAGATGCAGGTTGTACTGCAGAAGGAAAGCTACTTGGAAATCCTTGCTGTGAGGTCCTGTGTGATTTGCTAGGGCTGAGTCTGTTTACGCTGCTATAACAATACCAGAGACTGGGTGGCTTATAAGTAACAAATTTGTTTCTCTCAGTTCTGGAGGCTGGGAAGTCTAAATCAAGGCCGATTCGAAGTCTGGTGACAACATGCTTCCTGGTTCCTTTCTCTGTTCCTCACACTGTAGAAGGGAAAAGGCAGCTCCCTGAGGAGGTCTTTCTAAGGCCACAGATCCCATTCCTGAGGGCTCCACACTCATGACCTAATCACCCCCCAAAGGTTCCACCTCCAAATGCTATCACATTGGGGATTAGATTTTAATCGTGTGAATTTTGTGAGGGAACACAAACATTCAGTCTATAGCAACCTGCCATAATCGAGTACCATAGATTGGATGCCTTAATTAAACAACAAACTTATTTTCCCACAGTTCTGGAGGCTGAAGGTCCAAGACCAACATGTCCCCAGGTTTGGTTTCTCCTAAGGCCTCTCTCCTAAGTTTGTAGATGGCTGTCTTCCTGCTGTGTGCTCATGTGGTCTTTCTGTTCACCTGCACCCCTCGTGTCTTTTTTCTTATGTCCTACTCCGCTCTCCTTCTAAGGACACCAGTCAGATTGGATTAAGGCCACCCTAATGACCTCACTTCAACTTAATTACGTCTTTAAAGGCCCTATCACCAAATTTTAAGGTAGAGGTCCTTAAGATATCAACGTGTAAATTGGGTGGGGGGCACCATTCATTTGTAACAGGTCCTAAATAACGCAGTAAGAAGATTCGAGCAGAGTCAACTGGGTGAGAGTGAGACAGTGAGAGGCTGCCCTGAGCCTGGACTGTCGGAGCTGGGATTTGCGGTCATCCACTAAGCATGGGTCACGGGGTGGGTCCCCTAACATCAGTCCACCAGAGTGTGTATGTAAAATGTGCTTATGTATGAAGGGAATGGAAAGGTCTGGAGATGGATGGTGGTGATGGTTAAAATGGTAGTCAGTTTTGTTTGACATAAATTTTATCACAATAAAAAAAAGTGCACAGTGCAAGGAATCTTTGAGAATGCAGAGAGTAGGGCCAGCTGACACTTGGCATGGTCTCCCGCCGTATGATCTGACCTCTCTTTCCCACCCCATCCTAATTGTGACGTGAAGAATTTTCCCCAGGCAGAGAAGTGCCCAGTAGGCTGTCCTGAGTTCAGTGACGGGTGCTAGCGCCAACACAGAGATTCCCCACTCCCGTCTTCTGGCATTGTGAGTTGCTCAGCTCAGCCTTCCTGGTCCCAATGCTTAACTTTGAACTCCCCACATGTCTGTCATTCTGTCTTTTGTGAGTCTGCACAAGTAATCCACTGCTCCAAGAACAGTTTTGGCTGGTTATTGCATTCATGGCAGTAGTAGGAGGAAAGAGGAGGGGTTTTAATTGCGAAGTATCAGTGTGCTTATCACAAAAGCTCTCCCAAGTTCTTCTTCGAACACAAGTGTTTATAAAGTCCTCTCGCACCTTTCGGGTTTAATGACTTTGGATATACACTTGATAGAAGCAAGCTTGTTAAAACTGTTGTTTGCTAATCAGAACCACGTTCTTTAGGGAAACTTAGGGCAGGGAGCACGAATGCAATTTAGGAAATCGCTCAGCAGCAACTGGAGAATGTTCTCAACGAGTTAGAAAATTGGATTGAACAATATACTATGAAAGATGGAGGTTGTGTTGAAGCTTAGTAATGCGAAGTGTTTTGTATTAAAAGTGAATGAAGTACACTTTTACTTGCTATTAACAGTCTACTTCAGTCATGAATATATATCCAAGGTTATTAAGGTTTGTGAGTTTTACAACTGTACGTTGTAAACGTTAAGTAGATTCTATCACATAAAGAAGGGTAGGGGCCCTTAAATTAATTAATGTCAGTGGAATCTGTTTCTGGCCATGGATCCCTGCTGTATTTTAGAAAGCCCCATGTCACCAGACCCCAGACTCCTGTGCAATTAGTTCTTTGGGTTTGTCCTAATCAGACCTTCCATACTGCTGCCATCTCAATTCACCCTTCCTGCTCAGACCTTTACAGAGCCCCCTTCAAGTTCAGGATGCAGCTCAAAATCCTGAATTGGCAAACAAGGTTCTTTGCATTCAGCCCCGATTCTCCTTTCCAACACTTCCTTGCACAACCTCAGTACATATTCCAGCCATGCCGCCTTTTGTGTAGTGCCCTGAATGAAGTAAGCCCTTTCTCATAATCTGTCTCTCTGTACAGATATTGTTCCTTCTGTCCTAGAGCCAGGGGACAATGTGCCAGGGCAAAGAGGAGAGATGAAGGACATCGCTACCTCCTTCCCTCCTTGTCTCTCCAGGGGGACATGTACACTTCCTGTCTTCCCAAAGCCCCTGATGGGTTGTGCTGGATCCTTACACGACCCCCACCCCCCACTAAATTGTGAATTCATGAAGATGCTTTTGCACAGCATGTTTCTGTCTCAGAACCTCTGCACCTGCTATGCCTTCTTCCACGGATGTTTCCTGGCTCACGTGTCACCTCCACCTGAGATAGCAATCCTCACCTTGCTTTTTCCTCATAGCACACCTCGCGACCCTGTAGTGTATTTTCTGTATTCGTTTAGTGTGTCTGCCTCTACACGATGCAGAATATTGCCTGTTTTCTTGACCAGTGGATGTGTCCTTAGAACAGTGCCTGGCACCTCAACAAATGTTTGTTGATTGAATGAATATGAAGGTTGTGGCTATCTTCTCTGTATCACCTCCACCATGGTATGTGATACCTCTTAACACAGGTCTTATATAGAATAAGTTAAACAACTTGTTGCGGAATCAGTCATTTTCTTATTGGCCTGACTTGGAAAATTTTACTCTTAAAAATTTGGAAAATAGAGTATTTTCCTGGAGATTTTGATGAAAAGCATAACTTAGGAAAAGTTTAAAGCCATCAACTGGTAACATCATTGAAATTATATTACCTCATCTGAGATAGAATGTTAGGAAGAAAATGTTTTCAAACTTTTGAGTTGGCCCATCTTGGACATAACAACCCATCAGGTTGGATTCAAATGTGTCTTCAGGGGTTAATGGCAGGTCATTTTGAATCAAGGGGAAATAATTCCATTAAAAGCTTTTATACCATGCCTGACGAGGGGTTTAATTTACTTAGTCAAGAAACTTTGGTATGAAAGCCAAACGAAGACATGTCTAAAGGGAAAACGTAATCCTTTTAGACTTAAAGAACGATGTGATAGTGTATGCAGCTACCTCCTGGGTCTTGCTTTTGGCCATGGGCCCAGGCTCAAAGGTGTCCCGTTAGGCTGCAAAACATATGGCTTTTTATGGGTTGCAGGAAGGGTACAGAATGGAGTTAACATTTACCAAATGGATTAGTGCTTTTATTTCTTAAAACATGCCTATGAGTTGACATTAGCCTCATTTTGAGTTGAAGAAACAGGTTCAAAGAGGTTTAGTAGCTACCTGACATTATTGGGCTAGTAAGAGGCAGAGCAGGGCATAGATTTGAACTCCAGTCCGAGGGTCTCCACAGTTCTTGGTCTGTCTCACCTCAGCAGGTTGAGTTGTGGCCATGTTCCTGAGATGTGCTCAGTGTGAGACTCAGGCAACCAGAGTGTGTACGTGGAGCCCTGCCTGTGGTCTCTGGGGCCCGGTACCAGCTAGTCATTTACCTGGAGGGGTTGCAGACCATTGTGGATTGCAGCTGGGGCTGAGTTTCTAGGGGTCTGCATTTAAAATGTAGGAGTACTTTGAGGAGTTACAGTAAAAAAACAAAACAAACAACAGCAACAAAAACCCTCTAAGGTTGAATAACAAGATGGGTCTTCCCTAAGAGAATTGCCGTTTCCTTTGAGCCACTGGGTGATTTCCACTGATTTGGGCCATTTGGGTTTTGTTCTCCATATTCTGCAGGTTTTCAGTCCTAATGAAACAAGATGTGCTTCCTGGATGGGACTGATCGAGGTTGCACTAGTATTTATTTTCTGTCTAATCATATTTAGAAAGAAACATCTAAAAAATGCACTCTGGCAAAGGTTACTGAAAATCTAAGACTTTTTTCCCTTTTGCTTAATATGTACATCATAAATAATAATCACCTATGAAACTGTCTAAGAAATATGTACACATTTTTATATGACATAATTCCCTTCTTCCCCCATTCCTACACAACGATAAAATAATTGATATTTCAGTTCAGTCAGGTTTTGAAATGTCAGTATTGCTCAATTGTTTTTCCATGTGAAATATATAAATAATTGTTAAGCTGAGTTTTAGGAAAAAACAAACTTAGTAGTCGCTACCTCGTGCTCTAGACTGCTTTCTAGAATTTCTTAGCAGAGCTAGACTCAAGTTTGCTGCCAGTAAATTTGAGGACCTCGTCAGCTTCATTGATTTATATTTGTATTTAATTTGTATTTATACTGGTATTTAAACTACAGATCTTTGACTACTGTGTTGTCTTTGTCTCCTTATGTTTTCAAGATGTACGTTTTTCAATTTGGAGCACCCCATTAATGTGTTTTTGCATACTGTACCTCTTACATTTATAGGTGTATTTGTCAAACCTTGCATGAGAAGATCACAATCTTAGTGACTCATCAGTTGCAGTACCTAAAAGCTGCAAGTCAGATTCTGATATTGAAAGATGTAAGTAATTTCTAGAAGTGTGTGGAGCTTGCTAGCTCTCAGGTGTGTTGAAGGCAAGGCCTCCTGGCAGGTCACTCTCCTTGCGTTAGTTGTAAACTCCCTCTTCCTCCTCAGCTTTCCGTTCCTTTCTTCTCAGAGCTGCTATCCATCCTTTGAGGGAGAATGCAAAGACGTGTAGAAATGTTACTATTGCATCCTAAGGCCTGTACCCTAATGTATATAAAATTGCTCCCTCAGAGTTACTAAATTAAAATTATTCTAGTGAAATTGTTAAGGATAATTATGCTACTTTATTTAGAACTTTTTGTTTTCCTGTTTCATGACTTAAGCCAAAGTGTTATTTGGAAATTAGAGCTACAAAGACATGCTTGTATCTGTTGGATTGTCATGTGGGGTTTCCCTAACGAGTGTCTTCCATTAATTACAGAAGCATGATTGGACAGCCATGCACCCCTGCTCAGGGGCACCCACTGCCCTATAGTCAGTTGCTAGTCTCACCACGCAGGGCTTTCCGCATGCCTGATATGTGATAGCCTATGCGGCTGTAAGACAAGTCCCTGCCATCATGGGGCTTCCATCCTTACGGGAATAGATGTGACGAAAGGGATAGAGGGGTGGGAGCTGAAATGACTTACTCCCTGAGTAGGTGATACCTCTCATGACCTGAGTGACATGAAGACGCTGGCCGCGCAGTAACCTGGGGGAGGGGCACTGGTGGGGGTGTCCAGTGGCAGCGTGCTGAGGAAGGAGCTGACCTGGCATGTTGCAGGAATAGCAGGAAGGCCAGTGTGGCTGAGGCAGAGTGAGCAGGGGGAGCACGGAGGGAGATGGGCTGAGCACGGTGCGTAGCGGTGCCCGAAGTGGGATGGAAACCACTGGATGGTCCAGAGTACAGGAGTGATGTGATCTGGTGCGTGATTTGAAAAGATTACTCTTGATGGTCATTGGACGGGCCATAGCAGAAACAATGAGAAGTTTTACTAAAGTTCAGGTGACAGAAGTAAGGGCTTAGGCTAGTGTTGTATCAGTTTCTAGAGCTGCCATAACAAAGTACCACAAACTGGGTGGCTTAAAATGACAGAAATATATTCTCATTATTGTGGAGGCTACAAGTTCAAAATCAAGGTGCTGATAGGGCCATGCTGTCACTGAAGGCTCTAGGGGAGGGTTATTCCTGGCCTCTTCCAAGCCTCTGGTGTTCTCCAGCAATCCTTGGTGTTCCTTGGCTTTTAGCTGCTACACTTCCATCTCTGCCTCCATTGTCACAAGGCATTGTCCCTGTGTCTGTATGGGTCTCTTCTCTTTATAAGGACACGAGTCATTGGATTTAGGGCCCACCTTACTCCAATATAACCTCATCTTAACTTGATTACATCTGCAAAGACCCTATTTCCATACAAGGTCGCATTCACAGGTACCATGTCCAGGACTTGAACATATTTCTTGGCGGGGGGGGCTACCATTCAACCCACAACAGCTAGTGTGGTTGCAGGGCGGGAGGTCAGTGAGGGTTTCTAAGGCTTACTGGTTGTTTGCGTCACTCCTTGGCTTGTTTGCCTCTATGTCTCAGTACCTCCATCGTTAACCCTTGTCGGTTGCAACAGGCCCTCGGTCAAATGCCTAACTTCACCAAATGAATTTCTGCCCTAAAAAAGATTATAAAAAGGCAGAATCGCTACCTGTGTAAAAACGCTTCGTATGTTGATGCTTCCCTACTCCTCCGGGGTTAGGGAGCTCAGATTCCTTAAACGTGGGGACAATTAAATTCGTGTGCAGAGGGGTGAGACTAGTGTGCTAGGACCCCAGTGTTGGCAGTATGATGAGTACAGAATCAGCAGGCAGGAGAATAACCTGTTGAGCCAGGCTCTAGATGTTTTGGGGGTCCCCTTATTGCTATTGAGGATATCACCTCTGATTTTAGTACTATCAAAACAACCACTTGTCCACTGGTGAGCACCCCTGGATGAGTTGTGATTCATCCTTACAGTTTGTTTGGTCCCCCTCGAACAGCAGAGCGGGCTTGGCTGCCTCCTCTTCCCTTCTTAGAATAATTCTTGCTTGGCTGCTGAGTAAAACTGCTATCTCTATAACATAGTCATTTTCTTGTGCATTTTATAGATACTTAAGTGGAAAGTGGTAATTTCATTAAATAGGGTGTATGAATTTTGCCTCCCAAGTGGAACAAGACACCATATACCATGAATAATTTTCTAATTCAATAGTAGTATCAAATGGTTCCCAACAGCTTCATTGGGTTTTACTTAGTGGACCCTGTGGGGGGATAGGATGAGAGGGGTATAGTGGGGCTTGGGCCACATTCCTCCTGACCCGCCGTAACCAGGGCTGCCCTTCTTAGATTTGTTTTGCATCCTGGGATTTTGCCTAATACTGTGTTTACCACTGAGTAAATAAGCTTAGTTTCATTTCATAGGGTAAGAAAACAGTGAAAACATCTGCACATTACTTTATATAACTTGGTAAGGAGGGGAAACTGTGTAATGAGGTGTCACATACATTAAAAAAAAATATTTGATTGGCTATCACCTCAGTGGTTGCCTGCTTTGGGAAAGCCTGGTTGGCTGCTCGTGGATATTCTTAAGTTTCATCTTCTCTGATTTGAGTGTATTAAGTTTTGGTTTCCTTGCATAGGCTACCAAGGCATTAGAGCCGCCCCTGTCTAATGACCTCCTTGTTTAGTTACTTCAACACACGGAATATTGAATTTTGAGTTGAGAACTTTCTGAGTTTTGCGGGCAGTTTTAGAGTAAAGACCATGGCGAAGCAGCTGATGGATTCTATGTATGCAGGGCTAGTTCCTACACAAGTTGTCCCATTGGTGCACATGATACTATGACAATGGTCAGAAAAATGTAATGAATGACTTTTACCTGTGCAGAAGTGCTTGTGCACACCTCCGTGTCAATCTTAAGTCTCCCCCTACCCCCAGAATATCCTTCCCAATTGACTCCCTTTTAAATTCTGCTTATTACGTGAGACTCATCTCAATTTCCATGTTGCCTAAAAAAAACTGTACTGACGTTCCCACCAACATCTATACTTTTTGCTTCCTTACATGACCGTAGTCGTTATGTCAATGATCTCCATTTTTAATATATGATTACACATTTCTTTTATACTCTCCTAGCACCAAACATAGGGTTCGGCCGAGAACAGAATGCTCAGTTCTGTGTCCAGTGAAATTGAACTAGATTAGTCAGCCAGAATTTCAGACCTAAGGATAATGTTCCTTGTGAAAATCATAGTTGAAGGTCAATTAACTTTTATTGATTAGTATTAAATTAGATTGGTATTATCAAACGCAAATGTAGTTTTCTGAAATTCTTTATTTTTATTTTAGGGTAAAATGGTGCAAAAGGGGACATACACTGAGTTTCTGAAATCTGGGGTAGATTTTGGTTCCCTTTTAAAGAAGGAAAATGAGGAGGCTGAACAATCTTCCATGCCAGAAAGTCCCACGCTGAGGAATCGGACTTTCTCAGAATCTTCGGTTTGGTCTCAACAGTCTTCTAGACCGTCCTTGAAAGATGGTGCTCCAGAGACCCAAGCTGTGAGTTTCTCATCTGGCAACATGCCCTGGTTCTCTCTGCTCTTGGTGGTCTCATGGATCTTCAGTCTGCTCTGCTCATGACATCTTCTTTTGTCCCAAAGCAGATCCTAAGGTTCCCAGGCTTTATTCCATGGAATTTGTAGAATTAAAATAGAACAAAGGGAGCAAGCCTGATTGGGGTTCTCCTTTGGGTATTGGATGGAGAATCTTATGGAGATCAGTAGTGAGTGAGTGTACTGCTACAAACTTCTAGGTATAGGTGGCTCATACCGATAGTATCATAGAACTCTTGAATTTATCATAGATAAATCCTACTTGCTCTGGTGGCCCCAGGCTTTCCTTTTGCACCCAGAGGCTTCATTGAAAGACCCCTCCAGACTGCGTCCTGCTGTAGCCCACATTGAATCAGCTACTTTTCCTGTATGTGGGAATGTTCTGGCACCACAGATGACTGGTAATATTATTTTGCCCCACTGTCAGATGGTTTGTGGTAGGCCAGAAGTAGCGTGTGTAAAGGACCTGGTCACAGTAGACACTTCAGAGTTAGTTCCCATCTTCCTTTCTTACCCTGCAAGACCGAGAACCACATCTGATCCATCTTTGAATCCCCAGTGGCCAGCATGGAGACCAGGACATCCTTGGCTCACGTGAATCTCTAATACATTCTAAGTTCTCCAGACAGAAGTACAGAAATGCACTAACTCTTCCTTGAATACATACACAGGTATTCCTCAGTAGCCAAATCCAGGAGCCTGGATGATTCTTATAAGTATTCAGATTAGTCTCTCACATTTCAAACTCATGAATCACTCTCTAAAATTCAGAAAACAAATCGATTCTGAACATACACTCTCCTAGCTATATCCAAACTCTTTACTACTCCATGTTAGTGCTTAAACTCCGTTTACTGTATGTATTTGATAATATTACGAGCCCCTACTTTATGTTTCCATCATTGAGTGAAACAAATAATTTACAGTGATACATTAGCTACATATCATTGTATGTTATTTTGGAACTAGTTTCTGCATTTATACTTGAATCGGGTTTGTTGTGCCTGTGTTGGAAATCATGATGTTCTATGTTAAGCAAAGCCACACAGCAGTAATAACCTTGTGCAAATGCTATTTCCTTATTTCTAAAGATTCCTAGAAGGGGATGGCCGAGTCCGTGGTTAAATGCATATATGGTACGGCTAAATATTCCTACACCCTTGTCCGTAGGAGATGTACCATTTTGCGCTCCCGACAGTGTATGAAATGTGTGTTGTCCCACGGCTTTGTCAATGGAGTGCATTATTGAACTTTTGAAATTTTGGGGTTCATTATTTAGAACTTTGTCTCTCGGTGCCTTTTTTCCTTCCCAGAATGAGAATATGCCGGTTGCAGTAACCGAGGAGAGCCGTTCTGAAGGAAAAATTGGTCTTAAGGCCTACAAGAATTACTTCACAGCTGGTACTCACTGGTTTATCATCGTTTTCCTTATTATGCTGAACACCGCATCCCAGGTAAGGAAGGACATTGGCTTTATTTTGTGCTATTAGCTTGATAGTTACAGGATCATTTATATTTATACTGTATTTACTTGTACTATGTTACTGTATTTTGCAGTCCCCTTGGATTTGCAATGAAATAGGCTCTCTGTGGGGAACAAAATAAGTGCTGTGTCCCAGTGTTGATGTGTACCAGAGGGCTTCGAGGAAAAAAACGGAATGTCTTTTAGAGATTTTAAAATGTAATATGCCCTTACTTGACCTGTTGTTCTCTGGGATGTTGGGCTTGGCACAGCCTTGACCTGAGTTGGAAGGACCATCTGCCTTTTCTGGAGCCTTTCGATTCTCCATTTTAGTAAGTGAGAGTTCTGAGTTGGTAAGTGATGTTAGCGTTTGATTTTTGTGTTTGTTTTTCCCCCCTACTCTAGGTTGTCTACGTTCTTCAGGATTGGTGGCTTTCACACTGGTGAGTTATTTCTGGTCTGACCGCAAGATGCTATACAATTGAAATGAAGCCTCACTTTCTCACCGAGTCAGGGGGTGGGGTAGGGTTTGTTCAGCCTGCACTTCTAATCCTCACTTGGTTTCCCTGAAGAAAAATTAAAGTCTTGCTAGTGGTGTGTGACCCTCCCAGGGTCGCTACTCCTGTCTCACCCTCAGCGGCATCTTCTCAGACAGTTTTTGAGAACTCACAGTCAGGATTCACATTGAATTTTTATGAGGTAGACATGCACAGCACCCTGTGAGCTGGAAGTCATCTTCCAGCATAAAACGTATCTCCCAAAAGGAGGTTAAGTTTATTTTCTCCTTTTGTATTTATCTAAATTCCATCTACCGCTTGATATTTTTTCTTCCCCGGTCCATAGGGCAAATGAACAGACTGCCCTGAACGTCACTGTAAATGGAAAAGGAAATGTAACTGAGAAGCTCGATCTTAACTGGTACTTAGGAATTTATTCAGGTAAAGTGTAATCATTTGGTCTATTATATGAAAGTCTGAGGTGCTTACAATGAGCCTGTGTGAGTAACTAGGCTTCCAGGAGTAATTCAGTAATGTCTTAACAGATTAAGAGTCTGAGTCGCATTTACTCTGTGAATTAATTAGAATAATTATTTTTTAAAATCTACTGGAAGACAGAGGTTCAATGAAGAATCTTAATTTGCTGTGTACTGGATTTTGGAAGTTAAACCGGGATTGAGCATTCAGAAAATCAGCCACTGGAAATATGTGGCTATTGTCTATTCTAATAGGTTGCTTTTGCTAAATCTTATATTATTATATGGATGGGCAAGGGGATTAGAAACGGATCCCCACCCTCTAGTTCGGATTGTTCCAATTCTGTTTGAATAAACCCTGGCTTTTGTTGAACTTGGATGAAATCCTCTGGCAGCAAGGCCCCCCAAATAAAAGCATTATTCCTTCGCAGGTATGCAAAGCTCCCTTCACCATATTGCTCATCTCTTGGGCTTCACTAATTACTTAAGAGGGAAGCTAAGCAGGGCAAAATCCAGTGTCTGGGAATTAGGCTTCCTTCTTTTTCTTACCTACAGATCACAATGTTATCACCTTCCCAACTGTGTGAGTAATTTAACATTTGGCTTGCCAGACTAATAGTAACACAGTGCTCTGTTTTCACGAGAGTGCTTAGAATATATGTAGCATTACGTACCTTTTAAAGGAAATCCTCATCTGAAATTTTAAATATCCCCCCAGGAAATGCTCATACAAGCTTTCCTTGAAGATAGAGCAAGTTATCTTCGTAAGAGCCTACTCACTAAAATTTGGTATTTATTGCGTTGATCACTTGCTAAGAAATCTAAATCCATTAGCTGTTTACCTTCTGAATTGGTGGACTATGGGAGACCTAAAGAAAGAAGGAAAATGGTTCTGTTATATATTCATGTGGGCTAAAGAAAATGCCTGCCTGTTGATGGAATTTAGGAATTTGAGCAGCCTTCAGAGTTTAAAAAAGGGTGATATGTCATCTGAAGGGAAAAAAAGTACTTGATGGAATATTTATTATGATATTGATGGAATATTTATTATTAATATTCCATTATGATGGAATATTTATTATCCCCACTGTATGTAGCATTGTGAGTTCAAGAGATGTTAGGGGAGATGTTTTAATTTTTATATGCATAGGAGGTATTCATTTATGTCATTAATAAAATAGGTAAATGATTATGTTCATTCGAAAATGCTTTGTTATATAAAACACTTAACGAGACATTCTCATTTAGATTGATTATCTCATGTTAAAATATAATTTATATTTTTTTGCAATTCAAGTAGGAGGTTTTCTACTTGCAACTTAATAGGGTATTTTCATATTCTTTAAAGCTACTTGGGCATTTTTTACAAGGAAATGGTCACTCATTTCTCCTGTTCCTTGTTAATATCACATGCTGGTACCAGTTTTAGAGCCAGAGACCTGTTGTAAATAGTAAGATTTGGGATATGGCAAAGTGAAGATCAACTACTTTTTATATTTGTCTTCTGAGGTTTTAATAGAACTTGTAATTGAATTAGGAAAGAATGGAATGAAATTTACTTTACACCTGATTTTTTTCCCCCCTGGTAGTTTCTATTTAATGAGAGAAAAAGAAATTATTTTACGTTCTTCTTTATAAATGTATCTTGTGAGTGCATTAAACTCTTAATGGAATCCAGATCCTTTATGGAATAAAATACGTAGTACCTTTATAAACTGCCTGAAATGCTTTAGCACTGTGGGAGAAAAGGCAGAGATCCTGTGCTCTGAATGATGTTTCTTTCTTTCAGGTTTAACGATAGTTACCGTCATTTTTGGCATAGCAAGATCTCTGTTGGTATTCTACGTCCTTGTTAATTCTTCACAAGCTCTACACAACAGAATGTTTGAGTCCATTTTGAAAGCTCCAGTATTGTTTTTTGATAGAAATCCAATAGGTAAGTCAGACACCAAGTTTCTCAGTAAATATGTCTTATTAACATATTTAGCGTCTGATTGCATTTCAGTATTTGAAAGTGGAGGTGATGCTCGTAATGCTTGGAAGAAAATCACTATGCGTGTTGATTTATTTTCTACAAAAAGCTTCGTTGACATTTTTCTTCGACCAGAGACAATTTGAATAGAGGGGGCATACAAGCTTTTATTCCAATTTATGTGTGTGTGCCTGGAAAAAAATAAATGAAGGTTCACTTGGCAGAATGGTTGAGGAATCCATTTGTTGTGTGGCATACAAAATACCCTAAATTCAGTGCAAACATGTTTAAATGTAGTTGACTAGTTGCTTAAACGTTGGCTATATCAGGTAGTGTTAAGTAAGCTAGGCTGTCTTTTAGGAAGGACCTTCTTACAAGGAATCTCTCTACATGAGACAGGCTGTGTGTTTCCTTTTTTTTTTTCATTGTCCATCCATTTCTGGAACCACAGGGCTCTTGGATATGCTGTATGAGTTTTTACCTAAAATGATAATGAAAAATTAATTAAAATGCAAGCTGGATAAAATGCAAACATCCTCTTCAATATGTTATTAACCCTATAGTTTTAAAGTAAACTTCTGGTTACATATTAGAGGCTTGCTTGTATCTGCCAGGTGGGTCATCACTAGTAAGGTCATGATATGAGTGCACCCAATGATTTCCAAGTGATTCATACCATAGTTTGCTGTGTATAATGTACACGTTTTTGCCCAAAATTGTGAGGGAAAAATAAGGATACACATTATACATTAGTAGTACTAACTCCATATCTATATAAATGTTTTTAATTCTTTTATTTATGGGTTAAATAAGTGTATTTATGAGTTAAAAGTTTAATTCTAGAAATCAATAACCATATCTGTATGCAAAATAATACCCTGGACTACGATAATTGGTTTTGGTGAACTTAGGACAAACTTGCGATGATGAATAGTTCTCGGCCTTCTATGGTGCATAGATATCGGAAATTTGTTACTGGTACATAAAATTTCTTGCACCTTGTATCTGTTCTTGTGTTTAGTACTTATTTGTTGCATACAATTTCTTGTACCATAATATGTTAAAAAATAAATGTGCAAATTCCTTCCTAGTACAAAAAACAAGTACTACCTGAATGTAAGAAAATAAAAGTTTGAATTAAAAAATTAAAACGCAAGATTTTCCCCTGAAAGTTTGGGCCAAAAACGTTGGTGCACATTATGCACAGGAGCACATTATACACAGCAAAATATGGTACCTTCACCCTGAGGCCTTTGGCTTGTCTTGCTTCTGAAGGTAGCCTCCTGACCTGGGCTCCTGTGAAGAGTTAGTTCATCAACATACATCCCCACTCTGTTCAGTTGCTTAGGTTTGTGGTGAGGCCCAGGGTGGCTTTGTTTTTGCAGGTAATAATTGATAGAACCTGTGGAGGCAGGGAGGTGGGTTAGAGGGAGCTCAGGAGTAGCTTTGATCTGGCCATTAACTCACCATGTGACCCAAGCCAAAGCGTGTAGATGCTATTGGGCAGGCAAATCGCAAAGCAGGATACTGTTGTGGTTAAAAGTATGGACCCGAGCCAGCTGCCTGGCTTCAGTCCTGGTGCTAGTTACTAAGTAGTAGCTGGTTATAGTTATATTAATACTTATGTGCTAGTTACTTAATTTCTCTGTGCCTCGGTTTTCTTATCTGTAAATTGGGGATACTGTTCATACCTGCCTTATTAAGATATTGTGGGAATTAAGCAGGTTAACACATTCACAGTGCTTAGAGCAATGCTTGCGACATGGCCCGTGCCTAATGAATCTGAGCAACAATGGCGATACCTCGGAACTTATTCACCTGTGAAATGGAACTAACTGCTGCTGCCCTTCCTGTTTCACAAGACTGTTGTGAGGATGAAATAAGACTCTTCTCAAAAGCACCTTGTGTAGATTTATCTACACATGTTCAGCCCAGGCACTGCAAAGCACAAGGAATTGTATACTGCAGAGGCCCCTCAAATTTACAGTCTTATTAAATCTGTAGTTAGAAAGTGATTGGGGGACTTATGTACTATTACGGCTATAAAGTTACTCCACTTTGCCAGTTAATTAGAAAACTACAGTTAAAAAGTTTGGAGCGTAAAGTGGGACTGAATTTCTGTTATCACAGCCTCTGAATGCTTGTGACCACAGTTAACCGGACTGTGCATGTTCAAGACCTGTAGGCTTCTCCATGTGCTGATTTATTTATTATTCAAGGATTTAGACCATGTCTAAATCTTCGAGGTTACTAATCTTAGAGCCGCACAGGAGCGCTTATCTTGCCTCCCCTTCCTGTATCTATTGGCAGGATTTTATTCCTTCAAGAAAATAGGAGCCCAGGTAAGTACTCCAAAGGTAGGCCTACTTTGTCCGGAATATTTAGAGGCCATGAGGTGTTTACTCTTTGAGTGGTAGATGAAAAGGTGCTTTTAATTAAAGACATTTTTATATGGTAGATTTTAAATTTCCATTTGGATAAAATTTTTGTACTTTTTATTGTGGCAAGAACAAGCCAGAGCTAGAGTGATGCTTCGTAGTTGATGTGACTGATTGTATGTACTTTAATGGCTATATTATATTAAAAAAAAAAAAACCCAAAATCAGAACGTCCCTCTAGAGTAGAGAGGTAGACGCACTCCATGTTTAAGTTCCTTTAAATGTATGCGAGTGCCCCGCATAAAGTTGCTGCCCCAGAGTGACAGCGCATGTTCTTTGAGCAGCACGGAGAGATCAGGAAGCACATCTTTCTCTTCCCAATACTTTGTTACTCAGAACATGCTTTCAGGGAGACCCCGTGGCAAGTACTGTGTTTCCCCGAAAATAAGACCTACCCCGAAAATAAGCCGCCCCAGTTAAGATTGTTAGCCAGACGATGCATTTAGTATGTTATGACGATGTTCCAGAAAAAAATGACATGACTGTATTTGAATAAATGTAGATTGTTCTACATGAAAAAAATAAACCATCCCCTGAAAATATGCCCTAATGTGTCTTTGCAGCAAAAATTAATATAAGACCTGGTCTTATTTTGGGGGATAAATGGTACATTTCCTATGAGCTCAGGATCCTGCCGGCCTCCCCGGTTTTAGAAAACTGAAGGGACAGATAGGCCTTTTGCCAGTGTATACAGAAGCTCCTCAACTTAGGATGGGGTTACGTACCAATAAACCCATGATAAGTTGAAAATATTACATTGAAAATGCATTTAATACAACTAACCTACCAAACGTCGTAGCTAGCCTCGCCTACTTTAAATGTGCTCAGAATACTTACATCAGCCTATAATAGGACAAAATCATCTCCTTGCTGCTGCCCAGGATCATGAGAGAGTATTATGTTGCATATCAATAGCCTGAAAAAAGAGCAAAATATGAAATTGGGTGTATGATTTCTTCTGAATGTGTATCACTTTGTTTACCATCGTAAAGTTGAGAAATTCTAAGTCCAAAAATCATTAAGTCCAGCCATTGTAAGTTGGGGACCATCTATAGTTTCTAGCAAATTAGACTTGGGTAGTAGCTGGTACAGCTACCAGAAGCTCCAGGCAGAGTCCCACTGCATCTGCCTGAACCACAGCCCAGCTGGGATTTGTGGAGGTCTTGCCAGAGTTCCCTTCTGTACCCTTCTCCAGTTCTCGTGGGTGCCGGAATATTCTCAGTGACATATCAATGACCCTGATATGGGTCATAGAAATGTCTTTTACACTCATTCACAGGTGCTCCCACCCCAGATGTGTTGTCTCTCTTCTCGTGTTTTTTCCCAGATTCTCATGCATTTTATTAATCACTTTGGACACTTTGCAGTTACGCAGTGAACCAGGCCTTTAGTGGAGGGTCCTGAAACACTGGTTGCCCCACCGAAGTCCTAAGTTCACTTACTTGGATTTAAGGAGGAGGGCAAGGTAAACCTGGAAAGTGCATATTTCTTCTCAGTAATGAAGTCTCTCTGGTGCAGTTTAACATTCCCGAGAGCTGATTTTTAAGAAAGTTCCATCTCCCAGCTCCATGACTAAGTTGCTCTCCATTTTGAACCAATGTATGGTTGCATGAAATTTACGTCATTTATTTTGTCTAGCTAATTTCCTTTTTACCTTTCTTCCTCTCACCCATCTCTATTTTTTATCCTTTCTTCCTAAGATGTATTTCGGTAATGGTATTGTATGTGTCTGTTAAAGAGCCACACGTTTTTAGCTGTCCCGACATTTCCTACTCATTTTGATTGAAACTGGAGTTGAATAGTGTCTTACAGATGTGGTCTGTGTCCATGTGCTGTTGACTGCATCGGCCTCTTCCTAGTTAACATTTGTCTTCTATCATCATAGCCCCATTTCCGTTCTATCAGATCTTAATACATGGGTAACACAAATCCCGGGTCAGCAGTAAGTCATTCAGAAATTAAGAGATGATTTCTATTTTAAATGTAAATCATATTTTCCTTGCATGGGCAGAATTCATTTTATTTTTTACATCTAGCACAAGAGGGCAGCATGAACTACATTATTTCAGGGATGGAATATAAGAGCATCTTATTGCAAAACTGTTGTTTTTATTTTAAAGCTTTCTTGGAAATTCCATTTTTATAGGTTGGGTCTTTGTATTTTGTAGTGTTGATATGGAATTTTAAAAGTGTTGTCATGGTTTATTATGGAAACACTTTATGCTTACAAAAAATTATGGTGTTGTCCCAGAATATCTAGTATTTCAAGCAAGGTTATTTGGATTTCTTAATTGATACCTTCTTGCCTAGTAACTGGCATAGGCAGCCACGGACATCTTTACTGGATATATTTTAATTCTAAAGGGTAGAATATGGTCGTTTGTGGGACTTGAGTCAAACATGAGTTCAGGGAGAAATATGAGCACACAGTTTCTTCAGTTTTGTTCCACGTCATCAGAGTCAGCAGAGACATTTTATTCTTATCGAGTCTCTAGAATTTCACTCTTTGTTTTGGAGACAAGATGAGTGGATAGTTGTCTTCTTTTTTTCATGCCTAATTATGGTGACATAACACTTGGCTGAGTGTGTTGACTATAAGGGATTCCAGATAAATATTTATTTATTTGATTTCAATTAGTTAATTTGTCTTTAAGAAACTGAACTGCTGGTGTCAGTAGATGTTATGTTTGTTTATTCTCTCAGGGAAGTGCAAAGTTAATATTGGGCTGTGGCCAGTATGTTCATTTCACACGACTGATGGTTCTGCAGTGGAGTGTGTGTGTGTGTGTGTGTGTGTGTGTGTGTGTGTGTGTGTGATTTATGCATCTAGTATAAAAAAAGTACAAATTTATATTATTTTTTTCTTTACAGATCAAGTTAAATTAGGGCTTTATATATACTATAAAAAGACAAAGAAACATGCAAAGTTTTTGTTGTTGTTGCCATTTTTATTCTCCTGGTGGAAGGTACTTGTATCCAGTGAGGTGTGGAACAGGAATGGTTGCAGTAATGTTTGAGAGAAATATATTGTTGTATCCTCCCTAATGAAAGATCTAGAATTGCCCTAAGGATTAAGATTTCCAACTTGACTGAGTGGGAAATGAGACTCTCTCTGTAGGTGATTTCCCAAATATCCTGGATTAGGATGTACATTGTGTAGGAGCTGAGGGTTGTAGGGAAGAAGGTGTTAGGGGTTTGAACTGTTGTTCTGTTTCTTGAACCAGGAAAGGGACTCCTTAGAATCCACTACAAGTTGCTAAATAAATATTATAACTTGTGGGGAAGTGAAAAATGAACTGGAAACAACATGGTGAGCTTTTTGTACTATCAGAGACTCTGTCTTGCTATATACTCTTTATAAAATCAATTGTCAACATACCGCTGCCTTAACAGAAAAAAAAGTCATCAGTAGAGAAGAAAGATAATTGTAGGGAAACCTATCTGTCTATTCCGTTAAAATGACCACTGGAGTTAGTGCTAAGTGCATATTTTTAACAAGTATAATATTTCAGCACTGTCAAAATTACCTTGACGGTAATAGGCCTGTTAAATTACAGCTCTATAAGTTAGGAGGTAAGATGGCTCTGCTTAGCACACATTAATCTATGCCTGTTCACACAAGAGATTCTGCTGAGCAGGTAGCATGTTCCAACAAGAAATACTGGCCCTAAAACCTCTGATTTATGGTAGGTGTTGTTTTGACACAGCATCTTTCAGACAATTTACAAGGCAAGGCTTCGTGTTAAAATATTTCACCAGTGTCATCATTCGTCACCGACATAAATATTCAGTAGTGATGCTGGAAAATTGGTAATATGCCCATTCATGCCAAATCACTCGCTGTGTTTCCTTTCAAGTGAGATCTGTTTGTGGATATGGTTAAAAGAAACTATGATTTTTCTTCCTTGAGAGCAGATGAGCTGTAAGAAATTGAGAATAAGAATAACAACTACCCTGACAGCTTTCATGTACTCATCTTGCCTGGGTTGCTTTTAATTCTAGCTTAAGTACTACAGGCTTCCCCCCTCTTGCTACTCCCCCCCTTCTTCCTTTTCTTGCTTAGTACACATTGTAAAGAATGTATTTATAAGTACATTAGTTAGTTTAACAGGCTTTTTGTGTTCAAAGGAAGAAGTTAGTCATCATCAGAAAAGCTTTGTTGCAAAACAAAAACACACATTTCCCCTCTCATTTTTCCTTGTTAATAATAACAAATGGAAGTAAGTGACTGTAAAGGGAATAACACAAAAGATTGCATCAATCATAATGATTCTCAATAGCCACATAAATATTATTTTTTCAGGTTTGACTGAAACAGCTAATAGTTTGAAGTAGGTGTGGTAATTAAATCCCGTCGGGTTGTCACATATTAAAAATAATGTTTTTTCACATAACAATGGTTATATGTACTTAAACTCTTATCAGGGTGATACTAAGTCATATTTTATGGGAGTTGCTCATTTACTGCTAGTAGTATCATAAAAGACTTTGTTACGAGTTTAAATAGTTACTTAGTTACATATATTTGATTACTATTGTTATTTTGTCAGTAAGCTCCATAAAGGTGATTATTATAGCACTTGTGTATAGTTGGTAAATATTACACCATTTTGGTGTACACTTTTAATCTGTTAGAATGTTCTGATTATTCTTTATTCATGTTTTTTTCTCCACAATAATCATACATGGAAATACTGACAACTTAGTAACAAAGAAAGCCCTGTGTGGTTGGTTGTGTAATAAAATTTTAAAAAGGTAACATTTGGGAAGCTTGTGCCTTGTTCAAAGTGGTTATCATGTAATATCTCAGGAAAATGTAAGGACGATGCTTTAGGTGTGTTTTTTATTTTTTAATAGTAACTATATTGATACATATATATCTCTCATAATATGTATAAGTTCACTACTTTAACATTTGTGGCTATGATGTTAATACCTCCAAACTCCTAGGTGTTTATTGGTTAAAAATACCTTAGAACTTAGAGCGAGGCAGTCTTTGGGACTTAGGACTTCCCTGGTGTATCTCAGTTTCTGGTATTAGTATGCTCAGTAATTTGGCATTACATGGGATATGTAATTTATGGTAATTTATAAATTAAATTTTATAAATAATTTATGTTTTATAAATAATTTAATTTCCAGTAATTCCAATACTGTCATTTAAAAGTCACCCCCCCATTACTTCAACATTTTAGTTTTTTGTGACAGTCAGAAAATGTATTAGTCTCTTCATGACATAGTTCATTGCTTTTGTATACCCATTTCAAGAGAAACTGGAATAATTTTTTGGGCCAGTTGTAACATGAATAAATATTGAGAAGTATATTACTGAGAGCCTAATATGTATAAAGCACAGTCTTCTGACACAAAGTAGGAGTTGATGAGGATTTGCTGGATTGAAATTCGGTACAATTTTGCTTCAGTGCCAAGTGCTCACCTAAAATATTGTATTTTGAAAGCATTCTTATGAGACCATAGGGTGAATTCTTATTTTCATTTTAAAACTGGAGTCTAATCTTCTGTTATCATTTCTTCCCTGTTTCCTTTATTTTAAACATTATTACTTATTTTGCCATCAAGAAAATGGAACAAAATCTAGATATCTACAACACTGAGCCTGTGACATTTCATTTTACATAAAGTTTAAAATTTGGTTTTGTTTTTAATCACATCTTTATAGTATTTGTCACAATTACAGTTAAATTATAATTTAGGTAATTATGTGTTGACTGTCTGTCTCTTCTCTTAGCCTTGGGCTCTCTGCCCTTAACAGAGTATGTCTATTATGTTACTAGAATAACCTCTGAGCCCAGGATTGGACACATTGGTAGCTGATTCATAAGTATTTGCAGGCTAGATAGACGAAGGGGTGGTTTCAGGAATGTGTTCGCATCTCTCCCTGCCCTGCACATAAAGAACAATGGAAATAGAATTAGATGGAGCCTTTTGGTCTTACGGTTGGTTTTCATATTGAACTCTTCCCTATGATTTATTTTTAAAAGTAGAATTTGTAAAAGAGTATGGTGGATTTTGTTTCTACATGTGATAGCATGAAGATAAAACCATATATATTGGTTCTTGGAAGCTGCATTTCATGGAACTAGACTATACAAGGTTCCAAGTTCTGTTATCTACCAATCAAGGAAATGAAACCATCAAACACCTAATACATTAGCTTGGGGTTTAGTTGTGCATTGAAGATGAATGTTGGCAGTTATGTGGGTTAAATATTTGGTACCTTATAGTTTTACTTGATAAACCACATGCCCTTAAGAAGTCAAGAGGAAGAATTCATCCATTTTAAAACACCAGTATTCTTTTTAAAACTTATTGGATTGTGAGTTGAGATGTAGGTTGAGATGTAGGTTGAGATGTTGCGATGTCCCAGCTCTGCTAAGAATATAGCTTTGGAAAATAGCTGGGCCCGCCACTTCCTTTCTCTTAGCCTCAGGTTTCTAATAGATAAAAAGAGGGGGCTTTTTCACTCAGGTGTTCATTGGTCATCTACTAGTTGTTAGTTGTGGTCCCAAACATTGGGACAAAAAGTTCTCTCTTGTCAGACATTTGCAGACTTAAATAATTGCAGACAATGAATTTTTTTTAAAGTGTCAATATTCTGCGATTCCATATGGTACAGATACAGATTCAATATTTAATACAACTGTAGAATGGAGATCTCGATTCAAGTATACACACAGCACACATACCACTTACAGACATAACCCTATGGAATACTTCTTTCTCAAAATCAATTATAGAAGTGGTTGGCCTTGATCTCATAAAATTTCCAAATAGTGTTCTCCTGGAACTTTAAGACTAATTGTTTTCAAAATGAAACCACACCAATGGGAGTGTGAGAAGAATTTAGGAAACAAAAGTAAGTGATTCCTTTTTTCAGAGATCATAAGGTCTAAGCTTACAGCAAACTCAATCTTGACCCTTGACTAGACTCGAGTACTTTCCTGACCCATGAGGGACTGTCTGGGTGCTAGAGCTGGTCTCTGAAAAGTGTGCTAGGGAATGGAGAGGGAAGCCAGGATTTCCATCGTTGCTCTTTATAAGTATCTACACACACTTCTCTTTGGGCTCTTTAGAAGTGTGTTACAAATGCTTTGATAGTAGGTAGAACATAAGCAATGACAGTTTTTTTGTAAGTAATGTTATCATGAAATCAATTCTGATCTGTAGAGTGTGCTTCTCATTCTTGGTAACCAGGATTGATCTCTTAGAAACTCCCCCCTCATTTAGGTAGAAACTCTTTAATATCGAGAAAAAAGATGACAAGCTTCAAAGTATACTTTGACTGGAAGTTTATTAAAATACTGTGGTTAAATAAAAAGCTATCATAAAATCAAGTTCTCTGTTCTGGAAATATTTTCCTTTCATTTCTTTTTTTGCATTTGCATTTTAATAGATTGTATCACATGGGGAAATGTTTCAATCTCTTGAACACCTGGAAAGTCTATTTTAGACTTGTTATGTGTTTAAGAATCTTCATCCAGACATTATTCCAAATACAGTCATGCCCTCATAGGAAAATCCCGCCTCTAGGTCGGCTGTTGGTAGAGAATGGTGCTACTACAGAGCACTTTGTTGCTAACTAACATCAGTGGAATCCAGTGTTTCTGCCCTGGTTGATTTTCTGCCTAAATCCCTGATTTGGGGATGTTTAAGTCCCCAAATTAGTTAAGTCCCCATGATTAGTTAATGATTTTTTTCTCTGCACTTCAAGTGGAAGTTTCTAGACATGTTCTTTTGATTCAGTGACTGATCCATCTTTTACTATGTTTGAGGCATGGAATCAAAAAGTATAGCTATTTTGAGGTGTGGTTGAGAAAAACAATGCACCCACTTTGCGTTCTACACAAAGATATCTGAAAAGACACCGCGATGTATACGGATTTGTCCTGAAATATATTTTCTTACAATATAATTCCATATGTCTATATCAGCACTGGTGCTTTGAGACATAGAATCATGGATTAATATTTTTCATTACCTTTAAATATTTAAAAATAGATTAAGAAGGAAATGTTTGCTTTCTTGTGTGTAGTTATTTTTAGAATTTGTTTGTTTCCCTGTTGGTGTCAGAATGGCCTGGGTTCATAAAATTTCTTTTGGGGGAACTATAAAGTTACGATTCATCACTTTTTAGAGAACAAAACGGTAGGAACATCTTAAAATTATATCTCATGCAAAAATAAATCTTCTCTGTAGTTTTCCTTTTACTTAGCATTTAAAATGAAAAAATAAGTCAAAATGGTTTAGTAAATTCCACCAATGAATGCGTGATATTGTGGACAGAAGTATTTTCACTAGTGCCAGCTTTTATGTGTTAATTTTGACATAGCCCTGTAAATGAAAGGGAAATAAACACATATTTCAAGATGATGAGTAGTCAGTGTTACTAGAAAATTGTTCTTCCTTCACTTCAAGATTAAATAGTTGTTGACATAAATAGCCAGAGTAATAAAAGGGAGCACCTGTGTAATCCAGAAAATCATTGGTGTATCGTACACTCAGATAAGCTGCTGTTTAGTAATGAATGAATTGTCAAGTCTTAAACCAGGTGAATAGATTTAACTCATGCATTAGGGAATTCTGAAAATTGAGTTCAGAAGCTTTAATTCCCCTTGATGCCAAATTTCCTAACCACTCACATCTCCTTTCGCAAACGAGACACTGTAGGATTTTAATGCTTATTTGACCTGGCCTTTCAGGTAGGTCGTCTTTTCTTGGTTCTTCCTATATCAAAGTAGCTAAATTTTCTAGATGAGATTAGGGTTTGAAGTTGTAGGTGACCAAAAGAGTGAGTACTCTATAAGTTTTTGATCAACACTGGATGTTTTTTAAAGACATAGCTCATCTTTTCTCTCCCCTTTACCCTCGTATCCATTTTTTATTTGATGTCTGCAGAGAACTTTGGTTGTCATCAGTAGCCATTTCAAAACTATTACTGGACAGGGAGTTGAGCTGCAGGTCAAGATGCTGTGCAGATCCAGTTCTGCTAGGAACACGTGCCTGTCATTTCCCTGACACAGTCATGATCCTCTTGAGTGAAGCACAATTATCTTAAGCAGCATTGGTGTGGGTTGGGGAGTGTGTGTGAGAGTGAGAGAAACTTCTTTTTATTAGATCGTCACACGAAAATAATTACTGGATTATTTTATAAAGAGATGTGAAATTTAGAGTTAGAAAATGAACCAGCAAAGAAAATGACCTTTGACTTTGCCTACCACCAAATCTAATGCTTTTCCTTTATTTTCCAATACTGGTTTTGAACCACCGTGTGATTTGGGGGTCCGTGGTGCTCTGTGGTAAAGAGAACACTTTGGAATCAATTCCTCCTGAATGTGAATTCCAGCCCTGCCATGACAGACAGACCTTTGCTGAGTTACTTAACCTCTCTCTGCCTCAACTCTACCTGCACAATGGGGATGATAGCATAGTAATAGTCCTAACCATTTTAATGTGTCTGAGAATTAACACGTGTAAAGCATTTTAAAACAGTGCCTAGCAAAGAGCTGACATTGATTGACTTTAATTAAGTGACAAGATACAATTTGGGGGTTTTTGTCCCCTCCTTTTTTTCTTTACAAAATCCAAATGAATATGCCATTTAAAATAGCAAGGAGTGGGGAAGGGCCTGTAGTTTTCTCAGATGCAAGCAAAAATAGATAAATAACTAAGACTAACAAGCCACAAAACAAAATCAACAGCGTGTTTTTGTTTGCTTGTTTTGTTTTTGTTTTCATCTGGGCTTTGCTTCATTCCAGAGTTCATTTTAATTTAATTTGGTTGCACAACGAGAGCTCCATTTTGCATATAAGTACAAAACATCTGGTTTATTTTTTGTTTGAAAATGATACGGCTGAAGTTTATTACAGGTCTATTGTGTAATTAAGGAAAGACAGTTTGAAATTTTATAAAATAAGTTCTCTTTAATGCAACATTGGAATTATTCCAGGGAAGTGGTTGTACTTCTTAGGAGTAGCAGGAACTTATCATTATTATTTTTTTTAAATGTGATATAACTGGTCAAAATGTAGAACTTCTATGTATTCACCTTTTTCAAAAAGCATGAAAAATGACAAATTTCACAAGCGAAAGTTAAAGTTGACCTAAGGCAGTTTTAGATTGTCGAGCCTTCAAATTTTATTCATGGGATGTTTTTAGAGACATTTCGTGGTTTGTTCACTGAAGTTAATTCCAGGCAATCCTTCTGCATTTCTATCAGATGGACATTCTGATACTACTTACAACTTCCTTTGCACAAAATGTGGTTAAAAGCAGCCTGGGACGAAAATGAAATTCCTGGTTAGTTCCTAGAAATTATAGATTATATTTTTAAAGCAGTTAAAGGAATAATAAACCCAGCAGAATAAATCCAGCTCTCCTGTATATACTGCCCAATTAACATTAATAAAGTACAATTTAAATGCCATAAATTATTGGCTGGGTGTAATAGCGTTGAGGTATATGAAGAAATATATAGTTTTGGGTGGAGAGACCTAAATGAAGACAGAGTGCCTACTAGTTGAACACCTGCCAGTAGTTGTGTTAGTAGTTAGGCAGGGAGCACCTAACTAGTCCTGAGCCAGTATTCAACCTCAATAATGTCTGAGAGGCCTTCCTCTGAAATTCAGTGATTCTGTCATCCTGCAGAATGCTCTTAGAAATAATTCGATAAAAGCTTAAGAAAAACAAAAACAGGTTGTTTGTGAGGACATCACAAGATTTTTATGATACTAGTTTCTGTACACCCTCTAGAGATCTGTTGCATGACAGAGGTTTCATCTGTTGGCAGTTATAATCTCATTCTCTGTCAAACAGAAGATCAGCTTGAATTGTAATAAATTTGCAATATTTCCCCATGTCTTGTCATATTATAATAACATCATAAATTTATTTGACAATTTAAACTTATCAAAATACTGTCGTTTCCATTGTCTCGTTTCATCTTTAATGGCAACAAAGCAAGAAGAAATCTGCTACAATCTCTTATTCCTCTAGAGCAGGGGTGTCCAAACTGTGGCCTGCCGGCCAACTGCGGCTCGCAATCCATTGTTAATTGGCCCGCAGCAAATTCCAAAAATATATTTAGTTTACTTCAATAAACCAAGTGAGGCAATACATACTTCACCTCAAGTGAGTGGCCCGGCTGTTTGTGTATTTTACTGCATATGGCCCTTGGTGAAAACCGTTGAAAAAAGTTTGGACACCCCTGCTCTAGAGCTTGAGTGCAGCAGATCCATACTCTTTGTCGCCTACTTGCCCAATCCTCTTGCTATTATCCTAATCATTTTTTATGTGGGAACCATAGTGATATGATATCTGTAATTGAAAATGAAAGAACCAGATCGCCCCTTATCATTAATCAGCATACAGATGATAACTAAACATTTATTACACATCTCCATTTGCTAGTGTGCTGGGAATTTCGCGTAAGGTAACCAGATAATGTATTCTGAGTTCTCCATAGGCATATTCTAAAGATGTTACCCATTTCTGCATATTATAATATTTTATACAGTAATGGTGACTCTTCAGGTAAAGGTTAAATTATGGTTAGCATATTTCCTATATGAATGTGGACATCATAGGAATCAGAAATATTTTCAAAAATTGAGAAAAATTTGTATGACCTGGACAATTCTTCATACAAAACAGATGTTACATTGTGTGTAATGGATGGATAAGTGTGTTGATATATAAACTCTAATTTGAGTTAAAATATGAGAGTAACAAATATTTCAAATTCTTTGATCCTTCACTTTCCTCCTCCTCTTTATCCACTTTTTACATGAGCTTTCTTGCTTTTATCAATTCTAGAAAGATTTAGCATTTGAAAATGAAGTAGTCCTAGAACAGGGTAGAATTTTTTTCTGTTTTTTGAAAATTACATGATTATTTTAGCTTCTTCTCATGGCCCTAAATTTTTAATAAAATTTTCACCAGTGCATTGTTATGACTTCTTAAATAAGGTTTTTAAAATTTTATAATATGTTAGGACAATCTTAGCTCTGAAACTCGTAGTATTTGGTATTATAAGAGATAACGTGGGATCATGGTATCAAAGCGAGCTGCTTATTTGGCATTCAGTTTTTCCTGGGACTGAAAACAACACAGTCCTTGGTATCAATTTTCTTTATAACCTAGAGAGAGGGAAAGAGGGAGAAGGAGAGAGAGAGAGATATCTCTCAAATCCTATCTACTTAGAAATACTGTTAACCATTCCAAGATGTCTTTAATCATTTGCATAAAGACAAAACTACCTTTGTGTGGGTTCTTTTGGAATTGCTGTTCAATGTCTAATTGATCTGTAGACTTTGGGAGAATAACATGGTTATAAGTCTTAGTGATTGGAGTAGTCAGGATGGAACTCTGAGAAGGTTCCTGTTGGGAACACAGCAGAATGACATCCCATATTGTAAGAATCCCATCCAGCTGTTTATAGATCTAAAGAAATGGGGGCAATAGAAGATTGGGTAAATTCTCTTGGTCTAGTTCAGATGAGTCATGTTACTAATGTTTGGTGGTTCAGTTCCCAACTTGTCATGGGCCTAAAGTTTATGAAAGTGGCAGCCTGGAGCCACACGTATATCAATCCAGATGGCATCCCACTTGAAAATACTATTTCTCCTCATTCATTCATTCATTCATTCATTCATTCATTCATTCATTCATTCATGCTTTGGTACCTGGTTCACTTTTCAGCTACTTACCCTCCTCCCCCTCACAAATTAGGGTAGTGGAAAAATCAAAGAGATTCTTTCATCATCTGTTTTACTGCCTGTCTTAATTTTTTTTTTTTTGCAGTAACATTAGAATTTTGCTTTTTTCCTTGTTTTACTGTCCTCTATAGAAATCAAACAATATTTGGAAATTTTCAGGAAAAATGGTGTCTAGGAAATCTAATGTGTTTACGAGGCTCGGTATTTTATAGTGAGATACTTAATTTTGCTTATTTGCTTTTTCACAAACAGTATAAGGATAGGATCTAATCCTAATTGTAGCCACCTTTTTGTTCTGAGTTGTAAACTTAGGTGTATAATGTAGATGTATACACCTACATCTAGGAGGAAAGAGATATCCTTTGCTCCTGGAAAAACCTCTTTCCAGTGTTTTTTTTTTATGTTTCGATGGTCTGTTTAAAGAGTCAGAAATGCAGAAATAGGTTTCCTGAATAAAACCTGCCATTTGCCGTTAGGGGTATGGCTGGCTCCCTGGATGACGACTAGCTTCTTCTTTGTTGGGTTAAAATAACACAATCTGCAGTCTCCCCGCTCTTACCCTCCCCCACTCAGTCTCAGTTCTAAGCTTCTTAATCAAATTGGCTAAAACATATTAAGGCTTGTTTATTAAAAATGTCATTATTCGCCCTCCCTCCCCAACTGTGTTATATGCAATTTAGTCAGAGAGATTGTATGTGGAGCTTGATGTTCAAGGTACATCCTGTGTTTCTCTCTTTATATTGCATCTCAAAAGAGACTTAAATTCTTTGACATTTGAAACTTTGTTTTCTTTGCTGAGTTTGAAGACACAGGCTAGAAAAAAAAACAACAAAACGAACAACTGGATGATAAAGAATTCATCTGGACAAAGAATTAGAGAAACAAAGTGAGACCTAGGTAAAAAGGGAATTAACCAGAAGAGTTTGAGGATAGGGAATAATGTGTTTTGATCCGAGAAAAGAAAAGTGCTGGACTTTCTTCTCCATTCATGTTTTGATGCCATCTCAGGCAGTTGGTAGCTCCACCCATTCAGTCTTGAGCTGGCTTGCTGTCTTCAACTTGTAATGTCTTGGTGAGTTAAAGTTATCTTACTCTCTTCTTAGGAAAATATTAGCAATTTCAGATTTGTGATGAGCGGATGTATGCAGCTCTAAGGAAATCTTCCCAGAATGAGCAGTAGGACTTTTTTACCAGGCCTGTAGAGTCCCAGACTGCTCCAGAGATTGGCATGCTGCTGTAGTTTTGCTTCATTACAAGCCTCCACTGGTATTTAATGGCACCATGTTTCGCATGCTGGTAAGGAACACAGTTAAGGTCATGGTCTGAAAGGACTTTGATGTCCTCCAGAAGCCCGATTTCCCTCTAATATGCATGAAAACCTTGTGCGGTATAGCTGTTAGCAGATGAATATTTGTTCCTGTAGGTTACAATAGCAGACATACCCTGAGCGTGATGGTAATGTGGGCAGAATATGCATTTGGAAGAAAGAGGGGAAGAACTAGTGTGCAAAAATTAGCCATGGAAATCCATGAATACCAGGCCAAGAGTATCCCTGCAAATGTGTCAGCTGCAGTTTACCAGGAATGACTGACAGACACTTTTGCAGATTCTGCCAAAAATTTCTGATTGTCTTAAAAGTTCAGCTAAATAATTTCCTTCCAGATTTCACACCCTCTTCATGCTCTTTTTCCCTTATAAGAAATGTCTATTTCTTAGACATAAAAAAACTTCGTTCCTAGATTTTTGTGTTGACAAGACTCATGAAAGGGAGTTATTCTGTGGATGTCTTTTTAACTGTCCGTAAAGAAATGCATATTGATTCTCAGGGCCACTACCCTGGTGTAGTCTTCGGAAGCCTGGATTACTGAGAAGGTTTGCTGTTCATTTTGTGTACTTGTGCAAGGAGAAAAGTTTTAGTTCCGCATCAGGTTTTAATACACCTGCAAATTCCCCAGGCAATCTATAGCTTGTTATTAGGCTGTCTTTGTTGTTTCTCCTTTAGAGGTTGTGGAAGATCCATGGACTGCTGTCCCCTCTGAGGGAGACAGGAGAATAGAGACAACCCCCTCCCCACAGTTGAGGACATACAGAACCTAGTGGGTGTGTATCCATTATGCACAGTGGTGGGAGTGCACTGGGCTAGTGATGTGTCCGATTTGTGGTGGTTGAGGTGGTTGGCGTTATGGTGAGGAGAGACTTGGGAAGAAGGAGAAGCTGAGGCAAGGCTAAGGAAGTGGAACTGTTTTGAGTGCAGTTGGGAGAGATCGGGTATGGGGGTAGTCAAGGCAAGGCACAGAATCCAATGTTGGCAGTGGATAATAGAAAAGATCAGAATGAGCACTAGAGGCCAGGAAGTCCGCACAGAGTCAATGAAAAGTTTTCCATCTGAGATGTTGCCAGCTTTGTGCCAAGGGCTGCAGTGGCCATTATAGAAGCTTATATTGGTAGAGATGTGATTAACCACTCAGCTATTCAGCACCAAATCTTTCCCATATAGAACGGCTACCAAGAAGAGGAGTTGTCTAGGTACCGACTGAATGGGCAAGTGCAACTGAATATGACACTGGGATGGTTAAATAACATGAAGCTGCAAAGAAGGAACTCAGAATGAAGAGAAAAATGAATTTTTTCTATTTCTTGAATTTAAACAATTTCCGTAAAGCCTGCCTTCTTGAGGTGGATGCAGACTAGAAACAATACAGGCATATAAACGTCTGTATTGTTTCTAAGCTCTCACAGCCCCACTTGGTGTGGGCTATGGGGGTGTCCAGGCAGGGAAGGCTCCTGGAGCTCGGGGTATTTTTGCTCACCCCCCACACAGTTTGCCCTCATGCTTTTGTCTCAGGGCCAAGTTTCTGGGTTGCAGCTGCCACAGGAACACGCTAGAACATTCCTTGTTTTGAATTTGACTGGTGGTTATCCCGCCCCCACCCTCTCGCCCCCTGCCACCTTTCATCGACACCAATCTTTGGCAGTCTCTTTCATCACTCCTTCGGGTGGGCAGTGCCATCCTGTCTCAACATTGGCCTCAGTTCTCAGAATGAAGCTCCCATACTGTCTCTTTTCTAAACAGGGCAAATACTGAAAATGCCAGTTTCTAAACACATTCACTTAACCTTCTATCCATCTGTTGAGATACACTTATTGAGCCGTTTCCATGAGTCAGGCGTGGTGTCACCCAAATCTGTGTCTTCTGCTAGACACCACATTTGTACCCATAGGAAGTGTGGTTGTGATCGGCCTTGTGGCAGAAGAGGCCTCGGGGACCGCAAGAGTATGCAGGGTGACCGAAGCAGGTTTGAGAAGGGGCTGCTGTTGGAGTTTCTCTGATGAAACTGACCAGAGAATGTGTTGGAGTGATCCAGGAAGTGGGAAGGGGTGGTTGGGGTGACGCTGGGCCTACTAACCAGGGAAAGAAGGCCTTGACTATGCAAAGGCCTTGATTATGCAAACTGTAATCTTGACTCTGCTTTCCTTCACCCCAGGGCCACCTCTGTGGTTTACCTGTGCAGGAGTGTGTGCAGTGAGTGTGGACAAGAGTGATGGGAGGGACTTAGCAGGATGAGTTGGGGTGGGATTGTGCAGGGTGTGGGCAGGATTGGTAACTCTGTCACTAGAGCGAACAGGAGGGAATCTTTCTGTCCAGTAAGATGCCTGATCTCACCTTTCTGCACTTGGCAAAACTTCGTCTCATCGGAGAACCTCATAATGGGGTACAATGGGCTATTCGAGGGATTTTCTTTTTAAGCTTGAAGGTATTTTAACACTTCACAAAGTTTTGTAACTATCTGACTCCTGGTTCACACTTACCCACTTGGTTTGTGGCCATTTGATTTTTCGGTTTTAATTTAATTGCATCGGGTATAACCATGGCAAATTCTGTCTTCTCACTGTTTATTACTGTTCAAAGTGCCTCGCAAAAATGAGAAAAACCAACATATTTTATTATATCTTTAACCCAGTAAATTCCTGCATAGTGACTTAAAGTCTGTACTTGTGTATACTGAACTTGAAACTCCAGGACAGATTAATATATTGCCTGGATTTGTTTTTGTAGTTATAAATAATGGCCAATCTTTCATAAATACTCATCTACCACTAGTTATTTAAAAAGTGAGTTGCAGTCAAGTTTTGACTCTGGAATGGCATTTATGTTGCCTCTGTGGGGAGACAGCTATAGAACATTGGCGGATCCAGTTTCCATGCCACTAAGACTTGAGCTTTCTAAAAGTTTTATTACTGTCAGAGGGGGTTTATCATAAGGAAAGAATAGGACATTTTTCTGTAAAAATAAAAATGCTGTTCAGTGGTGTCCCCCCCCCCCCCCTTCCCTGAAAAAAATAAAACTTTGGTACTTAATCAGGGTTCCAGATGTTTGTATGTATTTATTTATTTGGATATTTATAGTGTTTTCTGTCAAGCAATTTGCCTCCCTGGGTGCATTCCAGAAATTTAAAAAACATACATGGCAAAGCCACAAAGATCAAAGACCTGTGTCTTATGAACTCTTTGCAGCACTTTAGGCCATTCCCTAAAATGATTTATATTAAAACAACTGAGTAAGAGCTTGTACTGTCCAGAGCGTGTTTTGAGGAATGTTCTGGATGGGGACCGAAGAACCTGGTGAAGAACCCGTCTGAATTGGAGTTCTTCCTCTCTGCTGAGTGTGGGCACCCATCTGAAACACTGCTATAGCACAAGGACATCAGTTAGCTCACTGGGACATCTCTGGTCTCTTATATTTCCATATTTTATTGTTGGTGTTCTGTTATTTCTTCCTTTAAAACACAGGAATTCTTTATTTCTCCACCCTCCTTGAAGATTATTAATTCTACCACATAGATCTTTAAAGACTGCTCATTAAAAATATGGGTTTCATTTTCTATATTATTTTTAAAATAATGTAATATCTACCATCTAAATAGAAAACAGCAAGACTTTTTGTCGTAACCAATATATGCCACTGTGACTAATATCTCTGAAAGAGGAAGTGCCCTTAGCAGTGGGGGCCTGACAGAGAATCAGCCAGGGGCCTGCCTCCGCAGAAGCATTCTTCTGTTCTGAGTAAGAAAGTCTTACACACAATTGGCCTTCTTTGAAGTTCCTACCTGATTTGTTCTGAGGATTATGGATTTGGTGTATCAAATCATTGATACATGTTAGAAAAGAAATCAGTAGATGTGTTGTTGCTTCACCTCCTTACTGCAGACCTCTTCTTCGGGCTGGAGTCAGGTGAAAGGAGTAGGGGGAAGGCAGGGCAGGTAGGTTTGGGAAGTGAGAGCCTTGACAAGAACCCTCACTCCTACCTTTTTGCATATCCTGAATGATGCACACAGTTTTTCTAGAGAGCGAACCATGCAAAGTGCTTTCCTTCACCCCAGGTCCACCTCTGGGATTTACCTACGCAGAAGTATGTGGTGCTTTCCGTACCAGTGCGGGAACCTTTTTGCAAAACAGCACACCATGTTAGTGACCTACGGTATTAACCTGGTACAGTGTTTGCAGGTCTTGGGCATTTGGCAGGCTTGCTCTGGGACACTCCCCATGACTCATTGCATTTTAAGGTGTTTGATTCTCCACCCCCTCTATTCTCCCCAGCATGTTGACCACCCTGAGGTGAGAGGTTTGAAAGGACTTACACTCAAGCTAGGTGAATGTAGCTCAAAGGGCTATGGAATTCTCTGTCTTCTCTAAGTGAGCGTGTGGAGAGGAACCTTTCGTCTTCAGTTTAGAGCTGGATCTCCTCTGAGGAATCCAGCTTTCTAATCAGTGACTTGAAGAATATAACTTGGCTTACACTTCCTGCGCTGCCCATTCATGCTAGGAATACGCTCAGAAATGTTACTGGCTGCCCAAACTAGAGTTACCCAGCCTTTTTGTTTGTTTGTTTGATTTTGATTTGAGATCTCCTTTCCCAAGAATAAAAGTCTTGCTATCTCTTAAATATAAAATTATCAAATCATTTTTCTACTTGATGAATTTTGCATTTAATTATGTCTGAAAAAATCATGATTTACCAACTTTTAAAGAATCCATTGTGTTTCGATTTTGTTAAACGTATTTTAAAACACAAGATGAAATTTAGAGATAGAAGCTGCCCTGAAAACTAGTTGGGTATTTATTTATTTATTTTATTTATTTATTTATTTTTATTGGGGAAGGGGAACAGGACTTTATTGGGGAACAGTGTGTACTTCCAGGACTTTTTTCCAAGTCAAGTTGTCCTTTCAATCTTAGTTGTAGAGGGCGCAGCTCAGCTCCAGGTCCAGTTGCCATTGCTAGTTGCGGGCAGGCGCAGCCCACCATTCCTTGCGGGAGTCAAACCGGCACCCTTTGTGGTTGAGAGGACGCACTCCAACCTACTGAGCCATCCGGGAGCTCAGCGGCAGCTCAGCTCAAGGTGCTGTGTTCAATCTTAGTTGCAGAGGACAGAGCCCACCATCCCTTGCGGGACTCGAGGAATTGAACCGGCAACCTTGTGGTTGAGAGCCCATGGGGTCCATGTGGGAATTGAACCAGCAGCCTTCGGAGTTAGGAGCATGGAGCTCTAACTGCCTGAACCACCAGGCCGGCCCCCAGGGTATTTTTTTAAATAATAATTTTTATGTTTTATATCTATGAGATAAATAATAGCTTCAGATGAAATTCACCGTTTCATCTCTGTAAGTACACCCAGTAGGTATGCATTGTTTTTATGCCTTATAAATGGAAAGCTAAATTGAATGTAATCGTCAAAATATGTTCTCTTTCTAACACTGGCATTTAGAATGGTAGCAACACCTTGATTTTCTATATGAGATTTATGAATATTATTAGGCTTTTACCTGATCCTGAAATATAAGGTTCAGGGAAAGTAGCTTGGGTTGAGTTTGTGAAACTATAATTTCTATGCTCGTCATTTAACTTTTTTGTTTTATTCTGACACCACTGTTTCCTTTTACTTTGGATTTTTAGCTAAGGGTCTAAAGTAAATGTCATATGAGCAAAACAGAAACAGTTGAAAATAGCATCATGTTCAGAATCACGTTAGTGTCTACTAGTGGTGAAGGAAGTCAGTGAAGGAATGAGTTTCTTGATCTGATCTCTCCTAATTTCCACTAAGGTTTATTCAAAGATTTCTAAATAGTTTTTGCATAAAGGAGAAAATAGTTAGCTAATTCTTTTCATTGTGGTAAAAAACACATTAGCCAATGATTTTGCTTTAAAAAAAAATCAACTTAGCCATAACCAGATCAGTTACATATAAAAAAGTTTAGACATAACCAGATCACTTAGATATATTCTGAAAAAGAGGCCCCAAGGTCCTGGAAGTAATCCCTGTATGACATTCCCTTTGGCATTTCGTGCTGCTTCCCTAGTCCTTTGTCCTCCATCCATCTGCCCCCCTCCTACACCACACATACACCCCCACATTTGCTTGAAGAGTCGTTTCCTCTCCTCCTGCCCACCAGGCTTCAAGGCTCTTTTTCATCATTTAAACAGTTCTCAGGATCACACTTCCTTTAATATATGTTCCTGTATCTTTTCTAGAATATTCTGTGGTATTTTCCTTCTTTAAACTCAAGTCTAGCTCATATCCACCTCCCTAGATGCAATGATATATTTATCTTTGCTTTTCATTCCAAGACACACATCCCATAGAAGTGCAGAGAAGGTACATACAGATAGGTGGTCCTTGACTTAACTGGTTCAACTCACAATTTTTCAACTTTACAGTGGTGTGAAAGTGATCCACATTCAGTTGAAAACAAACTTTGAACTTTGATCTTTCCCTGGCCTAGTGATATGTGGTGCCATACTCTGGACAGTGGCAGTGAGCCGCCCCACCCAGTCAGCCATGCGATCAACAGGGGTAAACCACTGATACTTTACAGTGTGCTGTGTTGCCATCATTTTTTGGAATTGTGTGTTGTGTGTTGCCATCCTGTCATGTCTCCAGCATACCCATCTGTCTCTCCAGCTTCTGGTGAGAAGAAGAAGGCAATTACTCTTGAACGGAAACTCAAGACAGTTTCCCAACTGTAGGTTAAGGTAAGTGTTCTGAGCATGTTTAAGGTAGGTTAGGCTAACTACCGTAGTCGGTAGGTTAGGTGTGTGAGATGCATTTTCCACTTATGACATTTTCAACTTGTGTAACCCAAACAGCTGCACTTCGCTGTCTTCCAGTCATATCTACTTTTGTTTTATTTTGGTGTTTCCCCTTAGCTTCCTGTTTCTTAGGTTATATGTACTCACAGAGGGCAAAGGCTGTTAGCAAGCACTTCTAAAAGGCTCTTAATTGGGTGTTGAAGATCAACTGAGGCACTATTTATTGGGTTCTGATGGGGCTGGCTTTGACTTGAAATTGTAGAGAACGGGAGGCCTTAAATGAATCAGAGTTGTGTTGATTTAGCCACGTCATCCATTAGGGCTGAATTCCATTTTTATCGATCTTTTGCATCTTAACTTGAAAATTTTTGCAAGGTGTTGGGGAGTGGACAAGACGGGGGGTCAAGAATATTGATTGTGTAAAATATTTTTGAGAAAGGTAAATTACTATAGCATTTTCTAAAGGTCAACCCAATGCTTTGCAGACTAAAATGTTAACGCATTCTGCTCTCTCTCTTTTTCTTCACTGTGTGACCGCAGCATTTGTGTCTCTTTGGCACCACTGTCTGCCATCAACGGGCAGACTCTGCCTTTGCTTGTTTCCACCCCAGCGGATGTTGCTCATCTTCATTCTGTTCTGCTTATCCTACAGAGAGAAAGTTCTCCTCTGCTGAGGTGCTGGGTGGGACTCTGGAACCTCTTGGTCCCCACAAGTGTACAAGTCTCGTCTTCCACACCAGGATTCTGACAGAGGTGGCTGCCATAACCAGCATCTCCTCTTTGCCCTTGACACATGGATGCTAAGTGTACACATGGAGCTAACCATTTTAATAAGGTCACCAGGAATTAGATGTGTGTGACAAGTGGAATGGGTTCTGAGAGAAGAATAGCTGTCAAGTTTGAATCCTTTCTTTTCTTTCTTAAATATTGTGGTAAAATACACATACTATAAAAATTTACTGTCTTAACCATTTTTAATGGTATGTGCAAATGGCATAAGTATACTCACATTGTTGTGCAGCCATCACCACCATCCATCTCCAGAATTTTTCATATCCCTAAACTAAAATTCTGCACCCATTAAACAATAACTCCTCATGCCTATGCAGAGCCCCACCTTTGACAACCGCCATTCTACCTTCTGTCTCTATGAATTTGACCATTCTAGGTACCTTATGTAAGTAGAATCATACAGTATTTGCCCTTTTGTGACTGACTTATTTCACTTAGCATAATGTCCTCAAGATTTGTCTATGTTCTAGCATTTGTCAGAATTGCCTTTCTTGAGGATGACTATACTCCATTTTGTGTGTGTGTGTGTGTGTGTGTGTGTGTATGTGCATGTGTGTACACGCATGCACGCGTCTTGTCTTCCCACTCATCTATCAGTGGACGTGGGGTTGCTTCTACCTTTTGGTGATTATGAATAATGTTGCTATGAATGTGGGTGTACAAGTATCTCTTCAAGACCCTGCTTTCAATTCCTTTTGGTATTTACCCAGAACTGGAATTCCTGGGTCATATGGTAATTCTGTGTTTAATTTTCTGAGGAGCTGCCACACTATCTTCCACAGTGGCTACACCATTTTACCTTGTCACCAGCAGTGCACAAGTTTTCCCACATCCTTGCCAACACTCGTTTCTGTTTTTTTTTGTTTGTTTGTTTGTTTTGTTTTGTTTTGATAGTAGCCATCCTAGTGGGTGCGAGGTGGTTGAATCCATTGTGTTCTTGAGTAAATCATAGGCGGTGGCTTCAGGCACCAGCCCTTAGTGGCAGCAAGTACTGGATCCTTTGGAACAGTTGGGCAACACTGCCCTGAAAACAGGCTGGCCGTATGGGTTCTGTGCTCAGAGCGTAGGGATTTTTTGTCGCTAGTCACCTCTCGTCGCATTTCCTTGGCATGCTTCCTCTTTTTTAATCCTACACTTGAAAATTAGATCAAACACAAACCGTGTTTAGATTTATTTACAGTTTCTTAACTCCTCTCCTGTTTTCCTTTTGACAGGCTTGGCATATGAAGTCTTTTTCAAGTAGTAAATTAATTTCGGTGGCAAGCACCCCACCTGAATTTTGTTACATGCTGGCAGGTTAGATAAATGGATATTATAATCTCAGCACATTGCTCCTCAATGCTACTGTGCCGATTTGCAAGAGTCTACAAAAGTGATAATAGTCTGTCAGTTTGGGGCCTGGACGAAGAAGAAATAAAAAAAAAAGAAACCAGGGCATATTTTGTATTTATAGGATGCCTGGGGAGAAGCTGGAAATGTTGTATGGCAGTGTACATGGCTAAATACACATGAAGAAAGATAAGAAACCCAAAGACGTTTCTTTGTAGGCGTATGGGAGAAGTGAGGGTCCAGATCAGTAATTGTCAGCTGTGTTGGAGACACATTCTCTCTTGCGACCAGAGATTTTTTATTTCCCTTAAATTTACCATTTCCTTGAAGAATGCAGTCTATTTTTAATGACTTTATTGATTTGACGATTGGGTTACAATGTACTTTATTTACTGCTGAAATGTTTCATTCCTGTCAGCACTTAATGCGAATAAATCTACTTTTTGGCATCACTTTGATAGACTGTAAAACTGCTTATATTTGCAGGAAAATTTGTTTTGCTATGGTATGTTTGTGTACAGATGCAGTGTGACTTCCCCCTTCCTCCATCTCAAAGTCATCATCTGTCATAGTTTAGCTGAGAAATAGACATATGTAGGGCTGTTATCAATGTGTACGTACTGTTAAAGCAGCATAAAACAAAATGTGGGTTTTATGTCTGAGGGGTCACAAAAATAGATTTAATATTTGTAATTCAAGTCAGCTATTTAATGCTTTATTTTTTGCCGTGGTATTAAGACTTTGCAGTTTTTGATTCATAGTTTACATGTTTTTGAAGTAATAAATATACAATTTATCCTACATTTACTGTTATTATGGTCTGCATATGAATTTAATATTTTATATCCAAAGAGACCCAATAAAGTGGATCTTCATTTCCTATGGCCCAATTTATGAGCATAGTTGATATACGCTTTGTTAATAAGTTTTTCATGAATTTTTTTTCAGGAAAACAATGTCACATATACTTAGCTTTGATCAATTATAATAAATTTAATTTGGGGGAAGATAATATATATGTATCTCATCTTTAAAAAAAATATTAACGTGGAAAATGACTTACCCTTCTAAAAATATTACCCAGTACACATTTTGTTCTTAAGAGAAATACAATTAATTTTATTCACTTATTTTTAAATTTTATTTTAAAATGTATAATAAAACTAGTGCTGGTCTAGCATTTAACAAAGCCAGGCTAGGAACCCCTCTCTAAAGAGAGGCAAATAAAATTGTCAGCAGCATCTGCAATATAACACCATAAAGCCCATTTTCAACCAACTCTACGATCTTTAATTCAGATTTGAATCAACAGTGAAGTGCAAACATCATGCATTTTAAAAATAGCAACATTAGTGAAACGGTGGAAGTCCGTATACTGCTAGTGTAGGCAAAAAAAAAAAAAAAAAAAACCAGCAAATACAGAGCTGTGTCATTTTTCTTGATACTTTTTTCCATAGAAAGAAATGAACTTGCAGGAGGGTAATAGAGTTCTTCTGAGAAACATGATGAAAAGTCTTTGGGAATTATCAGCCACACTTAAAATGGACTTCTGGGTTTTCATGAGGAGTTGTGTTATAAAGGCACAGTTAATTTAAAGGAACCAAGTTGATAAGGTAGGTGCAGGAAACCAAAAATGTTGAGCAGGGTTTTGCTGGACTGACAGTTGTGCGGATCAGGGATTTTTAGAGTGGGCAATCACCTGTTGCTAGAGAAATGGCCTTAGCTTGCCTTTCCTTGAGGTGGAATGTAGGTTCTGAGTCTGTCATTCTTTTTCCTGCTCTGAGTGAATAAACACTTTAAGTGGGGCCAACTGTCCAGCTCTTTACTTTCTCAGTTGGGAAGAAATGAGTTGCCTAGCTGCAGTATTGAGAACCAAGAAGGACTGGCACATGCCCGTGTGCCTAAGAGCAGCTGAACACTTTCTCAGTCATGCAGCTGAGCAGTC
Organism: Rhinolophus hipposideros; assembly: GCF_964194185.1. NCBI lineage: Eukaryota > Metazoa > Chordata > Mammalia > Chiroptera > Rhinolophidae > Rhinolophus > Rhinolophus hipposideros. Next base: position 65,718,902 of record NC_138050.1, read on the forward strand.
TGCTAAGTGAGGAAGGAAAGAATATCACGCACAGAGATTTGATGTCTTTTTATGGGCGAACAAAAGAGTTTCGATTCTTTCGCTTCGAGATCAGCCTGGCCATTGTGTGGCAGAGGAGGTTTAATGAATCATTGTTTAACTAAGATCCTGCCAAGTATTTGACCATTAAATAGCCTCCAATCTGTATAGAGTTCTGTTCTGACAGACTCTTATTTGATGGTGATTAATTGGCATTGAATTGTTATTTAATTACCTCTGCAGAAATCTAAGAACAGTTTGTGTTCTGATTAAGTGATTTGATAGAAAAAACAGGCCTGGCACTGTGGAAGTCAGTTCAATTCTCGCTACACCTTGCTACGGACAGGTCAACTTCAATGGTTGCTCAAAGCTCGTGGAACATCCTGAAGTATCAGAAACCCAGAAAGAATGTGAATTTTTAACTTTTTTAATATACACAATTGTTTTGGGGCTCAAACATACAGCTGAAGTTTATAAAGCTTTTCTACTATGTTGAAATTTTTTTTAAGTTATTTATTGCCCTATTAAACATTTTGAGCCAGGGTATTGGCTTCCTCAGTTTACAGTTAAAACATGTTACCCATTTACATGCATATCAGATGTCCAGGGGGAGAGGCCCACCAGCTGGATGCATTGACAAGGAAGAGTGAAGGGAGACAGAACACAGTGGGTGCAGGTTCTGTTTGGGTGTCTGCCCTTAGATAGTAGCCAGCAGTGTGAGAGGGGTTGAGATGACCACTGGGGGTGTAGAGTTCTAAGAGGCGAGAACCTGGAAATACAAGGTATTTAGGGAATGCGCAAGGTAGCAGGAATGCAAAGAGATATTAAAGAAAAAATAATTAGATCCTGAAAACCAGCATACCTGAATATTTCAAGAAGAGTGTTACTAGAAGTGTGAGATGCTACAGAAAAATTCACAAAGAATGAGGATGGGGGAAAGCTGGCTTTTGGTTTTAGAAACTAGATGACTGGTGTATAGTATACAGTGGTGTGAAGAGGACAGAAACCGGACTGGAGAGGATGGTCAGGTATTTGAATAGGCCATGATTCCATGTGAGAAAAAGACAATGGTTTGGCTAAGAGGTCATGTGTATACTATGTTTTTTACAACTCACAAGACAAGTCGAATTATAACATTTAGAGAAATATTTCCCATTCTTACAATTTTTTTCTGAATTTTTAAAAGAAGAAACAGTAGGTGAAAATGATTCTCCCCCTCTTTTGTAGTGGTGTTTTATTTTTATTTTTCAACAAAGGTCCATGGATTTACATGTAACACATCCTAGCTAGTTTTGTGTAACACCTGTTGGCGGTTCCCAGATATTAAAATGATATGCTGGAGATAGAACTGACGATCAGATTTGGGTGTTGGTTGATCTGTCTCCAGTACACCTTCAGTTACTTTACATAGGGTGGGTAGTGGGAGGGCCCATTGTCTTCAAGTTTAGTCACGTTCTCACACCAAATGTTTTGCTGTCCTATTTTTGAGCATTACGTGTGACTTGTATGTGTATTGGAGATAGGAAGAGTTGATTTTGCATGCCAAATGGTAATTCCAATCAACGTTTTCTGAATTATTGAGTCTGATACTTGCCTTTGTGGAAGTGGGAATTCTTTACTTAGATGAATGCTTTATAAAGAGACATTGCTGCTGCCATCTCTGAACATATTCCTGAGGTGAGACTGCTTTATATTTGAAACCCCTAGTGCTCATGCGTCTGGAGATATGAAATAGAGACTGTGTATTTAGCCTTGAAAGACAGTCAAGGTACACTAGGCCAGGAAAAAAATGTTTCTTGGAGACAAAGTGGTGCATTCCTGTGGCAAGAGAAGTCAAGTGTTTGGTGGTTTCCAGCTCTTTTAGAATCAGAGGTTCTTAACTGGGCCACTTAACTCTGTGGCCACTCCACTTCCTGTGGTTCAAGGTTTAGGAATCCCCTGAAAACATATGCAAACTGTCTGTGTGGATTTTTTTCCAATGGAAAAGCTCCATTGATTTCGTCAGACCCACGGTGTTTCACAGCCACCATCCTAGAGATTCTTCTACCTGTTGATGTCCACTGGTCTGTACACCCCCGACCATATGTGAGCCACGAGCCAGACTGCTGTGTGATAACCTGTGTGATTTATCCATGAGATCCAGGGGTAAAGGCAATAGCCTGGTCTAGCTTTCCAACTTTTTTCTTGTTACTGCTTCGGAAATATATAGTAATGATCATTTACTCTAGCAAAGCATTTGTGGCTGCTGCAATAAAGTGGTTTCCTGGGGCACTTTGTGAAGTGTATTCAGGCTTTCAAGGTTAATCCCCTACCATACTTAGTAGGTGCTTTGACTTGCCCTGGGTTATACCACAGGTTAAGGCCCAGCGTGAGGTAGATCTCAAGCCCCCGGACTTTCCTAGTCAATTATGCCTTTTATTAGACCGTATGTCCTCATTCCTCCTTTCATTCATTTGTTCACTTGTTAATCTATTCATTCAACCTACAGTAACTTATGTAATTTAATTTTGAGGTGGAGTTACTTTAAATATTTTACTTTAATTATGGTTAGCCAAGAGAGAATTCCTGGAACTCTTCTAACCAGGAGTGATATTCAAAGTATTTAGCATCCAGTGGAGCAGGCATTAGCCAATCAAAGGGGCCGGCGTCAACAGTTGGTTTAACCATCATCATTCATACCAGCTTAACTCCAGCCCTGCCTGTAACTTTATTGGCTTATCCTTATGAATTGATACTAGAGCTTTCAGATGTGTCCGGAGAACTGGTTCCATGTCATAGATGTGTTGACATGAACTTTATGAATCTGTATCATGCTGGGTGGTAGTCCTGGCTTGGCCACTGTACAGCCAAGTACCCTTGAGTTAATTTCTTACTGTCTCTTAAGCCTCAGCTGCCTCTTCTGTAAAATGGGAACATTTTATACTCATAGTTTTTAGCTGATGTGTACACTGTGCTTACCAGTTTCTGGCACAGTTGGTGCTCATGTGGTAGTGGTGGTATGCTAAAAATCAGACATGAGTGAACCAAAACAACCATGAGAAAAAAATCCTGTCCAAATCTCTGGTGTGTAGTGCAGGCACAGTGATGAGTTAGTGTGCGGGTTTCTCTGTGCTCACAGAGGCTGAGATAGAATTGGTCATTGGCTGTCTTCTGTAGAGCTCTTCAGACTTTCTTCAGCCTAGGTAAGATATGTAAGATGTCCCTCCATCCTTTCTCCACTTGGCCCCCTCCTCAGTACTTCCTCCTTACAACCATGGCTTTGAAGAGACACTGGCAAAGGAGAGAAGTTAGACCTCTTTCTGACTAAAGGGAATTTTCAGTGGAGACCTTTTCCAGTTCCATTCTATACATCTTAGCAAAACTTAGGTCATGCTCTTTCCATCAGCTAGGCAAATATGTGTCATCCTTTTACCCTTTCTCACCTCTTAGTCCTTATAGATTCCTCTCACCTGGACCACCTCTCCACCCTCCATCAACCCATGCTCTGCCCTCCTTCCAAATTCTCAGGCCATGTTTCCGCCTTAGAAACTTGATACGCTAACCCTGCCTAACCCTGTTACTCACACCGTCTGGTGACACCCACTACTCTCTCATCACCACCTGCCTTGTGCCTGCTCCATGCCACTTGGGTGTGTGCTCGCAGTTTTCTGTGACGCCGTGTCACTGTATGGACTGTATTCACTTATGTGTATCTTATGGTTCTGCCACCAGCATTAGGTTACAAAATGCCTTGGTAGACACCAAACAACAAGTCAATTTTTAAATCTAAATAGCAAGCACTGACAAGGGGTTAAACATGTTTTGCCTGATTGGTGAGCAGGAAGAAAGGGTACAAAGGAAGAGAATGTCGTGACCTAGAGGAAGGAAGACGTGAAGCTGGATATAGAAGAGAGATTGAGATTGCCCTTTGTCTTGAAGACACTTGAGATTTCTCAAGTCATCTTGTCTAGACAGTCCGTCCCACCTGGTATCTTCCAGGTAGGAAAAAAAATGAGAAAGATATTCCACAAGGAAAAAGCACATACGTCTTTTTCAAACTCCTTTCCTCTGATCTGTCATGTTATACGAGTATAATGAAACCTTGAAACTACTTTTTTAGTATATCTTAATTATATGAAAAGGCAAGAGAGTACAGACTTTGAAAACACAGAATAACTATTCTAGAAAGGCATTATTTCACATTGCTAGCGGAGAACCTGCAAGCCCTCACTGATATACTGCTGTCCTGATTTTATCTTAACTCCCAGGCGATATAAAAATGCCACAGTGCTAGGTGTCCACCTGCTACCGCCACCATCGGGACCACTCCCCTGGTATATCCCTCAGGTCAGTCTACCTGTGGCTTTCCCCTACTCTTTGCGCCATCTGCTGCCACTGGAACAAGCAGGTGATGTGTCTGGGAACTGCCCCTGGGCTTCAGTTCTGGCTTTCCCCAGCGTGTAAGCGGGTAGGTGGGGTAGCCAGAGGAACATCAGCAACGGCAGGCACATCTGTCTCCTATTTACTGTGCAAAGGAAGAACCGCCCTCTCAGTCCTGTCTATAAGGCACAGCGGGCTTCTTCCTCAGCATGGGGTTAAGCTTGCCCTCTCCGGCCTGGGTACCAAATTTAGTGCCATCAGAAAACGGTTTGGCTGAGGATGTGCCTTTTGACGGCTACCATTTCAATCAAATGCCATTTCGTAGGTGGTTTGACCTTTAAGTTCTCAGAGGATTTCCTGGCTTTAGAGGAATTCTATAAGCCTAGGCCATGGGTGAGCCAGAAGTTTTCCTCAATATCTGGCTACCTATAACATTATCTGTGCCTTGCGTTTCCGCTCCTTTCTGTTTCTTCTATCCTTCTTATCTACCCTGCTCTTGTTGCCACCCCCCAAATCCCCGCGTGATTTGTGTCTGCTCCACACCCATCCCTTGCTTCCTTTTCTATCAGCTGCTCCCCACCCAGCACCTAGGGGCTACTGTTGCCTTGACCCCCTTTCCCCTCTTTGAGATTCTGGCTTCCTCACTTTCTAGAGTGTTTTCCTTCCATTGGGCCAGCTTCTGTAAATTGCCATACCCAAACTTAGTCTGTCACCAGAAACTTCAAATGCCCTTTGAAGGAGTACAAATTGGATCAACAAAACACAAGGAAAGTGACAAGTATGACGAACCAGACACACTTCATGTTGCAACATGAATTTTCCCAGATCGGAAAACAACTGCCAAAGAAAGTCTGCGTGAAATATCAAGCATTGGAAATAGAGACTGAAATTTGAAAACAAACCATTTGTTATTTATAGCAGAAGAGCTTGTTTTATTCAGAATATGCTCTGCCGCCTTCACTGTGCTAGACATTGTTCTGGGCACTGGAGAAACAGCAATGAATGAAACAGGAGAACCTCCTGCCCTAATAATGCCTATACTCTAATTTAATTTGTGAAAATAAGAAGGATACCAGTGGTCTTTAGCTCCTGGAAGCAAAGAAGGGAATTTAAAAGGACAGTAATTACTCATATAAATGTGACAAGGTTATCTTACAGGTTCTTAGGACTGAAGGAATAGCGTCAGACATTTCCAAATTCTTCCTTGTTACTCGAAGTTTGGTCCCTTGACCAGCAGCATGAGTATCATCAGGAAGTTGTTTGAAATAATACATTTTCAGATTCAAATTTGGGAAGCATTTATTGTTCTTATGAATATTGGGCTATTTCTGATCTAACTCCATTTGGGTACTCAGGGTCCCTCAATGTTCTGGTAAGTTTGCTAAGGTCTTTACAAATCAAAGACTAGAGCATTGGTGGAATTTATAGTGATCAGAATTAATCTTTCCAGTTGTATCCCCTTGATTGACATATAGAAAGATGGTTGTTGAGTGGGCTGCTGGTCTCATAGTCTCTCTTCAGTAAGAGCTGCTTTTTTGTTTGTTTATTTTATAAATTTGTTTTGTTTTTGTGTAAGGCGAGTCGCTCTGCACAGAAGGTTTCTCATGTCTTAAAAAAAGAAAAAGTTGGAAAGCCACTGGGTGATGGTATTTAGCAAATTCTGTTTGAGGCCCCCTCACCCCAGGCACTTTGCAGTTTGTTATAGGTTGTGTATGAAATGTGGTCCATGTTTACAAAGGGTGTATAATCTAGATGTAAATTCAAGACAAATATACATGAAAAGTGGTTAAACCACGAAATAGATTCTACTCTGATCTATTCTGAGATATACTCAGACTCCAGGGGGAATCTGGAAGCAAGCTAAAACAGCCTTTCATCAAAGTGTCAGAAAAACTGCCTTTAACTATGAAAATTGCGTATGTCTTTGTTGAGAGTGTATTGAGTCTTATTTTAGGCCCTTCTTGGTTGCAGGGCCTCCTCGGTCCTCATCACTAAAACTAAAACGAGGTTGGGGGCAGGCTTTGGGCAACAGAAAATGTGTCAGCAGAAAGCGTAGTAATATAAACCACGCTGTCTGGGGGTGTAGGTAGGAGTGCGTTCTTACGTAACCTTAAGTAGCCCCAAAGGACATCGCCATGTTTAAAAACAGTTAAACCATTGATGCTCAAAATATAGGTTCAGGGTTGTCAAGAAAGGGTGTATTTATTATGTTCTGTATCTTTTGTTTAAGAAGACAGAAGTCTGTAATCCACATGAAGAAGTTTCTGCCAAAATGATTAAAATAAAAATTTTGTTACTTAAAAGGATAATTAGTAATTTGGAAATTTTGCTTTATAAAATCCCTCTAATTTTAGTAAGCAATCTTTTATTGGACATGTGGTAATTCTTCTGATCAAGGCTTTTGGGTTGCTAGGGGCAGAATCTACCTGTGTTAGTTGAAAGGAGGAGGGCTTGACTGAGAGGATATGCGATCTCGTGGAGCTGAAGCAATGCTGACTTTCCTGGTAACTGAAGCTGGAGCCGCTGTCATACAGGGCTCGTGCATGTACCCAGGCCCCTCTGCCTCTCATCTTTGCTTGGGACGGTGAGTCTTCTCCACTCTCCTGCTTCTCTCATGGCCTCATAGGGGGAATCTGAAAGACGTGGCAGCTAGTCAGTGGTTTAGCTCCCCCTAGGCACCTTTGGTCAGTTAGCTGTGGCCAAGATTGTGGGGGCTTCTGGAGAGGATAGCACAGTTATCCCAAGCCTGACCAGTAAAGATAGAGAAGTTAAAGTGAGTGGCAGATACCGGGGAGCTGCATTTGTCAGCCGAAGTTTGACAGAGGAGAAAGAGGTAAAACTGAGATCTGGACAGACGGTGCAGAGCAGGGACGGAGGACAGTCCTGGCGAGTAAATTAGAAGAGAGAGTAGGGCCCCATCAGAATAAGGATACAGGGTCAGAAATGATGCAAAGGAGGTTAGGTAGGTAACTCTTCTGTCTCTTTTCACCATCCCTAAAAAACTTGATAGGTTTGATTTGATAGACAAAGCAACGAGCATGTAAATAAGATTAATTGAAAGGATAAGTTCAGGCCTGCCAATAATTATGTGACATAAAGATAAGTCAAACGTGACTTAAAAGTTTTCATGCTGGGTATTTGGGCAGAGGTCTAAGGCAAAGTTTGAGAAGTCGAGCGTGGGTAGTTGTAGGTCAACTTCAAAGGATTCTGTTCAGCTTAGATCTGTTGAACTGAAGATGTTTTGTAGGACAGCCAAGTGCCCAAGGAGGCCCTGGCAGATTGGGAGTGGAGATAAGATTTGGGGTGCATAAGCAAATAAGAAATCCTTGTAATGAAAGTGAGCAAAGATTAGGAGAACCAGAGAAAGAAAAAAGGTTCAATGGCTTTATCTTTAGAAAAACATAAGAGCTAGCAGAGGATATTGAAGGAAGTTGTCCTGAAAAGTGGGGTTTGTGGGGCATCTTCTCTCTGCTGTGTTGGAAACCCCAGGATGGCTGGGCAGTAGCACCCACCCCACTATGAAATATAGTGTCACTCACCCTGAGCAAGGGTGGACCTTGTATTCTCATCTCTGTCACAAGGAGCTTAGTCTACAAATGGATTTGAACATTTCTCTTAGCTGAGAACCCTTTCTTCGAAGGCCATCTGTATTCAAATGTCCAGATGGATGTAAGGGGCTTTGTTCAGGAGGGGGCTGGTGGGATGGGAGCTGGTGAACTTGGCTTCCATTTCCTCTTCTGCCTCGTTCTTCGAGGCACCTCTGTAACATCTCAATCTTCACAAGACAAAACTTGGAAATTACTAGCCCTAATGACCTTTCATGCCCCTCAAAGCTCTAAAATCCCATGATAATATGAATAACACCTTGCACGTGTGCTACTTGTCAATTTAGAAGGTGTTTTCATAAGCATGATCTCTTTTACCCTTATAATCTTTTATCCTGTGAAGTAGTGGAGGCAAGTAGTATCATCTGTTTTACAGATAAGGGATTTCCATCTCAGTGGAGGTTGGATAAGTTGCCTAAAAGTCTGTTGCTCCTGAGTGCCAGAGGAGAACAAGGGCTCTCTCTGGGTTTTCCAGTGATGGTTTCCTAATTTCTGCTGTTCTGTTTCATGGCGTTCTTTGAGCAGCTACCATATTGATGATCTACTCTAACCTCAAAGGTGATAGAAATGTTGACCTCCCAGATTTCTTCAGCTCCTGTTCCTCTTCTTACTGTGGTCTAAGCTGAATTAATTTGTGTAGAGTCTTGTAGCAAGTTCAGGTTTCCTCAGGTCACTTTCAGCCCGGTGGCCATCACCAGACTCCACTACTGAACACCCTCTCCTTCGGACCAGTTTTGTCCTATCACATGGCCTTGGACCTGGAGGGTACAGGTCATTCTCTTTGCCCTTTTGGAGGGACTCTGTCTTTTTTTTTTTAATAGGCTGCTTGGAGTTAGAGTTCACCTTTCACCAGGACAGTGATTTTTTACTGATCTTCCCCAGCCACCCTTGCGCATTCCTCCAGACTCAGAGCCCGGCTCAGACCCAGCACTCCTGGCTTTGGACTCTATAGGGCTATCACACCAATGGCCCATTCTTACCAAAAGCATTGGGTTCTAGAACAATCAGCGATGCTAAATGTGGGCACAAATAAAGAAGTTCACAATATTGAAGAGTTCACAAAACACATCTGCTCTTACCCTAAGGTCAGATGTGGCATGGCCTGATGTGGAGTCTTTTTTGCTGATACCTAAGATTACTTCCATGCTCGAGAATGGGACGCAAAAGGAAGGAACTACTGACACATGCTATATCATGGATGAACCTCCAAAATATTAGGCTAAGCGAAAGAAGCTAGACACAGAGACAATACAATACGTGGGTATTGTACAAATCCATGTGTATGATGTGTCCTGAAAAGGCAAATTTATAGAGAAAGCAAGTAGATTAGGGTTGGGGGTAGAAAATAAGGAGTTACTGTAAATGGCATGGGGGATATTATGGGAGGATAAAAATGTCTTAAAATTGATTTTTGGTGATGGTTGCATCACTCAGTTAAGTTACTAAAATTCAGAGAATTGTACACCTGAAATGGGTAAATTTAAGTTGTAAAATATACCTCAATATAAATATGCTTCAATATTTTGATATGTAAATATACCTCCCTGTTTGTTGGGGAAAAAAAAAAGGAATAGAGTCCAAACTAGATATGGGAACTTCCAAGTTTTAAATTATAGTCTGATTATAAGTAAGCTGAGGAATCCTAGATATGGGAGAGGTGTCAGAATTCTAGAGGTGACTAACTCCAGCTTAGATTGTAGAATCAGTTCTTAAAATAGAATCACTAATGAATTTGTATTTTGACAAGATGTGTGATGACATGTTTCATGATGTTCTATCTTGCATACAAGGTAGAAAACTGAACCAGAGCAGTTAGGAGGACCCTGAGTGGTTCTCTGGCAGTGTGGACTTCAAGGGAGGTACCTCCCTCTCTTCTCTCCCGCTCCTTCCTCTTACCTCCTCCCTCTCTTGTTTCCATTACCCCACCACCCTCCTCCCTTCACCCCGCTTCTCCCTCTTTCTTCCTTTCTACACGTTTTCTTTTTTTGAACACGAGTAATGCATAGTCATTGTAGAAAAACAAGAACAGAGAGAAAAAAATTAAAATTGCACATACTACATTGTAGACTTGTTGCAGACTTGTTGTTCGTGTCCAAAAAGTGATCTGGCTGCCAGAATTTACTGCGATTGTTGGCTTGGTGACTGGCTAGATCCTGTGCAGAATGGAGAGATGCTGTGTTACCACTTTACCTGAGATAATCAAACAATACCTGGGGTATTGATTTTACAAGGCATTAACTGAGACTGGCCATCTGAGACTGGCCATCTGAGTCTGGGCAGGAGGCGATGGCTAAGATGGGACACTGTGCCTTATGAGGGATAATTGAGGTACCAAGGACTAGTTGATTGTGAGAAATCTGGGGAAAGGCTATGATTAGCTTTCTTCAACCATAGTAAGGGCTGTCATGTCAAGAGAAATTAGATTTAGTCCGTATGGTTATACGGACAGAATAAGCAGCAGAGGTTGAATGTTCCAGCAAGGCAAGATTCGGCTTACTGTAAGAAAGCCCTGTCTAACAGAACAGTCTGAAAATGAGCTAGGTCCCGCTGTTCCCAGTGAATTCCCTTTCCTTCTACATCCCTGGAGATGTTCCAGCAGGGACCAAATGTCATTTGGGTAAAGAAGCATGGCATGTGTGTGAAGGGAATTCACCATAAGGATTTAATTTGGAGACCTTTGAGAAAACTGACTACAGGGCCGTGAACTTGAAATCACAGCTCTGATTACAACAGACTATCACAAAACCAGGTGAAATATTCTGCAAACACCATTCATTCTCTTAATTGTTTCTTAGAGCAAGGAGGTAACTAATGAACCTTTTAATCTCACATTTTCTACATTCAGCTCATTGGTGAATAAAAATTTAGTTTTTGACCATCTTTGACATTCAGTTCAGTGATTGTAGTAGCTGTTCAGGGAGATGGCTTTTCTCAGTTGTGTTTTCCTTGTATTTTACACTGTTTCCCAGCCATGGGTATCTCAGACCTTAAGATTCCCATTCTGGTAAAAGGTAAAGGGGTGGTTTCAAACGCTGTTATCTCTGTGTAGCTTTTTTCATGTTTTATTTTTTTAATTTGAAGATTGCTTTCAACATTTTTAAAGCTGAACCATAGTTGCAGCGCTTCTGAATCCTGCCTATGTCAAAAAGTTGTACTTTTCTATTAAAGAAATAACATGCACTTAAACTGTCTTTAACATTTTTTGACATATATTTTCCTTATTTTGCTATTGATACTTTGAGAAGTTAAAAAATAACTACGTAGGCCACAGAATCCATAATATGTGCAAAATGGTCCGTCTGATGTTAATGTTCCTAAATTACAACTGGTTAAATAATAACTGAACCTCTTGGGAAACAGCAGAAAGGGCATCACCTGAGAGCTTGCTAGAAACGTAGAATCTCAAGCTCCCCGCTCAAGCTACTGAGTGAGAATCTGCGTTTTAATCCGTCGACCACCCAACAGGACAGTACCCAGTAGACTTTCTCAGGTGATATGCTACAGAAGCTGTGGGTAACAGTAACTATTTCACCTTGGGGTTTTTGTTTGTTTATTTGGCTTGTTTTGAGCTCCTGTTTATGTGTCTGGCATTGTGACTGGGTTCTTTCATATGCATGAGCCCATTTAATCCTCAGAATTACTCTCTAAAGGAGGTATTATTGGAGGTTCAGAAAAGTTGTTGCAGGCCTGCCAAAGGTGTCACTAAAAGGTGGTTTCTGGAGTCTTAGTTTTCTAAGCCTGAGACAGGAAAATTGAGGCCCAGCGTGTAGTGGCGTGGCCTGGCCAAGCATGAGAACCTCCAGTTGCTCCAGCTCCTCGCTTGGCACCTCTGTGCCACCTAGCCCAGCCCAGGCGCCTTGTGGGAGGATTAGAGCATTTCTCCAGAAGTGGAAGCTCAGCCTCTGGCCGTTCATGTTCCAGTTGTGGCTTTGTGTTAAGGGCCTAGGAGGAAGTCATCTCTGACAAGTGTTGGAAAAAGCCCCCAGAGGCCCCACATCTATTGCACCTGCAGTCTGGTTTCTTGAAGCATCAGTTAACAGAAATTTAGGGCCTAGATAAACACGTTTCTCAGGAGTTGCCTGTATCCAAATGAGCTCTCTCTCTCTTTCTGTGGCTTTAATTTTTTTTAATTAAATCATTTGAAAGACAATATTTATTAGAAATTAGTTCTGATCTTCCAATTCCGAAGGCTTTTTTTTTTTTAAATTATTTTTTCTTTTCCTTTTTTTAAAAAAATTTATTGGGGTGACAATTGTTAGTAAAGTTACACAGATTTCAGGTGTACAATTCTGTATTACATCATCTATAAATCCCATTGTGTGTTCACCACCCAGAGTCAGTTCTCCTTCCATCACCATATATTTGATCCCCCTTACCCTCATCTCCTACCCCCTCCCCCCTTACCCTCTGATCACCACTAAACTATTGTCTGTGTCTATGAGTTTTTGTGTCTCATTTGTTTGTCTTGTTTTGTTGTTGTTGGTTTATATACCACATATCATATCAGTGAAATCATATGGTTCTCTGAATTTTCTGTCTGACTTATTTCGCTTAGCGTTATACTCTCAAAATCCATCCATGTTGTCACAAATGTTCCTATATCATCTTTTCTTACCACCGAATAGCATTCCATTGTGTATATATACCACAACTTCTTTATCCATTCATGTATCAAAGGACATTTTGGTTGTTTCCATGTCTTGGTCACCGTAAACAAAGCTTCAATGAACAGTGGAGCACACGTGTCTTTATGGATAAATGTTTTCAGATTTTTTGGGTAGATACCCAGTAGAGGGATTGCTGGGTCATATGGTAATTCTATTCGTAATTTTTTGAGGAACCTCCTTCCTCACTGCCTTCCATAGCGGCTGCATCGGTCTGCATTCCCACCAACAGTGTATGAGGGTTCCTTTTTCTCCACAGCCTCTCCAACACTTGTTACTATTTGTCTTGTTGATGATAGCCGTTCTGACTGGGGTGAGGTGATATCTCATTGTGGTTTTTATTTGCATTTCTCTGATGATTAGTGATGTTGAGCATTTTGTCATATGTCTATTTGCCATTTGTATGTCCTCTTTGGAGAAATGTCTCTTCAAGTCCTCTGTCCATTTTTCAATTGGGTTGTTTGGTTTTTTGGTTGCTGAGTTTCATGAGTTCCTTGTATATTTTGGATATTAGACCCTTATCGGAGGCACTGTTTGCAAAAATCTTCTCCCATTCAGTTGGTTGCCTCTTTATTTTGTCGATGGTTTCTTTTGCTATGCAGAAGCTTTTAAGTTTCATATAGTCCCATTTGTTTATTTTAGCTTTTACTTCCATTGCCTTTGGAGTCAAATTCATAAAATGCTCTTTGAACCCAAGGTCCATAACTTTAGTACCTATGTTTTCTTCTATGCAGTTTATTGTGTCAGGTCTTATGCTTAAGTCTTTGATCTATTTTGAATTAATTTTGGCACATGGTGACAGCGGTCCAGTTTCATTCTTTTGCACGTGGCTATCCAATTCTCCCAGCACCATGTATTAAAGAGGCTGTCTTTCCTCCATTGTATGTTTTTAGCTTCTTTGTCAAAAATTATCTATCCATGTTTATGTGGTTTTATTTCTGTGTTCTCAATTCTATTCCATTGGTTTATGTGTCTTTTTCTGCCAGTACCATGCTGTTTTGATTATTGTAGCCCTCTAGTATAGTCAGGGAGTGTGATACCTCCAGTATTGTCTTTTTTTTTTTTAAGATTGCTGTGGCTATTCGGGGTCTTTTGTGGTTCCAAACATATCTGATGATTTTTTGTTCTATTTCTTTAAAAAATGCCATTGGGATTTTAATGGGGATTGCATTAAATCCGTATATGGCTTTGGGTAATATGGCCATTTTAACTATGTTGATTCTTCCAATCTATGAGCACGGAATGTCTTTCCATTTCTTTGTGTCTTCTTCAATTTCTTTCAAAAATGTCTTATAGTTTTCAGCATATAGGTCCTTCACATCCTTAGTTTATTCCTAGGTATTTTATTCTTTTTGCTTCTATTGCAAAAGGAATTGTTTTTTTGTATTTCTTTTTCTGAGATTTCATTGTTAGTATATAGGAAAGCAATGGACTATTGTATGTTGAGTTTGTAGCCAGCAACTTTACTGAATTCGTTGATTGTTTCTAATAACTTTTTGGTGGAGTCTTTAGAGTTTTCTATATATAGCATCATGTCATCTGCAAAGAGTGATAATTTAACCTGAAGCCTTTAGATATACTGTTTTCTTGGATTCTGAGAGGGGACATAAAATCAGTGAAATCAATGATAAGAAATAATCTTTAATTGTTAAATAGTATTTCTCTTTTCCTGCCTATATTCCTCTTCTTGGCTGTTTTAGGAGTAAGTCTGTGTTTGTCATTCCCTGTGCACCTCTGAAAATAACGACTTACTACCCCAGTTAAACTCACAACTTGAAAATGGCAGGATTCCAAATTTTTCCAAAATGTGAGGTTCTGTGAACCATCCTGTGGGGAGAAAAAATAGATGTTGTAATTACATTTATTTAAAAAGTACTACTTAGCAAAATTAATTTCTGATAAGTAAAGCAAAATTAGTGTAACAATTAGGATTAATTTATATGTTTTGCAATTGTTTATTTACCTATTTAGCACTTGGATTGAAGTTTTAGATGGGGTCTAAAAGGAGGGAGCGTCTAAAATCTACCAGCATTTCCTGACATTGTCACAAGACTTTTCCCCCCCATTCTTTAAAAAAATCAGGACCAAATTTCAGTTCTCTATCCACTGCTACTTGGTGATATTTTTGTTTCTCTTTAACATCATCAGTATTTTCTTTTACTTTACCACTGACATTGGCTTATTTCATATGAATGTGTAACATATTAGATACATATGCATTTAAAATATTGTTTTGATTTGTTTGTGATTTGTTTCTCTTAAAGGGTTTGTCTGGGGAAATGAGTAATTTCTCATATCCTTTCTCATTACAGGAAGAATTTTGAATCGTTTCTCCAAAGACATTGGACACATGGATGACCTGCTGCCCCTGACATTTCTAGATTTCATCCAGGTAACCTAATAGTAATGTCAATTTCTCAAACAGAAAACGGAAGTTCCTTGTTTTCCAAGGGCTCTCATGGGGGCTAAGGGTGGGCCTTTCAGCCTGGCAATGTGTCATGTTATCTTAATAAAAGGCCATGTTTGTCAAAGGAAGGTGTGGCAATGATTCGGAGGCTAAGTTAACATGAGTAATACCTCGTGTGTAGGAGTGGCTACACAGTCATGTCAAGGTTGGTTCGAAGCAGCTACATGCTTGGTAAGTGGTTCTCCATCTGCCTTCCAGGTATCTGGCGAGGAGTTCACTTTACTGTGAGCACATTTCATAATACTGAAACAATCACCTCTCACGGAAAGATAGCCTAGATTAACTAAATTATGCATTGTATTACCACAAAGGAAAAATATTTACCACACCATTTTTTTGTGTGTGTGGATAAAAACCAGGTGTGGTTACTTACAAAGAAAAGATTAGTAATAATAAGGTGAAAATAATACTTTGTTAACAAGGACAATAGAGAGCAGTTATTGAAGATGCAAAGCTTTTAAAGGCAAGTCCATTTAAGCCAATGATTTAAGTACAGGATCAAAGTCATCTTAGAAAATGTCCTTTTTGTTTTTCTAGGCAGCTTTTCTTTCACACGTTGATTGCTCTAAGTCTTAAGGTGTCTTTTTTAAGGAAAACCAACAATCCCACACAAATACCCTCTATAAAGCACTTATTTTGTCTGTGAACTTGAGGTTTTAAATAATATCATTGGGTCGTCTCATCTCTCATCTCCTCATTCAGTATTGTTGTTCGTGTGGGATGTTTTTTCTGTTCTGTCTACTTTTTAGTGTTTCAGGCTGGAGGACTTCTTCATTTCTAAGTGTTTATTTTGGAAGTGAAATGCATTCATCAAAAGTTGCCCATATTCTAAAATTGCAGCTGCTGTTGCTAATACTTCATGAACCTTTTTCACTTTTCCTAAGTTCCAGTTTACGGTAGTCTAATCATGAATTCACTTTAAGGCCAGGAAGTAGAAATGCTATAGTTGGGGTGTGCAGTTATAGCTTGACCTCGATGGGCCCACCCTCTTTTTTTTTTTTTTTTTTTTTTATTGCTTCTGGAGCCACTGTTATAAAAGGAGCCAGAATTACTTAATTTGGAAAATTAGCTATGTCAGAAAAATCAGTAATAGGCCTGAGATGATTACAGGCATTCCTCTTAGTCACACAGAAATGCAGCAATGAAAATCTGACTGCAAACAGTGTAGCTTGTGGGCAAAGGCATCCACTGTTACCAACAGGAAGCAAGCTGAGACGCAGGTACAGTACTTTTACCGCAAACTTAAGATGTCTGATTTTCTTTTCTCTTTTTGCAAACGTATTTTATAAATGTGTCCTGCTGCAGTTAGCTATGTGATTTATCCCCTAGAAGCAGTCTTTCGTTAAAAGTGTCACATTTGATGTGATTGTTAATCAGTTTGAGATTTTGTGAAATGTTCTCTTTCTTTGCAACTGCCAGCTAGGCCAAGGTTGAGTTTCCAAAGCTGGCCGGCCTGTGCTTAGCACATAGTTCGCCCTCATTATTAGAATCCCTCATATTTTTGCATGACAGATGGAGAGACAGTGGTAGATGCTACCTGATTTCAGTATAAAATATCCTCAGCCTGAGGAAAGAAAATTCTAGTCTTGCTGTTCTTTAGCCTGAGAGACAAGGGTTTTGTTTTTTTATTATCCTCTCATTTAATCTTGGTGGATCTTATCATTGTTGAATACCAGTAGTCCCAATTAGCTGATTTCTTGAATCTAATAGCAAAGGTAAATCTCAATGTTATTGTCTCCAAGAAAGGAGTTTTGTAATAAAGGATAACTCAGTTATCAATTATGATAAAGATCTATTGTCACTTGTTTTGTGTGCAGGTGTCTTTAATAAGGCTTCCCATAATCCCTTCAGGAAGAAATATTTTCTCCTTTTAAAAATAGTATTAGCTAAATATAAAAGCTCTGATCCCTGCCATTGTTGTTGATTCTTTGAGGGACATTTCCCAACATTCATTGTTTAAATGGTTGTCAGGAGGAATCAAGTGAAACTTCATAAACAATGAAGTAACTGGTTCATCTTACTTTGTGTGCAGAAGCCTTTCTCCAGAGGATTTGCATTCGATGAGTGGGGCTTTTGACTGAGGTATCACAGGGATCATTTTGAAGTATTTGGGCCTGTTGCTATATTAGCAAGCAAAGATTTTTATTAAAGCCACAAAAATGAATTTAACCGGCTCTCAAATAAAGGCCAACAAAAATCAAAATGTAAATTGATTTTTTTTTTTTTTTTAAGTTGGATAGGACTCTGTCAGGATGAAAACAACCTGGTGGTGTTCTGGGACTCTTAATGGAATCATGTAAACTTAAAATAAACACTATTATGGTAAGCACATAGAATGAAAACTAATTTTCCAAATCAAATACATTATATTCAATTCATTTTCCCCAATCAACCACATGTTTAAAACCTGTTAGTTATAACAGCCATCTTCTGGAAATTAATTAGAAGCCTATTAGCTCTGCTAGCTGAGCCGAATGAAGAGGATTGCTCGTTACATTTCTAAACAGATTCCTGAATTAAAGCAAAGCATGGTCAAAATGACAATCAACTTGACTCAACTCATGGCTGTGCTCATGTAGTTGATCTAGTTTCGGAGGTTTTTTTGTGGGGGGCAAGGGGGTGTTAGTGTTTTAAAGGAAATTTGATCTACCTTGACTCAATCCTCTAATAAATTTTCAAAGTTGAAGTACTAGTCGGGTAAAAGATGCAGGTATTATGAATATTATCTGCGTGAGCAGTAACATCCTCTAAACTGCATGGGAATCTGAAATGGAAATGACTTTTAGGCCTCTTCTCTAGCTCATCAATTGTTGTAAAGAGTTTTGTTAGCCTCTCAGAATTGAGAGAGAAAAAAATTGCCTGTCTGCCTTTGCTTTTAATGTCATTAGCAAAAGCTGCTGCTGACACCAGGAGGCCCCCAATTTCAATGTCCCTCATCATTCTTTGGGTAACAAGCCTCATGGCCAGCAGCTCCTCCTGTGCTCAGACCAGCTCACAGAACGTGAGTGATTCTAAACCTAACAGCTAAATTAATGGAAACAATTGAGCTTTGAAAGGACTGGGAATTTCCTTGTGAAATTGGTGTTACCCTTGGTGTTATCTTACAGGAGATGTGGTCCTTACCGATCTATGCATCATCTAGTGTGATTCAGCCAGAAAGAACGTAGCAGGATTTACGGTAACAAATAAGATGCAAACCGAAATCCGGAGCTTAGATACTTTCATGAGTAGGGTATTAAGCTTTCCATTTATCATAATATTCGACCTAAGACTGTCCTGTTTCATGTTTTTTTTCTTACTAAAGATACGTCTAAACTCATGCTTTTCTGGAGAATTAGAACCAAATAGGTACAGAGCTAATGTAATTGCATTTATCCGTGTGAACTTTTTAATCCAGAGCATGTGTGTTTGACTCCTTTTTCTGTAAGACAGTGATAGTTTTGTTGGTTTCGTAAGTAAGAGTTCAGAAATGTGGATCATTGTGTTAGAACTTAATTGTATTTCCAATTGCATCTGATGCTGAGGAATTATGGAGAGAGACCTGAGAACCCAACCCTCCATTCGCGCCGTAACGGCTAGAGTTGGTATGCTCTGTAGAAGCAAGTCAGAAATCAGGGACAGATTTTATTACTACACTGACTAAATGAGTGAGATAAGAAAATTCTGTTTCAAATGTGAGCCAATGTGCAGGCCAGGTAGAGATTATTTACCTAACTTTGTTCCTTGGGCTTCAACAGAAGATTTGTATTTTTGTGGACATTTGTGGGGTGTGTTTATTTTTGTTTATTTTTGTTTTGTTTGGATAGTTAGCTATTCATATCCATGCTAATGTGATATAATGACACCACTAATTTTGAAAATGTGTGTCATTTACTGTTGTTCTGCATTAGAGTGAGAAATTCACAGGAATTGTGGGGCTAATGTGTAGGATTTTGGACACAGGTGTGGAGCTGTAGTGAATGAAGGCGCATTTTGGAAAGATAGGTCAGAAGTGAGGGAAGTTTTTTAATATATCATAAGAAATAAATAATTTACACAATACAAAATAACAACAGTCTGCAGGTTACCTCAGGGTAGCCCTGGGCTTATCAGATAAGTTAGCTAACGGCTGGCAGTACACATCTGGCTTATCAAAGTACTGTTCAAACACGTTTTGTTTGTTTGCTTTTCAAAAATCATAAAAGCTTTGAATATTAACAATATTTTAAAAAAACAAGTCATAAGTTACAACATAGTTTTTCACACATTAAAACTAAATATCTTTATGAAAATAGGGATTAAAATACAATTAGTACAAAGATCTTCATCTAGACCTCACACATGAGAAATCATTGAGGAAGAATTCTTTTTCTAGATTGTGGCCTTCAAATCGTAGTGTGTTTGGGTAAACAAACAAAAAAACAAACAAAATATAGAAGCAGCAATTAAAATTCACATTTTTAAGTGTTTGATTTCCTAATACCGTAGCACAAATACCAGCAGCATAAATCGAGTCTTGATTTTCTAAAGAGTGATTGATTTAATTAATGATGGTGACATACATACGTAATATTTGTAGTGTTTTAATAAGTTTTAAATTTAATTGTATTAATGACTAAAATTAATTTAATGATTAATAATTTTAATAGGACAGCTATAATTGTAGTATTTGATGGGCAGATATGTTGTTTTGTGAACAAATTTGCAACTAGATATATAATGGAAAATCTTAAAGTTTCTCCCTCCTCCCAAAACTTATTTTTATTATTCTTTTGTGATATATAGATTTTTAATTTTTTCAATTTCTCATTCCTATAGCATCTTCCTTTTTGTTTTATCCACTAATCTCTTATTGAACTCTTAGTATGTGCTGGGATGTAGGGATGAAAAAGATGAAGCTTTTATCTTTCTTCATCTGACAAGCATTTATTGTGTCCTGTGTGCTAGGTATCATGATGGGCTTCGGGATGTGGAGTTGAATGAAATTTAATTCCCATCTTCCGCGAGGCACTCTCTCCTGGGAGAGACAGATAGAAAGTCAGCAATTACAATGCCGTGTGATAAGTTATAATAGGGAGGATATTATATAGGCAAATGGATAAGGCTTTAGCGTGAGACAAATCTAATTTCCAACCCCAGCTCTGCCGTTCAGCTATCTTGAGGAAGTTATGGGACCTCCAGGTGGAGACTCCCTATAGGTAGTTGGAAGTATGGGTCTGGAGTTGTAGAGAGAGGAACCTGGGATGAGAGTAGAGCCTGCGTGTTCTTCATTGAACAGGTAGTAGTTGAATTGTGAGGATGGATACAATTGCTCAGAGAGAGTGCAGCATTTTTAGGGGCCAGAATAAGAACTTTACAGAAGCCTCAATATTTACGGAGAAAACAGACAGAAGCCAGGTAGAGGAAACACAGAATGAACAGCAAGGAAGAGAGGAGGAAAATCAATGCTGGGGAAACCAAAGGAAGACAGGTATGTTCAATGCAAAGGAGACAGTAAACAGGAAGTTGTCAGTTGGATTTGGCAATTAGAAGGTGTCTAATCCAGAGCAGGTTTAGGATAGAAGGAGGCCAGGTTACAAAGGCTGCAAATCAAAGACATGTGGAGGAAGTTGAGATGAGGGCAGACTACTCTTTGAAGGAGTGTGACCCAAAGAGGATGGCCTGTTTGGAATGTAGTGTTTGGGGAGGTGTCGCTGGGTCATTTGGGTTGCTTAGTTTATGTGTATGAGGGTGGTGGCAGGTGGTATGTCCCTCTCTCCCAACTCTAAACAAGCCTTAGAGTTGAGATCCTGAGACACAGTGGTGAGTAAGGCATGAAGCCCTCCCCCTCATGGATCTCCTCAAGCTTGTCAAGGGGAGGGAAGCATGCAGAAATTCATTTCTTGCTGAATTTGGAATGCTAGAGGACCACAGAGGAAGTCCTGGGAGGTGAACTGGGGGTAGGAGCTAAAGGCAGTTAGGGAGCCTGGTCCAAGTCAGCAAAGCTTCTAGGAAGTGACCTTTGATCCAAGGTGAGAGGAAAAGGCCACTATGGTGGGTCAGGAAGTGCTTCCAGAAGCCAAGTTTCCACTTGGGAACCACTCTCTTCTGTCATCAGCTGAAAGTGGAATGGGGAGGGAAAGGAGCTTGAAGGGAGTTGTTCAGTTTTGTTTAAAAGGGTATAGGTAGTGTGTTTTAACTCATTTTTGATGATTCTGCTTATCGTTGGAATTATTTGATAAACTTTAGAAGATACTTGATCATTTAATTTTTATGATACTTCTGAAGTATTTATTCTGCATACTTTTCCTCAGCTTATTTCTTCCCATTCCCTTATTCCTTCCCATTCCTTTAATGTTTTATAACTGTAAGAAAGACCTGCCTTTTATTTCATTGTTTCCTCTGTCTGCGCCTTATGAATACCATGGTGCATGAACTAACCTGTCCATGGTCCTCTGAGATCAGCAGATACCTTTGTTCTTTGCCTGCAAATGCCAGTATATTTGCTGATTTTGGAACTTCAGTATATTTTCTTCGGAGAACCAGAGACTCATATGACATAAAAGGGTGAGACCCTTCAAGAGATCATCAGACTCTAACTTTCTGTGAGACTGGCTGGGGAGCAGTCCCATAATACTGGACCAGGGACTCAAAGCCTTTTCTCACAGTGCAACACTAGCTTAGAATATATACCTAAATGGATTTGTTTTGCTTCGTTGGCTGGTGATTTGTGTTACAAAGGAGCCCATTCCTAGAGAGTAAAATTCAAATTTCCCAGCCCTTAAATCTAATCTCACTACAACTCCAGGGAAGAAACTTTACATGCCCACTAGACTGAATGTTGATTTGCTCGTGTGTTTGTGTGTGTGTGTGTGTATGTGTGTGTGTATTTGCATACCTTTAGCCCCTCCTCAAAAGGACCTTATTAATTCTTCATCCTTTAAGGACCAGCAAACATCTCTCTTCCCCATTAGTGAAGCTTTTCTTGATCATTATATTGTGCAATAAAAAAGAATCTCTATGCCCTACAAAAAAAAAAAAGAAAAAAGAAAAAAGGAAGGGTTCCTATAACAGTGGGCCAAGCTTTGGGCTGAATATATTTCCTTTCAGCCTCACTTATAGTCAGTTAGTGTTTATTGAACACTTCCTATGTGCCAGGCATTTTTCTAGGACCCAGCATGTAGAGCAGTGAAGTAGATAGTGGTTTCTAGGAATTTGCATTCCAGTGCAAAAGACAGTAAACTTGTAAATTTATATGGTAATTCCAGTAGACTGCTAGTACATAAAAGAAAGGAAAGTGTTTGTGATGATTGCTTGAAACATGGTGGTCAAAGAAGACGTGACATTTGCGTCTGAGAAAAAGAAGGAAACAGCCATGCAAAAGAGATCTTGGGACAGGTGGGTGGCGGCAGGGGTGCTTTCTGAGGAGTAGGAACAAGTGCAAGGACTCAAGATGGGAACCAAGTGACATGTTCCCAGAGAGAGGAGACCAAGTAGAGAGGAGGAAGAGTGCGCTCTAGACATAGGCAGGCAGGACTGGACCCCTAGGCTTCCCAGATTGAGCATAAGGGGTTTGGATTCTATTCTGGGTGCACTAGGAAACCACTGGAACATCTCAAGCAGAGGCAGAATATCATGTTCATGTTTTAGATTGAAAAAAAATGTAATACTTACGTTGACACTTCTCATACACTTGTTTTTGTTAGGTTGGTGCAAAAGTAATTGAGGTTTAAACTTAAAAATAATTGCAAAAACCACAATTACTTTTGCACCAACCTAAG
Source organism: Rhinolophus hipposideros (assembly GCF_964194185.1). Taxonomy (NCBI): domain Eukaryota; kingdom Metazoa; phylum Chordata; class Mammalia; order Chiroptera; family Rhinolophidae; genus Rhinolophus; species Rhinolophus hipposideros. Next base: position 65,741,754 of record NC_138050.1, read on the forward strand.
AAATAAAATTGTAACATCTTGTATCGCCAATAATACCTAATCCCTTGAAAGCAAGACCCAGGCTGTATTCTGTGGTATACCCTCATCCATAGCACAATGTTGTAAACTGAGGCAGATCAGTACTTCGCTTTTCAGTCACTGAGATCATGCAAACGGTATTGAGTCAGTCCACAGATGGGGAAATGGTTTTCGGCAGTCAGGGTGGGAATCTTTTAGGGCAGTGGGTCCCAAACACCAGGTTATACCTAGCTGAGGTAATATGAAAACAAGGATGATGTAGGATTTTTTCACAAAGCTCAATTTACTCAATTTTTCTCTTTAGATGTCTTCACTTGCCAAATACAGTGGAATTACTCTTACTTAGGACCGTGTTTTCCTGATAATAAGACCTAACCGGACAATCAGCTCTAATGCGTCTTTTGGAGCAAAAATTAATTTAAGACCTGGTCTTATTTTCCTATAATATAGGACTGGGTCTTATATAATATAATTAATATAATATAATATAACACCCAGTCTTATATTAATTTTTGCTCCAAAAGATGCATTAGAGCTGATTGTCCTGCTAGGTCTTATTTTCGGGGAATCACAGGAGTTCCAAAGTTAGTACAGAAGCTGAAAGGCTTTTGTGGTCTCCATTACCCATACGTAACAGTATTCCTAGCTAACATTTAGAGATTGCTCTCTGGAATCAAGGCTCACTGTAAAATCCTTTATTTGTATAACCTCTCGTTTTATCTTCCCAACAACCCGATGAGGTGCTCACAGTTATCGTGCTGGTTTCACAGGTGAGGGAAATGAGGCCCAGAGAAGTTACATAATTTTTCCAGTATCATACAGCTACTAAGTGGTCAATTGGAGATTTTTATTTTTACACTTTACTCATTATGCCCATGAGAGAGAAGCAAACTGCTCCTTCCCATGTTTTGAGTACACCAGAGTATGCTCCTTGAGGGAGATCCCAGGTGGAATCTCTAATGATATTTAAATTATTTATCATCTGGTATCTATACCTCATCCCCAGCAAAAGTCATAGAAGTGCTCATATAATGTGACCTCATGGTATTTGAGATATAAACCTTTCTGAAATTGTGGTACTAGCCTTTGAAGTTTTTGTCTGGCTTTAGAATTCATTCAATGTAAGCCTACTTCTCTAAAAATGCTTTTGGAAATTTTTGCTGGTTGGTAAAATTTAGTCTATGAACTACTACTTTCAAGAACTTTCATCCTTGGTTTTATGATAAACCTGGTCTCAAACCCTAGCACCAGAGAGATTGTGACTATTTTGGAGGGATGAACGTCAGGAAGCTCAGGAAATAGAGGACACTATATGTATGCATAATTTGGTGCACATTTGTTTGAGGTGCGACATATATGGCTCTGTCGTAATATGGTGCAAACAAGAAGAATTGGCTGTGATGAAAGTAAATGCATATTTCTTGAGGTTTTGTTTAAAAATAGAAACATAACTTTAAAACTTTATGAACATTGGGTGACTTTTGTGTTGTACTAATACTAGTAATTGGAAATGCATTCCTTATAGAAAATATCTTAACTGTACTAAAGTTAAATTGTTCTTCGCTAGATATAATGTACAAGCTGCATATAATAAATCTATCGCTTCTATGCAAAAAACCCACCTGATGGTTGAATTAAGCAGAATGTCCAAGTAGTAGTTTGAAATTTGAATACTCTGAAACACTACCAATAGAGTATCTAAACTCCCAATTCCTAGAATTTACATATAGTGTATCACCTATGTAGATGGTAGGTGATAGCATTCTTTTCTGTGAAGTGAGGATCGGAGTTCTGGTATATTTGATTTCAGACAACAGAGCTTGCCGACGCTTTATTATTTGTACTTGTGTACTTGTGCGTGTGTAAATAGACATAAGTACACACATACACTCAAGGAGCCTGTTATATTGTTGATATGTAACCCTTTCAAATCAAGGAGCTTGATGCACATCTTCAACTGTAAGCCGTGTGGCTGGAACATATGGCTTATATGGGGCTTGAGGTGAATCAAGGTTCACATTTTACATGCCCTTGAAAACTTGTCTAAGGAATTTATAAACTTATAGACAATTGGCCAAGGTCTTTGAGCAGGTAAGTGGCTGTTCACCATGTACTTTTAAAGGAAAACAAGAATGTGTGTGCATGCCTCTCTTCTTTGAAGATGTCATCATTATTCCCAGTTAGTGGACTTAACTGAAAATCAGCAAAGCTGATAATCTGGTTTGTGTTAACTCGCACACGGTGGTTGCCTCTGAATTGTGCCCATGGTTGCTTCCTGAAAAGGATCTTAGTGTATTTAGAGTTCTGTCTTCTATTTATGGTCACCTGAAAGAGTCTTTGTGGGAGAGGCCTTCCTCGTTTTCCCTGGCTGGTTCCAGCCAGCATTGGCTTCAGCTTCTCAGGGTTGGGGAGCAGGCTTCCTTGTTCTGTGTTGGGCTTTAGTGTGGCTTTGCTGGGCTTTTGACTCTGCCTGAGGCAATGCCAGGGCACCCAGGTTTATTGGCAACCTGACAGTGTTTGATGATCTGATTCGTTCTAGGATGCTTTCTGTTTTCAGGAGATTATTGGAATAAGGTAGTGAAACCAATGATGTCCCTAATGTCAGAGCTTTATGGCCCATGATGAGTTTGCATCACAGGGATTCTAGGTTTATTATCCTTGAAGATTTTAATGGACATTCCCATGTAGATTCACTGAATGAAAATCAATTGTTTTCAATACGGACCATTGAGCACTAAATACAGAGGGTGCCAAAAATAGTCTACACATTTTAAGAAAGAAACTATTAAAATTGTAATATCATTATATACTGATAACAAAAGATGAGTACACGTCACGTTTGACTTCTGCACTTACAAGAGGAGGTGCTCACAGTGGTTTCCAGCAGCGTCCAGACACTTCGGATTACGGTGAACTGCTTGAGCAGCATTGACCAGTGTCCACTTGTATACATTTTTGGGCACCCACAGTATTTCAAGTTAATGAAATTTCCTTAAAATTTCTAAAACTTCCAAGGTCCCAGATAACATTGAATAAGGAGTCTCAACTATTTAGAATTCTTGCCGTTAAAATCATCACTTCTAAGAAGTCTTCCTACTAGCAAAACAAGTGTAAATAAAGGTTAAAAATGAGGAAGTTGGATGGAGGCATTCCTTTTTCTGTTTTGTTTTTGTTTTAAATTTGGGATTGCTCTGAACATGTGAACTTGCACACAGCTGCCCTCAGCAAAACGCTGTAATTTATTGAGGAAAACTGAATTGCAAAACCTTTCTTCCCCACACACCCATCATCCAAAAAAAAAAAAAAAAATCAACAGCTTGACTGAGCTTAAATAACTGACTTTTCATATTCTTTCACGGAACACAAAGGGCTAATCCTGAGGCTACTTGAGCCACCAATGCAGGCAGTGATGGGGACCACCATGGAACGTGTCATTCCCTCCTCACCACACACAAAACACATTGACTGCAGCTTTATGAAGTGAAAATACCCAAGAAAAAGAAAATGTGAAGGAGGTGTCCTCAGTTATTTCTTTCCAGAGAGGGAGCGCCAAAGAAAAAGCTGCTGCATCTGGATATCGAGAACAAAGCAAGCCTAAGACTTGGGTATAATAGGTTGGGTCACTTGCTTTTATAGAAGCAAAAGAGTGGAACTGCCTCTGCTTGTCTCAGTACCACTGACCCTTGCATTTCATTGTGTGGAGATGTCAGAGAAAGTGTGTAGAAAGCATTCCAGCCTCTTTCACTGAACAATGACTTTGTCATTTTGAGATTTCTATGGTGTGTTGACCCCTTCCCCCACTCCCTCCCTCAAATCCCCCTTGGACAAAAGAGATTGTTAGTTAGGCTGCCTTGCCCTCGTTTGAAAGATCTCTGTTTTACTGACTCTTTAAAAGTAAACTCATCCATTTTAACTGAATCACAGTGTTTTCACGCTTTTAAAATCAACAAAAGCGTTTTAGTCAGAGCATTTGCAAGGATGGAATATTCTGTGAAAATGCCAGTCTCAGAGATAATGATTCATGCAAACTGCCAAGTTAAAGTGGGTTTCTTCGTTAATAGAAAGGAGAATTGATGATATGGGTTAGTGGAAATATTTACAAACACTTGACCCTGGGGATTGTGAGATCAGGGTGATATGGTTCACACAGGCACACTCATATGATTGTTTTACCTGTTTTTTAGTGAAAGATGAGATGGTTGGGTTTTTCTAGTGTGATGGCTGTAGCACACTCACCATCCACATCATCACGGTGACAGTTAATTACTGGGGACCCTCCCGGGCTGGCAACCAGTGTTCCAATTTGTCTGTCCCAGCATGTGTGCTCCAATGAGAATGTTTGTAGTTTAATAAGAAGCTAATTAAGATCTAAAGGAAAAAAAGATAAATATCTAACTTTTATCAAGCTTGGTGGTATTGTGCAGAGACCATAGAACTTTACATTATGGCGTTATTGGATGATGTCCACTGGAAAGCAATAGTGGCCACTCACAGGGCTTTCTTTCCTTGCCATCTTGTCCCTTTAGTAAGGATAAAATTGACAGTTGTTGCTGAGGAGAGGAAAATGGCTAAATGTTTACTTACTTTCAGGACCTTTAGAGTCTGTGTATGCTATTCTTGATTACATTCATGGAATTCTGTCTACTCTAGGAGTTTTCTTGATAAGATGAACAAGAAAAGGGGGGGTGCTGCACAACTTCAATTTTAGTAAAGTCTTGCACTTACTATTTTGTGTATGGCTGTACCCATCTTAAATCTGATGTGGAACGTACTTAACTATATACTGTCTTGTAGCTGCCTTCTGCTTGTGAATTTCATGACTGACATGTTTCTTGTAGCATTTCTCTGGATTCATTGATTTAATATTCACTGGTTATTGTCTGCATTGAGTCTCCAAGCAGATAGTACGTTCTAGTTCTAGCATTGTAGATATGTCAGATGTGACTCAGTAGCCATTTTTGTTGCAGGCCCACAGGCTCGTTGCTGTTAGCCCTCACATGTACCCTGCACTCTTTCTTGCCCCCAGGGTACCCGAGAAAATCACCATGTGACATTATGGCTGTATGAGATTGCCAACACTTGTCTGATCACGAACTAAGGAATAGGAATGGTACCATTATTTTTGTAACCTATTGATATATTGAGGTATAGTTTATATACAGTAAAATAAACTGTCTTTTCATTTAATGAGTTTTGATAATTGTATACATCCCTATGACTACCGCTCAAAACAAGATATAGAGCATTCTTATCACCTTGGAAAGTCTCTCTTGCTCCTTTGTAGTCAATTTCCACACTCTAACACTTCTCCCAGATTTCTGTCGACATAGATGACTTTTCCTGTTCTTGGGTTACATGTATGTAAATGGAATCAATACAGAATGTTTTTCTGTAGCCGCCTTCTTTTGGTCAGTTTTTGAGATCCATCCATGTTGTTGGATGTTTCAGTGTTTTTTGTTTGTTTGGTTTTTCCTGAGTGACATTCCATTGCATGAAGATACCACTCTTTGTGTATCTGTTCTCCAGTAAACGGACTTGTGGGATGTTGACAGTTTTTAGCAATGAACCTTGTTGCACAAGTGTTTATGTGGACATGTATTTTCATTCTCGGATCAAATACTTAGAAGTAGAATTGCTGCTTCATATGGTAGGTGTACGTTAAATTAAAAAATTACCATAAAGTTTTTAAAAATAGTTGCACCATTTTACACACCCACCAAGCAATATATGAGAGTTCCAGTTGCTCCACATTTTGGAACATTAAGAATGATGTTAACTGCCAATTTGGGGGTAGATATCTGTTATGAAATTGAAAAAATTTCCTTTAATTCCTAATTTGCTGAGAGTTTTTACTTTTTTAGAAACTCAAGAACAGGTGTTGAGTTTTGACAAATATTTTTTTCCACATCTCTTCAGATAATCATATGATTATTTACCGTTATTCTTTTAATGTGGTGACTTACTCTGATAATTATTTGCAGATTAATATTCCTGGAATAAACTCCATTTGCTCATGATGTAGCATGTTTTTTTTTTATCACTGTGTTCAATTTATTAATATTCTGTCAAGAATTTTTGTATCTGTTGTTCATGAAGGATATTGGTCTATAATTTGCTTTCCTAGAAATACTTTGTCAGCTTTTGTTGTCAGAGTTATGCTGGCATCCTAAAAAGATGGGGAAATGTTTCCTCCTTGTGATGGTCAGTTTTATGTACCAAGTTGGCTAGAGTACATTCCTCACTTGTTCACTCTAAAAGTAATGTAGGTATTGCTGTTTTGTAGATGTGGTTAAAGTCCATAATCAGTTGACTTTATGGAATGTTATCCTAGATAATTTGGGTGGGCCTGATTTAGTTAGTTGGAAGGCCTTAAGAGTTAGGATTCCCTGGAAAAAAAAGACGTCCTGCTTATGGATTACAGTGTCCGGTCCCACCCAAGAGTTCCAGCCTGCCTGCCCTTTCTAACAGCCTGCCTTATAGATTTTGGACTTGCCTTGCCAAGTTCAGTTGTGAAGTATTATCCTTTTTCATTGTTGGATTCAGTTTACTGATAATGTTTAGTGTTCCTAAAACAGTATGGTTTGTAATTTTGCTTTCTTATAATGTTTTGTTTGGTTTTTATATCATGATAATGCTGGAGTCAAGTTCTCTGGGAAAATTTGGTGAAACTTTTTTTGGACAGTCTACTTGTGAAGTTACCTGGGCCTTTAAAGTCTTTTCTGTGGGAAGTTTTTCCCCCATCAAATTGTTTCATTAGGTTCTGTGGGAAATTTTTAAAATACGGATTCAAATTCTTAAATTGATATGGACTTGTTCAGATTTTCTATGTTTCTTTTGTCAGTTTTCGTACATCATTTTCAAGAAATTTGTCTTTTTCATTAAAAAATTTAAATTTATCAGCACAATGTTTATTTATTATGTGCTCTTTTTAATGCCTGTGGTATCTCTTGTGTTCTCAATCAGTCTTGGCAGGAGTTTATTACTTTCATTAGTGCTTTCAAAGAACCAAGCTTTGGCTTTATTGATTTTTCTCTTTCATTTACTTTTCTGTTTCATTATTATCTACTTTTGTTTCCATTCTTCTACACACTTTAGTTTAATTTGCTGTCCTTTTAATATCTTAAGACAGATTTTTAGACCCTTGACTTACAGCCTTTTTTTAATAAGACTTTTTTTAAGAGCAGTTTTAAGTTCACAGTAAAATTAGGAGGAAGATACAGAGATTTCCCATGTATTCCCAGTAGCCTTTCTTTAAAAAAATAATAAATAAATAAAGCTACAAATACCTCTAAACACAGTTTTAATTGTAGCCCTTAAATTTAATACTAGATTTCATTTTCTTTTCTGTCAGAATACGTTCTAAATTTGTTGTAATTTTTTTGAACCAGGTGTTATTTAGAAATGTATTACAGAATTTCCAAACGTTTAATGACATTCTAGTTACCTTTTTGTTATTGATTTCTTGTTAAATCCACTTAGGTCAAAATATATTCTGTACAATTTCTGTCCCTTGAAGTTTGTTGATATTTACTTTGTAGCATAGTATACGTGCAGATGAAAAGAATGTATTCAGTTATTGGCTGCAGTATTGTGTATTTCTTAATTAGATTAAGTCTGTTGATAATGTCTTCAAATATTTTATATCTCTATTGATATTTATCTGCTTGCTCAATTAGTTATTGAGATAAATGGTATGGATGAGTACGGATTTGTCTGTTACTCCACTATGAGTACAGATTTGTCTGTTACTTCTAGGTTCTGTTAGATTTTGCTTTGTGCATTTTGAAGCTATGTTATTAGGCTTATGTAAATTTAGATTTTTAAATGTCTTCTGGATTGTTTATTCTTATGAAATGTTTTCCTTTATTTCTAGGAATTCTTCCTAACTTAAAGCTTCTATGTTTATAGTGGCATAGATAGGAGCTCCAGTTTTCTTTTGATTAGTATTTTCATGGCATACCCTTTTCCACACTTTTATTTCCACTTTTATGTGCCCTTATTTTTAAGGTGTGCCTTTTAAAAAGTAGCATGTAGATAAATTCCAGCCTTGAATTTTGTAATAAGCTCTAACACTTAGAAAAGGTAGAAAGGAAGCCATCAATCAATAAAATACGCTGAACATGAAGGAAGAAGTATACTTCATTCCCTAATGTTTTCTACTATGTTGGTTAACAAATTGTAAGCCAAACACCACTATTCTGCTCTTCAGTGACGTTAACTAGGTCTTAGGAGAAAGAGCTAACTGACAGATACATAGGTCCTAGAGCTGGTATGGACGTGAAAAGATCTGAGGCAGTCAAATGAGGGATGAAAGGAGTGATGAGTGTATCCCAAGTAAAGGACAAGTTTAGAAAAAGTTAGTCTTAGAATTTGTATAGATCTCTTCATACAAATAAGACACACCAACATTCTGTAAAGTTCTGATTTAACAGTTAACTGAGTGGGGTGAGGTCAAAAGAAACAGGTGATCAAGGAGGGGTCTGGAGACCAGAGTTGATCTCTGAACTCCCTAAGATATGCAAGGTGCCATAACAGCATTAACTTAGCCCTGCAGATTTAATACTAACTCAAGATTGGTATTAAGGTTTAAGAGCTTACCTTTAAGAGTCTTTCATAATTTCCCCTTTGCTTCTGTTTATCCTGTAATTAAAGAGTCATGAGTATTATTTGACAGGAATTACATTTTTATTTCTTAATACTTTCAGAATTTTAGATAGCTTCGCCATAATTTTACTGTCTCCACAAGAATCCTGCATTAGCTAACAGCACTGTCTATGTTACAGTCATTTCATTGAAAAATTATTTTTTTATCTCATGCGTTTCCAGAATAAATAGGTAGAAGACACTCACTCCTACACCCACATTGGTAAACAGCTTACTGATCAAAAACTAGGCATTATTTTCTCTCTGTTTTTAAATCAGAGGAAAATCTTGCCGTGTTTTCTTGCCAAGAAGTGAGTCTTGCTTTGTTTATTGCACTTAAGTCATATCTTCTGCAAAATCGGTAATAGTTTAAGGCAATCTGGATGATTTTGTACTTATCACACCTTGGAACAGAATTCTTTAGAGTCTGACTGACAGCTGAATTAAAAGCTTTCAAATGCCTTTGAGGTTTTAGCAATCCTAATGATACTGATTTTGTTTTTTAATACTGTAAACAAATAATGAAAGTACTGTCTGTTGATTAAGTGACCTTGTGATTAAATACGTATTTCATTTTATGCGTAACCTAATATAAGTATGCGAGCGAGTGAGAGTTCAAATAATGAGTGAGCCAAAAGTATGGATTACATATTTATTTGCATAGAATAAGAAGAATACATTTTTACTGCTGTTTATAGAAAACATGTTCTTTGGCACAAGCTTCACAAAAACTAGCAGGAACAGAATCTTATGAAATTAAGTTTAAAGTAAATTGTGGGTAGATACCTAGGAATTCCTACAGGTCTATAAGCAGTTTGGTAGTTAAATGATAAACTGGCAAACAGGTCCTTGCACTTAAAATTGTGCTTGTGAAAGGAATATGTTAAAATTTTTAATGTTAAAATGCAATGTTAATTCTAGAGGAAGAGAATTCTGAGGGAAATTTTAATGTATTTACCACCATCTAAATACAGATACTGAACATGTAAAATACTAAGCCTCATTTTGTGTCCTTGGGTTTTATTCATTTATTAAAATTAAATTTGGCTCTTTTTTTTCCCTTCAAGTCATTTCGCTTTCTGGGCTTAGAACTCATCTTTCTTATGAAACTGGGTTTTTAAAAATTATTATTTAAACAATAATTTTTACATCAATCTGTGTTAGTGTGATCTGTTAGCTAGCATTTTTAAGACCTTTTAATGATCAGTTCTACCCCGTGAGCTGAGTAGGCTATTATTCCCTAATTAGCTGGAAGTCTAGCACTGGTCACTTCATGGGAGAGACCAGATAACACCACAAGAATCCCAACAAAATTAGAAAATTTAGACAAAAGGGAAAATAATATAACATTATTTTTTTTCAAATGTGAATTTTATATGTATATGCGATACAGTATCATGCAGAGATTTACAAAACAGGTTCGAGGTCAAAATGACGTAATTATCTAACTTTGGGCAAATTACTAAACCTTTCTTGAGCGTCAGTTTTCTGCTTGATAAATGGAGGAATTGCCTACTGAAATTTGATGTGAGAAACTAAATAATGCATGTGAAACACTTAGGAGGTTGGACACATGGCAGACCTCATGAAATGTTATCCATTATTGGTATTTGGTAGGCTGGGGTAACCAATATATTTTTGGTTGTCAACTAAATCCAGAGAATAGTGGAATTTCTTTGTATAATGAGGAAATTATCCATTAGGCACTAGCAATAAAGCAATGACTTATTTTTCAAATTATTTTATTGGGCAGGTTTTTAAACAAAACCATTAACATTCTTCATAAGCATTTCCCCCCTTTATTTCTTTTGTATACCTCATTAATATTCATTTAGGTGCCATTAATATTCATTTTAGCTGTCAGAAGCAGCTGCTCACAGGACAGCATCCTTTCTGAGAATGAGAGATGCACATTAGACATCTCTTTCATATATAGTAGTACCTCGTCTTCTATCTTAGTCATCTTGACATCCAAATCAGGATGCTTGCTCACCAAGAAAGCCAACCTGGAGTGGACATAGTTGAATTTCCTGGGATTCACTGGTGTACAAAATCTACCTTTTGTATTTCCCTCAATGTCAATACCAGTTCATGATCCACAAAATAAAATATATCAAATTGATTTTCTCTTTTGAAAATATTGAATAATCTGGTAAGGAGCTATTTGGTATAGTTTTATTGATATAGAGGTCCACATTTTTTCTTAAGTCTCTCTGAATTCGCAGCAATTTCAGAACAAATAAGTCTTCACGAAGAAGCAAGGCTTGCAATAGAAAAAGCACATGGAATAAGAAAAGTAGCATCTTGAGAACTTCCAGTAAATTTGGTGGAGTAGGTCAGTGCTCTGCTCACCTCCTTTTATGACATCAAAATTATGACTAAATTATAGAACAGTCACCTTGGAGAACCATCTGAAGACTAGCTGAACAGAACTCCTATAGCTAAGGATATAAAGAAGAAGCCACATTGGGACTGGAAGGAGGAGAGGCAAACCAGGCTGATCCCAAACCCAGGTGTAGCAGTTGAGAATTAGGAGGAATATCTTAGCTATGGAGCTTCCTCCTGAAGGGCTTGGGCTCCTAGTCTCACACTGTGCTCCCTAGCCAGAAGCACCAGTGAATACCAGGAAGAAGAGTCCCCACAACATCTGATTGGAAAATCAGCGGGTATTCCATTCGGGTGACACAGAGGGCTGCTGGAACCCAGGCATCCTCTTAAAGCAGCTGCACACAGACTCCCTTGATCACACTCACCATGAGATCCAGCAAAGGGACAGCAACTTGAAAAGTGCCAGGGACATATGGGGAGACACTGAATTGTGTGGCCCCAGGGCAAGGGCTGGAGGGGCAGCTGCCATTATTCCTGTATTGAGCCCTTCTCCCACATAGCCTGCAAGCACAGGTGGGTGCTATTTTTCCTGTGTCGAAACCGCTCCCCCCACACACTCACAGCCTGCAGGCTCAGGTGGGCACCAAATATGAATTCACCCCACACTGGTGACTCCCTGAGACCCCATCCCACCCAACTCGTGCACTACCCGAGCCTCTTTCAGCAGCTGTTCCTCACAGACAGCCCATGCTGCAGATTTTCCTAAAAAACTCTCAATCAGAGGTCCACAGATCCCCAGGCAGTCACTGGCTGGCCTCAGCATGCTCTGTGCCTCTGCTGAGTGGCCCCAGGCTGGCACTTGTGGCAGCCATCCTCAGTTGGCAGCATAGTCTCTCCCACATGCCTCTGGGCCCAGCACAAACAGTTACCAACCACGGATCACTTTGTAGCTTCTACCAAGTGGCACTAGGCCAGGCATAGGCAGTGACTGATCTTGGTCTGCACTGGAGCCCCTCCCAAGAGGCCCCAGAACCAACACACCCTGTGACTGACTTCAGACTACAACAGAGCACCATCTGATTTACTCCACAAACAACATACCCAAAGGGTGGTCTCAGCAGGCACCAGAGCCCCACTGGGTAAATCTTGTTTTGTGGGATCAGGCCCTGCACAACAGCTCACCCACTGTAGTTGTGGCCAGTCAGTCAGAGGATCAACACCATCCACTGCCTGCCAGCAGCAATCAGGAGTCAACTACAACAGGAGGGCACACATAAATCACACAGGGGACACTCTTGGAGCACCCAGCTCCAGCTCAGGTGACGAAGGAGACTCACTGGGCCTCACAGGACACCTAACACATAAAGGTCACCCTGCCAAGACTGAGAGATGTAGAAGATCTACCTAATACATAGAAACAAACACAGAGAGGCAGCTGAAATGAAGAGACAGACATGTTCCAAATATAAAAACAGGAGAAAATACCAGAAAAAGAACTAAATGAAATAGAGGCAAGCAATCTACCAGATACAGAGTTTAAAACACTGGTTATAAGGATACTCGATGAACTTAGGGGAAGAATGAATAAACTCATTGAGAACTTCAACAAAGAGACAGGAAACATAATAAAGGACATAGAAATCATAAAAATAGAGCTAGACAGAAATGAATACAATAACTAAAAAGAAGAACACACTTGAAGGAATCAACAGCAGATTAGATGAGGCAGAAGATCAAATCAGCAATTTGAAAGCTATCAACAGCAAAAAGTTTTTAAAAAATTTAAAAATTGAGGCTACTTTTAGGGTCCTCTGGGACAATATTAATCATACCAATGTTTGCATCATAGGGATATCAGAAGGTGTAGAGAGAGAGCAAGGAATTGAAAACCTACTTGAAGAAATAATGACAGAAAACTTCCCTGACCTGGCGAAGGAAATAGACATACAAGTCCAGGAAGTGTAGAGAATCCCAAACAAGATGAACCCAAAGAGGCCCACACCAGGATACGTCATAACTAAAACACCAAAGGTTAAAGACAGAGAATCTTAAAAGCACCAAGAGAAAAGCAGTTGGTTAACCACAGGGGAACTCCCATAAGACTGTCAGTTGATTTATCAACAAAAACTTTGCAGTCCAGAAGGGATTGACATGAAATAGGACCTACAACCAAGATTATTCTAGTCAGCAAAGCTATCATTTTAAATCGAAGGAGACATAAAGAGCTTCCCAGACAAGAAAAAGCTACAGGAGTTTATCACTATCAAACCAGCATTATAAGAAATATTAAAAGAACTTCTTTAAGAAGAAGAGGAAAAAAACTAACATAAATGTGAATAATAAAATGGCAAAAAACAAAAAAAAAAGTAACATCTCAAAAAATGTTGAGTTGCCTTCCTTTACCTGAGGTTATCAATCTTTGGGAGAGAAGCCTAGAGTTAGGGGAAAATTGTAATAGGCATGCTCTTTATTGGCCATCTTATTTCAGATTTGTATATTCAAATATAATAGACCTGAGGAACAAGCCAGAGGAAAGCCACAGTCACTTGTTGTCTGACAACTAATGATGGCAAAGCTAGTGACTTTACTTAAGTCTAGACATAGAAGAAGCTGGAAGGACTTCTCCCTATGAACGTGAAGGAAGAATCTTGGTTTCCTAATTAGTGTAGCAGGGTGGGATGTGGTAGTTAATCAAGTAGCTGTAAGAAATTGTTCTGTAGGTATAAAAGGAGATACGCTGGGCAGCCCTATTTTCTTCCATTTATGATTGGAATTTGTTCCTTCAGAATTCCATTCCTCTTGACTTTGAGTTTTGTATTGATACCACAGTAGAGAATGGGAGAAACAGTAAAAGCACGTAGGTCTACATCACGTATCCTACAAGTATGTAGAATAATGCAGTTTGATTCACAGGAGTTCCTGGCCACAAAGTTACAGTTCAAGAAGTGTCCTCCTTCCATGCTTCTCTCAGTGGCTGCAGACATGGATTTCCTCAATACAAAGTACTCCTGGCTTTCTCCATCATATCCAGTAACTTTTTGGGAGAATTTGGGACAACCACTTAACCTCTCAGCTTCACGGTTCCTTATCTGTAAATGGAAATGACATATCTTTCTTTTCTCATTCACAAGATGGTTGTGAGGTTCCTGTGAGAAAACTGATTTGGCAGAGCTATGAAATAACCTAAGTCTGTGTAAGACATTACCCTGCTAATCCTTCCTTAGAGACACGCCTTAGGCCTGCTGCCGTGGGTGGCATAGTGGGGTATTCCCTGGGCTGGCAGATAGAGGATGCAGGTACCGGTCCTGAGAGGACATAGAATAACCCATGTTCATGCAGGAAAGCAAGTTAACTTTTGCTGCCTGGCTCCTTCTTGGTCAAAATTTCCATTAACTGTGATTACTACCTGCAAATTATTCATGCTACTGTTTGTTTGTTAAACCTGCCTGTGAAATTCAGTTGTAACTTTCTTAGAACCCTGTAAACAGTGGTCAGTATTCTTCCCTGTGTTTCTATAGCACTCTGTGCCATGTGCAGACAGTCATGGATTTGTATCCATCTAAGACGGTAAACTTTGGAGGTCTTGGCCTATGCCATGTGAATCTTCATGTCCCCACTGTTCGAACCTTCTTTCATAGCAGGCAGACACTATGTGTTGAATTTCATTCATATCCCCTGAAATCATACACCATGATATCATACTTTTTCTGATTAAGATGGGTATTTAAATCACCATCATCCATTAACTTGGGTTTTATTCTATCTGCTGTCTTTAGACCAAGGTCATTTCCCAAAATAAAAGCACCTCAAGAGATGAGGTGATGATTAAGTGAACATTCACAGACCTCTTAGAGCAGTGCCTTCCGTATAGTAAATACCTGGTAAATTGCCTTTGATATTATCATTTTTAACCTTTGAAAGACATTTTAAATATTTATCCCAATGATGGAAAAATTAATGTTTATCCAGATGATTTTAAAAAAACACCTTTTAGACATTGTAAGTCGTTTCCTTCATATCAAAACTCTTAGATCTCTACGAAATGTCAACAGTTTACTGCATCATATTTTTCTTGTCTGTTCTTTATTGGGCATACTAATGAACTCTGAATTCTTTGAGTAAGGGCATTTAAAGGAAAAATTAATGCCAAATTAGGCTCAGTTCAGTAAAAAAACGTTCCCTGGACAATAAAAAGTTGGCTGTATAGTGGGGTAAAGTTGAAATAGATCATAATAGCTAACATCACGGGCTTCCTGACACACTTTGTGGTCTGGATCAAGATGCCTTTCCTCTCTCTGTACCTCAGTGTCTCCATCTGTATAATGAGGTAATGCTACTACTTGGTAGAGCTGTTGTGAGAATTAAATGAGTTAATACCCTGTTTCCTCGAAAACAAGACCTAGCCAGACAGCTCTAATGCGTCTTTTGGAGCAAAAATTAATATAAGACCGGTCTTATTTTGCTATAAGACCCGGTATAATATAATATAATATAATATAATATAATATAATATAATATAATATAATATAATATAAATAATACCAGGTCTTATGTTAGTTTTTCCTCCAAAAGACTCATTAGAGCTGATTGTCTGGCTAGGTCTTATTTTCGGGGCAACACGGTACATGTGAAGTAGTTAATGTGCAGCCAAGTACACAGTCAGTAAATGTTAACTATGAATAGAAAACCAAGAAAGCGGAATCCCCACTTCCAAAGGTAAACATTTAAGTGTTTTTCCCTCCTTTCTGAATTTGTAATTAACCATTTCTTTATCCCTACCTTTATAGCTGTGTCTTCTAGATTCCTCATCTGTGGTTCCTGCTTGCTAATTTCTGTAGTAATACCTACTGACTAATGATAGTTTGGGACTCAAATCTTACCTTCTCTGAGTCTCAAATTTTCCCATCTGTTAAAGAAAATAGTGTTGCCAACACATAGGGCTACTGAGTGTTTCAAAATTGCTAATACCTAGGAAGGTCTTACTGTTGTGTTTGGAACATAGTAAGCATGCGAAAAATATCATCAGGACCATGTATGATTTTGTTATTTCACTGAATGGGAAAGTGTTCCCTGCCATTGCAACAAGTCTTGCGAAGTGAGGCGTTTAATCCTAATAAAACAACACATTAAAGTCTGATTTTGAAAAGAATTCTTGATAAGGAGATAAAGAAGGTTTCCAGATCCAATTCAAATATGTGTAGCAGCTTCCGCCGCACCAACAAGTAATTCTCTAGGACACCGGAAGGGTGTTCGAGAATTCAACTCAATTGTGGCACTATCTACCCAGAGATTGAATCAGATTCCACAGGTAAAGGGTTTAGTCCCACAAGACTGCCCTCTGCTTCAGATTCCAGTCACAAGGCCAGGTTGTTACCTGTATTTCTGACCTACTGGCCATGAATCAGAGGATCCTAAGACCCCCTCCTTGGGTTCAATTAATTTCCTAGAACAGCTCACAGAACTCAAGAAAACTCGTTTATTCACTAGATTACTGATGTATTATTAAGGGTAGTAAAGGCTATGAATCAATAGCTAGGTGAAGAGATACATAGGAACGAAGCTCAAAGAGCTTCTGTCCTTGTGGAGCTCAGGGCCCATCAAGGTGGCAAAGAGTTCAGGTTTTCCATTTTGGAAGCTCTCTGGAAAAAAGGCAAGGATCTGTCCTTTTGGGTTTTTATGGAGGCTTCATTATGTAGTAATGATTGACTAAGTCATTGGCCATTGATTCAAACTCAAGCTCCAATCCAGTCCTCGGAAATCAGGGTGGGACTGAAAGTTTCAATCCTCTAACCACAGAATGGTTCCCCTGACAACCAGCTCAGATCTTGTGGGGGTTTCCAAAAGTTACTTTATCACCATAACAAAAGACACCTTGATCACTTAGAAAATTCGAAGGATTTTGGGAGCACAGTGCCAGAAATGGGGACGAAGACCAAATAGTTATTTCTTGTTATGTATCACAACATCATAGGAGGCCTCTGTATGTTTTCACTATTTCAGACATTTCTACAAGTGATCGGTGTGGTAGGCGTGGCGGTGGCCGTGATTCCTTGGATTGCAATACCCCTGATTCCACTTGGCATCATTTTCTTTGTTCTTCGTGGCTATTTCTTAGAAACATCAAGAGATGTCAAACGCCTGGAATCTACAAGTGAGTACCGAGACTCTCAAGTTGGGATGGCATGCAAGCTAGCTTCGCTTCATGCCATAATAAAGGAGACTCCTGAAATTCTACAGACTCCATATTTCAAAATTTCTGATGAAGTAAATATTAGTTAATTGAGTATTACGGCCACTGTTAATGTGGCCTTTAAGGCAAATAGATCTAGTGGGATACCAGGTGCAGCTTTCAATTTAGCACAAGGAAGGAATGGAGGATGCATGTGGAATAATCAGTCCTCCACAGAAATCTGAGCATCATGGATACAGGGACCGTTTTTGTCCTGTTCATAGCCTGCTTCCTAATACAGAACAGGAAAGCAATAAACGGTTTTCTGAGATATAAAATATTTCACCATGTTTTAACTCATAAAGAAGGAAAATAGAGAATTTTTCTACCCCCGAGTATACTAGAAATGACAAAAGGAAGGAAAAGGTTAGAGAAAGGAAAGGAAGTGTCGGAAAATCTACTCACATGACAGAAGGGATACATTTGAAAAATGTATTACTTTTACATACTCAAAAAATGGCAAATAAGTTGTGATTGTTAAATGTTTTGAAAAGATAAGCACTGTTATTTTCAGTTTTGCTCTTTATTATCACCAGTATTTGGGATAGTGCCATACTGTTTGAGGTTTTCTTTCCCCCTGGGCTGTTCATATAAATGGATGCTGAAAATAATCCCCTTAGGAGGACACAGGAGAGGGATCGGTTTAGTCTATTACTCTATTCAGCTTCCTAGTTTTGGAATAATGGAGAAAGCATTTTAAGATTAATCATTCTATTCTATAGGTAATCACAGAGGATGGAATCATTCAGAGCTTATCTCATTAATGCACAAACATATTTCATGATCGTTAAAAAAAATATAAGGAAAACAGATTTTTTTTTTTTTTTAAATAGTACAAGGATGATAGCCAAAACGTAAAGAAGGAAGATATTTGTATCCGAAACCTGAACTATGGATAGTTACTGCTTTCTGGGAGCCTAGCTAAGGAGAAAAACTATGATTCCCATGGTTTTCCCTATCTACCAAATGGAAAAATACAGGTTCATCAGGATAAAGGATTTTTTTTGTTCTGGCAAATGTGTGATTTTTTGTTTTAAATAACAATCTCTGGAGTGGCATTTGTCCTAAGTATTTGCATAAAGGTTAGTGGGTGACAGTTTCACAAACGGTACAGAAAAAATTTTCAGTCATCAAGAGAACCAGCTAATTCACTGTGAGGTTTGGTTTTCTGAGGTGTGTCTATGGGATGTGGAGCATGTTGACATGTTATGATGATAGGACTTGGAGAAGGCAGAATAAGTAATAAGCTCCAACCAGTCTTTTGTGTAGACAAAGCTTCAGATGTTTTGTGATTTGAGGCCACTCATGAAATGGAGTCATTCAACCATCTTGTTGCAAAGGTATATTCAAAAAAAGGTTGTGTTCTAGAAGAGGTTGACAGAGATTTCTGCCTGGGGCACGGGCCACTTCCCATCCATGTGGAAGTGGAGAGAAGGGGACCCCCTGAGACGTTTTTCAAGCAGCAGTTTAGGATTTTCTCATTGTTTGATCTGGAGACTTTGAGAACTTTGACATGGTCCTTTGTGGAATAGTTTAGTTTTCCTGCATCTCAGTAGGCTGAGACAGTAAGTTAAATCTGGATGCTCCCTCCTCCACACCCCCAGATAATCAAATGTGGTGGCCAATTGACTAGAACTGTTTATTGTTATGTATCTGGGTGGTCTGGGCCATAAAGAACATTTCCACTGTTTCGTCTAAACAGTGATTGAGAATACCTCTTGAGGCTACTGCTGGAATCACCAGCAAAAAGAAAGACACCTGATTGCCATGGCTAGAAGACATAAACCTGCTTCATCCTGGTGCTTTGAAGTACTACTGTAGTCCCAAGGTTTACTTTCAGATCATACAGCCTAGTTGCCTCTCAAACTTCAGGCTGACATTTAAGCCATCTTCATGAAAAATCTGCAGTGGATCATAATGGTTTTTTATTTTTGCAAAATGAGTGTAGCGACAGTCATAGAGAAGTGCATAAAACCAGGATGACGTTTGGTTGTATTTCTCTAGCCAACTCGATTCATTTGGCAGTGTATGAATTATGAAGTCGTATCTAAATTCTGTCTGTAAGGGCTCTGTGATCAACTAGCAATGTCTGCTAGGGGTATTGCTCTAGGAGTGTTAACAGTGTGTGCCACGTGTCTTCAGGCCATAGATGCTCAAGTCTGCTGTTTTAGAGTTCTCATGCTGATTCCTAGGGACTTTGTTCAACTTAAGGTGCTTAAGATGTACAATAATGGGGTAAGGCTGTTGAATATTAGCTAAGTAAGATTTTAGGGTTTTCTAAAGATACAAAATCCGGGGGAAAATGCATTTAGTCACACAGGGGCATCTTTAACCCCTGATTATTTTCTGTCTGAGATACTAGCTGTCATTAAAAGCACAGCCTTGGGAATAAACCAGAGTTGGGTCTGACACTCAGCTCTACCACTTACTCGTGTTAATTTACTTAATCTTGGGCAGTGCTCTTAAATCCCTCAGTCTGTTTTTCCCTCTGTCAAGGATCTAATATACCTGCCCTCTGGGTTTCTTGTGAGGATTTCTTCAATTGATGCTTGAAAAGTGTTTGCTAGCACTAGACCCGTGACCACGAGGCAGTTAAGAACATAATAACCCCTAGCAGGTCTTGCAGAGCATTAATGATAACGTGTAGCAAGACTGTCAACCCAGGGTCTTTCCAGTTCTCTGCCCTTCCCCTCCCCAGGGAAGAGTTGCAGTCCTCGTCAGGTATGTCACAAAGAGTCCTCAGGGTCATGGAAAACACACCTATCAGTCTTGTGTAATGTGGGGTTACATTCGTCTGTGACTGCTGACTAACGCCACGGCTGTTACATAGACCTACTTCAGGATAGCCAGCCCAGTTTGTGGGAAAAGGATATTACATTGGTCAAGATAATCCTGGAGGCTTGGCATCCCCTCTTCCTCTTGTACTAGTTAATTTTATTTACAGACCCTCCAATTCACTCCTCCTGGCATCCCACTCAGCCCTAAGTGGAGTGGGAAAGAAACAGGATAGCTTTTCACAGGTCCAGATTCCTGCTATACTGCTATAGCTCTTGGGTATGAGGTAAAGGAGGTGATATGTTCTTTGGGTGCCCTGGTGTTCAAGGCTGGATGGCAGACACCTGATTTCTAAAGTTGACCCTGCCAGATAATCAGCTGCCATTTTGCTTTCCTGATGAAGGAAGCAAGTGAGGATGTCCAAGCTGAAGAATTTCATTCGAAGACTCTCCTTGGGTGAACAGCACATCTACTTTTTTCTCAGAAGAATTGCCTGTGATGAAATATTTTATGTCACATTTGCTCTGGACATGAGAGCATGGTTCTAGTGAGTTTTCTGCACTATCTGGAGCTGGACTCTTAGCACTATCTGGATAGAATAATGGGCCTTGGAATTCTCCTGGCCCGTCCCTACATGCCCCCTGTATCCAGATTGACTACGCTCTGGGGACAGGCGGGGAGGTCTGCTGGGAAGTGCAGAAAAGGCTTTATACAGCTCTCCCAGTCTTTCGTATTTGAAGCATGAGTTTCGTCTGTGTTCATATTGCTGTCCTCATCAGTACAAAGTCAAAGGAAGCTAAAATAAATACAAGGTAAAGATGACTTAATATAATGAAGAGGGAGAACAGTAAAGATGCTATGGTAAAATCACAAACATTCAACTGGTTGGTCAGACCCTCCCAGAATCACTTATGGCTCTTTGCTTAAATTAGATACAAGGGAAAATGGTAGATGATGTCCGAGTTCAGAGGTTTTCTTTTTTCCCTAAAGCACTATCACAGGTGAGGGTCCCTAATGGTTAATGTCCCCTGTTAGAAAAAAGCCCCAAGGTGAGTGGATATTCAGCTGGCCCGCAGCCAGGCTGTCCTCCCACAGCCCAGGGCTTCCCACCTTCTCTGAACCCGTGTCACACATGGAAGCCTACTCCTTTCCTGCTTGTACAACTGTGAATATTAAGCATCAGAGGAGGTTCTGTGTCTGCACATTTGTCCCCCAGGATCCCTCCTATACACACACACATACACGTACACCTGCGCGTATGCGCATGCACCGCACTCACGCACATACACACGCACAGTCTCACATAACATCACATGACTGAACTGACACGCAGATAGGTATGGAGATGCCATGCTAGAGAGTCATGCCCTGAATATCAGTTTGAATTTTTCCCTTGACTCTTTTTTCCCCATCATTATATAAAATCTCTGCAGTCTCCTGTAAGATAAGTGATCTTAATATCCCCCAAACACCCAGGTTTTACTAACTGGTCTCCTCTAGGAGATTCGCAGGTAACAAAAAATGATAACTCAGTACTTCTGATAAAGCACAGATTATTACTCATTCCAGACAGAGGTCACAGGCTCACGATCTGCCTCTGACAATAGCTAGTTACAGCCTTATTCGTGGTGGGGAATGCATGAAAACTGTAAGGGATCGTCCCTGCCCAGCAGCATACCGTCCACGTGACCCCCAGTGTGCAGGAGCCAGACCCTGGCACTCAGACACAGAGTGCTGGGAGAAGACAGAGGGAAACCAGCGGCCAGTCATGTGGCATCAGTCCCCAAACCAATGTAAAATTACTCAAAAGAGAATGGTTACTAAGACCGCAGTTAGATTCTGAAAGGATGATGTCATTGTTACATGCCATAGTGACTTCCACACACCAGGACAAGCATCGAGCAGGGCAGTTATAAAAATATGTATCAGGCTCCTGGTGCTGGAATTAAGACTATTGAAAGACACCTGGGTGATGCAGGTCCTGTGGGCACCAGGGGAGTGCAATGCCCAGGTGTGCGCCGACCCATACAGAAAGCTTAATTCCCCAGCAGGCACAGGTAGGTTTCTCAGGATGCAGGGAGATAGCCAACTGCCCATTCACCTTATTTACTATGCACCTGTCCTGTGCCCGGCACTGTTCCAGTTTGGGGGGATATGCTATTGACTTTATGCCAACTCTTAAGAAGTTAATAATCTAAGATGCAGACAGACACCCTCTTAGTGGTGTCTACCAGTAGATAGCTTATCGTGATTCAGTGTAGTGAGTGCTCTAACAGAATTAAATTTAAAAACACTACTGACTCAAAAATTAGCAATACTTTCTACCAGGAGGGATGTGAGGGAAGAATATGGAGGGAGGCCATGTTGAGGAAGACCTTTATGAACGAGTTAGTAAAGAAAAAAATCTAAATCTAACTATGGTTTGAATGTAGTCAAAGATAGAGGTTCAAAGAGAAGTTTTTATTTCCAGGTCATGAAAGTGAAGCATGGTATTATCAGGAGTTTGAGGGTTGACAAAGAGAGACCTCTCCGGGAGGGACATAGTCCCTTCTAGCTCAGGTAACCCACTGGGAAGCTCTGGGTGTGCTAGTTGGTGGATGTGTAACCATGGAGCACAGGAGGCTTTTTTTTTTCATCCAGTCTCACTGACTTTCTCTGTCATTTGTCTTTCTCTGCTTCCCCAGCACGGAGCCCAGTGTTTTCCCACCTATCGTCTTCTCTCCAGGGACTCTGGACCATCCGGGCGTACAAAAGTGAAGAGAGATTTCAGGAACTGTTTGATGCCCACCAGGATTTGCATTCAGGTCTCTAAGTTTCTGGAAACAGTTTCAAAGGATGGGATAGGCTACTTGCTTGACTTCCCTCTCAGATGGCCTTGTTGGCTGCCACCTCTCTCTGTTTCCCCCTCAGGCCCAGCCCCACCTTCTGTCTGCACCCCTTCCTCTTCCCCTTCCATTTCCCCTTCCCCTTTCCCTTGGCCATGAGTCCTCTCATCTCTCCTCTTCCCCAGTCACACCACTGCTTTTCTCCCCCAACTGGTTTGCATTGTCCTTCTAGCACCATGCCCTGTGGCTTTCTGTTCCTTCAGGGCAGGGCTCAGCAAACTTATTTGTAAAGGGCCAGAGAGTAAATATTTCATGTTTTGTGCATCATATTCTCTCTGTTGCAACTACTAAACGTTGTCGACATAGCCTGAATGCAGGCAAAGATAATACATCAGCAAATGGCCACGGCTGTGTTCCAGTTCAACTTTGTTTACCAAAATTGGTGATGGTCCATTCTTGGCCCACAGTCCATAGTTTGCCAGCTCTTTTTTCAGAACATGCAGGGTGGCAGAAGTGACTGAGGAAATCAAATTCCTGATTATCAGATTGCCACCCATTTGATGTATACTATTATTTGTATCAATGAAGCTTTTCCTGCATAGAAATTTCAGAATTTACTCTAAGTCTGCAAAGTCCTGACCCATCTTTCCAATCGCCATTGTATTTTGAAGATAAAATGTCACTTTGAAAGTTACATGCAGATCCTTTTAGCGAGATGGTCATTTAGATACAGGCTTCTAAGGAATAAACATTGTACAAGGATGAGCTTCACACTGAGACTCAGCACCGCGCAAAATGCACTGATGAGACCATTTTTCCATGTTCTGTGGTTTGATCGCATTTCTGTTTTTAAGTTGTGGGTTGAATTTTTCAGTGCATGCTTCTCATAAAGCCACTGTCCTGATTCACACTTAGCTTTCTGGAATCTTCAGATTCCCTGGATGTGCAACTTTGCTGTCCTACTTTGTGTAAAAATCATCTGTAACTCAACTGAGCAAAACACTCCCCCTTGTTCAAAGCAGTTAACGTGGTTTTTCTACTTATTCACTGTGCTTATTACGGTTCACAAATCCAGAGGCTTGGTTCTTGTTTTTGACGACGTCCCGATGGTTCGCCGTACGTCTGGATGCCATCTGTGCCATCTTTGTCATTGTTGTTGCCTTTGGGTCCCTGATTCTGGCACAAAGTAAGTACAGATGTGAAAAACTATTTGTGGTATGATTACAATTTATAGCTGCATTTACAATTTTTAAAATTAAACTCTTGCCACCTTGTCTAAATCCCATACTGTTTGGTTCTCGTGAATTGTATTAAAGCGCTTGCAGGGTGTCAGGTTGGGTGTGACCCCGCAATGTGGCCCACGTACAGGAGTCATTTGGGGCTGGATGAGTTCCTTTTATCTTTCTTGAATGCGTTGGGACCTATGCAAATGCAGCAAGCTGACCTTCTGAACATTCTAGTAGTGTCTGATACGGTGAGGAGAGGACCAAATTTACCACTGGTCATTTTGTCCAGCTTAAGGGGTTAGGTTTTGGTGCCTGGTGCACTGGGTTGAGAAAGATTCTCAGAAGGAAAGAACGTTATCTTCACTGCCACGTGAGCAGCTGTTGGCGTGGATGACATGAACTCACCATCCCTAACTACGCCTAAGTGACGACACCAAATCACAATATTTAATAATGGAACAGTGGGAGTTTAGTAAAGCACTGGCTTTTAGTACCCGTTGCCTTGTTTTCAGTCGTTTTCACCTGTACTTGCATTGGCTATAGAAAGGGAAATTACGTAATGGTCCTTGAAACCATAATGACGAAAGTCTAAGTAATGACTTCCTCATCTATAGTACTGCCAAGTGTGTGTCAATCCTGTTGGGGTTAATAAACTCATTGAATAGTCTTTCTGAATTCACAGTGGGTTTCTTGGTTGTGTGTGTGTGTATCAGTCATGGTGTCAGTCAATAGATAGTAAAAAGTATAACTATTACTATAATTATATGCAAAATGTTTAAATGTTATAAAGGAGTCTTGGTAAAGTGACAGAAGAAGCCAGGCTCGGGGTTAAGAATGGGACTGACTTTCTTCATCTTCTTTTTCCTCATGTAGCTTTGAATGCTGGACAGGTTGGCCTGGCATTGTCCTACGCCCTTACCCTCATGGGGACGTTCCAGTGGTGTGTTAGGCAAAGTGCTGAAGTTGAGAATATGGTAATGTTTATCTTAACATTCTTAGCCTTTTCAAGTCTCCTTGCCATTAAATAGCATAAAAGTACTTCTTATGTAAAATATTAAAACTGTTATTTTTACATCGTAGCTAACAGAGCTTTTTAGATCCTTCTTCCATCTGTTTAAAGTTAATGTAAAATCAAACATATACATCTTTTTCTCAGTCTTATGTATGCTATGTCAGCAGGTTTTATATTCATCACAAGCTGTCTTCAAATGTAATAAATGTCTCTGTAGGAGGGAGGTTCTGAAATCCTGGAGAGGATATAAGCTCATTTTTTAGAGGCCTCTTTATTTTTGTGTTTTTAATGGTTAATTCCTTGTGCCTGGTTAAAAAAAAATTAGTATTTTGAGGTTGTTTGTTTAATTAATAAGGGTCCTCTCATTTTATTATTTGTTCTTGTATGCATTGAACACCTGAATTTGCTGGTGTCCCTTCTTTCTGGTAGGGTAAGCTCCCTTTCAGAATGTGCTAGTTAGAGATGTTGAGTTACAGTTGTTTAGGAGGGCTCAGTCGGTATGTAAGTTATCTCCTCTTTTGAATATTTGCACCTTCTTCTAAAGGGGAAAAAAACCAATAAAAGTCAAATCTTTTAATCTTACTCTCCTAATAGAGTAGAAAGTGATTATTAAAAGGCGGTTTGATGACCGTTCAGTTTAATTCTTCTGTAACAGATGACCCTCATGCTGCATAAATTACTGATTGGTGGCTGTAGTATTCTTTTTTTTGACAAAAATTCTCTAATTTTTATGCGTGGAAAGTGGATAAATTAAATCGTAGCATCCATTTCTTCAGTTCTTTTACTTTTAATACAGTCTTGAGGGAAGTAGCCATACGTAAAAGTGTCTCAAGACGATGACCAAGTTTGTAAACCAACAAAATCTTCATTAAACTCCTACTTCTCTCCTTTGGGGATGTTAAGACCTGACATATCCTTAACCAAAAAGGTACAGGAGCAGAACGTTTCATATATTATCTCTTAACATCCATAAACAAAACCCTCCGTTCCTAACCCGTGCAATGTCATATGTGTTTCAGATGATTTCAGTAGAAAGGGTGATGGAGTATACAAACCTGGAGAAGGAAGCTCCTTGGGAATGCCCAAAACGCCCACCACCGGCCTGGCCCCACGAAGGAGTGATTGTCTTTGACAATGTGAACTTCACGTACAGTTTAGACGGGCCTCTGGTATTAAAACACCTGACAGCGCTCATTAAATCAAGAGAAAAGGTGTGTTTAAACGCTCATGCCTCTCTAAAATTTCAGCTAAAGATTCAGTGCCACATCTGTTTGTGAGCTTCCTTGTGACTGTGTCAAAGGGACTCTTTGTTCCTCTGCAAATACAAATTAGATCCGTGGTAATAGGTAAGTCTCTTGGAAACTGACCATGAATGTGGATACCAACATTTCTTTCCTCCTGTTGTAAGCTGCGTCATGGTGCTTGGTGAGCCCTGGGTTGCAGGGCTGGAACTTGACCTAACTCAGGATACTCAATCCAACATCTCATTTTTCATGCCTAAGTGTTGGAAATCAGCTCTGGCCCCTTGTCACTAACCCTTACTTCTTTGTGTTTCTCTAATCCTTTGCTTCCTCCCCATGGCGGCCTTCGGCTGCCATCCTCCTCCATCCCTTGGCCCATTCCGTAGACTTGCCCTCTTCTAACCTATACTTTGCTGTTCTTCTCCTGCCCTCCCCCCTGTAGACTGCTTCTCTCTGAAACACAGATCTGATCCTTAGGGACTCCCTGCTAGCGCCTGGCCTGGGAAAGCTGCTGCTGGAACCAGAGCGAGGCCTCGTATCCCCTCCAACAGGGGCTGTGTGGCCAGTTCTCAGCCACCAGAGAAGACTCCGACATCCATGACCTAGACAGGGCTCAGGAACCAGAGCTCACAGCTGGAGGCAGTAAAGGGCCCAGAGACTCACTCAAAGTCAATGAAAGGAATCCAAGGGTGCAGAGCGTGATACACAAAGGAGACTGACGAGAGCTTTGTGACCTAGTCTTGCCAGTGTCTAAGTCCACTGGCAGTGGGACTTGGGGCCCTCGGCTGGGACCAGAGCAGGCCCTTGAAGAGTGACTAAACCATAACAGACAAGACTATAGGAAGCTCTTCTCCCATCTACCTGTCCAGCCTCAATTCTAAAATGTAGCAACCCCTACACCCAAAACATCCCGTTCTTCCAGCTCCCAGCAAGCACGCTGCCCCTTTACCTCAGATACCCTTCACTTTCGTTGTGTGGCTGGAGAAAGCTTCCTTGTTTTCAGAGTCAACTTCTGATGAATCTCCCTCTGTGAGACTAAATTCTTCCACAGCATCTTATATATTCTTTTAAGACAGGATTTATATTACATGTATGTTCACAGCAGGAGTAGTCACAGTAGCCAAAAGTTGGAAGCAGCCCAAGGGTCCATCAAGCGATGAATGAATAAACAAAATGTGGTACAGCCATACAATGGAATATTATTCAGCCTTAAAAATGAAAGAAATTCTGACACATAGATGATACCTTGAGGACATTATGCTAAATGAAATAAGCCAGGTACAAAAGGACAAATGCTATATGATTCCACTTGTAAGGGGTTACTAGAATAGTCAGATTCATAGAGACAGGAAGTATTAGGTTGGTGCAAAAGGAATTGTGGTATAAAGGGTTAAAAATAACTGCAAAAACCGCAATTCCTTTTGCACCAGCCTAATAGAATGTGGTTGCCAGGGGCTGGGAGTGCCAGTGAATGGGGAGTTAGTGTTTCATGGGTAGAGTTTTGTGTTGCAAAGCAAAAAGAATTCTGGAGATTTCTTGTACCAAAACGTGAATGTACTTAACACTACTGAGCTGTACACTTAAAAATTTGTTAAATTGGTAAATTTTATGTTATGTGTATATTGCCACACTTAA
Source organism: Rhinolophus hipposideros (assembly GCF_964194185.1). Taxonomy (NCBI): domain Eukaryota; kingdom Metazoa; phylum Chordata; class Mammalia; order Chiroptera; family Rhinolophidae; genus Rhinolophus; species Rhinolophus hipposideros. The sequence continues at coordinate 65,769,686 of NC_138050.1, forward strand.
AGAATAAAAGCTAGCAGTTGTGGCATGCTTTGTAATTTTGGGTCTGTATCTCACAGTACCCTGAGGCTTCTTAAGGTTAGGGAGCATTTATTTTTGGTTTTGTTCCCCCAGAAAAATGGCATACTGAAGGGTACACAGGGTGCTGGGAGAGTGAGTGAGTAATATGCAGGTATGAAGCAACCAGAAACAAAACATACACAGAAGACAACTCCTGTAAACAACCCATTACCTAGACGTGTTAACTACGTTAAGAAACTGCTCTTTTAAGCTCTCTTTCCACCACAGACCCATTTAGTGGACTATAGCCATAATTTAATGAATGATACCCTTGTGACATGAAAGAATAAATGTTCAACTTAATGCCCAAATGATACCCACGGAGCAGCTTTAGTGAGTCATGTGGCAAAAGCTGGCTCCTAATTATTTCCAGTTTTATTGAAGGTCGGGAAGAAGGTGAGGGCTGCTGTGTCGGGAAAACATGAACTGCAGCTCTTGATGAAATTCTGTCCCTGTGAGCACTGTACGGGATGTTTGTTGACTGGCAGATAATATGTCTGTCACATTTCACATTCTAAACATAATTCTGTTAATTTGTACACGTCTTAAATTTCCCTTGAAACCATAAAATACGAATTATCTAAGAAACTGTTGCACAACTTAGAAACATAACAGATTTGTATTCTTCAATCTTGAAACCCCCGAGGGCATATGGGATTATCTGAGATTCTAAAAGGTTTGAGGGAAAATTGAATTTGAAAACTGAATAACTTCAGTAACTTAACTTTTGGTTTGTATCTTGGCCCACTCATAGTATCACCTTTAGTTTCATTTATGTATTCAGAGATTGTATCCAGACAGTGTAGGCTTGAAATGATTTCACTCTGCCTGTGAAGACCCCAGGTTTCATCCCCTCCATACCTGTGCCAGCCCCTGTGATTCCAGGACACCCCTTCAGTCTTGAATTTGATAGAGAGGCTGTGAGAGGGAGGATATGGAAATGTACCAACACAGCAGAAATGGTGTTTTATTCTCTTTCATTTATTTCCTCTGCTGTCCAGATTCCTGGAAGTTATAGTAAACAAAATCTAATAGGTACTAAGCAGGATACTAATTCACAGAAGAAATACCCAGTAAAAATAAAGAACCAAAATGAGATAAAAAGCACCTTTGGCTTTCTGGTTAGATTCTAAACACTGGCTGCATTTTTCATTTAGATGATTTTGTGGTTGATTTAATCATTTTAGAAGAGTACTGGGCCATTTTAAAGCATGTTCCAGCTTTAGAGGTAGATTGATTTTGGTTTATTATTTTTTTTTCTTGCTCGGAGCTATTACTTGGATAATACATTTTTATAGATGTGTACTAGACCTTGCTATAATGTGCAAAAATATTAGTTTCCTACATTTTCTCCTTTTTTACATAATACTTTCTTAGAAATCCCTCCCCTCACTACCAGATTGTTTTGCTTCCCGTGCCGGCTTTCTAATTCTGTGCTGCTCAAACTGGTGCCAGGGCCAGCAGCACCTCTGTCACGTGGGAGCTTATTAGAGTGCAGGATCTCAAGCCCCCAGACCTCTAGACTCAGAATCACACTGTAACAATACCCCCTCGTAAAGTTATCTCTCCCGTAGGCAGTTTTTGATGACTGATAACCCATGATTTCCAAGAAATGTCCTTTGACAATTTGAAATTGAGCTCATGAATTAACCCAACCCCTACGACTGAGCATGATGCTCTAGAAAGTTCTTTGCCATTTATCACTCTACAGATTTATTTTATATTCTTCAAGTCGTGAATTTACGTTATAATCTAATTCTGTGTGATCCCAACTTTCTTTTCAATATAGTCTATCTTTATAACGGGAATCTTGTTGTTCAGCCTTCCCCATATCAGTCTCTTGCAGAAACTAGAGGTATTTCACCATCGGCTGGGCTGGGCCCCGCCTGGACCTTGAGGCAGAGACAACCAAGCATAGCAATATACTTGAGGCCCTTTCCCACCTCAAAAATTAGTCTCACTGCCCCAAGCAGGGTACTATGTCTGTCTGGCCTGTTTCCCAGGTACTGTGTGCCCCAACTGGCTGCAGGTTTCTCTCCTAGCCCCAGCTGTGAGTGCTATTTCTTCCTGTTAATAGCTAGCCCACCTGACCTTGGGTACCCTCTTTGCTCAGAGATATCTGCCGTTTTATCCCACCCACCACATTATACTCACCCATATCCATATTATGCTTTAACTACCTGGCAATAAGATTCATATGGTAGACCAGTTCTTTAACTATAGCTACACCTCTCCCCACTTTCTCTAGCTAGACAGAAGGACATAATAAGGTGTCACATCATCCAAGTGATAAGGAGGCCATAAGCAGAATGGAAAAGAAACAGATAGACCTGGGTTTGAGTCCCGTCCTACTACTTCTGGGCTCTATTATTTCAGGCAGGCTAATTAATCTTACTAAGTCTTGCTCTCCTATCTTGCAAAATGGAAGTAATAAGATGTAACCGCTAGGTTTATTGTACACCATTAACAAGATAAGACATGAAAAGCACCTAGCACTGAGACCTGGACAGAGTAAATGTTTAGAAAAAGACAGCTGTCGTGATCATGGGCTGTAAAATAATCATAACCTCTTACACTGCATAAATTATTGTCTGCCCCATGAAAATGAGGAGTTGGCTATTTGCAATTGTATTTATGGTTATAGAATCCATCTGCCATGTCTGTCTTCTCTTTCCAGCTTATTGTATACTTAAGCAATATGTAATAGATTTTCCATAAACTTCTCCAGGCTGCGATAGACTCCTCAACTCTCTATGAAATGCCTCTTTTGTGCAGGACACCACAGGTAATACACATAATACAAAGGTGAATCTAATACAGATCCTGCTATCAACACATACAGTCCAGTAGAAGCAATGAGGTAGTATAAAAATGGCTACTATGTAAGAAAGAAGGTCACAGTTTTTACGGAAGTTTAGAAAAATGTTATAACATCTGTTGGGGTGGGAGAAATCCATATGAGGGGACAGGTAGAGCATTTCTGAGCAATTAGGTATTCGAGACAGACTTTGTGACGTGGTTAGGATTTCAACAGGTAGAAGAAATGCACGTGAGAGGCATTCCAGGTGGTGGGATCAGCATAAAAAAAGGCACTATGCCTTAATTCAATGAATGAAGAATTGGGTACCTGCAGAGCCCACAGAGAAATGAACTACTAGGTTTATAACACACATTTTCATGCTTAATCCTCACCATTACCTAGTAATCCCAAGGAAGTGGATTCGTGGAGATTAAGGATGGAGAGAGAGGTTAGTTGGGGCAGTTTTGTAGAAAAGACTTCCCAGGGCACAAGCAAGCATAGAGCTGTCCTTCGGGAGTTTAATCTGAGAAGTGAGTGCATCTGGACGAGTGGGAAGATGCGAGAGCCAGGAAGCCACTGGCTATTGCGTACTCCTAGCAAGACATAATGGGGAAAGTGATTCCACTTTTCGGAATCAAACCGATGGCGATTAAAACAACGTTATAACACCCAGATTTGTGAATGTGCAGGGAAATGGGTGGGAGTAGAAATTGATGGCATATTTCTGGAGGGTAGTTTGGCAGTACTTAACAGCCTCCTTTGAAAATGTTCATACCTGTTTCTCAGCAATTCCACATCTAAGAATTTATCTTAAGGAAATAATTAAGGTTGTTTTCAGAGACTTCAAGGATATTTAACAGTTATTTATATAGCAAAATATCTACAAATAGGGGGGGGGTTGTTAAATAAATGATCACATACTGTAATATTACATAGCTATTAAAATAAATGTTTTTGTGAAATATTAAATGAAATCAGATTATAACTATATTCATATTAATCCCATTTTGTTTAAATAATGTGAGCTAGTATTTTTAAGAAAACACACGCGCTAGTGCGCGCACGCCAGAAAGAAAATACATCCACATTTTAAGAATGATTTTATCAGAGTGCTGGAGTTACTGCTAGTATTTGTTTACTTTTCAAATTTACTTGTCCTGATTATGATTAAGAAAAGGGTATGTGTTGTTTTTTAAAAGGTAATGCATCCTTACACAGTTGTGATGACTACGGGCATTAAAATGAGGGGTTTGGGTCGTGAAACATTCCAAAAATAGACTCTTCAGGGCCATGCTAGAGTTGGAAAAGGCTAGAAATAAAGTGAATGCTTTGAGCCCATGAGCCTGGCAAAGAAGATATGAGATTAAAGTGGGGGAATCAGAAAAAGCAGCTGTTGTGAGTGTAGCATTGAATATTGGTTATGTTGAATTTGATGTCTGAAGAGAGATTCAGGTGCAAATGTCTAACACGTTGGTGTGGTTGTCAGAGGCCAACCTTGGCCTTGTTGGGAAAACATAAAGGGGCAGTTGCAGAGTAGCTAAAATGAGACTGTCTCAAAGTGTCTCTTTGGTGTTATGAATGTAAACTTACTGATATTGATGATATTCTCCATGGGCAACTAGTAAAAACCATCGACAAACTGTGAAAGACTGACTAGAGTTTTGCTGACTGACCAGCAGAGAGAAATAGAGCCAGGTTTTCTCTGGGTTGGCTTTTTCTTATTATCTTCACTTGAGTTTGGAGCTCACTGTCTGTGGTCATGAGCAGCTCTCGGTCCTCCCTGCCACATACTGGCCATTTACCCAAATGTTTACAAATGTTTACAAACGTCCCAGTTTGCCAGATGGATCAGTTTCAATAGAGCTGATAACAAGGGAATATCCACATATTCTCAGAGACATGACTCTTGCCTGTGTCTTGATGTGTGTTGATTTACATATGAGGACACCCAGAAGTACATCGAAACACACCTGAGCCATGCATATATGCACTAGGACCCACCTATATATAGAAAATGGCCCACCTGTAAAATACAAATGAGGATTTACCATAAAGTACAAAATGGCTACAAAGATAATAAAATTAGCTAAAACCATTTTTCTCACATTTAATCTCTATAAATTTCTTTTTGAGAGAAAAAGATAGCTTCCCTCCCCACACAGGTGTTATTCCTAAGAGTACTCCCTAATGAACTTGCTGAATGATAAGCTCCTTCTCAAAGTGTGTTTACCCGGGAAACCACCAGGGACAGAAAGTGTGAACTTAGATGGGGATATATATAAATTTGGGAAAGAAATATTTCCTACTTGATATGTTCTATTCTGTAAAATTAGAGGCAAGGTCAGTTCGTAAGAGTAAGGAATGCATGCTAATCACTGCAATGTTGTAGTGGTAGGAACGTTAAAAGTAAATATACAGCAGTAGGTAAATAGCTGAGTAAATTCTCATGTATTATTTGGACAAAATACAGCAGTAAGAAAATGATGTATCAATATAGAAAAATTGTGGTATAGTGGGAATGAGGAGACCCAAATCTAGGGAAGAGGTTTAAAAATGGTTTACAACAGCTTCCGTGGAGACAGGAAGGGAGCTTACGAGGTCTGATAAAAGGAATGCCAAGTAGCCTACAGATCCCACTCAGCTAGTCATGTGATTATTACCAGTAATTTTGACATGGAAGTAGTGGTGAAGATGAAAAGCTAAATGAATACAGTAGGAAAAGCAATATAGTCAAGAGAGATTGTGTAGTTAAAGTGGTTCAGAGCTTTGACTCTGGAATCAAGGTCTTGAGTCACATCCTGACACTACCACTTAAGAATTAAAGGCAGGGCTGGAGTTTTGGTGTGCACAAAGTGCCATTGACAGAGTCCTGTGAAGAAGGGTCTGTGTTAAGTTTAAAAGCCCTGCTGACATGATCTTGAAATTCTTAATAATTTTATCTTTGAACTTGTGTTTTGTTCAAGTCTGATGGGACAATGGAGCATGCTTGTGAACAGAGGATATTTGCGCTCCTGCATGTCCCTCATTACTTGCTACCTCATTTGCATATAAGACAGATGAATTCTTTTTGAAATGCCATTGTGAATTTTACAGATGAAGCTTTAAAACTTTGGAGGTATTCAAATGAGAAAATATGTCAAGCTCCCACCATACAAGCAATGCTCAGAAAGGTTTAGTTGGTCTATGTTTAAAGCCGTGAGTTTTTTAAATCGACTGAATTAATTTACAAAGGATTGAAAGCATGTCTTATGCCCCTCATTGATTCCAGATTCCTAAATAAAGATATCATCTCTTGGGAAGCTCCCATCAGGGAATTTTCAGTCGGGAAGCTCATTGGTTGGAAAAAAAAAAAAAAGCCAGTTTCTGCGTACGGATTTAAATACACACAGCCAAAAACCAGTTTTTACAATACAGTCTCATTCTTGACCAGCATTTCATCTGATTATATTGATTCTTTGATCTTATTGTCAGTGCACTTAATTTCTCTCAGCTTTGGTTTTAATAACTAGACTGATACTTGACACGTATCTTTCCCAAGGGGCAATTTATAACTATTAATTGGTTTGTAAAATGCCTTTTGAACTGCTCAGATGAAAGGCCCATATAAATAGCAAATATTACCTGTGTTGTTGTTGTTGTTGATCTCATTATGTATATTTTGGCTACTCACTACTGTCTTTTAAGATGCTGAGACCTGCATTTAGAGTTTTTAAGATGTTTCCTTTCAAGACAGAACAGAACCAGATATTTAATATACAGAAGTGATTTGGTTTCTCTACCAAATAGTAATTCCTCTTAAAATATAGAACTCTGGGAACATGAATACTTGTTTATGTATAACACTATTGACTTGTTGACATCACTATAAAATTATCCAAGAAATTCTCAAGGTTCAAAATACCTAGACACAGGAATAAAGCTAATGCTAATTTAAAAGCTGACTTCTCATCAACAGAAGACTGCTGGCTTTTCACTGCCAGTAGATTGAGTCTCTATTTTTAACTCTTCTTTAGACCAGTGAATTTCAACCAGGGGCAGTTTGCCACCCGAAGACACATTTGTCAATGTCTGACATTTTTGGTTACCACAGTTTTGGGGGTGCTACTGGTGTCTGCTAGGTAGAATGCTGGGATACTGGTGAACATGGCTACAAGGCATAGGACTGACCCCAGACACATATAACAAAGAGTTATGTGGCTCAAAATGTCAACAGTGTCAAAGTTGCGAAACTCAGACCACGTTCTATATAGAACTTCCTTAATTCATCCTCAACAATCAAGGTTTCTCCTAGAATTGTTGCATATTGTTTTTTTCCTAATCTCTCCTGGATCTCTTTACAGGTTGGCATTGTGGGAAGAACAGGAGCTGGAAAAAGCTCCCTCATCTCAGCCCTTTTTAGATTATCAGAACCCGAAGGTAAAATTTGGATTGATAAGATCTTGACAACCGAAATTGGACTTCACGATTTAAGGAAGAAAATGTCAATCATACCTCAGGTATGCAAGTGAGAGCATTCTCACATATTCTTTTTTATAAGGGCACCTAAGTTTAATTGCTTCTGATTTTATTGCTTTTAAAAAAATTGAATTAAAGGGTTGATTACTAACCCCTCTCAGTAGGGTGTATTTTTAACAGCAGGTATTTGCAGTAAATATTTTAATCAGATACCAGGTTTTGTTTGTTTGTCTATTCTTTTGGTGTGGAGTGGGGTGGGGGAGGGAGGAGAGAGAGAGGGAAAGATAGAAAGATTCAATAACTTACCCAGATAGATTTCTGGACTCAAACTCCCCCAAATACCCAGTTTTATCTACTGATAACCACATAATTCTGAGAATAAAATGATAAATGGTGTGTTTAGTACTCAAGAGGTTTCAATAGGAAAACATGGATTTTAAATGTCTTGATGGAATTTTGCTGTAGGAAATAAAGCTGTCTTTCAAAGGTGGTTATCTCCGGGGAGGTCTTTTTTATAAAATTGTGGGGCTTTGAGAATTGAAGGATATACAGAGGGCGCCAAAAATAGTATATACATTTTAAGAAAGGAAAAAACTATTGAAATTGTAATAATATATACTGATAACAAACGATGAATACAAGTCACGTTTGACTTCTGCAATTACAAGAGGTGCTCAAAGTGGTTACCGTCAGCGTCCAGACACTTCTGATTATGGCTAACTATTGCTTGAGCAACGTTGACCAAAGTGTCCACTTGTATACCTTAGCAGATACTTTGGGGCAACTTTTAGAACTCAGTCATTAGAAAATGATATAAACTAGGGAGGCAGTCCAGAATAGTGTGGAAGAATATCAGACAAGGAATTCCATCTCTCTGCACCTCGGTTTTCTTTGCAGTGCAGAGCAGTTAGCAGTACCAATTCCTAGAGCTGTTGTAAGGACCACCTGTGTGAGTACATGTGGAGTGTTTCATGCAGACCCAAATACATGGTTGCTGTGATGGTGGAGGTTTGGGCTGATGATCTCTTCCTGGGCTCTGAGTCTGTTTTCTTATATTCTGCTTCTTAGTAGAAACATGGCTTTCAGGGAGTGTTCTAGAGATTGGGGTATACTCGTATGCACAATAAGAGCTCCTGTCATCCCTTGTGATTCACTCAACATAAATTCAGAAAATATTTATTGAGAAGTGACTATAGTATGTAGCCACGGGCCCACTGGCCTTGGGCCTCCCGTCTTTTATCCTGCCTTCTGCTTTGACACACATATTCAGCTCTAGATGTGCTGAAATTTTTTTTTAATTTAGTTTTTTTTTTTTTTTTTGGTTTGGTTTGGTTTATTTGGTTTTACACTCTACAATCATCTGGACATCAAAGTAAGCTGAGAAAAAACACACACCCTCTTAAGAAGAGAGATGAGAGAAGAGATGAGACAAAAAGACAGAGACGAGATGAGACAAAAAGAGCCAGGCAAATGTGCTTCTTGGCATGTGGATATAAAGAACTCTTAAATGCCTGTTTATGGGGAAGCATATAGAACATGTTACCCAAAGAGAAGGAGAATGTGGACCTATATCTTAGGATTGAGTACAGCGATTGCTACCTACCACTTATCTGTAAAGTAATTGGAATTACTCACAAGTAATTTTGAAATCAAGGTATCCCTTTCAGAACCACAATGATATGCCACCTCATGCCCATTGGGATAGCTAGTATATTTAAAAAAAAACAAACCAAAAACAGAAAATAACAAGTGTTGGCAATATGTAGAGCAATTGGAACCCTTGTGCATCACTAGTGGGAATATAAAATGGTACAGCCACTGTGAAAAACAGGATGGATGTTCCTCAAAAAATTAAACATAGACTTATATGATCTAGCACTTTTACTTCTAGGTATGAACCCCAAAGAATTGAAAGCAGGGTCTTAAAGAGATATCTATACACCCATGCATTATTCATAATAGAAGCAACCCACGTGTTCATTGATGGATGAATGGATACACAAAAATGTGGGCTGTCCATACAGTGGAATATAATTCAGCGTTAAAAGGGAAGGAAATTTGGACACATGCTACAAATATGGAGAGCCTTGAGGACATTATGATAAGTGAAATAAGCCAGTGACCAAAGGATAATACTGTATGAGTGCACTTATATGAGGTATCTATAGAGTAGTCAAATTCATAGAGACAGGAAGTGGAATGATGGTTGCCAGGGGCTTTGAGGAGGTCGAGAATGGGGAATTGTTTAATGAGTACAGTTTCAGTTTTGTTGATGAAAGGAGCTCTGTGACTGGATGGTGGTGATACCTGTACAACAATGTTGAGTGTATTTAATCTCTCTGAATTGTATACTCAGAAGTGCTGAAGGTAGTAAATTTTACATGTATTTAACCAGAATTTTAAAATAAACTTGTTTTAAAGATATTCCTTTCAGGAAAAATGGAAAGAAATTTTCAGCACATATAATCCTTGTACCAAAAGATTCCCTCTGGTTATTAGATTCACGACGTAGTAATCACTGTATGAAATATGAGTTTAAACTCCAAAATTTTACATTTTGGTTGTACCCATCTCTGAAATGGGCTAAAGAGATTTACTTAGCAAAAATAGTGGGTGTCTGTTAAGTACTTTCATATCCTTGGATGAAAGGATCTAGAAACGTGTCCTGCATTACTTTTAATGCTTCTTAATAAGAAATGGTTGTATGCTTGTGTACATAAAAGAACAGTATAAATAAAGAAATAACGTTAGATGATTCTTGGCTCTGCCAGTAATGTTTTGGAAGCACATCTGAGCAAAGACTAAATATACCTTGACATCACCAGGTTTTGGTTCTGTTCCATCAGTTTCCACCCTAGTTTTGAGCATGCTCTATATACATACTCCAGAGAGCGTGCTTACAAAACAGTGCTGAGCTTTGTATCCATGTAGATAATGATCACCAACCATTGTAAACACAGAACCTTTATTTTTTTACTTTATATGCCTTTGTCTCCAAGGCACAATATTTGTTGATTAAAGAACAAAAGTCAGGAGAGACCATGCAATGTGGAAAGGGTCCCAGGAAATCACTCAGAATCTTTAAGAGTGTAGACCGAGTGTGAACACGACCGGGCTCTGCCTCATGTGAGTGTGCAACCTGATGAAGTCAGCCTCCAAGCTTCAGTTTTGTGGTCCTCAAACCAGGTCTAGTAATTAACTGCCTCACAGACTTATTGTGAAGATTGAACTAGGTGAGAAAATGTTTGTGGCCCCATGCCTGGTTCTTAGGAATGAATGCCCACTAAATAGTAACTATGATTATTAAGGATTGGGGCACTGGCTTTTCTGGTATTATTTCTACTTAAGTAAAAATAGTAACGCATTCTAGAAGGACTTTGCTCTTTAATTTCTACTTATGTAGTCCTTGGTGATTCTCTTTACATTGATTTCTGATACCACAGACCAAATTGTTTATATAAATTTAAAGAGTGAAGCAAAAAAGAAAATGAGTGCAATAGGAGGCTAGGGAAAAGCATAAGCATAGCAGAGAAATCTATCCACTGCTGGTCCCAACAGGAAAGAGTGGCACTTGTTTTTTTGTGTGTGTGTTTTCTGGTTCCCTCCCACCAGGATTCTTTCCTGATCCCCGACCTATACACCACTAATACACTGCAGTCTCCTTTGAAGACCAGTGACATTTTTCCTCAGCCCCTCACCACGTTCCCACCTATTTTTTACCTCTCCTTTAGGACAAGCTGTGTGTCTCATTTCTATTGCTCTGGTGCTTATTGCCATCCCTAACAAGTTACACAAGTATTGATAATAATTCCTAACATTTGTGGAATCCTTAACACATTTTAGCCTCTCTCCTTATCTGGCAGATTTAAAAACAGGCACAGTGAGCTTACCCACTTAACTAAGTAAGCGACAGGGCCAGGGTTCAAATTTATTGTAGGGAGATTCCCAACTCCAGAGCCTGAGCGGCTAACCGCTCTGACAGGGCCTTGAACATGCTGCGACTGTGATCCGCAGTACAACTGCTTTGTATCATTTCGTGCACGCGCACGCAGGCACACACAAAACAGAAGTTTGACAGAACACACTTACTGTGCTCTGCACTCTTTTTCTATTACATCCGTTCTCTTCTAGTTCATAAAAAAGACAGAATGATGATTATGAGACACAAAATTGATTTCATGATACATTGGTTATACCTGCAGTGTGACAAACACTGCCCCTCACTGTCCCCGTTTGGCGGGGCTCCAGGTCCGTGTTTCTACCTCACCAGTAGCTTCATTTATGTTCTGGATTCTCACAGCTGCCCTTGCAAGGTTAACCCCATTTTCCAGCAAAGAAACTGAGGCTTGGGGAGAATTAATGACTTACCCTGAGTCAAACAGCTAATAAGCAGTAGAATCAGAACTTAAGACTGTCTGATTCCATGTCCACCGTATTTTCCCATATATAATTTGCTCCCGTGTATGCTGCACACTCAAGTTTTGGCCTAAACTTTCAGTGAAAAATGTCTTTCGTTTTAATCTTTTAATTCAAATTTTTATTTGATTACGTATAGGTACTTGTTTTATTGTATTATAAAGGAATTATAGCATTTATTAACGCATGATTTTATGTAACCAATAATTACAAAACACAGAAACAGATACAAGGTACAAGAACTTTTATGTACCGGTAATAAATTTACGATATTCACGAATTATAGAAGGCCAAGAACTCTTCGTTGTTGCAAGTTCGTTGTAAGTTCAACAAAACCAATTATCATATTCCAGGGTATTATTTTGCATATGGATATCGTCATTGATTTCTAGAGTTACACTTTTAACTCATAAGCATAAATAAAAGAATTAAAATCATTTGTATAGATACAGAATTAGTACTACCGATGTATAATGTGCATCCTTATTTTTCCCTCATAAATTTGGGCAAAAACGTATGCATTATACATGGCAAAATGTGGTATATCATCTATATCTATTTTTTTCCAAATAAATGCTTGTTGAACTGAATGATGTTCTCATTGGATATTTTACCCATTTTTTTTTCTACCGCTCTACTCAAGAATTCCCTAAAACCATAATAAAACTGAATATAGAACACAGTTGAAAGATATCTCTCCTGTTGCTGTGTCCTTCATTTGCCCAGTTTGTTGGTTTTGAAAAACTGAACTGTTTGTTACTTTTGCCAGAAAACTCAAGTCACATTCAGCACTAAAAGAAAAATCATTTTAGAAATGGGTTTATTCACTTACATGTCATGGGCTAGTCAGATACTCAATATGTTACCTTGCCAGAGCTAAGAGCCCTTCTCTTTGCAGTCTTAGCTGGCTACAGAGGTGGAGAAAGTCTGTTGGCCTGCTTACTTGGTTACTTGTCTATGCTGTAAGAAACTTACATCTCTCCTCCCTCAAAATGAATTAGGAAGCAGTGTGTTGCTTGTGTCTCAACACCCTGATTTAGGGGCCCTTAGAAGTTTAGAGCAGACTCTGCAAAGAGGGATCCCAGTGCTGTTTCTTTGAGTTCCCAAATTTGGTGAACCCGGCTCGCATCATCTCCCCTGACTCCCTGTGGTTCTGTGTGCAGCAGTGAGCTTCCATGGTGGTCTCTTCCAGGCTCATCCCCGATACTCTTGACCCTACTATAAGCAAGTCGGATCTGGGGGAGAAGTGATAGCAGCAGAGACCTGCATAGGAAGAGGCAAGGGAGTGATGACATACATAATCGGGCCAGTCCTGGAGGGAACTTTCCAAAACAAATACTGTATTCTTAAAAATGTACACCTCGATTTGAGTTCCAAATGTCAGGAATAAGCAAAAAATAACAGCACCTCCTAAATAATTTTTTTAAAACAGAACAGGTAGCTGAAATGTTATGTGGCTTTTGTGCTCATGACCGGAAATAGTTAAATGTATTCCCCAAACAGAACACCAAGGTGAGATTGTAATTCAGGGAATAGCTTGCTTATCTGAAAGGATCTGGAAAGATGGATTTCAAAACTTCTTTGGATGGATTCTCTACACCTAGAGCCCCTATTCTATTGGCACAAAGAAAATGTTTTCAATTGAAGAGAGATTCCATGGAAATGCAATATTTATGATTGCACCCCAAGGGTTGGCACAGACCAACAGCTATCATCTTTATATGATTAAACAGATTCATTTTTAAAAATATTTAATAGACTTTTAAAATCAAAGCAAAAGTTAGGTATTTTTTTAAACACTCCACTCTCCTTTTTTGGTATTTCCATTCCTTGGGTTGTCTTCAGAAGGTTGAGAAAGGTTAACCAGAGCTGTCTCTTTAAGACTTCTTTATTACCTGATTTTCTTTCCCTATTTTTTTCTTCTTGAGAACAAAACTCAAAGAGAGAAGAGGTGGGTATGCTGTTACTAGTAAAGAAATACAACTGGATTCCAGCCTAATGCAGTCAGGCCTTTGTTTCTGACACTGAAGGTCTTCATTAAAGCCTGTGGAACTGCTCCCCGGAGCTCCTGACCTTTTTGTATCGAAAGAGGACTTTACACGACTTAAATTCTTTTTCCTTTGTTGGTGAACAATGTTCTTTTCTTCTGAATATGGATGATGATCGGTTCATTCAGAGGCTACAGGATTTAAAAAAAAAAAAAAAAAAAGGGAAACCAAGATTTCAAGCCACTTCAGGTGATTCTCTCATTCTTGAAACAGGGAGATGAGCTGCCCATAAATGTCTTCAGATTAGAAATGAAAATGCAGCTCTTATGACTCAAAGAAACAGTGGCAGTAGCTACTCCTGACAATATATTTTCATAGAGGGGAGTTTCCTGGTTTAGGACTGAAATGATTAGGGTAAAAAGTAAAGTGTTGTGCTTTATCTACTTAGTTTGTAACCACTTGTACAGTTTTTGTCTTGATCCCGGGTCGTTTTAAGTATCTGAAGGTTAGCAGGTAGGGTTTCTTTTTAGGATAATGAAAGGTTTGTCTTCCAGTGGTCTATACAAAAGGTCTAGTAAGACTGTAGTTTTCAGTCTTGCAGTTGTGTTGAGGGATTATCAATTTACTACACTAAATGCTTTGATTCAGAGTGGCCATTTTTGGGTCACACACCTAATATGAACTTGTGTTATGTTAGTAACAAAGGAAAAAATTATTACTGAGTATGGCACAAAGGATAGCAAAGAAGTATACACATTAAACCATGATGAAAAGCAGATTTGATACCACTGCTCCGTTTAAAATATGACATTGAACAAGAGCATTTGTTTTCCTAACCGTACCGTGCCAGCTCTTATTAAATGAGGTTTCATTGTGTGCCTTCAGAAAAAATGTAGTACTTAGACTAATAAATTTACTGTATATTTACATGCGGGTTGTGTGCCCTACAGTAATTGTCTACACTGAAATGTTCTGCCTACAACCATTTTTATAACATTTTTTATAAGATTAGATTATTGACTTCATTGTTTGGAAGTGGGTACTTTAAATAATAAACAGAACGATATCAGAAATGATAATTAATTTGACCCTTATCTGCTCTTGCAGTATGTGTCTAGTGTGAGCACTTTTATTACCTTTTGAAGATAATATAATAATTTATTATTTGGCAAGTGGATGAAAGTAGAATGAGTAGAAACCAAAATGAATACCAGGCATAAAACACAGTGGCATATTAAAATAGGCATTGTTAACAAATTGACTGCTAGTTTTGAAGAAAAATAATAGCTTCAATCAGTTCCTGTTTTAGTAAATTACTTTTTTCATTCAACAAGTTTTTTAATTGACATTTTACTCATTTTGAAATATATATTCGGCATGTCTTAACAAAGAAAAGTATTCTTATTTACTAAACTATTTTCCTCCATCTCATACTACTAAATAAACATGAGTACTTGCCTAATATATCCTTTTAGATCTACAATAGAGATTTTATTCGGGACCCTTGTGCAATGGAAAAGAATTCAACTTAATTTTTTTCTCTTGATGATAATCAGCAGTGATTTGGTGATAATTACGAGAACCTCCTTAAGGCCTACCAAGCATCTAAGGTCTCTGTTTTAAGCTCAGCATAAAGCAAGTGCTGGCATGGGCCGGGCTCAGAGTGAGCAATGCCTCTATCTGCAAAGAAGCCCACTTTAGTTTCCCTCTCTGGAGAGAGTCATCCACTTCAGGGAGTTTCCTAAAGAGAAGAAGGTGAGGAAAGTGACAAGAGAGAGGCCCTGATTATGAAATAGATGACTGAATTTTAAATGGGTGTCCCTGTACCGGTTCTCTTAAACCACCAAAACCACCATTCCCAATGCTCTCTCTAGTACTGGGAGCCCTGTCATTGCTTAGCGAAAGAAGGACCGTTCGTTTTTTTAAAAACAAAGCAATTTTTTTTTTTTGGTAGTTAGCGTAAGTAATATCTTTCTAACGTGTTCTTTGAAAACCAGGGACTTTATCAAACTCTAGACCTCTTACCAAATGTGAATTGGCTCTGTGAGAGGAACCCGAAGGAAAAGATATTCGGGTCATAAAAACTGAGAGGGACAAAGAAATGGTCCATGTCTTTCATATAAGTGAGGAGACCATCTGTCACCGTCACCAGGCTGAAAACTTATTTCTTAACCTGTCCTCTTTCAGCCCGTTTATCTCTTCAAACACCAGTCCTTAAAGAATCTCTCAGTTTGGGCCCCAGAGTAGAATACTGCCTGTAGTTGAGAGCCTTGTGGGGAAAGTGGGAGGAGAGTTGGAGAAGACTGAGGAATAATGGGCAGCACAGCCTCCCATCACCTGACCACATGTTTCTGTAAACCTCAGGGAAACAACTAAAAGAAGAGAAATCGCCTAGGTTGTTGGAATCTTAAAAGTTGATAATTACAGAGCAAGAGAAGTTTTTGTTTTGTTTTGTTCCTTTAAATCTGAAGTAGAATGATGGTTATTCCCCTGACAAAGAACTCTTACGTGGCCTAGATGGTTTAGTCTTTGATCCTAAATTTGGTAGATTTAAGGGAGACCTTAAATTTGGGTCTCGGGATTTTTCAGTTCAATTCAGTAACCATTTTTAAACATCATACAGGACTAGTGATTTTTCAATGCTTTTGGGGGCATATTGGCCACTTAATCAGCTTTGTGCAAATAAAGTGCACTTTTTAATACCTTTAACTTAAGTTTTGCTTAGCGATACATATTTTTTGCTGGCATATCATCTGTCTTCTGCAGCCATTTCTCCCTCACCAGTCTTCAAACTGAGACAGTAGGGCACGAAGGTATGCGAGGCTCTCTTGAGTGTCTTTCTTCATGACTGGAGAAGAGAAAAGTCTACCTTCTCAGTCTTTCTTCTGAGGCTTTTGAGAAGTGAAGAACAGTCTAGCCCTAAGGCCAGGCGAGATTTGAGGCTAGTGATTCCCTGGAGTCCAGCACTGCTAGAAAAGTCGAATTTCCTCTTGCTCTTGTAGCTATGCTTCTCATTGTTCTACCACCTTTATTGAAAGTAATCAATTGGGTTCTTTTCTGCTGCCCATATTCTTGAGGCCTGGGTTACTAGAGCCTTCCAGAACAAAACGTAAACAGCCTACTTAAGCTTAGGTACAAGATTCTCTCTTGAAACACAAAAGGAGGCATATATTTCAAGAGGAATCTAGTTGTGGCCCCTCCCGAAGCAGATGAATAGAAAGAGCTATTTAAATGAAAATAATTTTATTATGACGCATGTCACAAAAGGATTTCAGGTTATGCAGCCCTTGCAGTTAATAACAAGGTTCTGTCAGTCCTGTAATCCCGATGCCCAGACAAGATAATGTGGGGATTAGATGATGCAAATCAGAGGGAATCTCTTCATGAATAGAGGTGCCACTGGCCCCATTAGTTTATATTCTTTTTGGACAAAGAAATACAGGTTGTCACTTTCAAACGTGTGGAGAGATTCCCAGTCCCGGAAGACTGTTTTACCAATGGAGGTGATAGCCTAGTTTATTCTTTAGTGCAGTGTGGAAATATTTAACAATTTTGTTTTGTGGCCCAAACTTCAACTAACCATGCTCATGGTATTTTTCCCAGTGTCACACCAGGATTGAAAATTAATTTATATAACTCTCTTGATGTAAACTTCCTCAAATAATTATATCCTCGTTTTTTCTGTTTAAGCAGATATATCACTATTAGGAAAGCATTTTAAAAAATCAACCCTTTTTCTTCTTCTTCAGTTTCTTCTTAAGATGACACACTTCAACAGCTTCTTTTGTTAATGTTCAGTGGTCCAGAATATATATTGCACTTCACTCTGTACAATGGAAATTAATAGATTATTTTGTAAACAGGCATTTGCAACCTTATAAATCATGATTATAGCGATTTGGGTTTTTTTAATTTTAATTTTATTCTGAAAGTTAGCTTTGGAATAATAGGAAAAGACGCTACAGTAATAACATTCACTATTTTGGGGTACTTAGGAACCTGTTTTATTCACTGGAACAATGAGGAAAAACCTGGATCCCTTTAATGAGCATACGGATGAGGAACTGTGGAATGCCTTAAAAGAGGTAACTTATAAAATGTAATGAACTTTTTAGCATCCGTGTGTGTGTATGTACATTTATAGCATTGCAAGTAATTAAGAGGGAGCTTTTTGGTTTAACTGACTTTATCCCCCCCTTAGGAGAACATTGATGACATGGCTACACTTAAAATGTTTATATTGATGATGTTGAAAACCAAAAATGTAGTGCCTGATGTTCTTATTTTAACTTTTTTCCTAGAACCCAAAACAATTAGATATATTATCTTACTTGCCCTCAGCAGAGCACTAAACTAGAAGTTATAATTATGGGTTCAAATTCTACTAGTGACCTAGTGGCTAATTAATTACCCTGCAGCATTCATTTTACTCCTCTGGTCTTTAGGGACATTAATAGTTCTTTTCATTATTAACTAAAAGATGAATGAGGTCATACTAATAAAATACTCTGAAGTTTTATAAGAAATTGTTTATGAAGGGAAATTATACACTTAGAATGTGATAATATTTATTGGCAGACATGTTTTAATGCTGCAGAGAGAATGCAGGTAAAAGAACCCTGGAGCTTTTGCTACATTTTTATACATTAATTTCTAGAGTATTTTCTATTATTTGTGTTGTGTTTCCCTTTGGACCCCATCTTTGAATTTTTTATCCCTTTGTATGAGAAGGATTTTGACTGTTAAGGTGCTATTGGTTTGTATATTTTAATACTCCTTATTTTGTCTGTTTGCCCTAGTTCTCCAAATTGATTCTAAGCTACTGGAATGGCACAAACCATATCTAGACTTCTAAATCATTGACAGACTTCTCATCCCTCACAGGACTTAGCTCAGTCTTTCACTTTTAAAAAGTGAGCACTTATAAACCTGTACTGAATGTTGATTAACATTCTCTTCATTTCAGAGAGGTGTGGCTCATTTCTTAAAAAAAAAAAAAAGGCACAATTTCAATGATCAATTGCTCACATTGTTGTTGTTTTGAATCTGCGTTTGTCATATCATGTCACCCTTCCGGGGATAACTCTGAAATCTTGAATTTATAAATGAGCTCTGACTGTGAACAAGCAGATTTGGAGGCCCAACAATTTCCTGCCAGTAATTCTGGTTTCTGAAGGCATGTCAGCACTGAGTCTTCACACACCCACCTGCTTTCCAGCAACTGTGGGGATTTTATTTTCCTAAATGAGGCTGACTACTTCACCTTCTTTTACTTGAAAAGCAGTGGACCTCTGATTTCATTTGTTGGGAGGTCTTTCTACAGTGAAATTCTAGAAGAGGTGGGAGAACAGTTAACCATTAAATATGAAGAAAGATAGGATGGTCCACTGCTCTTGAACTCTCAGGGCCCATTTAATGGTGAAATTGTGACAGACCTTTGAAAAACAGGAATTACTGGTAAATTATTTTTCTGTTTGTTTCAGAGCTTGAGATTGCTCTTTTCAGATTCAGATAGTAAAATTACTCTAGAAACACATTGCTCCATGGACAGTGAAGAAATGTTAATTGGGAGACGCATCCTGTCAAAAACTATCTTAGAACGTCTCTGTAACTTGTACTTAATTCATCTGTAGGAGCCAAAATTAAAGTTTAGTAGCCTCCCAGAATTCTAAAAATGATGAGATGGTGAAATTGGTAGATGATATTAAGATCTACCTTTATTTAAACTACATTTGGAACTTCCTGTGAATAGAAATAAACTTGAATTTATTTCACAAGTGAAGTCAGTGGTTTCCATGTATTGCTTCTGGAATTGACCTTGTTGCCTCAGTGATACTTCTTCGCGTGGGAAGTCATCCCATCATTGTGTTTCTCCATGAATTATTTATTTATGCCTTTTGTATGTTTTGTTTTTCAATGAAAGATTTGGTATCCTAATTTTTAGAAAATTTACCAACTCTTTCATTGAAAAACATAGAAAGCAATGAGGTCAAATTTCAGGTGGACTAAAATCCCTAGTCAGCTGGTTTATAAATGATGCCAAAATGGAAACGGGAGCTCAAACTCATAGGTTGGCTTAACATTCAGTAAGAGAGCACTACATTTTTCCTTTTATGAAGTTCAAATTAAAGGAAAAGATACTTTAAAAAAAAAAAAAAAAAAAAATCAATCCGGGCCGGCCCAGTGGCTCAGGCGGTTAGAGCTCCATGCTCCTAACTCCGAAGGCTGCCGGTTCGATTCCCACATGGGCCAGTGGGCTCTCAACCACAAGGTTGCCAGTTCAATTCCTCGATTCCTGCAAGGGATGGTGGGCTGCACCCCCTGCAACTAGAAACAGCAACTGGACCTGGAGCTGAGCTGCGCCCTCCACAACTAAGACTGAAAGGACAACAACTTGAAGCTGAACGGCACAAGGACAGCAACTTGACTTGGAAAAAAGGCCTGGAAGTACACACCGTTCCCCAATAAAGTCCTATTCCCCTTCCCCAATAAAGTCTTTAAAAAAAATAAATTCCTCTTAGTTCTGCTGCCTCCTTCTCCCAGAGATGGGCTTTCAGAAGGGAGACAGATCTATGAATGTTTCTCACTTCTTCTTGGTTATTTTTAAAAATTTGCTGAAAATGCTTTTTTCTAATGTACTCAGAAATAACCATCTATAAACTAAAGGAAGCTCATTAGAAATTAGTGCTGATTGAGGAGCCTAAAAAGCAATGGCAGCTCTATAAATATTACATAACTAATGGCTAAACCTAAATCAGTTTATCAGTAAAAGGTAAAAAGATGCAAGACTATATTATCTATATGTATATAGTCTCGGTACCGATAAATTCAAAGCATAAAAATACAGCAGAACATGGGGACAGACTAGCTGACAGCATTGTCAATAATAGACAATATCTATTGATCTCTTGCTTTATATCAAACACTGTTGGAAACTACACATACTGACTCATACTCCAACAATTTTGGGAGGTAGACATCTTTATTATTATAATATTATAGTCTTATTTACAGGTTAGGCAGCTAAGATAGAGAAAGTTCAGGAACTTGCCCACTTGGCAGAGCCAGATGGCACTCATGCCCAGGCAATCTAGCTTCAAGGTCCCAATTTTTTATTTTAAAATTTTCAGATCACAGGAAAGTCAAATAGTCTGACTGAACACACATATGCCCTTCACCTAGATCCATTAATTGTTAATATTTTGCCACATTTGCTTCCTCTGTTCTACAATCTGTATTATGCTGAACTGTTTGAAAGTAAGTTGCAGAAATTTTCATTAAATTTGTGATTCACCCTTATATATGTAAATATATACCTTGCAGAAACAAGGACATTCTCCGACATAATACAGTTATCTCACTCAAGAAATTTACTAGTAATATTATGTTGCTATCTAATGTTTTCAAATTCTTCAGTTGTTACTCCTAGTTATTATGTTATATTGCCTCCACTCTCTTTTTCTCAGTTCCAACACTTAATTAAAACATGAATGTAGAATAACACTACAGGGGGCCTTTACATTCGTTTCATTCTCATAACCATCCCTGATTTTTAAATGAAGACAGAGTCTCAGAAACCAGTGTTTTCCAGAACACATGTTCATTGTTCTTCATCTCACAACCCTTGCTCCTCATCAGGCAGATATGGACAACCTGAACAAGGTTCAAAACAAAATTACTGATGAGATATTATATCATCTGAGTTAGGCAGATGTGAGATTATTTTTTCAAAGCCTGGATGTCAGTCTTCAGATATACCAGTTTGCATACAGAAGTGTTACCCAAGTCAGCTCCGCAGGAAAAGCTGATCAAGGCCTTGCCACTATCATACTTTTGATCAGTCCCATCACCTGGGGCATAGAGCTATGAATATGTGTCATAAAAAGAATACTTAGTAAATTCTCTTCCTTGTCATGGAGGGGGCGTTGACTAAGTTGACATACTGCACTTTAGAATTTTCAGTACAAGGACTTGCACCACAATTCAGATCTTACACTTTACATGTTGTATACCTTTCATGCTAATGCTAAGTACCAATACCGTATTTAATCCTGACTCAGAATTTTAGTTTGTTAGGATTTGACTTCCATCATGAACACAACTCGAGATCACATTCATAAGAAGTGCTTTAGCGTTTAGGATACCATGAAAATATTGCCTACTTACCTTTGGTGTTTTGTTATTTAACATTGTAATTCTGTGTCCCTGCTTATCGGCCATCACTCACTCATCAATCTGTTTATTTCTTAATTTGAAGTGTATTTACTTTTTCTTCTTTAACTCTCAAGTATAGCCTGAGTTTGGTTCTTGCTCCCTAAAATCTCTCCAAATTAGTCATTGACCTAAGTTCTACCATCCTGTATAGTTTCAGATTATCTTTGGTGATTAAGAGTTTTTGTTTTTAATGTACAATGATTATAATTTTTTGAAGAGAGGTTAATATAAGCACCATCTGTCACCACAGTCTGGGAGAAATAAGATGTTATGTTGTGCCCTGTTTTTCATGAATTTTCATTCACTAAAAAATATTTATGAGATTAAAGTAAATACACTTGACTGGTCAAGCAATATGGGATTAAATTTGGGAAAGAACCATCACTAAAATCAAGTCCAAATTTACTAATATATGAAATGCAGTTTGCCAATGTATGAATTTGTATTTTTTTTTTAACTTTAAAACCTTCCAAAAGGACAAGGTACTGATAAGTTTATCTTTAGAGAGCCATACTTCCTGCAATCATTAAAAAGAAAAAAAAAGTTTCCTTTTAGTGTATTAACTACTTTGCAAAGTATATTTTTGGGAAACTTGATTCAACCATAAAGATCCTTTTAACTTTTCTGTTTAGACTTCATTGGGAGATATGGCTTCATTTTTTGAGAGACTTACTTTTACTAATCCCTCAGGGGGGTGGTTCCTAGTAGATATATGTGCCAGCAATGGGGGGACACTGAGATGATTTCTTTTAACCAACTTTATTGAGGTATAATTTACATCCCAGAAAATTCCCCCCTTGTAAGTGTGATTCGGTGATGTTGGTAAATCACCACAGTCCAATTTTAGAACATTTCTGACTCCCCCAAAATTTCCCTGTGTCCATTCTCAGTTAACCTTCCAGTCGCTAGACAACCACTGTTCTGCTTTTTGTCTCTATAAATCCCTGTAGTTAACTTTCAACTAAAAATTAAGAAGGAACATTTTACATTTTTGTATATTTTCCCTTGAGAATAATTTTAGTTAACATACTGTATATGTCTTAATGAAATTGGTACGACACGAATAGACTGTGCCTACTGATGGCAACCAAGAAGAGTCTTGATTCCCATTAAGTTTGTTCTCTTAAGTCAATATTTCTATCCTGAGTTGACTCGACCATCCTTCTCCGTGAACGCTAACTAGAAGTAACTCTCCCTGGTGTGTGACCATCCACGGAAAATACAGGGGTTCCACGGATTTCAAAGCTCTAATGTATAGGAAGCTTGTCTACTGCTTCCTACAGTAGTTTGTTTAGGGGGGAAAAAACAAATCTTCTTTCTACATACACAGGTACAACTTAAAGAAGCCATCGAAGATCTTCCCGGTAAAATGGATACTGAATTAGCAGAATCCGGATCAAACTTCAGTGTTGGACAGAGACAGCTGGTATGCCTTGCCAGGGCTATTCTCAAGAAAAATCGGATATTGATAATTGATGAAGCAACAGCAAATGTGGATCCAAGGTACAGAGCTGAGTTCCATGTAATACTGAATCCAAGTTTTAAATGTGGTAAAATAAGAAACATTTAGTGAAGCTGAAAAATTTTTCTAAGTGCTCTCTTTGCTCCAAGGATATCTGTTGATAACATTAATTCTGGCAAACAGAAAGAAACCAAAACATGTTACACAACGTTAATTATGATATTAGACATCCAAAGAGAACTAGATTTTTAAATTTAACTCCTCATAGTTTCAAGCATTTTAAAGGGAAGAATATCTTCCATTGTTTTATGAAAAATAGTAAATGTCTAACTAAACTTTATACTTAGGTTTTAAAGAACAAGACCAGGCTTAAAATACTGATTTTTAAAAACATTATAAAAATACCATGTGATCTTTTTAAGTCAAGTTTGTCTTCACTGAACTAAACTCAACTTCTTTGGTTCCAGAACTGATGAATTAATACAAAAAAAAATCCGTGAGAAATTTGCCCAGTGCACTGTGCTAACCATTGCACACAGGTTGAACACCATTATCGACAGCGACAAGATTATGGTAAGAACTTCGCCTGTGGAATTCCAGTTTCCATTTATGTTCAATTTTCAATTTATGCTGTCTTGGGAAGCTTGATAGAAACCTCTAATAAGTTAATATTCTGTTAATTTTCTTTGCATTCCTGACAATAACTCAGATACTTCATTATATATTCAGAATGTGGTATTAAACAATATATCCAGTAATTTCCTATTTTCATACTAATAGCTTTAAGATGGCCAACCATGAAAATATTCCAAATCCAAGCTAAGGCTTCATATTACAGGGTGATAGAACATAGTCATTTTTCCTGTGTCACAGTTGTTTTAGCATTTTGGATTCCCATAATCAAAAATTTAGTCTTCCATTTGGACTGCCAGGAAGTTGTTGGGTAAGGTTGCAGAATTTCTCAGCTGTTGGAACATTCACAAAATGCGTTTCAGAGGGAGTCTATGAGAAGAAAGGGCCTAGTCAGAAAAACTATGCATTTCAACAGAAAGGATTTGATATAGGAAATTTGTTACATAGACTTGGAGGGCTGGGAAAGTGAAAGGAAACACTGGGGTAATAATTTTAGAAAGCAGCTACCATGCCCTGGGACAGATCTCCAGACCTAGGAAATCTAAGGAAAGCTCCTAAAGAGTCAGTGTTCAGATCTTCATGGGGCGGGTGGGGGGGCACTGCCCAGCTGATGGTCATATGTGATGGGAGGGAGCAGGATGATGCTGGTTTTCATTGTGGTAACAGAAGATGGAGGCTGGAGCCAGGTCCCACTGCAGGGATGATGTTGGTGTGGCTGACAGAAACCAGGTAGACCATTTGCTGTGTCCCACCTTCAGTCTCCCCTGGTGCTCCCTACTGGAAGAACCTAACAAACAGCCAACTGGCCAAAGAGCCTCTGAAATGTGGTTTGTAGAGACCCAGTCCCAGCATCACAGATGAGAGTGTAGAAAGAAAGGTAGATCTGGGACCGAGAGATGGTAGATAAACAGCCAGCAAGTGTCTTACACAGTAGATCCAAGTACTGCACACATGGCAGATTCTAAACTTTGTTACGACTCGGCATATGTCTAGTATCTTCTGTCCAGGTTTGACTGGCTCTTTCTCCCTTAGTAATTCAGTCTTTTCCTTCCTTTATTTCCCTTCTCCTTCCCTCCCTTTTCTCCCTCTCTTCTCATTCCTCCTCTCTTTTTTCTTTTTCCTCTGTTACTTGCTCAGTTTCAATAAATCTTAGAATGTGGTTTTATAAAATGAAAAGGAAATCATCCCTCAAAGGAAAAATCTTTGGCTGCAGATAAGCCCAAATAATGTAATTTTTTTCAAGCTAACCCCAGCCTGTGGCAATGGACAGATTTTCATCCATCTTGTGGATGCTAACTGTTGCCACTAGACAGCACAGTATCCAGTGATACTCTGATTAGCAATGAAGAAGTAAATACTGGTAGATAAAGAAGGCCTGTGTGGTGCATGACAGGCAACAAATGGAGTTAACCAGTGATTTTTTTTTTATGGTCCATACAAAACAGGTTAAACGATCAGTAATAAACAATCACTAATATCCAAACTTCCTTATGTCCAGTGGTAATGGAGCTGTCTCTTTTGATTTCTTGGAATAGTACCTCCTGCCCTAACTCACATGCATTGTCAGAGGGATCACCAATAGGGTCATTGAGAACATGCTAGACTGTCAGCCTTTAGCCTTGTCACTCCCCAGAGCTGAACATGTACAGGAATGAGCTCTGGTGAGACATACCATAGGAGTGGGGCATTTCCACGCAAAATGATGCTTTAGGCTTCAAGCAGTGCCTCTGGTCATCTGAACGAGTACATTGCAGGAGGAGACAGACCACTCCAGCAGACTTTTGTGAGTGACTTTGTGACTTTCCAAGATTACAGGACAGTGACTCTTATTTAATTCCATAAACATTGTTTAGTATCAAGCATTCTTAGTCCTTCATTTTATCTTCTTGAATTGGAAGATAACCTTTCATTTCTGCTTTTCACCTGCTACTTTGTTGTTCTCATCTCTAGTGTTGTATTTCATAGACTGTCCACCAGACCATCGTACTTCCACAATAAATGAATGATGCTAAGAAGTTTACCTGTTTCAAGCACGTTGGTGGGTTTTATATGCCGCAGCAGAAAGATGGCTTCATCTCCAGCCTAGTTGGGGGTCTGTTCAAATAAAATCTTTGCTCCTAAATGTACCATACAGATTTCTTTTTGGTTTTTGGTATTGCAACACTGATGGTAGAAGCTTCCTTTTATTATACAGAGGGTTCCAAAGAAACATATACACATTTTTTTTAATAAAAGTTTATTGGGGTGACGATTGTTAGTAGTTACATAGATTTCAGGTGTACAATTCTGTATTACATCATCTATAAATTCTATTGTGTGTTCATCACCCAGAGTCAGTTCTCCTTCCATCACCACATATTTGATCCCCCTTACCCTCATCTACCACCCCTCTCCCCCCTTACCCTCTGGTAACCACGAAACTATTGTCTGTGTCTATGAGTTTTTGTTTCTCATTTGTTTCTCTTGTTCTTTTGTTGTTTTTTGGTTTATATACCATGTATCAGTGAAATCATATGGTTGTCTGCTTTTTCTGTCTGACTTATTTCGCTTAGCATTATACTCTCAAGATCCATTCATGTTGTCACAAATGGTCCTATTTCATCTTTTCTTACCGAGGAATAGCATTCCATTTTGTATATATACCACAACTTCTTTATCCATTCATCTATCGAAGGACATTTTGATGTTTCCATCTCTTGGCCACCGTAAACAAAGCTGCAGTGAACATTGGAGCACACGTGTCTTTGTGGATAAATGTTTTCAAATTTTTTGGATAGACACCCAGGAGAGGGATTGCTGGGTCATATGGTAATTCTATTCGTAATTTTTTGAGGAAGCTCCACACTGCCTTCCATAACGGCTGTACCAGTCTGCATTCCCACCAACAGTGTATGAGGATTCCTTTTTCTCCACAGCCTCTCCAACACTTGTTACTATTTGTCTTGTTGATGATAGCCATTCTGACTGGAGTGAGGTGATATCTCATTGTGGTTTTAATTTGCCTTTCTCTGATGATTAGTGATGAGCATTTTTTCATATGTCTATTTGCCATTTGTATGTCCTCTTTGGAGAAAAGTCTCTTCTGGTCCTCTGCCCATTTTTCAATTGGGTTGTTTGTTTTTTTGTTGTTGAGTTTCATGAGTTCCTTGTATATTTTGGATATTAGCCCTCTATCGGAGGCACTGTTTGCAAAAATCTTCTCTTATTCAGTTGATTGCCTCTTTATTTTGTGGATGGTTTCTTTTGCTGTGTAGAAGGTTTTAAGTTTGATATAGTCCCATTCGTTTATTTTACCTTTTACTTCCATTACCTTTGAAGTCAAATTCATAAAATGCTCTTTGAACCCAAGGTCCACAAGTTTAGTACCTATGTTTTCTTCTATGCAGTTTATTATTTCAGGTCTTATGCTTAAGTCTTTGATCCATTTTGAATTAATTTTGGTACATGGTGACAGATAGCAGTCCAGTTTCATTCTTTTGCATGTGGCTATCCAATTCCCCCAGCACCATTTATTGAAGAGGCTGTCTTTTCTCCATTGTATGTTTTTTTCTTCTTTGTCAAAAATTATCTGTCCATATTTATGTGGTTTTATTTCTGAGTTCTCAATTCAATTCCATTGGTCTATGTGTCTGTTTTTCTGCCAATACCACGCTGTTTTGATGATTGTAGCCCTGTAGTATAAGCTAAAGTCAGGCAGTGTGATACCTCCAGCATTGTTCTTTTTTCTTAAGATTGCTTTGGCTGTTTGGGGTCTTTTGTGGTTCCAAACAAATCTGATGATTTTTGTTCTATTTCTTTAAAAAATGCCATTGGGATTTTGATGGGGATTGATTGCATTAAATCTGTATATTGCTTTGAGTAATATGGCCATTTTAACTATGTTGATTCTTCCAATCCATGAACATGAAATGTCTTTCCATTTCTTTGTGTCTTCTTCGATTTCTTTTAAAAATGTCTTATAGTTTTCAGCATATAGGTCTTTCCCATCCTTGGTTAAGTTTATTCCTATGTATTTTATTCCTTTTGCTGCAATTGCAAAAGGAATTATTTTTTGTATTTCTTTTTCTGAGATTTCATTGTTAGTATATAGGAATGCAATGGACCTTTGTACGTTGATTTCATAGCTGGCAACTTTATTGTATTCGTTGATTGTTTCTAATAGCTTTTTGGTGGAGTCTTTAGGGTTTTCTATATATAGCATCATGTCATCTTCAAAGAGTGACAGTTTAACTTCTTCATTCCCAATTTGGATGCCTTTTATTTCTTTCTCTTGCCTGATTGCTCTGGCAAGGACTTCCAACACTATGTTGAAAAGCAGAGGTGATAGGGGACAGCCTTGTCGTGTTCCTGATCGTAGAGCAAAGGGCTTCAGTTTTTCACCGTTAATTATGACATTAGCTGAGGGTTTGTCATATATGGCCTTTATTATGTTAAGGTATTTTCCTTCTATACCTGTTTAATTAAGTGTTTTAATCATATATACACATTTTAAGAAATGAAAATATTGTATTAAAATTGTAATACTCAATATATACTGATAACAAATGATGAATACAAGTTATGTGTATACTTTTTTTGGCACCCCAGTATAACACTTAGAAATACTATTACCTTGTAATGTATGGTCAGTTAGGGGAACAGCAAGGAAGGACAAAATTTGGCAAAATTGTCAGTTGGTCACTCCTAAATCTTATCCTGGATGTCCAGGTCATGAGTATCCCCTTAACCAATCAGTTTTGTTGCTATTATCAAAGTGTGTTCATTTGTTTAATGCTATACTTAT
Organism: Rhinolophus hipposideros; assembly: GCF_964194185.1. NCBI lineage: Eukaryota > Metazoa > Chordata > Mammalia > Chiroptera > Rhinolophidae > Rhinolophus > Rhinolophus hipposideros. The sequence continues at coordinate 65,798,494 of NC_138050.1, forward strand.
CAGTATTTCCTAGTAAATTTTGAGAACCTCAAATTTTTCTCTCTTGGTCAGTGTCTTTGTTCAAATCCTCAATGTGGTTTTACAAAGTAATTTATAGCCCGGCCCCTCCCACCTTTCTAGCCTTGTCCCACTCTCTTTCCTCTGTAGTTAAAAACTGCATTGATCATCTTCCAGTTCTCCAACGGCGGTATTCACTCACTTTTACAATTGTGCCCTCTCTCCCCACTGGTTGTTGGTGGCTTAGACTGAGGTGCTAGCAGTGGAGGTGGTGAGATGGTTGGATTTGGGGTAGATATTGAAGTAGAGCCAAGCAGACTGTGTGACGGATTGAACATGGGATATGCGGGAAGAGAGAGGAGTCAATACTGGTTTCTAGGTGTAGAACCAGAGCATCTGGGTGAATGGGGAAGACTGAGAGAGAAGTCGAGTTAGAAAAGGGAAATGCAAGGGTTCTCTTTAGAGTGTGTTACCTTTGCAATGACTGACCTTGTTTTCTGGGGTGGACCTTGCATTTCAACATGGAGCTGCCTTCCTAATTGCAACTCTAGTCTTGGGAGACCTTCATTGTTGAACTCCCTGACTATGAGGTCATCGGTGGTGTCAAAGGGAGGTCCCACCAGGAGATGTAAACTTGGCCACTTATTTTCATTTTGGTCAGAGTTGGTTTCTGTTGCTGACTTCTTTGTAGAGAATGGCAGAATCAGACATCATGGGACTTGAGAGACATACATACATTCCCTACCTTCAGAGCTGAGTTACACCCCAGGTATAAACCTTATATTTTATTTTAGAGCTTCTGATGAACAATTGGCTTTCAGTTTGGCAAAATGCCATAAATAATGTTCTTTCTCAAACTTTGAACTTTTGAAGAAATGTGTTTTTCTTGCTTGCTTTAGAAATACTTATTTGCTTTCCAGGAAATAAGTGATTTGTTCTGTTACTCTGAAGGCTTTAAGGGCATAAAGACAAGTCAATCAGCTACAATGCCCAATACTCCAGAGGGTGGGTGGCCCAGCCTGGGGAGCTGCTGGGGAAGTGACGGATGCTAATGAAGGGCATAACCAATAGTGTTGTCATCATACAGTCGTGTAAATGCAAGTGCTTAAGGTGTAATAATTACATTTTGTTGCACTGGTTAATACTTCTGCATAAAGACGATGGATATGGTTTTGTTTACTGTAAGTAAGTCAAACATAAGGCTTGTTGGGAAACAACTGTGACCTAATTAATAGCTTTGTTTATGTGTTGGCTCTCCACAGGGATTTATCCAGTTTTGGTTCGTTAAGTGTCATTAATGTGTTAGGCTTAGGATTCTATTTTACAAAGATGTTCTCTCAATTTTAACTTTATTAAACGTGATGTAGTTGTAATGACAGCTAATTTAATCTTCCTCGTTTGCTCAGTTGCCACAAAACAGTGGAGCAAGACAGACACATTAGAAATCCTTTCTCTAATACTCACCATATCTCTGTATTAAAGACAGCTTCTTCCCTATAGTTTTTAGGATTAGCTGGTTACTTGTGACCTGTTTTCAGCCAATTGCACAGCTTTTTCCTCCAATCCCTGCACACTCCAGTCTTTAAAACACCCTGGACCTTCCCTAGTAGCGTGAGCAAAAGAAGCTTGTGAAAATCTGCAGCTTCCCTAACAATATTGTTGCCTGTGTTCAAAGTTTCCACTATCAGCATTTAGAGAATTCTTTGGGAATGAATTCTGGAGAACCGAAACCAGGGCTAAGAAACTCAGATTCCACTTCTTCTGTTTTATAGGTAATCTTATGACTTTATAACCTTTACCTTTCTCCCTAAACTCAAACCTCTATTTAGTCGAGTTTTTGGTTTTTTTAATTTTCCCCTTTGACTTTTTTTTTTTTTTTAAAGATTTTAGTGGGGGAAGGGAAACAGGACTTTATTGGGGAATAGTGTGTATTTCCAGGACTTTTTTTTTTCCAAGTCAAGTTGTTGTCCTTTTAATCTGAGTTGTGAAGGGTGCCATTCAGCTTCAAGTTGTTGTCCTTTCAGTCTTAGTTGTGGAGGGCGCAGCTCAGCTCCAGGTCCAGTTGCCGTTTCTAGTTGCAGGGGGCGCAGCCCATCATCCCTTGTGGGAGTCGAGGAATTGAACTGGCAACCTTGTGGTTGAGAGCCCACGCTCAACCAACAACTGAGCCATCCGGGAGGCAGCTCAGCTCAAGGTGCCATGTTCAATCTTAGTTGCAGGGGGCGCTGCCCACCATCCCTGGTGGGAGTCGAGGAATTGAACTGGCAACCTTGTGGTTGAGAGCCCACTGGCCCGTGTGGGAATTGACCGGCAGCCTTCGGAGTTAGGAGCACGGAACTCTAAGTTGAGTTTTTACCCAGAAAAATCAAAACTAGAAACTGTTTTAACATACCTACCTGGAAAAGCACAAAAACAACTCAAAGCTAACTAAAGTTTTATTTAAATTCTATTTTTCGCCTTCATGGAACTTTTCTTTAGTAAGCCTACATGGCCACAGTTAGAACGTTGCAGAAGAGAAAAGCTCTTTCAAAAGTAGACCAAGAGATTTTATTTACATTCAGGAGGGAAAAATAACTAATATGTAGAAAGTACAGTCTGAGAGAAGAAATATTTTATGGGGGGGAGCCTTATCTACAGCAGTAGGAGCTTTAGGGGAGCAGCTGTGGAGGTCATTGTGACCTAGTCCACATCCTCCCCAAGTGAGAAGAATAACTTACCACTTCAGTACCTAAGAAAGAATTTTGAGAATACTTGCCCCAGTATCTTGCCACAGAGAAAAATCACAGGCACCCATTTTACCAATCGAGGGGCCCAACTTCCAATATTGGATAACTGTTCCTGTGCCCCTTTGTCACCTGGCAGCCAAAAGCAGACCTCTGACACTCAGATCTTGCCCCTTCCTACTCTGCTTGGTGTTAAGTGAGACCTACCTTTATTGCCGGTCACCATATTGAAAGCTGTTCCAGGTATCTCTTTTTTATTGTCAGGCTTTTCCTCCACCCTGAACTGTCCCCACCTTTCCTTGCAGCCACCCAACTATCACTGTTGGCATCCCATCAAATAATTAAAAAGGATTAAATCATTTTGCAACGCATCCATTTATTTTTTATATCTAGGACAGCTACCTGGAATATTTGCAGATATACAGGCCGGATAAACACACCTTCATTAGCTTATGTAACTGACTGACTCATCCAACATAATGTATTTTTCCTTCACCTACTAGAGAGCAGCAAGTGATTTGAGGGTGTTCCTGGACAGATCCTGGAGCCAAGGGAATGTTATCACATTGACTTAAATGTGTGGTTTAGTTTATAGTTTACTGTGGGTTATAGGAAGAAGGGAGGCATAGCAGGAGATTTCAGGAGGCTTTTCTTAGATATAAAGGATATTAAAATATAAATTCAAGATTATACCTACTTATATGTACAAAAGGAAAACTCGGAGTTGCTTTCAGTTTGTTTATTCTGAAAGATCTAGAATCTTTAATCAAATCAGTACATGTAGATACTAAGTGGGTAAAATGCTATTCCTGGCCTCTTTTCAGTCTGAATCCCAATGCAGCCCTTGTACACCTGGCTTTAGTGTCGGCCGCACAGTACCTCACTCCTCCCAGCACTGCCTCCTCTCTGACTGTCCCTTCTCTTCTTTCTCTTTTCTGATATTTGATATACATGAGTTTCAAGCCTCCATACTCAGCCCTGGCCTCTGTCTTCCTCGTTTTTCCTTTCCCGCTTGCCCATAGCCATCATCCTGAGGCATGTGGTCTCCCCATGTCGGTATCCCTGATCCTATAATTCCTACGTTCCGCTGTTTTAGCCAACTAGACTTTTTCCCTCCTTGATCTCAACCTATCATCTTACCAGACTGTACACTGAGCAGTCACCCAACGATGCCCCTGAATATAGTTTCCTTTGTATTTAACTTTCAGCCAACATGTTTTGGGTGCAATGTCAGGGCCTAGAGATGCCACAGAAACCCAGGGAAACCCCGTGACTCTGCCTGTAAGGAGTTGACAGGCTCGCCTTCAGCCCTCTTGGCCTATGTTATTCCCTGTATCTGGAATGACCACTCCACCCACCTACCTCCATTTCTGTATGTTCAAGTCATCCATTCTTTAAGGCCCAGTCACTGCTCTCTCTCTTTCTTGAAGTTTGTCTTCAGAACCTCTGGCCAGAAGCCATCTCTCCCGCTGCTAACCTTCTTGTGGTGCTGCTTTTCTTGCATTGTAGACACTTGAGGATTTTTTTCTCTCTCTTCTTTTAGTATCGGCTCCTTAAAGGCAGAGGCTATGACTTACATATCTTTGCCCATTCCACAGCATCTAGCATAATGACATGAATGCAGTTAAGTATGCAATAAATGGTAGCTGAATAAATTCAAGAATTAATGAAAGTTTTCTTAAATTTCCCTCAAATGCGTTTTGGCCATGTGTTACTTGCTATTGATTAATCTTGGTAGTTTAACAAAATCGGTTTTCTTTTTCTATGAGTATATTCCAGGCACACAGTAAATAATTTGAGACTCAAGTATAATAAAATTGCAATGGAAAGCAGATAGAGGAAATGTTTATGCTTCTAGGCATATTTTCTTAAATTATACAAAGTTAATATAAGATAGTACCCATATGGAAAGGTCTCTTAGAAAATTAAATGTTAAAATTCTCATCTCCCTTATTATTACTCCTGATAATAAACAGTATCTTTTTCTGGGTACTCACATGGAGTGGAAAGAATATGGGTTCATACCTGGGTTCGAATCTCAGCTCTTCCATCCACTGAGGCTGATTCTGCAGCCTCAGTCAAGTTATTTAACTTAAAACTGCACTTCAGTTTTCATCTCTGGCTGTGAGTTTCTTGACAGACTGTGTCTTGCTCATCTTTGAATCTCCCATTCCTAGAACAGAGCTTTGGTAATAGATATTCACTTAATACTTACTGGATGGATGGATGGATGGATGGATGGATGGATGGATGGAAATTATGTACTGTGTCTACTCTAGTTTGAGAATCAACAATTATGACTATAAAGCATATGGCACAGTGAATGCTCAACCCATACTTTTATTTTCCTTTTCAAATTAAGAAGACTGCTGTTTTCATTATGGGGTGATTTTATGGACCTTATGGTAGCTGTACTCTTGTTATGTGAAATCTGTATGCCAGGGCGTCTCATCTCTCAAATCTTGTGACTTCATCCATGTAGGGCTATACTAATGTAGTTCATTTTAAGATACTGTATTTTGTTTTAATGCAAGCAAAAGAGAATTAAAGAGGTATATTTATTTACATTTTAACGTGTTATCTTACAGAAGTTAAAATTTAACTTCTAATAAATTATCAAGCATTATAGCAAATTAAATTACCACAGTTCTCTCACTGCCCCCCCGAATTGAAAAAAACCCTTATAAAACATAATGCACAGCCATTACATTGCTAATACTTACAAGGTTCACAATACTTCGACCAAAATTATCTGTCATTTATATTGTTAATCCTATTGCTTCTTGAACATTCATTTTTTTCTGCCTCTACCTTTTTAGATACTGGTCAATTCTGAGACGTACTCATCTCAATGCATTCACGTGTTTTCAGGCAATAATGCAAGAAAATTGACAGCTTTGTTATTCACTCAAATTTGAATAGGTAGAAAGTTGGACAGAACAGAATATTAGTAATACTCCATTAAAAATTACGTAAAGTCTTTGTAGTCAGAAAACCCCTTTTTCACCAACTCTGAAGTGGTAATTTTTAAAATTTTTAAAAGTTTACTTGTCGCTTTGCAGCATATAAAGTTTTTCATTGTATGGAGTCATTTGATTCTCTTATTTACTTAGCTTTCAGCATGGGAGAGACCTGTATTTTAAAATTGCAATTTCTCTTTTTTTTCAACATCAGGAGTGGTTATGCTCTATAATGCTATGCTTAAGTAAAATTACACATTCAGGGCATCTAAATTGTCATGCCAAATTATAGGACATCTTAATTATTAGGTGGATGTGACAGATTCAATTATTCTTCAACTCTTTTGAGAAAACGGCCCTTAGCAGTGATTCACAGTAGTAAACAAAAGATTAACCAGAAAATGCCCTTTATGAGAGACTCAATCAATGTTTCAGATTAAATGCCATGGGACAGAATTAACTGTAATACCTAGATGTGGAAAAACAACCTGTGTTCTGTTTAGATTTTTCAGCACTTTCTCTTAAGATAAATTTACTTTTAATATGGCCTAAATGAAGAACTAAGTACCACTTAACATCAGAACTGTTTGTCTTGGTGCATGATTTGAGCCAATTGTTTCAGATTCGTTTTTTTCTCTCTGAAGCCATTAACCAAAGCCACTAATAAGTAAAAATGCAGAGTTAAGAGCCCCTTCTCTTCCCTTTCAATTTCCAGTGGACATATTAATGAGCAATAAAATGACTGGAAGTCAGGCAGCTGAAGAAAGAGGAGAAAGGAGCAAGGAAAGATAATTGTGAAAATAGATATTCAGATCCTTAGTGATTCAGATTGGGCTGCCCCTATATGCTGTGCCGGCCCGTGATCAATGGAATTTGGAGCTCAATTTCTTAATTGCTTCTTTAGTCTTATCCAAAGAGCAAATTGGTTTTCTAGAGATTTCTTCTGTGCAGAGCAATTATGCTAAAGCTGCTTAGGTAGCAGCTTTTTTAGCCAGCCTTTCACTCTCAGAATAATAAACCACAACCAAAGCCAACTTCAAGATGCACCTTAATCTCACTGACAAGGATTTTGTCCCCCTTACCCCTTGACGTATTTCAGGACCCTAAAGAAATTCTGGAAGCGTTTACTTCTTTTCCAAATATTGCTCAGATTCTGTCAAACCAGCTCAGCAATTAATTTGCTGTCAGGTCATTAACATCTGGTTTGTATGACATCACCTTACTTTTTAGATAAATTGGGTTTGATTTTCTTAAATCAAGAAATTAACCAACTCTGAATGTATGTACAAATAGCCCTAAATGCTCAGAGTCTTAGAACTAAAAGCACTAAGTAATGATAACGCAGAATGCCCTTGGCAGAATATAAAATGCCACAGGATTGCTGAGTGCCCGTAATCATAGTCTAAAACTTTCGTTTTCTTCCTTTCCTATAACATTATTATAATAAAAGGTCGGGTTAGGCCTTTGTCTGCCTAGTAAAGCAGGGTAATCAAACCATTTAAACACCCGCCAGGCCTACCACCCAAATAGATTTTCTCTATTCTTTCTCTCCTGCCCCTTTCCGAAATATTGTCTGAGTTATAATATGTTACTGCAAAACATTGTAGGCTAATGGGTTTCTTTCTGCTGATTAACAGGTTTTGGATTCAGGAAGATTGAAAGAATATGATGAGCCGTATGTTTTGCTGCAAGATAAAGAGAGCCTATTTTACAAGATGGTGCAACAACTAGGCAAGGCAGAAGCTGCTGCCCTCACTGAAACAGCAAAACAGGTGAGCGCGCCACAAGGAGTTGTAATTAACGTTCGTCTCAACAGTCCACTCCTCGCAATCTGGCACCGGGGGTTCGGTAACAAGCACTCTGTGCCCTTTTCAATTATAAGCCTCCAGAGACAAAGCTTCATTACTGGGTCTTAACAACACGTCCCAGGTTGAAGTCAGGTCTGCTAAGAATCAGCAGACGTGGTGGGGTGGGGTGTAGGATATGTGTATGCGCACGTGTGCAAGCATGCGTGTGTGCCTAAGAGAGATTTCAGATTGGACTTTTCACCCATTTGGACTCTGAGTTCAGATTCTCATAGAGCACGCAATACTCACATTTTGCAGGTCCATCACATTTCATTCTAATTGGTGCTCAGCACATTTGAGATGCAAATGCTTTCAAGGCACATCCAGGAAATTTGGACTTTGAGGAAAAAAATGCAAAATACTGTTCATTGGGTCTAGAAAGATCTATCAGAGAAATGTGAAGATTGCTTTTGTTTTCTGTTTTGGACTTTGTAAGGAAAGCACCTACTAATAACTGTCACTTTCTCCCTAGGGTTCCCCCTAATTCTTTGTTGTTTAGTATTAGGTATACTTATTCCCCTTATGCTTCCTTTGCCTTCTAGAAGATGAAATTGTCATGAGGACAGATCAATAATTTATAATACCTTAATGTTATAGTCTGAATGGTTTTTGAAAGTTTACAAAGCATTTTCACAGAGATGATGTATGAGAATTTGACACTGTATGTGGCATGAGAAAGGTGCGCAATGAATAACATTTAGATGATATGATATCTTTGCAACAATGTGATGGAGTGTCTCATTCTACAGACATGATAACTGAGGTCTGGTGTAAGGAATTTAGGCAGTGTCGTGCAGTTACCTATAATACTTTCTGGAACAAAGTAGGAGTCAGATTGATTGAAGGATGAAAGGAAGAAGGAAGGTGGTGAGCTAGCTACTTGAGATGCATGGCTTGGGGTGGAATGAGACTTCCAACAGTGTGTGGTAAGGCTCCCCATCAGAACTGTTTATCTCTGGGCATTATATTTATAGGCATGCTTTTTCTTTTCAGTCTTTTATGCATTTCCCTGATCTTCACTGTAAATAGAACAAAATTGTGTAGTATTTTAAATATCTATTAAAAACAGCAGACTAACAAAACATGTCCCAGTATCTAACAGTACTTCTATATGAAAAGTTTCTCCCAGCCTAAGTTCTCTTCTGTCACTGTTTCATCTCATTCCTCCTCCTCAGAAATGAAGAGCTATACCTTCCACTGTTCGTAGGGTATTTCTTTGAGTCCTGCTTCCATCTTTAAAACTGTTCAGTAAATGTGCGTGTGTGTGCGCACGCATGCACAGTGTTAAGCTGGATATGAATAGACATAGTAGACGTGCTCCTAATCATTGACAATATAAACCGAAAAACTGAGAAGAGCAGAGATACTCCCTTTTTATATGGAGCAATTGACGAGGAGTGAGGAGGAGGCTCAGACACTTGTTATGTGCCATGCACAGTGCTGTGATACAATCTCTTATCGTTGTGCCTATTCAAGGGCTGAGTCTTCGAGAGGGAAGGGAAATTGCCCAGGAGCTCGTAGCTAGCTGAATAATTGTCAGAGTTGGAGTTCTACCCTAGTACTAGGAATGATGAAGTCTGTGTTCAAAACTTTTCCTAAGTACTTATATCGTATGTAGGAAAGCTACACTTGGAGCACTATTCATTTTTATGCCTGAAATTTAGAGTGCTTTCATCTACTACATTGTCTCCCAGTCAAAGCTGCTCTGATAAGATCTGATCAATCATTTGGGATTCCCTGTATAATCTAGTCACAACACAGCCAGAAATCTCGCAAATACTTTTGTTCTTTGACATCAGGCATTTCACATCAAAGAGATGTGTCCCCACCTAAGTGCCAAAGCCTCCACTTAAAAAATGTGTTATGTATTATCAAGGCATTAAGCCAAGAGGAAAGATCATAGAATTTTAGATACGTCCGGATAATATAGTTCAACAGTCTCATTTTACAGATGAGGAAACTAAGGCCCCTTATAAGGACGGTGGCCCTATACATATTTAACTAACACTGCACTGGTTTATAGCAGACTCAAAATTAGAAATCTGTTCCTTTAGTAAATGTTTTCATTCAAGTATGACATACATATAGGAAAGCATATAAGTCGTAGAATTAGGAATCTCGTGATTCCTGGTCCAGTAATCTTGCAGCTTATTTAACAATATTAACAGTGAATTACATTTGTGTAGTTCTTTATAATTTATTTTACATGGTTCTCACAGGTATGATTTTACTTCGTCCTCCTGGCGTTTCTTTTTTATCCCACTTCATGGATGAGGAGATTGGGTCAAGGACCCCCCTAAGGTCACAGAGCTGGTCCGTGGAGAGCAGCAGGTGAATTATCAGGTGCAGCCCTAGGTACTGCTGCTCCTTGTTTCATGTGGTGTCCAAGGCAGGGCCAGTCCCTCGAGTTCCCATGGTGGTAGAACATCGTCACTCTTGGATTTCGCTCCTACCCTTGGCTCAGGTCACCTGTACAGAAAGACATAAAGAAATAACATATCTTGTTTCTTGTCCCAGTTGAGTATCTTCTTGACATTATTTTTGTATCTGCTCAGTCCTCCCAGGCGAACAAACTGTCGGACTGTCATCTTTTTAAATGTGCATACGTCAAATATCAGTGTATCATTCAAAACTGTAACATCAGGAGGATTAGCTAAACCAACAAGCTTTTCATTCTAACAGATTAGAATTCATTTGTTTGAAAACTCAACATCTGGGAAAGAAAGGGTACTTCCAAGTTTTTTTGACCACGTAGTTGCTTTTCTGAAAATGTTGGTGCAAGCAAGTTGAATCACACTCCAATTGACCCTTTAGATCAGGGGTGTCCAAACTTTTTTTAACATTTTTTACCAACGGCCATATGCGGTAAAACACACAAACAGCCGGGCCACTCACTCGAGGTGAAGTACGTATTGCCTCACCTGGTTTATTTAAGTAACTAAATATATTTTTGGAATTTGCTGTGGGCCAATAAAAAATGGATTGCGGGCTGCAGTTGGCCCGCGGGCCGCAGTTTGGACACCCCTGCTTTAGATGATCTATGAAATTGTAGAGCCATAGAGTTAAATGCATTAATTTTCTGGGGCTGCCATAACAACGTACCACTGAATAGATGGCTTAAACAACAGAAATTTATTACCTCACTATTCTGGAGGCTGGAATTCTGAGATCAAGATTTCAGCAGGGTTGGTTTCTTCTAAGGCTCTGTCCTTGGCGTATAAATGTCGCTCTCTGTGTCTTCACATGGTCTGCTCTCTGTCTGCATCCTACTCTCCTTTTATAAGGAAAGACACCAGTCAGATTAGAGTAGGGCCCACCCCTAAGACCTCATTTTAACTTAATTGACTCTGTCTCCAAATACAGTTACATTCCGAGGTATTGGAGGGTTGGAACTTCAACACATAAATTTTGAGGGGACACAATTCAGCCCCTAACAAAGGTTAAATGCCTATCATTCATTCTGTTCCATGATAAAGCCGACCTAATTGAGGTTTTCGAAGTTCCTTTGTTCCAAGTGCATAACAGAGGTACTGTTTTATCTATTCATGAAATTACCAGCTGCAACCCAAAAGTTACGAAATCCTAATATCCTAGATTCTAGGAGGCTGGGCTAGTTTGAATAAATGGAAGAAGCACTTAGCAGCCACGTGGACTTATTTGTCACCCAAGGTCTCTGAGCCTGAGTCCTTACCTGTAGTGCGGCTACTACAGCACTGCCCGACTTCTTCACACTGTTATTACAAGGATCAGATGAGAGAATATATGCTCACATGCTTTGAAGAATATCAAGCATCGCACAAATATAAAAGAATTCCACCTGTTGATGATAAAAGTTGGATCATTTTTTAAAAGGCTGTAAATTGAACCCTTTCCTCTCAGTAATAACAAGAAATATCCAAAGTTCTTCTGAGTAGCTTTAGAGACTCTAAATAATTAAAATTAATTTTAATAGTTCATAATAAATAATACATTTAATGCTACAAGATTCAGAAACTTTACTTTTAATAGTTTTTTAAAATTTATAAATCAAAAGTAGGTCACTCTACCACTCCTGTCATCACACAGCCTTTCCCCCAGGATGGAGCCCGGGCACCATTTTTGACTTGTGTTGACATACTCTGTGCACCAACAAGAACTTGTACATATATGGCCTTTCTGGGCTTTAAGTACAAATGGTAGCTGTCCCTTGTTTTTTCACTTAATATTGTATCTCAGGTTATATCAATGTATATAGTTGTCTCACTCTTTTCAATAGTTACGTAGTGTTTATGCTCTCTCCATTCTCTACTCCCCCTTTTTCCTAATTAAGCTAACTATTAGAGTTTTAAGTTTTTCCCCCAAAGAAGGAGCTCTCAGATTTACTTACCTGTTCTTGAATTCTGTTTTACAATAGATCAATTTCTGCTTTTGTCTTTAATTCCTTCCTTCTTTGGTGTATTATTTGTGTGTGTATGTGTGGCTTCTTCTTGAATGCATTGATTTTCATTCTTTGTTTATTAAAATAAATATTTTAAGGCTGTGAACTTTTCTCTGAATATTATTCTTGCTATGTCTTATAGGTTCTGGTGTGTAGTACTTTTATTACTAATTAAATTTTTATACATAGATTCTGCGATTTTGGTTTTGATTTGCCCTTCGGCCCAAGTATTATTCGAGAAGGAGGTCTTTAAAATTTCCTGGTGATAGGGGTTTGTTTTTATATTTGTTGTCTATTTTATTTATCAGTGTTGACTTTCATTGCTTTGTGATAAAAAAAATGTCAGTATTATTTCCACTCAGAAACAGTATTTATTAATACTTTTTTTGTCTTCTAGTATATAGGCAATTTTTCGTGAATATTCTTTAAAAAGATGGACTATTATCTGTTTAAGGTTTAGAGTTTAATAACTTAATTAGATCTATATCATTAATTACAGTGTTTAGTTGTTCTCTATCCTTATTTATTTTAGTCCATTTGATGTGACTTGGCTTAGAGAGGTGAATTAGTATGCTGTAACAAGTTCCACTTTGTAGTTCTTGTCATTTGTGTCTTGGTAATTTTGATGGTATGGACTTTACAGTCCATAGGTATTCATTCATGTCTTGTGTTTTCACTATGATTTCTATTTATACTATTTTAAAGTACCTTTTTAAAATTCAGTCAATGCTCCTGGCAATGAATCTAAGCTGGTTCAAAACTAAAATTGAGTCCCCTGCTTTCACTTTTTTTCACTTGCCAGGTATGTCTTTGATTGTCTTTTAATATCAGATTATAGATGTGTCTCCTATAAATGGCATGTGGTTAGGCTTAGCTTCTGAGATTTAATCTTAGCCCTTTTTTTCCAACAGATGTGTTTAGTCTATTTACATTTATTGAGATTATGGATATGTTCTGTCTTAGTTGTGTTGGTTTATGCTTTTAATTTTTAGTGTTTTTTTTAACCTTTAATTTGTAGCCTGTGATTTTTGTTTCTTTGCTCATTGCTTTCTGTGTTCATTTCTTCTAGGAATACTTTGTTGCTTTATTATTATTTAACTCCCAATTATAAACAACAACATACCTTCCCTCTACATTCTACCGCCAAATTTTCATTGTTTAAATAGTTCTCCTTCTACTGTTTACCTTCAACTCTTTAAAAATGCTTAAGTCTCTGTTATTTTACTTGTTTTAAATGATGCTTTCTCATCTCTTTGTTGTCTAAACTTCGGGTTGTGATCCATAAGTGGGACTGTGAGATCTAATCAGTCGTGACCAGGATGTTTTAACAAATGAAATAGAAAAGAATGGAATGGAAGAAAAACAACACTGTGTCTTTCATAGTAATCCCAACATTTCTTGAAATTCCTTTCAGTATAGACAAATATAGATATTGACAGTGAATGTATACTGAGTCTCAATGTAAAATGCAATGTAGTTATATTGTGGGTGGCAGTGAAAATAAAAGGTTGAAAAACAATGTTCTATACCATTTTAAAGGAGGGTTCACTGGAGTTACAATCTTTGACTTACCTTGACTTTCATGTATCTATGAAATATTTGTCTGCTGTAGCTCTAATTTAAATTTTTTGGTTACAAAATTTCAGGGTCATACTTTTTTTCACTTATTATGTTATCTTTGCTTTAAGGTCTTCTAGCATTGTTTACTCATAAGAAAAAGTGTAAGGCAAGTTAGACATAACTTGATCTTCTTTCTGGGATTCCCAAGGATTTTTTTTCCTCCCTTTTGAAGGTAATTAATTTTTCTTAGGATATCAGGTACACTTTTGCTCTCTAGATTCAAGTCTTCCTTTATTTCTGGAATAAATTTACGTGAATTGTGTCTTTGAATGTTTTTCTTTGACTGGATTCTCCTTTTTATCATGTATATGCTGTCCTTTGATTATTTTATAAAGCTACTTTCTCCTTGATCCTTGATTAATTTCCCATTATTTTGCTTGCCTTCTCAATCCATGTCTCATCCTTCTTTTTTCGGCAGTTGCTAATCTCCTTTGTACTTGCCTGCAGTAAAAACTCATTTTTTTGATGTTTTCATTTTTCTCTTCCATTTCACCTTTGGTCAATTCATGTTTCGTTATCTTCTGTTGCCATGCCCTGTTTTCCTGTTCTGTCAGATCTCCGTCGTCCACAGGTTGATTATTCCACTACATTTTCTTTGAATGTATTGCATTATATATTTTCATAATTTTCACCTTTTCAGTGAATGTTTATTCATCCATCATGTGCTTATTCTGTTCCTTTTCCTAACTTTTTGTTTGTCTATCTTACAGACCCTGTACTACTTCTTTACTATTATTATTATTATTATCATTATTATTATTATCATCATTATTATTATTCCTACTACTGACTTTTGAATTAAGTGAGTTTTTCCTAGACCATATATTTTCATGATAGCTGTGGCTAGAGCATCATTTCTGGCTAAAGATAATTCTCTCAACATAGGAGCTCCTTATGGCCCAGAGAAAGAATATGTGTGTGCATGCATATACGTGAGAGAAAAATTGAGAATGTCTATTCATTTAGCCTGCACTCCTCCCTAGCCTGCAGAGATGGGCAGTTACAATGCTACTTGCATTTCAGAATCTCTCTTCTCCTAGAACTTCACCAATATACGTGTTGCAGAGAAATATGGTTATTCTATATGATTCCTCATTGACACACCTTAGAATTTGACAATTAGCTGGAAAACTGTACTCTCCCTCGACTGCTGAGATCTGTACCCATAGGTACCCTATCTCTGTCTTGCCACAGAGCCATTGGATCCATTTGCATATGGCAGCCCTTCTAGATGTTTTGCCATTTGGGATTTCAGATGACTCCTGATTTCATCAAAGATGGACTTTTTTATTTCACAACATGCTTGCTGTTTAGGGTGATTTCTGAGAGGATAAGGGAGAGAAAATCCATTTTCATGACCTTAAAAGCAGAAATCCTCTCTAACTCTCCAGTACTCTAACTTTGACAATACTCATGCCAGTATGTACACCAAAATTAGACCTGCTTTAAAGATGAGTTTGAGAGTCACTGGCATTGACCTTAGGCCATACAGTTCGGGGAGAATGAACTGACAGTCCTGAGCTAGAATTAAACATATTGAACAATGCCTTCTGAATATAGTGTAAATAAATGCTCACCATTATCCATGCATGGGAGCTTTTTTTTTTTTTTTTTTAATTTATTGGGGTGACAATTGTTAATGAAATTACATAATTTCAGGTGTATAATTCTGTATTGCATCATCTATAAATCCCATTGTGTGTTCACCACCCAGAGTCAGTTCTCCTTCCATCACCATATATTTGATCCCCTTTACCCTCATCTCCCTCCCCCCACCCCCCTGACCCTCTGGTAACCACTAAACTATTGTCTGTGTCTATGAGTTTTTGTTTCTCATTTGTTTCTCTTGTTCTTTTGTTGTTTTTGGTTTATATACCACATATCAGTGAAATCATATGGTTCTCTGCTTTTTCTGTCTGACTTATTTCACTTAGCATTATACTCTCAAGATCCATCCATGTTGTCACAAATGTTCCTATATCATCTTTCCTTAATGCCGAATAGTATTCCATTGTGTATATATACCACAACTTCTTTATCCATTCATCTGTCGAAGGACATTTTGGTTGTTTCCATGTCTTGGCCACTGTAAACAAAGCTGCAATGAACATTGGAGCACACGTGTCTTTATGTATAAATGATTTCAAATTCTTTGGGTAGATACCCAGGAGAGGGATTGCTGGGTCATATGGTAATTCTATTTGTAATTTTTGGAGGAACCTGCATGGGAGCTTTTATTGCTCTGTTGCATTTAATAAGATCTAATTCCATGATAGTAGCTTTATTGACAAGGTAGAGTTTAAATACTCAACTTAGTTTCAACCTGTATTAGAGAAATGATAATGACCTAAACCCAAGAGAAGGAGGGGAAGAGGGAAAGAAACCCAACACTCACTGGTCTAATATTCTTTTTGCCCTGAACTTGAACTTTCATGGCATTGTCTCCTTTAATCATTATAAAACCATTCTGAGTTGGCATTAGCCCTTTTTGACAAATAGAGAAGCTAAAGCAGAAGAGCCCAAGTAACTGCTCAGTCACGTAGTAAGTGCTAGTACTCTATCTTCTGTAACCTTTTAACTACCTTTCTGCCTCCCAGGTTACCATATTTACTAAGTTAAAGTGTCTCCACTGTGACTCTGGGGTTCTGTAAAGATAAAAATCAAAAGGGCCTCCCAGGTGTATTGTTTTCATCATTCAAGCTGGGTGATGCTGCTACTTTCTGTGGACGAAGGAGCCACTCCTGAGCAGCATCGGAACCACACCCAACACTTAACTCGACATATTTTCAACCTCCTGTTTGTAGCCATTAATTAGTTCCTATGAGCTAAGTCGTTGTCTCATTTCACAAATGAGGCAGCCAGTATGGAGCAAGGTTAAGTGATTTTTCCAGAATCAGCAGTGAGTTCCAGAAGAGAGAGCTGAGATTGGACCTCTCCATCCCAGGCTTAGCCTGTACACAAGGGCTCTGCTAACAAGTGTTCAGTCATCTCAACTACCTTCACAACCCACACTATGAAAATGATGCCTCCTCACTCTTCTGCTGTTAGGCAGAGTATATAATGACACTTGAAAACAAATGAGAAAAATAAAGGTCAAATTAAAGATTTTATACACAGGAAGCATGTTTTCAGTATTTGGTTTCAAGTATTTCAGACCATGAAGCTAAGACCATTTTAGTTATAAGTTGCTAATAATATTTTCTTTATTTTTAAAAAAAATTACATTGAGAGGGTTATGAGGAAAGGAACTGGCTTATTTTGCGAGGACCATCAAGCAGTAGAAAATGAAATTATTTTCATTTGTTCTTTGGGCTGTTAGTATTAATAGTTTCACCAAGAAATAGATTTTTTGAAGTCTATAAATATATAACCACACAAAATATGGCTAGCTTTAAAAAATGGACGAGGGAGATGATATGAAATTAGCCCCTAACATAGGCCTTATTTTTAAATACTTGCATTATAATAGAAATAGCCTCAGATTTCAGCCAGTGGGGTCCAAACTCTACTGAAGAATTTCTTTTTCTCCTTAAGTGACATTGTATGGTATTTCATATGTATTGATGTTTTTAGAATATCAAGTATGCAAGCAACAAGAGAAAAAGTATATTTAATATGAGGGCGGCTGTCTCAGCACTTTTCTTTTTTGTATGTGAAGTCCATTATCTCCGATGATAACTTTGTTGACAGCACCCACAAATATATTTGGAGCCAAGTTTTATAAAATAGACCCGGAATCATATGACTAGAGACCCAGTTCATGACACGTGTCAGCCTCAGATAGATGGTACATTTTCTGTTTTAAAGACTCAAACAAAACTTTTCACATTCTTCTTTGAAAAAAAAATTACATTTGAAGTCCTTTTTCACCCAAACACATTTTGCGATAAGAGCTCACAAGTCTTGACATTATTTCATTTTGTTATGCGCATCTGTCAAGGAACTGAGATACGATACAGCTACTAAAAACTGATGATTGTGGAACAGAGAAACTTGACAGAATTTCATTTCCTTTATGTTCTGATTATACATTTATCAGAAAACCTGTATCTCTTCTAGTTCAGCTAGAAATTGGTAGAATTCAAGAACTCAAAGGCTTGCCAAAGAACTGTCCTATTATTTGGTGTCATCTTACATTTTAGAGAAGTTGCTTGGTTGAGTCATTGTTAATGCTTTTGCTCCTCTTTTCATTGTGGCCCACTATCCACAGATCACATTTCTATAGGCCCTATAACTGCTTTGCTGCACAAATTAAATGCCAGGATAGTTCATACATATATACGCCAGCATTTCAATGCTTGTCAATCAGTTTATAAAATACAGGGATTACAACCTGATATTAACATCCAAATCTATTGTGCTCATTTTATGTGTGAAAATGAGAAACCCTCATGCAGACGCTAGATTTCCCAGCCTCTTTGTCACCCTGTTTTTAATTTATCTCCAGGTTTTGAGTCAGTCAAATGATTTTTTGCTTATCAATTTAATGTGGTGATAAAACGTATCTGTGAATCAGAATGATCAGAACTAACGTGGATCTACAGGTTGTTTGGCATTAAGCCCAGCCCCACAGAGGGTTTTAATGGGGCTACTTCCTTTGTAGAATAAATATATCCCTGTATTTTTTTTTAATTGTGCCTCCACTAGTGACATGATTTGCTTCACATGAAGAAGTGGGCATAGAAATGCATTGCCTTGGGGAGGAAGACTTTAAAACTTCGAACATGTTCTTTTTCTGCCTCTTTTATTTTCTTTAAACAGGTGTACTTCAAAAGGAATTATCCAGATATCACTCAGAATGGCCACATGGTGATGAATGCTTCCAATGGACAGCCCTCAGCCTTGACTATTTTTGAGACTTCACTGTGATGCTACCACAATGTCGGGTCTATTCTGAAAGCATTTTACTCTACTCCAGTTGTTTTTTTATACTAGCAGCAAGTATTTACACATACAAGATGTTAGTTTATTTGGATTTTTTTCCTCCCACTTCACCCAATGATTTCAAGCTCTCACAAAATTATTATTTTTATTTATGTTAATAGTGTTTTTGTTTATTTGTTTGTTTTTATTCCACATCAGAGGTGCAGGCCACCAATAAAAGCTGTCTATCAGGTTTGTGCCTTAAAAGACTCCGGATCCAAAGCTCATTTTGTCAAGTATGAGACAAAGTTGTAACAGATGTTTTTTGGAGTGTTTTTTTTTTTTTACTATCCCTAAATTACATGTTACTCTCCGGTTATATCAGGGATTCTATTTACTTGAAAACTGTGTGAAGTTGCCATTTTGTCTCGCCACTTTATTTAAGGTAACTAGGATCCATTATTTCACGCCACAGGCCTCTGGTTAAAATAGTACTTATAAAACTAATAGGCAAAACATAACACTGTACTTTAGTATAAGTGGCATTATAGTACGGAGTATCTACTCTCCGCCCCCCGCAAATGGGTATATAGTTAAAATATAGAAAGACAATATTTATGTGTTCTAAAAGAGAAGGAAGAGGAAATGATGCTTTCTCAAAATAGGAGCCCTTCTAGGTGATTTGATAATGAAGGACATAAAGTGTGATCATCAGTCGTCTTTTACATTTGCATGACTTTGACATGGGAACCATTGCAATTTTATTTTATTTTTTGAGGGTACCCCTCACAGTGGCCCATGCAGGGATCGAACCGGCAACCTTGGTGTTATTAGCACCATGCTCTAACCAACTGAGGTAACCGGCCACCCCAAGAACCATTGCAATTTTAAACTCAATGTGGTGATAGTTTCAAAAAAGGTCAATCTGCTAACAGTAATTCCTGAATATGTAGTAGTATTCTTGTTTGGATTTCTAGTTTACTGATGGCTAACCCTCTGTTGACTATAAGCCTTCTGGTTTGGCATTTATTTAAATCCCTTCTAAATTACATGTATAGCTTCTCCTGAGTTGGTGAGAAAACCCAAAAATCATTGCAAACATTGACTGTAATTACACAGTATGTTCTCAGGATGCATCCAGAGGTTCACTTTTATGAACCTGCCCAGGTTAGTTTACTTCTGATCACTAATAGCAGTTTGTTTAGGTCCACATTATTTTTTAGGGACTGCTGTACTTTATTTTACTCTGGGTCTTTAGTTTTTTCTTGATGGTGGTGGGTATGGTATGTTGAGTTTGAGTTATAATACTAAAGGTTTTACTGTCATGATTTTAAGTAGACTCTCATGACCTCTCAGAATAAGGTATAACTGCCCTCAAGTTGCATATATTAACATATATGCCTTTGTATAGCAGGTTGTTGGACTCTTCAAGAGAGAGAAACAGATGTTTTTATAGAATCAAACCTTAAAAAGCACACACACAGTAAACTACCAAAATGCAGTGAGTACACAACTGTTGAACTCTTTATATTTAGAAATAATATGATTAATGTTTAGTCCAGTAAACTAGTAAGTTGTTTAATAGACAAGATTGGTATTTCAGGAGACTGAAATGATAGCAATGCAATAATTAGGTTTGTTAAAACAGTGGAAATATTTGAAATGTTTGTCTTTAGAGGTTAATGGCGATTAAGAAATGTTCCTATTTTATTTCTGTTTTATTGTCATCATAGAGTTTTCAATGAAACAAAATTCAGTTGAAATAAATGACAGTTTTTATCTCCATTTAGAGATCTGTATTTTTGTTCTTAGAAGGATTACTTATGTCCTTGCTGTTGAAAGCCAATGAGTTTTCCTGAGATCAAAAAATATCTTCCATTACTGACTGGTTCTCTTGGCTAATTAGATGTATATTCTAAGCAGATAGGTGGGTTTCAGACAGATTGAAATAGTTGCTTTTGAAGGAAACCCAGTTGCACCACTTCCAAGGAAGAGAAAGTATTCATTATGCCCTACACTTGAAGAAGTATTAAATCGTTGAGGTTTTTGTTTTTTTGCCCTAAACTAAAAAACATCTGCTGCTGCATTTAAAACACTATAGAACATTGGTTCTCAAAGTGGGGTCCCTGGACCAGATAAATCAGTATCACCTAGGAACTTGTTAGAAATGCAAGTTCTGAGTCTCACTCCTACAGAATCAGGAACTCTGATGGTGGGATCAGTAATCTATGTCTTAACAAGCCCTCAGAGGTGATGCTGATGCCAACTAAAGCCTGAGAACCAGCACCATCGAACATAGAGAACTGCTAAAACACATTAAGCAAAACACAGAAAGCCCACTTAGAGAAATGGACCGGGAACTTGAATAGGCATTTCACAAGAGAGAATATCCAAAAGGCCACTAACTGGAAAAGTGCTCACTCTTGTTAATTACCAGGGAAATGCAAATTAAAACCACGGTGAGATACCACTAAACACCCACTAGAATGGCTAAAATTAAAAAGGCTGAGACTACCAGTCAAGTGCCAATGGAGCAGTAGGAACTCTCACGCACTACTGTGTGTATAAAAAAGTGTATACTGGAAAAAATGACTTTAGAAAATAGTTGGACAGCATTTACTCAAGCTGCGCATCCTGTGATCCATTAATTCTACTCCAAACATATACACATGTGCTCCAAGAGATGTGTTCAACATAGTTCCTAATAGCCCCAAACTAGAAATAATTCAAAGGCTCATCAACCATAGAAGGAAAATGAACTGTGATGTAATACTCCACAGCAAATTAAACTCCATCAGTAATACAGGTGAATCTCACAAAATTAAGCCGGACTCAAAAGAATATTTATGATTCCATTTATATTAATACAAAGTTCAAATATAATCATGACTATAGTGTTCAAAGTCAGAACAGTGCTTCACTTTGGGTAGATGGAAGGTGTTGGTAATTGGGAGAAATAAAAGGAGAAATGAATGGGATGCTTAAAAATGACTTGGGGGGCGCTGGATGGGACTTAGATCAGTATTGGGCTTTTCATTTATTTGCTGCACTTTTCTATTGCATGTCATATTTCACCATTGAATTACCTTAAAAAAAAGTTCTCAGCCTGATATTTTTTTAGAATCTTATTCAAATTCAGTGGCTAAATTGTCTAACAGTGACTAATCTGCACCTGGAAAATTATTTCTGCTTAAAATATGAAGCCCGTTGGGGGTTGTCTTGTGGCCATAGGAAATGATCTCATTTGAAGCTCTTGATACATGAGATCAAGGTTTATGTTTTCTCTAATCAATGAATAAGATACATCTGACTTCTCTCCATTTCTAGGGTAAAGTAGAAAAATAAGGAACTGTAAGGATTTTCTGGGTTCTATTTTTTAAATCACTTTATTGAGATATGATTGACATACAAAAAGCTGTATGTATTTAATGCATACAACTTGTTCAGTTTGGAGATAAGTGTACACTCATGAAACCACCATAATCTATGCCATAAACTTATCCATCACCTCCAAAACTTTCCTCCTGTGGTCTTTATTTATAATCTCCATTAGTAAGAATGAGATACAAACAAATAAAAGTCTATTTAATGCTAAATACTTTTGATCACATCATAAATGGTTGGTGCCTTAACTATGAAGAAACAGCTTAAGCTAAAGTAATGAGGCAGTGACTTAGACTAAGTATTGTGACAATTTGGTTAATTTTTAATTCATCAGCAGATTAACTTGTCCCTATGGAAACTGATGGTATCTGTGTTTTTCTTTCTGATGGTTTGAAGATACTGGAAGCCCTTCTCTTCAAAATTGAGTATTTGTTTCATTTCTAATTCTGAAAAGTTTAATGATGTTCAGAATCTGATGCCCTGAAGTGTGTCAGATTTAGCACCCGAATGTATAGGTCTCTTCCCATCATTGTTCTGTTTTGGAGTGTTTTCAAGATACACCTTACCTAGAAAACTGTATGACATTCTGGACACCATAGCTCAAGAAAACGAGTTCCTTATAATTCTGCTAATAGGGTTCAGGGAATTTACAAATTTATATTTGACTAAGAGGAAAGAAAAAGGAATCTTTCACTTGGAATGAAAAAAACGAAGAAAGTTCAAATTAAAACAAAAAATTCTAAAAGCCATGTTTATGGTCAACCCAGTTTAGTCACCAAATGACCTAATTCTGAAAAATTCATTTATTGAAAATTGAGTGTGTCAAAAAAATGAAATTTCATTGTACTCCAAAAATAAGAGTTACAAACTACATTATTCCACAAGTACAGATTGAAAAATGTAATAGTTATAGGTTTCCTCAAGAACTGCAAATAAATTCATTGATTAATTTCCACACAATGTGGTGTATGTGTTTTAATGGGCATGTTGATCCTTATCAAATTGAGGATTTTAAACCAAAGGTAACCACATTCACACAAAGAATCCTTTCTATCGTCTTATATTTTATTTTGGGATTTAGAAATAAATGTTATAAGAATGTGTATAACCAATACTTTTCAAATAAAAATCCTCCCCAAGTACTGGAATATTTTCTTGTTTTTGATGTGCGATGTAGTTTGTTTGTCTGGGACAGACTCCTCAATCTGAGTTTAATGTTTAGTATGTTTATTAGGGAGTACCCTTGCGACCAACACTTATGGAACCAAGAGGGAAGAAGGAGGGTAGAGCAGAAGAAGAAATCAAGCTAGAATACTGGCCAGACAACCTTAACTGACCACACTGGGAGCTCTGGAGCTAAGATGGCCCATGAGGGTTGACCTGCCAATGGCCAGGCCTTTATACCTTCACCTTGATCGATTGTTGCCTATAGGCTGCCCCAAGAAATGCTGGTGGCTGAAAGTTGCCCACTAGCAGCACTTCCAGCAGCTGGGGCAACAAATCCTGAAAGGGAGACCTTGGCAGCACATCTCTGTGGCTGCCACAGTATGTGCCACAGCTCCAAAAGGAGATAATTAGGATGTATGGTGGCAGAAAACTCTTGGTGATTGACGTCTAAGTAAAAATGACTAAGCGATTGTCCACAATACTCTGTGGTCTGAAAAACAGAGGAGAAGGTCATGTAGGGGAGATATCCTCATGCTCTAGGGTCAGCCTAGTTTTCATCTCTTCTAGGAAGCCACCTAAAATCAATCTCTATACCAGGTAATTTCTATGTATTTCTATAATACGCTGACCACCCCTCATTTATTAAACTGAACCATACTTGGTTTAATGTTCAGTTGTCGCCATCTTGAAATATTTAAAACAAAGGATCGGCTTTTTCCATTTTGCACTGGGCCCTGTAGCCCTATGTAGCCTAGCCTGGTTATAAGTATTCATGGGTGGTCTGTTTCCTCACTAAACCATGAGCTTCTAAAGATTTGAACTGTGCCCTGTGTTTTTAAATTATATCTAGCACAATGTCTGCCACATAGTGGGTGCTCAGTAAATATGTACTGAATGAATAATAACTGAGAAAATATCTTTCTTCTAAACTTTATAATTTTGAAATTTTAAGAGGTAACCTGGGATGATAGCCCTGGTTTTGGAGTCAGTCACCCAGATCTGCATGCCAGTTCTATCTCTGCCACTTGCTTGTAGTAATGTGGGTTACCAAAGAATGTATTGTCCATATTGGAACTCTTGAGAGTACATGGAAAACACCAAGCAGCCTAAGGTGCCAGGGCAATCAACTGGCACCATCCTTCACAAAATGGGATATGGTCACCCTATAAGCACATAGCCTTAGTTACATGCTTGCATAAGTGTCTCAACCTGTCTGAACCTCAGAAATGGATATAATTCCGGCCCTTGCACAGTTGCTTTGGTTGGGATGATTGATTGACTAAGAGAATCCAAAGAAACAGAAAGGATGGAATCACTAACCTTGGACAAGAAGAAGTTCCCCTCTTCCACCAAGATAGGTGGATGAAGGTAGGTTTGTAGACTGTAGAAGGTGGAGTGGAGGAGGTCCTTATCTGATGGCTTAACACAAACTGGTATTCATGCATAGTTAAAATAAGCACAAGCTCTAGAGTCAGTCTTCCAGGTTCAAATACTGCTCCTCTGTGCATTGTCTATATGGGCTTAGATACGAGTTCTACTGCCTTCTAATTGTGGGCTGCTATGGTTGGGAAGTAACACCATGCTTCGGCTTCTTCGTAAAATTGAGATAGGGATAGTAATTTTCTTAGAGGGCTGTTGCAAAGATTAAATAGGACAGTGACACTGTATACGGTCTGTCAGCTAATATACAGTTCATGAAATGTTTTTAATTAGGAATTTCAAGAAGTCTAGAAACTTTTTAGCTACATGACATTGCCAAGACCTCCAAACTCAGGATCGGTGGAATCTTGTCAGACGGGCTAGAGATCAGTTTGAGTGTCGAATTTGCATGATGAAGCATTTGTGGCTTCAGCTGCACATTAGCCATGTGCAGTAGAATCATTTATTCGTTTTCAGTGGATTGAAATTTTTAAATAATTTTAGATAAATCCAATTCTTAATCCCAGACAGTTGAGAAGCTCTGCCTTAGAACAATGCTGAATGTGTAGTGAGCGCTCCATAAACATTAGCATCTTTATTAATTGTTACCATACCAGGCAAAAAATTTTCTCTGATATTTATGTTTAAAATTAGATCACATAGGTTTTCAAGTGGCTGTACTATAAGTTAGCAGTATTTTAATAGCATTAAAAAGTTAAAGATAAACTGCCCAATGTTAAAGGATCTTTTTCCCTGAAGTCTAAAGAGATATTTAAAAAAACAAAACAACACTCTGCATACGTTTATACCCACTATATTCTTGAATCTACACCATGGTCTTGTTGGAGAAGAAAGACACATCAGGCCACTTTAAAAACCCTTTGGAAAACAAGGTTTCATGTATAAGTTACTGATTTTCTTTTCCAAACAGAAAGAATATGCATTAACACCTTTTGCTTTTTAAATCTAATGTTCTAAGGAAAATAACCTTATTTTTCTTACAAAAACTAGAATAGCGCTATGTGTTGAAAAGCCGAGAGAAATGTTTATTTGAATTTAGAACTTAACAAAATAGGTTGTGTTCACACTGTTAACTTGGTTTTCTTCTTAACTAAAAAGTTAAAGAGGCAATGATATTTACATGTATACAAAAAAAGACTCAGAGTTTTAGAAATGATTATCTGTCCTAAAAGTGTTCAAAAATTGTTTTTGAATGTAGAGCTTTACAACGTCCAGTATTCACATGACCTGTATTTTTAATGGGAATACGGTAGAATTTTCAAACTAGGACCTTCTGTGTGGACAGACATGACATGACTCATAAATAAAATATAAACTCTTTGTTTTCATATTAAGAAAATGCATACCAGAATAAACTTGATTGGCACAACTCCAGATAAAGTTTATCTTTACTGAAAGAGGCACTAGGACTTCTCTTTACATATTTTGTGAAACTTAGAATTAAGCTGTGCTCATTGTAGGTAATTTGGAAAATTCAGAAAACCTAGGAAAATCAAAACCACCGATAAACCAGTGAGAAATAACTAGTGTCAACATCTTGATTATTTAATTTCAGAGTTTTAAAAATACAAATGTATTTTACAAAATGTTTAACAATTTAGGTAATTTTCCTCAATATTATAAAATGAGTATTTACCCCACATCATTAAATTATCTTTGGAAAGACTATCTTATTGGCTGCTTAATACTTTATTGCATGAGCATACCAAATTTGGTCTCTTTTTGGAATTTAGCTTACTTCCATTTTTGATATTATAATATTGCAACGAATATCTCTGAATGTATTTTTCTTTGTTGTAATTTGTAGGTGTATCCTTTTGGGTAATTCCTAGAAAAGAAATTTCTGAACCAAAATTTAGGAACGTTTTTAAGGACCTTCGTGTGTGTTACCCTGGGACACTTCAGAAAGTTTGTACAAGTCACACTTCCACCAGCATGTTTGAAAGTGCGAAGGGGAACTTTCTTGAAAATGATTTCCTATTTGGAGGGAAGAATTCTAGCATCAATATCCTTCTCCTGTGTGCTTGTGTGTAGGCTTGGTTACTACCTTTTCAAGTAACTTCAAAACAGTGTTGATGCTTTCTGATAATGACAGGTGGTGGCAGAGTCAGATCAGTTAAACCAGGTCTTTAAGAAAACGAATGAAAAGGAATCAGTTGTTTTTCACATCTAGAAAATGCATACCAGAATAAACTGGATTGTCACAACTCCAGACAGAAATACAGAGGGTGCCTATGTTTTTACCTGAGTAGTAGGTGACGATGTGGGAGATGATCCCTAATCCGGGTAAGATGAGAACATATACTTCGGGGTGGCCGAAGAATCAGAACAGGTGTTGGTACAGGATGGGGTCTCCTCTTTCTGCGGGGTCAAAGAAGGTAGTGTTTAGGTTTGTATGTGTATACAAAAGGTATACATATTTTAAGAAAGGAAAAAACTACTAAAATTGTAATACTCAATATATATCGATAACAAAAGATGAATACAAGTCATGTGTACTTGTATACATTTTTTTGGCACCCGGGTATCTATGTATCTTAGGAAAAGAAAGAGCTTTATGGGTAAAATGAATTTACACTGGCACACATAGTTTGGGGTCATCTACGTGCTTCCACTGGGCAGCACTTTGTGTTTCAACTGCCCGTGGAGGCCCTCGGCATCCACTGCTAACCACAGCTTTACTGACAGAACCTCCACTCTGAACACAGGGGCCTCCCACGGGTGGCCACTCCCTCTAACAACAGTGAGTGAATGACAGTTCTGGAAACTCGGCCCATCGGTGATTCTGCATTTGGCATTCTTATATCCTTAAGAGATCACACAATGCTCTATCTTGCCTGTGTGAAAATAATTTTGTAAGCAGGAGGTACCTTGACTGCACATGCTCCTGGTGAAGGTGTGTTTTTGCCTCCAGCTAGATTGGAGCACTGCAGCTTCGAGGGAGCTGTGTGAACCATACTCACAAAACTAGAGTTTGTTTGATGATTTTTATAGACTGCAGAGTCATCTCTTGCTTATCTCAATGTGGACTCTTCACTCTGTTTTTGAGCTGTGGAAAGGATTATTTATTTATTTATTTATTTATTTATTTATTTATTTTTGACTTTTTATTTTGGAAAACTTTTCAATCTACATAAAAGTTGCAGTAACCGAACAATGAACTCCTGTGTATCCGTCATTTAGGTTCACTCACAATATTTTTCCTACATCTGCTTTCTTGATAGATAGATAGATCAATTGTTTCTGATCCAGGATCATGTACAATAAAATGATTATGTTATTATGTGTTATACATTATATGTTAACGTATAATCATTTTCGCTGAATCGTTTCAGAGTAAGTTGCAGATATCATAACCTTTCACTGCTACATACATCAGTGTGTATTTCCTAAAAATAGGAACATTCTCTTACATAACCATGGTATAATGAGTAAACTCAGAAATTTAATATTGATACAACTCTAATATTTATTATATAATTCTCATCCAAATTTTACTAATTGTCTCGGTACTGTTCTTACTGCATTTTTTTGGATTCAGGATCGCACAGTGCATTCAGTTGTCCTGTCTTTTCAGTTTCCGTTTAATCTGAAACACTTCCTCCTTTGTCACTGATATTTTTAAAGAGTATGGTTTAGTTGTTTTGAGAATGTCCTCTATTCAAATTTGACTGTCGATTTCATTTAAGTTATGTTTGTTGTTGTTTTTTTCAAGTAGGCAGGACTACTACAGACATGATGTGTCGTCATTGCCTCACATCAGAGGCAAGGATATCGGTCCATTATTGCTGATGTTAACTGGTCATTTGGTGAGGGTGGTGTACTTTTAGTCCATGAACGTGCTCTGTCTCTCCTCCCCAACATTCACTGTATGTTTCTTGAATAGCCAATGTTGAATTGTGTCTGATTTATGACAATGATGGCTACAACATGGTACTTTTTCTGTCACTCTTTCTACATTTATTAGTTGGCATTGTACAGCAAAAGAGACTCGTCCTTTTTATCATCTTATTAGAATCAAAATGGACTCCAGGATTTGTTATAAAATGGAAAGTTTTAAAATCTTCTGTTGACTGTACCTTTCTTACGTACAACACTCCTAATGTGATACAAACTCTGTCTCATAGAGACTCATTTTAATTTTTGTCTAGGTAGGCTGCAAAATTTAATTTTAAAAATATTTTGCACTTAATGCCCTCCAAACTACATGTGATTAACTTTTGGATCAAACACTGTTTTGGAATAACCAAAGCTTACATCTGCTAGGATGGGTTATTGTGAGTTAGCTAGTTTTAGGAGCATAGCTGTTAAGTGAAAGACTGAATTTGGTCAGAACAGTCCAATGTAAGCTTTCTGTAAAACATTCTTAGTGTATCTAAGTCTTGATTTTGGTTCTTGAAAAAAAGAAATCACCGATGGGCCGAGTTTCCAGAACTGTGTCATTCACTCACTGTTGTTAGAGGGAGTGGCCACCCGTGGGAGGCCCCTGTGTTCAGAGTGGAGGTTCTGTCAGTAAAGCTGTGGTTAGCAGTGGATGCCGAGGGCCTCCACGGGCAGTTGAAACACAAAGTGCTGCCCAGTGGAAGCACGTAGACGACCCCAAACTATGTGTGCCAGTGTAAATCATTTTACCCATAAAGCTCTTTCTTTTCCTAAGATACATAGATACCCGGGTGACAAAAAAATGTATACAAGTATACATGACTTGCATTCATCTTTTGTTATCAATATATATTGAGTACTACAATTTTAATAGCTGTTATTCCTTTCTTAAAATGTGTGTACCTTTTGTTGGCACCCTCTGTATTTCTGTCTGGAGTTGTGACAATCCAGTTTATTCTGGTGTGCATTTTCTAGATGTGAAAAACAACTGATTCCTTTTCATTCGTTTTCTTAAAGACCTGCTTTAACTGATCTGACTCTGCCACCACCTATCATTATCAGAAAGCATCAACACTGTTTTGAGGTTACTTGGAAAGGTAGTAACCAAGCCTACACACAAGCACACAGGAGAAGGATATTGATGCTAGAATTCTTCCCTCCAAATAGGAAATCATTTTCAGGAAAGTTCCCCTTCGCAATTTGAAATAATGCTGAGAAATAGGGATGTCTGATTTCACGAAACAGGTTAACAGCTCTGATTTACTGAAATTTGCTGATTTCTTTTACGAAATACTTCCAGTGTTTCTTCCGTGTGGTTTTATTGAGAATACAATGAAAATAAGGAGGACACATTATGTTCTCCAATTCGCAAGGGTTGAAACAGACAATACTTACTTTTGGCAAGGATACAGCAAACCAAGCATTTTCAAACATGCTGGTGGAAGTGTGACTTGTACAAACTTTCTGAAGTGTCCCAGGGTAACACACATGAAGGTCCTTAAAACTTTCCTAAATTTTGGTTCAGAAATTTCTCTTCTAGGAATTACCCAAAATGATACACCTATAAATTACAACAACAAAGAAAAATACATTCAGAGATATTTGTTGCAATATTATAATATCAAAAATGGAAGTAAGCTAAATTCCAAAAAGAGACCAAATTTGGTATGCTCATGCAATAAAGTATTAAGCAGGCAATAAGATAGTCTTTCCAAAGATAATTTAATGATGTGGGATAAATACTCATTTTATAATATTAAGTGAGAAAAATTACCTAAATTTTCAAACATTTTGTAAAATACATTTGTATTTTTAAAACTCTGAAATTAAATAATCAAGATATTGACACTAGTTATTTCTGACTGGTTTGATTATCGGTGGTTTTGATTTTCCTAGGTTTTCTGAATTTTCCAAATTACCTACAGTGAGCACGGCTTAACTCTAAGTTTCACAAAATATGTAAAGAGAAGTCTTTCAGCATGGATAAACTTTATCTGGAGTTGTGCCAATCAAGTTTATCCTGGTATGCATTTTCTTAATATGAAAACAAAGAGTTTATATTTTATTTATGAGTCATGTCATGTCTGTCCACACAGAAGCTCCTAGCTTCACTATCTTTACATTACATCCTCTCATTAACTTATGAGTTGTACAGGTCTTCAGAAGAGTCTTGTGTCGTAGTCTTCTTACCTTTCCAGTATTCCCCTTCTCTAGCAACTTCTGGCCGGTTTGAAAATTCCACTGTATTCCCATTAAAAATACAGGCCATGTGAATAGTGGAAGTTGTAAAGCTCTGTGTTCACAAAACAATTTTTGAATAACACTTTTAGGACATAAATAATCTTTTCTAAAACTCTGAACTCTTTTTTTGTAAATACGTAAATATCATTGCCTCTTTAACTCTTTCGTTAAGAAGAAAACCAAGTTAACAGTGATTAACACAAGCTAGTTTGTTACTGCAACTTCCAAACAGCAACAGTAATGGTCTACTCTATATCAGATCTAGTTTTTACTGAAATTTTGACTTTAAATTATACAGTGAGTCTAGATTTGCTGTCACATGTCTTTTGGGAGGCACCTAAAATCAGTTATCGTGCAAAGAGTAATGTTTAGGCAAATTTCCCTGAGAAACCCGGTGTTTCCCCATATTGTAATAATGTTTATGCTTCTGATTTGCATGTGTGGGAGCAGAAATGCAGATGACAACCAGGAACCTGAGACATTAATTGTTGCAGTAGAATAGGGACTTTGAAGTCTTTCTCAAGCAGCTGGGTTCCAGAGGTGAGGTAGGTAGACTGCATCAACAAGCCCGCCCAACCATAAGGTCCACAATTCCAGGCCACAGAGGAAGACAGGTTAGCTGTCTATAGGTAGCTTAGGGTTCTCCTCTTTGCTTTCTTACCTTTGTTCCCTCTCCCCCTAATTAGAACATGACTCCAGCTTAAAGGATTTCCTGATGATTAGTCTTTGGGAAGAAATTCTTTTGAGAACAAGTTTTATATTAGAATCAGCACTAGTTATCCCTACCTGATAAAGGTGTGACTCTATTGCCTTCCTCAGCTCCAGAAGCTTCAAGGCTAGGTTTTCGAGTAGGTATACGAGGTAGCCATCCATATATTGTGATTTAAGGAGCCCGGAGAAAATCCTCTGCACAAAAAATGCTCCCCACTGATGCTTGAGGGGCCATCATTGATGATTCGGTCATGTGATTACTTTGTGGAGTTTCCAAAAAAGATACTGTATTCTTGGGAAGATGTAAAACATTAAGTCACTAACACTTTAATACGAGTTTACCATAGTGCTTTCACCCTAATAAAAGAAGCAATGGACACCACATATGATTGGAGGAGTGAGTATTTGTGACCCATCTGGAAGGGAAGAACTCATCCTTGGTAAGCATGACAGAAACTTTGCCAGTAATGATATTTCAACAACTAGTTTCCATAAGAATATCAAGTCACAGTAAGGAAACTGCCAATATTCGGATAAAACATAGGCAATTAAATTTGGCTTCACTCTGTGCAGCCAGATACACGAAGTTGAGCATCGCACACCTGCCAGTCTCGCCTCGTAAGCCGAATTATCACTGAGATCCACTCTGGGTCAGACTTGGTTGAAGGATCTTGTAGGACTTGACTTGGTGGTCATCATTTTGGAGAGAAGGAACTTGAAGAACCAGGCCTGCTTAGTAAAGAGAGGTTTAGCTTGTTTAAGGTGCCAAGGGAGTTTTTGACGGCAGCCAGGTCTCTTTGATCAGAGCCTGGCTAAACATGGCATCTGGACCATAGAAGAATAATCAGTGTTGGCGGAAAGAATGAATGGCTTTCATACTGAGTATTAGTTGAACAAGTTGATCCTTGTTTCAGGCAAACAACTCACCTTCAATCTCAGTATCAAAAAATTTAGATGTGGTTTAAACTTTCAGGCAACTGATTGGAGACAGTGTATTTATGTGCTAAGTGTGCTATGTTATAACAATTATTTCTGTCTGTTTTTTTTTTTTTCCTCTCTGCTTTAATGTAAGATCTACTAGCAGGGCCCACTGCTAATATTTTCAGGCCTAGCGTAAGAGCACACCTAGAAGTCCACATATCACATGTCTAAATAGGTAAACTATAAATCAAGCTAACAAAGTGTTCAATAAAATGTATTGTATTGTTACCCTCCCATCTTTTTAATCATTCAGAACTACCTGGAAGGCCTGGTTCCAACTTAGAATTCTTGGATTCTCAAAGTTGTTGCTGAAACATGGAGATGTGGGAAGAGCTGGCCCATGCCCACAGCCCACACCTAAAAGAGCCTCATGCATAAGTAAGGACATCCCAGACGGCACAGGCAAGTTCTGTCCACCCCTTCCTACCCTCACAAATGGGCCCTCCGAAGCCTACGACTACTCATACCGGTGGTGTTGCCTGGGACTGTAGCCCTTAGGAGGATGGACTCAAGCAGTAGGTCCCTGCAGGTTCTTGGACAGGCCATTCCATGATCCTAGCGACCCTGAGTGATCCAGATCAGTCCTTCTGGGTCTTTAATGTGCACAGAATCCACCTGGGGATCTTGTTAAAATTCAGACTCTTGTTAACATGCAATAGGTCAGAGGGTAAGGCTGAGCACTTGCATTTCTAACAAGCCTCCAGGCAATGCTGCTGCTGCTGCTGGTTTGTGGACCACACTTTGCATAGCGAGCACCTGAAGGATGGGCTCTAGATTGGTGTGTCCCCTTGCCTCTGACACTTCACGCCATCAGGACTGGCCAGGTCAGTGCAGGGTTGGAGTGGAGTCCTCTAACCTATGAGGCTCAGGACAGAGGTCTCTTGCCCTGGTTTAAGGATGGTTCTGGCCCTTTTGCTGTGTCCCCATTGCAGCCATGGGCTCTGTTCCCACACTTCCCAGCCCCCGTCCTCCCCCACTAGTGCCGCCACCGCCAGCCTTTGATCTCCCACCCACTCTCCCCAAGTCAGGTTTCTCTTGGCTCCTTTCTCTGCAGCCATTCCCACTCCTTCCCCCGCTTTTCTCTTACGCCACAAAACAAATGTAAAAATAACATTTCAAAAATATTGAAAATTCATGCTGATGAAATCTTGTTTTTGTTTTCCTGAGATGTAAGCAGGCAGTGACAACAATCATAGATTAAAGCCTCTCCCGTGCCCAGCTATTGTTTGTGACCAAAATCCTATCTGCTCAACCATTACCTGAAATCAGGATTTCCAAACATAGATGCTTGCTAAATTAGAGCAGACTGGATTTTTCTCCCATATTTTTATTTTGACAAGGCTATGAAAGCTGCTATCTCACCATCTAATGGAATCACATAGGCTGCTAGAAATAACCCCTGCAAGTTTGTTATTACAGCAGGGAAACACCTCTCCCCCTTCCCTGCCCCTTATTGAGATGAAGCTTAATCCTTCGACTTGTGTTCAAGTATTTGCACTGGTTTTGAGTTTTTTTCTTCTTTCCAAGGCTCTTTTTCACTATTTGCCTGAGTTATTTGAACAGGTGGCTTTGCACACCCTATGCTAATGTGAGGCTTTTGTCTGCTTTGAGATTGCCCAGGGAGTCTTAAGAGAGAACTGTTTCTTTCTTGCTAAACTATTCACACCTGTACTGATAACCACCCCTTGAACTAAAACACCATGCCAGAGAAGGCTTCCTCTAACTGGACACATGCTCAGTAAGGCAGAGGCACTGCTGGCAGCGAGGAGGAAAAGAAACCCTCTTGTACTCTTTCCTCGCCCACATGACAAGCAGCCGAAGGACCTCGTCCTGTGGCTTGGGACTGGGTACCAGCTCTGTCTCTGCCCGGAAATGAGTGGACGTTAGGGAACCCTGCCTGGAAGGTTTGGGGGAGCTTCACTGGACTCGGTCAATGGCGGGGTGCAGGTGGGGGCAGCGGGCCTTCGGGCTCCGCAACAGACCAAGGCCTCCAGCCTGAGCTCGGGTCCCTGATCCCTCTGTCACGGGCCGCTTCCGGCGGGTACACGGGGCGCGGGCTCCCAGCGGCGTTGGCTGGTGATCACAGGCGGGCGCGGCGCGGGCCCCGGGATGCTGAGCGCGCGCTCCCTGGCCCCAGATCAGAGGCGCCCGCCCTCCGCCCGGCCGTCCCGGGAGCCCGCCTGCTCCTTGGAACGCGATCACAGGCCCGGCCTCCCGGCCCCTGGGGCGGGGAGCGGTGCCGCTCGGGCCCCCGGGGGAGCAATCGCGATGCGTTCCCACGGGGAGGTCCAGGGCTGAGGGAGAGCGTCTCCCAGCTGCCCCTCGGCGTCCGCTGCGGGTGGGAAGGGTGCGCGGAGAAGAAACGGGTGTCTTTCCGCCTCTTGGGCGAAAGGGAGGCCGGTGCTGAGCGGCCCCAGGAGGGACTGTGTGCACGCCCGGCAGTCACGGCCACGCGGTCGCCACCGAGTATGGACTCCACCCCAGGCGTGCTGAGGATGGGCTTTTCTAGAACGTTTTTTTTAAGGAGTCTGCACTCTGTTCGTTTCCTGGCCACAAGAAAAGAATGAAGTGCACATGAAATGGGCAAGGCTGGCTTGGATCTACTTTAAAGGGATCCGATCCTTCCCACAAAAGAAAGTGGGTGTGATGATGCCCAGTGAGTTCTCACCTGGTCCGCCACTCCTCACCTGCGAGCTGTAGGTGGTACCGGAGCGGCCTTCCCTCATGTTACTCTACCTGCAGGCACTCGGGGCAGTCGTGTGTGTGTGTGTGTGTGTGTGTGTGTGTGTGTGTGTGTGTGTGTTCGTACATGGTACAGGTAACCTTTCCAGACTCTAGGCCCTGCAAGGAAGCAAGTGCCTAGCACTCTTCGACCCTATACCTACCATTAACTGTTCAGTCCCTTACCCTCTCTACAGGAAGTGTAGGAAAGCTGGTATCTGGTGTATGAATGCAGGGGTTCCCATCCAGTGGTCAGAGGCCATAAAGAACTATTGTGAGGCAATTCCTGAGTCCATATGCTCACCAAGCATTACCCATAGACCAAACCAAACAGAATGTCTAGAAAATATATATTGTTGTTTTTCAAATTTATGTAGGGAATAGGATTAATTTTTTTTTAATGTAACTCAATTCAGGGTAGCTCT
This sequence comes from Rhinolophus hipposideros, assembly GCF_964194185.1. Taxonomy (NCBI): domain Eukaryota; kingdom Metazoa; phylum Chordata; class Mammalia; order Chiroptera; family Rhinolophidae; genus Rhinolophus; species Rhinolophus hipposideros. The sequence goes on from NC_138050.1 coordinate 65,833,873, forward strand.
CCTCAAAGGGCATTTGACCTATCAACAGCACAGCTGTGCAACTATAAATGTGCTGGTAGAGGGCGTGTGGTTGCCTTCCCAGCATTCATCTACCTACCCCCAATGAGTAGTAGCCTCTTTTATTATCTTGGATTGGCCAGAGCCAATGGTTAACTAACCTGGCTGCACATCAGAATCACCTGGGGAGCTTCTCTGATGCCCAGCCACTCCTATGGCAATTGAATAGGGATCTCTGGAGTTCTGAAGGGTGATTCTAATACCAGTTGGCAATGAGAAGGGCTGGTCCAAACCTTCAGAGGACTCTCCGCCCCTTGCCAGAATGATTGGTTCAGAGATGGGCAGTGGCCTGAGGCCTAAGCCAATCAGTATATGCTGAGGTGAGTGGTAAGGAGGGAATATGGGAAGCCAGAAAGAATATTAGCAAAAACACAGAAGTATGGAATGCACTATATGTAAGAAATAGTAAGATGTTCAGAAGCCAGAAACACAGAGTGTAGTTTACCAAAGGGGGTCGGTGATGAGGCTGGAAGATAGGTTTAAGAGTTTATTATTAAAAGTTCTAACTGGCACAGCGTGTGAATTTATCTTACAGGGGGGGAAAAATAATATTTCAGCCTAAAATTTACATGATCTGACTGGGTTTTTAGGAAGATAATTTTGGTGTCACCATGGAAAAGGGATTTAAATGGAGAGAGATGAGGGCCAGAAACTGAGTAGGACATGGATGCAATGGGCTGGGGAAGAAATTGTGTCGGGCTAGGGTGTTATAAGACATACCAAAAATTTCAAAGACTTCCATGTCACTGTGACAAATGTGATCTTGGTATAGAATTCTACTTCTTCCTTACCTTCTTCACAGTGGCTGATAATGCATTCTAAAGAGGAAAGACAGAAGGAAAGTTTTCAAACGTTTTAAAAACCACAGAACAATGAACAATTATAACACATTGACAACATTATCAAAAAGTCATTTCAGATTAAATCCCTGAAATTATCAAAATTTAGTATGCTTATTTAAAAGTGGGTTTATTTGAAGTAGACTGTAGAAAATAAAATTCACCAATTTTAGATGTGCAGTTTGATGAGTTTTGAAGTGTATGTAGTCATTGGACCCATACCATAATCAATATATGTAACACTCTCACCACCCCAGAAAGTTCCCTCATATCCCTTCAAGTCAGTTTCCTTCTTGCACGTCTCACTCTTGACAATCACTGACCACGTTCTACCCCTATAGTGTTGCCTTTTCTAGCATATTATATAAATGGAATCATAGAGTCTGTAGCCTTTTGAATCTGGCTACAGATTGAATTCTTTCACTTAGCAAAGTGCTTTCGAAATGCATCCAGGTTGTTGCGCTTTTTGGATTTATTACAATTTGTTTATCCACTCAGCAGTTAGACATCTGGGTTAGGTCATGGACTGAAGATGCATCTGTATCTGAATCCCTGGAAACTGTGAAAATTATCTTAGTGGCAAAAGATGTGGTTTAGTTAAGGATCGAGAGGAGGAATTGATCCTGAATTATCTAATTGGGTCCTAGGTGCCACACATGTATCCTTATAAGAGAGAGGCTGAAGGAGTGTAGAGATAGACACGTGGAGGGGAGGTGACGCAAGTACAGAGCGGAGAGAGGTACAGCTAAGAACCAAGGAACGCTGACAGCCACCAGAAACTGGAAAAGGAATGATTCTCTGCTAGGGCCTCCCGTGGGAGTGCTGTCCTGCCCACACCTTGATTTTGGACTTCTCACCTTCAGAACTGTAAGACAATACATTTCTGTGGTGTTAAGCAATGAATAAAAATTTCAGCTTCTCCACGTCCTCACCAACACTTAGTATTATTAGTTATAAAAATTTTAGCCATTCTAAAGGATGCGTAGTGGCATCTCATTTGGTTTTAATTTGCATGTTCTTCCCAGCCAGCAATGTTGAACATCTTTGCATCTGTTTGTTTGCCATGTAGGTTTTCCTTGGTGAGAGGTCTGTTCAAATCTTTTGTTCCACTTTTATTGAATTATCATTTAATTAATGATAATTTATATGCTTTTCATATGCACTGTAACTGACAACATACAAATATAACTTTATTTCATTGAACAATTATTTACCAAACTATATAAAGAATAAAATGAAGCATCTTTAAAAAAAGATTTTTATTAAAACACAATATTATGTTAATTTCAGGTGTACACAATAGTTGTTCAGCATTTACATACCTAAAGAAGTGCTCACCATAAGTCCAGCAACCATCTTCCACTGTTCCACGCTATCCCAATATTATTGACTATATTCCCTATGCTATACATTACATCCCCATTTCCCATGATTTATTTGTTTTATATCTGGAAATTTGAACCTCTTATTCCCCTTCACCTAAAATGAAGCATTTTATGGTTTATATTTTATATTACGAAACACAATATGCTGAACAGATTTTTAATGAACTCTATTTGACAACTCTCTCTTTATCAGGTATTAGCATTTGGAACAATGGGGCTGAGTCAGAACTTCATATCAGGTGCAACATCAAGTCTATTCATTTATTTATTTTTGTTGGAGCACAGAGGGTGTTGTAGCAAAGGGAAGAAGAACACAAATTGCATGTTTTGCAATATTTGGATATCTTTGCATTGGGCTGCTCCAAAAATCATTAATTATTTCATCTTGGATAGCTTACCTTCCAGTTTTTCAAGATCTGGAGGATGAAATTATTCATTGTCATTCTGAATTGTTCAACTTTTTGTTTGTTCAGAGCCACAAGATCAGCTTTTTGTTCAAAACTGCTATCTTTCAGATATATACATGGGAAAAGTTGAGTAGAATAAATGTTTTATTATTTAATGAACCTTGAATACTATCGCAAATATGTGCTGAGATTATAAGAATCATAACAGGCTGGTAGTTATTGAATGCACAACATATCACAATGACTTGACAAATGTGCTTACATATCCACAGACATCACACATTCCTGCGTTAGCTGAACTTACTTCCTGGTCTCCCCAGGTGTGTTGTACCATTATAAAAGGGAGATTATCCTATTTCACTAAAAACCTCTGTATAAATATATTTAATATTGGTCTTACATGTATGTTTTTAAAATATATTTTAGAAGATATATCCTCGCATACAAATATTATTTAAAGAATTGCCTCCTTCTACCCGGAGAAATCCAAAACTCCAATTCAAAAATCTGTATGCACTCCTATGTTTATTGCAGCACTTTACACAATAGCCAAGATATGAAAACAACCGAAATGCCCATCGGTAGATGACTGGATTAAGAAGCTGTGGTACATTTATACAATGGAGTATTACGCAGCCATAAGAAGAAAGAAATCTTATCATTTGCAGCAACATGGATGGATCTAGAGAACATTATGTTAAGTGAAATAAGTCAGAAAGAGAAAGACAAGTACCATATGATCTCACTTATATATGGAATCTAAAGAAAAGACTATGCGAATGAACTAATCAGAGACAGTTTTGGGGACGCGGAGAAAAAACCGAGAGTGGTTAGATGGGTGTGTGGGAGGGGGTTGGGGATAAGGGGAAAGGTGAAGGGATTTGGAGGCAGCTGGTGACCACAAGATGGCCTCAAGGTTTTTTTTTTTTTGTTTGTTTGTTTGTTTGTTTTTTTGTTTGTTTTTGTTTTTGTTTTTTTTGTTTGTTTGTTTTTGAAAATTAATTTGGGGAAGGTATTCTATAATGTTGTGGAGATTTTGTTGGGTATCCGATGGGCATGCGTCCTGTTTGGGAGACCACCTCAGGGATGCTGTGGATACCTGATCATGGCATTGGACACCAGAGGCTGGACATTAATGAATGCCAACTATAATTTTATATATATAATGTGATGGTTCGGTGTGGGGTCGGAGGGATGGTGGATGAGAGGAGGGGGGTTCACAGTGTGAGGGATATGGATGATGAACGTCTAAGTATTACCTTGTTTTGTACACCTGAAACTAATAAATAAATAAATTTATGAAAAAAAAAAAAAAAAAAAGAATTGCCTCTTAAGGCATGGAAAAGTCTGAGAAGTCCTGTACCAAGCAGATTCATTCATTATTTCACTAAATTTTATTTAACTGTACATCAGTTGAAACCAAACTTTAGCATGTGTCATTGTCACCTGGGAAAATGGCTTGTTACAATGCGGGTTCCTATTGCAATCCCCACTAGAGTCATGAGTCCACTGGTCTGGGTAGGGGCTCCCCTGGAGTTTGTTAAGCTTTGAGAAAAGTACATGATGCCCTCAGTTGTCTCCAACTAGGATTGTTAAATTTTCTGATAGGGCTTTCTTCTAATACAGGGGAATTAAAACAAAACTTAGACTAGTAACAAGCAGGAAAAAAAGATATAACTCAAGGATCATGTAACAACAAGAAATCTAACTAAAAAAAAAAAAAAAAAAGAGTTTAACAGTTTATTATACACATTGACCGTGGATATGAAGTAGAAACCCTAGGGTCTAGTTGAACCCATGCTAGCCTAGAGTGAGAAGATTTGGGTTCCATACCTTTACCTAACACAATGGGCTGTATGGCCTTATATGTATTTAAATCACATGAGCTCCTCAGATCCAAACGGAAAGGAATAGCTTGAGGATCGCCACCTAGTAGAGTGGGTCTTTTGGGGGCTGTGTTACTTGGCTGGTACTGTGGGTCCTTTCCTATGGTTTGCTGGAATTCCTAATAGGAAGAACAAAGGCAGCAAGTAGCTGACTCCACTCTTACATTTTTAGGCAGATTAAGATCCCCACTGTTCACAAAAAGGTTGAAAAAAAAAAATCCCTGGACTAGATAAATTAAAGGGCATTCCAATTTTATAATTCAGTTTTACTTATAATATAAAACTCAATGTAGATAACATTTTGATTAAAGGAGAGACTGAGAGAAAAGGTAAAGAAACATAGAAGTATTAACAAAGAGCAAACAGAGATGAAAACAAAATGATTTTGCTTCATGTTTCTCTTTGTCTCACCCTCCTTTCTCTCACTCTTTCTCTACCCCTCCCTCCCTCCCTCTTTCTGCAGTAGGCAGAATTCTAAAATGGTCCCCAAATTCTTGACCCCTGGTATACACACATTCATTCCTAGGTATTCAATAGAACACTAATCTAGGTGTTGCAGATGTAATTAATGTCCCAAATCAGTTGACCTTAAGATAGTGAGATTAACTGGTAGATATGACCTCTATGTCTAGAAGTCAGAAAGAGGGAAATCAAAGAAATTTGGAGCATGAGAGCACCTGGCTGTGAGAGAGATGGTGGAGCCATATGGCCTGGTATACAGGCCACCTCTGGGAGCTGAGAGTAACATCTAGCTGACAGCCAGCAAGGAAACAGGGACCTCAGTTGTACAACCGCAAAGGATTGGATTCTGCCAATAATCTGAATGAGCTTGGAAGCAGAGTCTTTCCTAGATCCCCCAGATAAGAACTCAGCCTGGCTTACACCTTTATTAATGTTGTGATACTAGACGTCTAACCGTTGCCTTCTTAACTGTCTGTTCCTTACCTTATTTTACTGATGCTCTTACCTGACACTCCTAGTCTTAATGATCCTGCTGTTCCACCATCTGGTCAACTCTTATTTAGCCTTCAGAATTCATTCAGGCAGTATTTCCTCCAGGAAGCCTTTGCCAGTTCTGTGGTTTGCTTTACAGTTCCCTGAATTATGATTATTCTTACAGCACTTGGTAGAAAATATACCAGATGCTATACTAAGTGCTTTACATGGTTTATAATATTAATCCTCAAAATAGCCATATGAAGGAGATACTATCATATCCCCATGTCACAGATTAGGAGACTTAACCTCAGCATGTTTAAGTGGCAGGTCCGAGTTCATACGAGTACAGCCAGTAAGTAGTGTAGCTGGGATTCTAACCCAGGCAATATGACTTCAAAGGCCCCCATGTAAAAGCCCTTCAAATTTAGCAAACACTGAAAATTTGTTGTGATGTTTTTTGTACATGTTTTCACCACACAACTATAATCTAAGGACTTATTTTACTCATCCATGCTTCTTTGGTGACTACTACAATGTTAGGGAAGGAATGAAATTATTCTTAATCTCGAAAGTTACAGAAAGACCCCACCACTCAGCTGCCTTGGTCTCTCCCCTAAGACTCCCTTCTCCAGAAGTCCTCATAATCCAGCAAATAAGGGATTAATGCCTATTACAGTATAGGTCTTCAGGATCCTGCTCCAGGTCTGTAAGGACCTTCCAACATTTGTTCTGACTCGTAGGTAACTCTGTAAATATTTTGACTATCATCCCACCTTCATGGGATTGTTGGGTAGATAAAATGATTTACCACTTATGAAGCTTTTTGCACATTTCCTAACATATAGTAAATACACAATGCATGTTATTTATAGTGGAGATTTATTTTCTATTGTGACCTTACATCCATTACCTCTTCTGGACACAGACCATATTTTCTAGGCATAATCACCATGCGTATGGGATGGGAGTAGCTTGTGATCAGGCCTGGCCAATGAAAATGTTTCATCCCTCCTGCCACAATGTTTGGTACAGGAATGGGGACCTGACCCAAAGTTGAATCAATGAGCCATGTTTAACTTTTGCTGTTCAGGGAAACACCTGAAGGGGAATTTCCTTGAAGTGGGGAAATTTCCCTGGAGCAGTTGACAAGTAATCTCTAAAGTCTCTCTCAGGTCTAAGAATTTGTTACAGAATACCTAACCAATGCTAATAAAAATCATATTCAATAGATGAGAGACAGATTGAAACCTAAGTATATCACTTGAGTACCTGTATCCAGTAAAACCTGTTTACAATTCTGAATTTTTCAGAAACATTAATAAATGTCCCATCGCCCTTTTTTGTTTAATTAGTTTTGAGTGGGGATTTTGACACTCCCTGAGTCATACTACGGTGCCTTAATATTATAATTTGGCAACATGTATTTAGTACCTACCATGTACCATTATTCTCCTTTCTGTTTTCATCCTCTGTGAGACTGGTTCCCTTCATCTGTTGATGACATCCAACAGTTGGCCCACTGGAAGGTGGGAACACTGACGCTTGCTCTCCACTGATGCTTTACTTCCTCTTAGGACACCCAAAGAAAGATCTTGTCCTACATTTTGTTCTTTATTTGAGCTCCATCAGTAAGCACTAGTGTGTTCTTCATAAGGACTATGAAATTCCCAAAGGCAGAGGCCACAATTTGTCAATATTCATTGATCCCTGGAAACAATGTGTTTCCCCAAAATAGATACTTATTTTGTATCTAAGAGTGTTGGGCTAACACTCTTGAAAGACCAATAAAGTGGATAAACAGCCATAGTTTGTGATCAATGAAGACAAATTATGCTAATTTGCCCCGTTGGTCAGTGACTTCTGGGCATTATAAAGTCTGATACCTTAATAGTCATTTGGAACCCCTCACAGGCATAGACTGTCATAAGTTTGGCCCAAGTCACTGGTCTCTGAAATATTAGTTTCCCTTGGCCTTCCCTTTTGGCCTTCTTAATAACTAAATCAGATCAGTATATGGCATTCCAAACAGATCTGTGATGGCCCAAGTAACCCAAATCAACTGACTATGGGAATTGTACTTATTGTGATACCCAAATAAAAAATTATGATGTGTAAATTTTTTTCCAGGTCACACTCTCTACTCACAGGACATTTGATGACAGGGTTACAATGCAGACTCTCTTGGTAAGTGTCCATTCAAACTTTTCTGGAACTTATTTCCCCAACCGTTCAGACAGGTAAGGATTGCCCTTTCTCATAATATTCAGAGGGGACATTTGAGAAAATTTTAGAATTGATTGAAAGGAATGATAGAAAGAAAAGTGTTCTGGATCAGCATAAGCAGAGTAGAATAGTGAAAGCTGACGTTTCATCATGTCTTATAATAATGATTTAAATGAGTAACTGAGCAGTGCGATGAAGCACAGGATTTTCCCATTTCAATGAGGCTCTCATTTCTCGGGGTCAGGAGACTTCCTGGGTGTTGCTCAAATCTGCTCCCTGGTGCTAGGAGAGAATTTTTGTTAATGGTTTGCCCGTGGAGGGAGAGACTCCCTCTGATACTCCTGTCAATTATTCTTCTCTTCCAGGGTTCAGGCTGAGCATGGTGTGTGGATTGTTTTCCCTGTGAAAGGCCTGGGTCTCCCTGTGAAAGAAAACCCGGAAGAGAGCAACGAGTGCCTCACTCTAACTTCCTGAGTCGGTGCTCTTCTCTGTGTTTGAGTGTTTATTCCACTCCAGAAATCTTTAGGTCCTGTGAAAGGACTTCTTCACCTTAGCTATCTTTGAACAGAGCAGAACAATTGTTTTCACTTTTCTGCTTTAAAATGGGAGATATAAAATTGGAAGTTGAAAAGTATTGGAAAGTGGGAATAAGGGAAAATATTTCTGTCTAGTCCTGCCATGTAAATGCACATGCAAATGACTTTCATTTTTTTCCACTCTTTTTCTATTTAAATGCTTTTAAAAATGATTTGACAGACATTATGCTATATATACAGCTTCAGTTCCTGCTTCTTCCTTTATCGTTATCTCCTGGCCAATTTTCTGTGCTATTACACAGACTTCATAAATATTACCTTTAATGGATACATAATATTTCATTGAGTATATATGCTACTTGTTAACCATGACCTTATTTTCAGAGAGTTTGAAACACAATTAGATGGTGATTTCATACAAGACAGTTAGATTTCACTGAAGATATAGAAGGAGGAAGCCTGATGGGTAAAAGATCTCTGGTGTAGGTCTCACTTTGGTTCAAGCTGATTTATTAGCTGGTGACCTTAAACATGTGCCATTAATACATTCATGTAGCATTTTAAGTTTCCTTCCAGTTATAAGATTCTGGGATTCTTTGATTTACTCTACTATACCAAAATGTCTGATTTTAGCCATCCAGGTTTCTTACCAATCCATTCATTCATCATCTACCTGAAAGATAGTAGGTGCTTAATGAGTTATTTCATATTGAAGTGAATATTTTATATTGAATTGAAGTCATTTAAGTTCATTTGAGCTCAAAAGACCTTTAATAGACCTTCAGTTCAATAGACCTCAATAGGAGAAAAAGACTATTTTAATTCCTTCATTTATAGAAATAAGTGTGTTGAAAGATCTGACTTGTTTCCGTATAGTCACTTAGGATAGGTCTAATTCATTTCATGTCACATCATTGAGAATGATCCAAATGAACACAACAAGTCTCAATTTCAACAGGGACATAGAAATCAGGTAACATAAAAGACCATGTGAAAAAGAATACAGGCAAAAATATACATCTTATTAACGTCTGCAATTAAAAGGAATATTCAGGCTTGGAAAGGTTCCTCTGAATTACATGGAGATGACTGGATTTGTTCCATATGTAACAACTTTAAATTTGCGAGACTGTACGCCTCCAAAAATAATAGGAGAGACTCCTGCCTGACTGTCTGGAGCCCGATAAACAACCCCATTAATTAAAAGGTACAAGTCATTAGCATATGTTACTACTATTACTCTACACTTCTCTTTAATGTAACTTATGTTTGCTTCATTATGCCAGGTTAAACTTTCTGCTTCTTCTGAGCCTTTCTTATTTTTTTTTAACCAGCAGTTTCTATTTTATATCTACTGAATATAGTATTATTGTGTAGTGAGGGTAAAATCTTTTATTTCTATATGAGAATAAATCCAACCTTAATAATTTAATCACTACGTATAGAAATTTGAGATGCAGAGAAAATAATGCTTCAAAAGCAAAAACATCAGTGCTTAGAAATATATATCAATACATGCAAATGGCAATTTATCCAATACTCCAAAGTGATATTGCTATCTAGTGGTTGAAAACTCACCTAGAAGATCTCATCATAGCTAGAACAATAAGAACAAAAAGAATATAATAGATACAAAATGACACATGTCCTCAGTGGTACTCCATAGGAAAAAAAAAGAGAGATGGTGGAAAACAAAGTAAATACACATCTTCCCCAATTGTTTTATAATGTTTAATAAAACATTTTAGCAAACTGTTTTCTAAAATAGAATTAAATTTAGTATAAAAATACAATCACCTTATTTTCTTTTACTCTTCAGTTTGCTTTTTATCAAAGGTCCAAATTTTGGAAAATTGAACTCACAAAGTTACTATGAAAGTCTATACACTTTCTTTCAATACTGGAAAATGTTTAAATTAGCAGGATCTTAAGATCACCAGTTCATATTTTATATAAGTTCACTAAACTTTAAACAAGAAACTTCTTAACTTTGCCAGTTGAGTTCTAATTTATAAAGAAAATTCCATTTACATTGGTTTAAATGACCGGAAACAATGTAAGTCTATTGATTTTTCAGGATGTTAAAAAGGAAAAAATTTAAATATTCCTGCTGCTCTGTGAACTTGGAAATGTCTTTATTTGCTACAAAAATGCATGGCCCGTCTCATTCAATTATTGAAGGTACCTTAGGGTAAGAATTTATTCAATCAGGAGAGCCACTGATCAATAAGAAAGAGGAAAATCCATTCGTTCAGTTCATTCATTGAACACATGTATGGAGTTCTTCCTATGCGCTGGGCACACAGGAGGAAAATATTTAATTATGAATTCTTAGATCACAATCAGATGCTCCTGAAAAGTCACCATAAAGCCTTCCTGGACACACCCCCTTCTTTTAATTTTCAGAAATAATTTGAGCAATTGCTTTCATACACATAACATACCTCTCTCTATATATCATCAATAATTGATTACCGAGAGCATCTTATGTACAAAAAGCTGTGAAAGATTCATAAACAAATAAGATAAATGTCTTACCATCAAAGCACTTACCAACCGGTGGGAAAGGGAGGAGATGTTACTAATAATAAGAGCAATAGGCGGTAGAAAGCTCTAGGTGTATAAGAGGACCTGCCAAAGCTCAGAGGAGAAAGAAATTATTTCTGTTTGGGGGCGGGATTATAATTACTTGTTAGGTTTTCTTCCTTCCCTGCTGTAGTGTAAGCTCTGTGAAATCAGAGCACAAGTGTGTCTGTCTTAGTTGAATCTTGAAGAATGAATACATACCTGACACATACTAGGTGTACTAGGTACACAAAACTACTCATTTGTCTAATGAACGAATGACTTGGCATTCGACTTAGGTGGTAAAAGATTAGGATTCAGTTACATGGACAGGGGGGCATTCCTGATCAGGGAAATGTGCACCGAAGGGGAAGCGCAGGTGCATAGCACAGCTTCACATTTCCAGGTTGAATTAGTCAAGGTCATTAACAGAAGGTGCTGCAAAAGAAATATCCCTACATACCAAAGGCTTACTACAATAAGGTTTTATTTCTCTCTCAGGTCAACACATGGCCTCCAACGTTGCTATGGCAGGGGAAGAAAGGGATGGAGGAGCCATCCTGGGTCTTAACTGCCTTGGTCTTTGCACGCACTCAATTAGAACTAATCATGCGACCAATCTAAGTGCAAGGGAGCCTGGGAAACGGAGAAGGACAGAATATTTGGTGAGTACTACCTCTCTGCCACTCAAGTCTGTGTTTATTTGCATATCACTTCTCTCTCTCTCTCTGTCTCTCTCTCTCCCTCCTCCCTCCGGCCCTCCCTCCCTCCTTCTGTGGTTGTGTGTTGTGTGTGTGTGAAATTTTCATTTGCCCCCATTTCCTCTAGCCTTTACCAGATAACAGATCAAAACTCTTGCTTCCTTTGTCACTCCCATAAACTAAAGGTAAGTGGTTTTTCTATCTCCCTGCGTAATAAGTACTTGTGATAATAATGATTACATTCAAATCTTAAGCTGTGTACATGACTACTCTGAATTTTATTCATAAATACAAGAGATAAATTCTCAAATGTATTTGATTATAATGTATTTGAGTTGGAAATATGTCTTAAAGGCGTTTTCATTTTGAGCTTACCAAGAGAGAATTTTGGCTAAGGTTTATATCCAATTAACCTTTTGGTGACTCAGTTTCCTGACCTGAGAAATAGGATTATGGTACTAGTTTATTAGATTCTTTGTTTCTTCAAATAACCCTAATGCTCTGATCAGGGCTGAACCATGTAACAACTAAATACTTAATTTTAATGTAGTATACATAAACGTGAAATAACTGGCAGTATGACAAGAAATCCCATGGAGAAGCATAGATAAATATATCAGGTACTTAGACTAGGGTATTGTATGTATGTGGTCTCTGACATTTTCCTGTCATTTTTTTCCTTTGATTTGATTTTTTTTATTTCCCCTGAGGGTGGAAAATGAGTTGTATTAGTCAGAGGAGTAATGCGTTATTATAATTGTCTGAGAAAAAAAGAGTTAGGTAAAGATTTCTCTGGAATTTAAACTAAGAAAAATGGGAACTGGCCAAACTGAATTCACTCTAGATTTGAATTAGGCGTGATTAGGCGAGTATTAGAATAAATCACGTACAAACGAATGAAATCTCTTTTGAAATTTTTGAAACTCATAGGATGTTAGTTTTTGAATGCAGGGTTAGTTTTCAGTTAAAAAGAAATTTTGGTGGCAGAATACCCCCTAAAAAAAGAAGCCATCAGAAAAGGAAGGCCCAAACAATTGTACGTGGAGTATTTCTCTGAATCAGTCGTTCTCCAACTTCAGGGTGAATCTGAATTACACAGATACTGAGGAGCCCCAAACTCAGGAATTCTAATTCTGGAGGTCTGGGGTGGAACTTGAGAATTTGCATTTCTAACACAGAATGCTACAGCTGCTGGTCTGAGAACCAAACTTTGGGAATCAATATTTTAGGTCCTTCTCTTTGCAAAGAGGACTTAATGCAGGTAATAATGAGAAACTATGTCCTGCATAAATGTTTCTGGACATCATAGCCAGGTTGTATCTGTGCCTGGTCACTGCACTGGCTCTGGTAAGCTCCACTCAGCATTTCTTTCTAATTTAGTTTCTGCAACAGTAATGGGATAAAGGTAAGGATGGTAATTTGGATTGCTTGTGGATAGAGTCAAATGAGGAGATTGCTTTAGGTTCCCATTATTTTACAGAATTTGGGGGCTGACAGGGATGTCCAAAGCTCTTTGATGGAACCTGAGGCTTTGAGATGGATGCAGCATTGGAGAGGCAAGCAGGGCTCATCTTAATCCCTTCAGTTTATCAATGGGATGAGACACATAGTTGCAATACAATTCTCACAGTCAACACACTTGCATTGACCAGCTCTACATTCTGTGGGACAATAATTTTACAACATATCTTGATGCAAGCTTTGTAAAACTCATATAGAGGTTCTTTCACTTGTCCAAATCAAAAATACCTGATTTAGGAAGGCCAGATAAATAACTGAAATGAGTTTGTCCAAGGAATTTTGTGGAAATCAGTCCTTAGATAGCTAAACAAGACAAACTACCTCCAAATTGCTAATTAAGTCATTATGCATTGAGGGATCTTCCATCATGCTTACAAGCGAGTTGCCTTTTACAATAAACAAATAGCACTACTTAGTAATTTTTATTAATAGAGTTTCTGTATATACAATACCACTTTTAAGTTTGATATCGTATTACATAAGTACCTTGTAAAGTATGTAATAAACACCTAAATTATAAGGAATGTGGAAGTGCTAACGCAGCCTTGCAAATCAGTAGGAAAATAAATCAGGCCATAGAAAGTTTTAACCACCCTAACACCTACCAGAAGGTTCACATGTAATAACATAACGAAAGCCATATTGTTTTCTACTTGCCTGACATAAGTTGTTATTCTCCAAGGGCTCAGTGGACATGTGTTCAGAAGCTAGGCAAAAGTCCATTGCCACAGATTATTTTTTAGGGAGAAACTGTAGAGATGAGCACAGATGATGCCATTTTCCACCCAGAGCCACTCTGGATATTAACTATCCTAAAAACCGTGTCTATAAATTCCTTCTCTAGCCTGTAAGAGAAACTCACTGACAATAAGGATATTTCAGTAGAATACTGAAAAATATTCAGAGCAAGGTTCCAAACTCCACACATGGCTTTTAAAAGTGCCACTCATTGGTGATGCTTCTTCAATGCAATGCCTCTGATTTTCTATCTGTCTTGATCTTCTATTTGTAATTAGAGGAAACACACACACACACACACACACACACACACACATATTTATTCAATCTAGACATATATTTGTATTAGGCAAAGACTTCTTGAGGTAATCACAGTACACAATTAATGCAAGTGCTTCTTTCACAGCCATTCTATGAGCTTCTTTGTACTCCGCCCCCTTAACAATATTTTCGATCCACTAACTTTCTTCCTCAGTCAGACCTGCCTCTAGCCTCCACTGGCTCCAAGAGTCTTGTGTATTTGTCTTGCACTGCTGTGTCCTGCCTTGCTTTGAGCTCCATCACCCTGTAGTTCTTATAAAAAGTTTGGCAGTCGCGCCCCACTTCTCAGCAAGACTTAATAACAGTAAGGTCTCATAATACTAGGCCATCATTATTCGTATAATATATGCTATTAAGAATTATCACAAATAATTGAAACTAAACTACACTTGTAAAAATAAAGGAACAAAGTACATATTGTGGTGTGGCTGTGCAGGATGGTTCTCCCAGACTGAGGGGTGAATTAGAAAAGGGTGAAATGAGTAAAATGAGAAACTGATAGTCAAGAACGGTCTCAGTCGCCTGTTGCAAGAAGTAGTTTTGGTTTGTTGAACTTGGCTTTGATTTTTCTTCACTGATATTTAAATATAATATTATGACATCTTTAATAGATCTTAGTAATCTTGTACCCATATGCATAACATTCTGGCTAATCGACATCCAATTTCCTGAGAATAACAGAATGAAACTAGACAGCAGTTGTGCTAAAAGGCCATCGGTAATCATGAGAAAAAAAACTGTAGATTACTAGACTATAAGCCAAGAAGCATGGGAACACAGCCATGGGATATCCAGTTTCATCAATAATATTAATCGTGGCTGCCATTCATTGAGTGCTACTGAAGTGCTGTTTTGTTGTGGAGGAAACAGGTGTAGAAGAGATGACTTATCTGAGGTCACAGAGTAATTGGTACAGATGAGATGTGAACACAGATAGGGCTGAATCAGCTTTGCTTGTTAACCAACAGCACTACTCTCCCTCAGTAGGAAAATGAAAATTCAGCCTCTGCAAGGCTAGGGGCTCTGCACAATGGTGGTGGGGCTGCCTGTCTATCTTTTGCTGTGAGTCTTAGGCCCATGCCCTCACCCTCCCTGCCACACAGAAGTACTGCCGGTCACTCAGAGCTCCGTGTCCCAGCAAGGAAATTTGGGTTTTCCATAGTTTTTTTTTTTTTTTTTTTTTTTTTTCTGGAGTATCTCCTTGCTCCTGCAACACCACTTTGAGAGACGGATTCTCCTACTGCCTCTCGGATAGGGACAGCCCTCAATTAAGGGTTAGAGGAAGGAGGGAGATGCCATTCCAGACTACTGCTGTCTGTGAGACAGGCTTAGCCACCTTGTAAGAGATCAAGGTGAAAATGGGCTAATGTTCTGATGATGTTATAAGGACAGGGATTGCAGAAGTGATCACTGCCCTCAGCAGCCAAAGGAAGAAATACAAAGTGCTTTTAGTTTGTTCAAGTTCCCACTGTCCCCAAAGCTATATTTCAAAGGTATTCACATGGGAGACAAGGACTGGCCCAGTCAAGATAAGATACTAGGAAAGAGAGACTAAAGGCCTGAAGTGGAGCTCCCACCATATTTCTTCAGGGAGGGGCTGGCAGAGAAGATGGAATGAGAATAACTTTATGTGGACCCTCCAACTCACCAAGTTCACTACTCACTGCTGGGGAGGATGGTATACACAAAGCAGAGCCCACAGGCTAGGCTTATTAGGGGTGGGGAGGTAGGGAACAGAGTATTCCAGGAGACCCTGGAGGTTTCCTTTCTTCTTTCAAAGTAATGCAGAAAGTTAGTTAAATACTTTCAGGAGTGGTTTGGTCTTGCCCAACATGACCTAGTCAAGAGACCATGTTTTACTCTGGCAGAGGTGGCATCAACATATAAAAGGTCAGTGTCTCCCCAGATTGGCTGTGGAATGTCCTGCCCTGCAATGCTGGTTGCTCACACACTGTCATTTCTCAGATTGCAGGACATCGTATGCATGCTTTGGGGTTAATGCAGTTGGAGGTAATCGTAACTCAAGGGGTATTCTTTGTATTTTCCTGCAAAATCCTCAATGCTTTGCACCTATCCAGTTAACATCAGGAATACCTACCCTTCTTGCACTGATTTGTCATTAAGGTCCGCAGAATCTTCTTGTTCTTCTTTTATGAATTGACTCATCCTGCTCATGTCTTACCTGTTCTTAAATGCCTTGTACCACATTGCCAGCCTTCTGCCATCAATTTTACCTAGACTCTGCCATCAATTTACCACTTTTGACTATCTCTTTGAGCTCTTGCCTTTTCAGAACCTGTTAAAAGACTTTTATTTTCTACCCTCAGCAGGCCCAGCTTGTAATCGCAGGCCAAGCTTCTGTTCTTTGTTTTACGCAACATGATTATTATTTCTCACCCAGGACTCACTCTTTGCTCCCTAAGAATTACTGCCTAGCATCCTGGCTTCATGAAATCTTCTTCTTTGTTTAAAAACAGTTCAATAAGTAAATAAGTGGGATAAGAGAAAGCGTCTTTATAGCAGAATTCTGATTCATAAATGTAGGAGAATGGTGGAAATAGAAAATTATCATTTGGCAAACACAACAGTAATAGTGGTCATAGGCAAGGGACATGCATGGATGATAAAAGTAGTGTGGGCAAAAGTATGAGAAACAGGATATTTGCACAGTCTTAAAGTATCTTCCCCTAAAAACCTTATTAATTACAAAGGGAAAATTGTTACCTTTTAGTGAAGAAACCTATCAGATACCACCATAGCCAAATGATCAAAGCTAACACCACCCATAACGAAACATAGTGACATCAGGTGCCTGAGAAAGGCACACCAGCACTTCCGTGGAATTCTTATCCCAAAAAAACATAACCTAAATTTAAGCAAGAGGATACATCAGACACATTCGAATTCAGGGACATTCTACAAAATAACTGCTCAGTACTCTTCAAAAATTGTTACAACAGACAAAGAAAGACTGAGGAGCTGTTTTAGATTAGAAGTGAGTCAGGAAACATTATCACTAAATACAATGTGTGATCCAGGATTGGATGCTAGATCAGATAATGGTCTATGGTGGAACAACTGGTGAAATTTGAATAAGGTCTATAGATCAGTTAATAGTATTATAACAATGTTAATTTTCTGGCTTTGATAAGTGTTCTGTAGTTACTTAAGATATTAACATTTAAAGAATATAAGTGAAGGGTATATACGAATTTTCTTACTGTATTTGCAACTTTTTTGAAAGTCAAAAATTATTTGAAAACTAGAGGTTAAACATTTACAAAAAGCTTACTCTTGACAATGAATTTAAATCTTATCACTCAAAAACTTGCTGTATGAACTTAAGGCAGTCAGATCACACATACAACCACCGTGGCAGAGTGTAAGTTTGGGCTTGGTAGTGAGTGGATAACTATTAGGTCAACAAACATTTACTGAGCGTCTACTATGCCCCAGTGATTACGCTAGTACTGGAAATTCCTGGTTGGGTGCCGTGCCTGTATTTAGTTACACTTATATGCCTTATTTCCCAATTTATATGGAAAGCTCCTAGAAGACCAATTTAATGTTTCTTTGTACTTTCCTACAAGATACCTGAAACAATGCCATATACATAGCAGCCCCTTGGTAAAAATATATTCAATAATTGGGTGACTATTTCTGTTATTCCCTCTCTGTGAGTCAACATGGATGGTTGGTTACTGGTCAATCCCATTGTTCAATTAAGGGCAGGCTCTACTTATACTCGTTCTTCTGGTATCAAGTTGCCTTGGCTATTTCTCTGTATCATATGGCATACCTCTTCCTCTGCCCTTTCCTTCTGGTAATAGCTCTGTGGGAACACACCAGGCCCTCTGGAAACACTCTGATGAAAAGATACACTTTCTCTGTGACCTTCGGCAACTCGCTTGACTTTTTTGTGCCTCCTTTGCCTCTAAAATGGGAATCCTGGTAATGTTTTGTCAATGGCTTTGACATTCTTCTTTCCCAAGTCTAAGTGCAAATTATACCTAATTAAGAGTAAGTATAAGACTAGATACAGGAGTGAGTCTGCTACTGGGGAGTGGCAAGCCTATTTACCCTTTCAGTCAGAGAAAGCTTCTTGTTCTTGAGATGCTTTTAAGACACGCTTTTTCCTGGGTACATTGTAGCTGGCGAAAGGCTGGTTTATTCCTAAGAAACTTTATCTAGAAAGTACACGCAATCATATCTCAGATCCCTACCTCAACTACTCTCTTTCAAAGGATCAAAATCATGAGGATAAATAGAGTAGATTATACGTGTGCCTTTAGCAATTTTACAGTAGTCTGAAAAACATAAATAGGAATAAAGAACAATTATTTTTGAATAACACTGGAATAAATTGGTCATCTTACAGATTCAACAGGAAAGAAAGATATGTCATTCTAGGGGCATTTGGGGCAGTAATGCCCACTCCTGCCCTTCTTTCCTAATCCCAAGTTTGTCCCTGTGATGAAGTATACTGTTTACAGGAAAGCCAAGTCATAATTCTGAATGGCATTTTAGCACCTCTGTTATTGTCTATACTAAAGGGCTCAGCATACACATATGAATCTGTTACTTCGTATAAGATAGTTTACAGAACTGTTCTATTTTGGCAGTTTAGGAATAGTTAACTAGTGCCTTCACAGAGAGATTGGTATAGAAATGCACATCCAAAGCAAACAGGAGAGGATTTGGAATGAAGAAGCGTTCCCTGTTTTAGAAGAGCTTGTGAGCCGCTGTGCTTATGGAAACTGCAGCAAGAGAGGCACTGGGACTAAAACCAGCCAGAAGACACAAGGCAAGCATGCATAAAATAATTGCATTGTCGCTGTGTGCCAGAATTCAAAGCAGGCAGGGGCACGTTACCATTGTGGGAAAGCGGTCTGTAACCATTCCGAATACACACTCAAAGACGAGTATTTCCGGAGATGGAACAGAAAAGGGAAAATTCAGATTTTGTTCCTCAAGGAAGGACACAGAGAGAGGATTCCCTAAGGACTGGAAACTAAATAAAAATATGCATGCTGTGGCTGCCGATAATAGAGACTCAGGCTGTGAGAGTGGGCTCGCCAGTTTAGAGATACAGTACTCAGCATATTCAGTATGGGCAAGAGTGATAGAAAAATAATCTGGTTAACACCCCGGGTGGAGGCTGCGATGGTCCAGATGCAGCTGGATACAGGATCAGCAGTGTCCATCATCTTATGGCAGGGATGCGAGATAGCCTTCAAAAGTGTTAAATTGATGGAGACAGACCGCGAACAATGCATGTTTAAGGGAAGAAAAAAGGAGAAGCTTCTTAAGTAACCGTAAAAAATAAATAAATAAATAAAAAACCAGCACCAGCATCAGATAGATATGAATGCGAGCTCCATTTTGTTCCTGTGAATAACTCCATAACATTCAGCTAAGCTGGCACTATTTTAGCATAATTCGCTCACCCCCATTGACCAATAGACCATTAGCTGGACAGCTAAGCCGCTTTTGAACGTGAAGCGGAAATATCCCAGAGAGTAGAAGCAGGAGTTTAAACTGACTGCAAACCAACATGGTTCCATCAGGCAAAGATTATCTAGTCTGGCATCTGGTCAGAAAGAAAACGATGACTTGAAGTATTAAAAGCCTCTCTTAAAAGTCTCATGGGAAACGGAGAGTTGAAGTTTTTCTCTTTCTGTTAATAAACCTTGATAATGCCATCATTTCCATGTCTGAGAAGATCTTGGAACTTTTAAATGGAAAATTTGACAGCTCCGTGTGGAACCCAAACTGGTTTCCTGGCGCAGGTAGGTGGTTAGTGGAAAGACTACTGGCATTGGAAGGAGACGGGTGCATTGACTCCGGCACTCTCCAGCTGTCTGGCTGTGGAATAGTCAGGACATCTCTCCGCCTCTCAGGTGCCTTCTGTCTCCGCGGGCAAATTGAAGAAAACACCAGCAGTTCTTCTCACCTCCTAATGGTGTTGTGAAAACCAAAATAAAAGAACATTTGTGGAAGTGCTCTGTAAGTTGCCAAACACTGTACAAATGAAGGGCTTTCTCGAAAACATACTGTCAGGCTGACAGAAAACTCTTAGCTTCTTGGAGGGATGCTGAAAAAGGAAAACAGTGGTTTTGGAAGCGTAGACAAAGTGAAGCTCAACAACAGTGATTGAGAACCATCACTTTCACTATGGACACAGCTGCATACAGCAGGTGCATAGGAAGGAAATGTAATTGGCAAGAAAACTTCAGAAGAGAATAAATATTTGAACACTTATTTTTACGTATTTAATGCCCGATCAACTTAAGTGAATCATTCAATATTGCCTCTGCCTTACATTCAGATTACCTATGAGATATTTGATTCTCCTGTTCATTATATATAATGGAATATCTCTACAGTTGATTATTTCAATTTGGTTGATTCCAACCTCCTCAGAAAAAGGTAGCAACAAAATAAGTTTCAAGGAGCTCAGCATTTATTCTGGGAAGGCTGTGATGTCACTCACTGTCTGCTCCATTAATCAATGAACAGCGGAGACATTTCCCGTGTCAGTATCTTTGCCCATGTTCCAAAGAGTCCTTTGTATTTTTCTAGAGTGTGGTAATTCAATTGCAAAGATCCCTTCTGTCCCAAGGATGCTCCTTGACATTCAGATAATGCTTGACTATTCTGAAAGTTACAGAAAGTGATTATTTAGAACATTTAGTTAGTAGCTGTGGGGTTGTGGAGAAGGTGCAGGTGGTACGTAGCTGGAAATGATGCTGATGTTTTCATTCTAATTGAGTTCTTTTTGGAGGAGGGCCTTAATTAGAAGAAACCCAATTTTAACATAGTAAACTAGCACATGCAGAGCCTGGATCAGCGGTTTTAGATTGAGAATACAAAGTCTTTAAAATAGACTGCTTCAGGGCAGGAACCACACTATGACCGATATCTATGGATAGAAAGGTAAATTATTATTTTGACCTTTTTCTACACCATTAATTCCAGTGGGGAAAAAAAATCACATCAGAGGAAGATGCTTAGGAATCATATCACTAACAATAATGAAATGATAGTCATGTCTTGTTACTTCACCACCATAAGAATTGATATTTTAAAATAAGCAAAGAGTTAATAGAAGTACCAACATTTATGTAGCACCTTGCAGTTCATAAAGATTCTCATGCGGGAGGACAGGCTTACAACGAATGACTTAGATCCAAAATCTACTTTCCCCGCTACATAGCTATATGGCTTGAGTAAGGCATTTAACATCTCTGAGCCTCAGTTTCTTCATCTGTGAGAAGATGATAATAACAGCCTTGGGATATCATTTTGTGGATGAAATGGGCTAATGTTTCTAATACTTCCAGCACAGGTGTAGGTGCTTGAAATGTTAATTTTCTTCTCCCTATGTGAAAGTTGATGAGTTTGGACGGCCTTTGGGAACTAAATTTGAATGAAACAATGGACAAAACTCCATTTGGAATTTCTTTGATTTCATTGACCAGAGGGATACTACAGTCCTAAAGCAAAGTATAGAGTTAGCACCAAGTAATACATTATGAATTGCTTTTTCTTTCTACTAGAGTGCAACTAATGGCAGATAATAATTTTAATAAATGCAATGGACACACCATTCAGGAAGGGTCTATATGCCCAATGTCTGATCAGTGCCTGAAGCCAGCCGGTGTTCAATAAACATTTGTTGAGCAAATAAATGAATAAATGCCTCCCAACCTCCGATATTTTTTTCTCTTCCCTACTCCTTTAGTCCAGTTTTGAGCATTCCTATCATTTACACCCATACCTTAAAAATATTCTTTCATGGATTTTTCTATACCCTTGCAAAAGGTTGAGAGAATTCCTTGTCTAGACTAAAATGAACAGGTTTGTCATTTAATTTTCTGTAGATGTTCTCAGTGCAGAACAACTGCTCTGTACAAATCAACATTCAGCAAGCTGCCTGGTCTCCTGCCCTTGGGAGCTTTGACACACGGGATTCCCTGTGCAGTTTCTGACACAATCCCCGTTATGGAGTCCCTCCTTCCTCTTACACCGTCCTTCCTTGATGGAGAACCTAAGTGCTTCTTGCTTTCTGGTCCAGGTGGTGGATGGTCAGACTAGTTTTTAATTCAGAAATGTTTTACCATGAGAACAGTTGGGCCTATTTTCCAAATTAACTCTAACAGTTACACTGGAAGTGACAGCTCCTTTAATGCCACTTCCTGTTTCCCAGTGTTAGATTTTAAATGTACTCATGCACATGGTTGTTTTTAAAATGCATTTGAGGTACAGAGGAGGGGAAAAACTCCACTAGTTTTAAGGAATTAAGCCTTATCCTCAGTGTAGCAACCACTTTATTGATTATTTTTAGTATTCCTAATAACATGTTCTCGGATTCCTGCCACCCAATATCCAAACCAGAAGAAATGACTATTTAAACCACAAAACAAAATTTCAAAAAAAAAACCAGGAAAGTGTAGAATGATGGTAGGAAATCTTCAGGGTTTTTTTAGTGCTTATAGTGTATGTATCTTCGTCATTATAAGACTTCAGTACAATTCACTAGACATCAGGGAAGAGAGACTGAAAAGCATAAATGTGCATTTTTGTCATCTTGTATGACACATGTCAGGCTATTTATTAATATTATAAAGGAGTTTTGTAATTATTAGGTATTCTATTTACACATACTGTCATAGGTCTGCACTTACAAGTGTTGCTGCTTTGCATGTACTGTCAGATTGAGAAAATGCAAACCTAATGGGCTCAGCTTCTTGACATTCCACCTCCCTCTTGGTGAAAGAGTTCCTTTAAAAATCAACAACTAAAAAATAAATTGGTTCAGGCATTTTTAGAGCAAAGATCAGAAAAAAAGTTGCTTTTTCTTTTTTTCCCTTTGAGGTTTGCACATAATTCAATATTTTAAAATTGAAAAATGTGCTGCCTCATGGACACACTGAGATCTTGGCCTTTGGAAATTTTGGAGAAAGAAAATAAAACTTTTTCTTAAAATGTAGGTGTGCACTGTAGGAATGACTATGTAGGCAAAATATGCTCTACATACAAACCTGTAAGAATCTCCAGCATTATGATCTATTAAGGGTTACAATTTTAAATACATTTACAAGGTCATAGCTGCAAGTACTGAGCTGAGATCATCTTCAGGGCAGTACCTAGTGTTGATAATTTGTAGGATTCATAGTCTTGAAACCATCATTAACAGTATAGTTCAGATGGGTTTAAGGAAGATACTACGCCAGTTGGAGAAGTTATACATGTATTTAAAATACATTCAGTACTGTTATGCAGCCGTTCATTGCTTTCAACAAAATAAAATGCTTTTAAAAACTTCCTGAGCCGTGACCAGTTCTGCCTAGCCCGGTGTCAGATGCTCAATAAATATCTAATGAATAAGTTTTTGCTAACGTTGATTTTTTTAAAAAAATTTAAAACGAAGCCTATAGAGTTTTTGCACCTCCGAGCAAGTGGAAATCCATAGAGCAAATGAACTTGATCTGGGGCTCTGATTGCCCTGCAGGCTAAAATGGTTTGTACCTAAGGTTAAAGAGGTGAAACGCACAAAGCAAGAAGTTTGCCCTCCTGCCTTCTCAGAACCGTGGCTGACCTGAAATAACACCCACCAGCTCAAGTTCAGAATTTCAGAGCAAGGGCTGGGTGCAAGATAGAATTTCAACCTCAGTTTTTGGCCGGCACAACTGACTTTTGTACATTCCACCCCAGGAGTCCTCCCTGAGCCCCGAGCTTTGTGCAGACTCTTCTTAAGTTACTGGGAAGTCGAGAGCAAAAGCGTATCTTTCATTTCTCCCTCTGTCTTCCTTCCCTGGGGAAGTGAAAGGCTGAGAAGGAAATTCTGGGGTTGAAGATGTGGGGTGAGCGAATGCAGACCCGCAGAGCCGAGATTTGACAACTGTGTGCGGGCCGGAGCGGGCGCTCCCAGGCGCTCAGAGAGCGGGGAGGAGAAACTAGGAAACACGTCCCGAGATGGGGTACAGAGCAGCCCGCGGGAGCACGGCCGCGGCCGCAGCAGCCGTGAGCTCTGTGCTAAGGCAAAGGGCGGCCGGCCGCGCGGGATCCACGAGCGCAATAAGCCGAGTCCCCGCGTGATGGTTAGAACCCAGAGCTGGCGTGCACCCGGCGCTGCCCACACCGCACTGCGGCGCGCTGGAGTTGCGGGGCCTCGCTGCGGGAGCTCCCGCCAGGGTCCACCCCTTTGCCCCGGGATGGGGCCACTTCGCTTCTCCTGGGACTCGAGGATTTAAGTCGCTGCCTGCTCCTAGCTTCTCTCTGCTCTCCACTAGCGGTCCCCCCCCCCCCCGCATGGTAGCCCCCCAAAGAGCCCGCGTCCCTTGCCTTTGTGAGAAGCCCCTCGCGGTGCTGGGCTGAGGACAGAAGGGGGAGCCAGGGACCGTGCCCACACTCTGCAGAGGAGGAGAGTGGAGAGGTGAAGATGGGGAAGCCAGGCCTGCAAAGCCCCTCTGCCCCCACGGAGCGCTAAAACACCTAAAGGAGAGGAGGGAATGGCATCCTCCTGTCTGCCTTCGTTCCCAACATTTGGGGCTTGCCCCGCGGGCAGCTCCTATCGCCCCCAGGGAGGACGACGATGTGGAGGGCGCCCTGGCTGCGACCCCCCGGAGGCAGAGACCCTAGCCCACGCTCACTCCCCGGTGCCACCCTGCGCCTCCAATCGGTGGCCACTGGGCCGGGTAATGAGGCGCCCCGCCATGTTGTCCCCGCAGCCCTTCACTTTGTGCGGCTCGCCGTTGGAAAGCGCAGTGTCATCAGTCTGCAAGGAGCGGCCAGATGACGGAGCGCCCGGCCGCCCCGCGCCCCAGTCTGGGCAGCGCAGCCCGGCCGGAGAACTGCCAGCAAGCGCAGGCGTTGGCCGACTCTGGCTCCTGGTTTACTGACGTTGCTCGCGGGGTGGAAGAGGGAGGCCAGGTTGTCGCTACCACCCTCCCTCTGTCCCCCACTTTCCGAGTATGGACTCGGCGTCTGGGAAGAGCTGGGAAAGAGACCTGTTGAAAAACTCTGAACGCCAACTTGAAAGACAATCAACTAGCCAGAGCCAAACCCTCTCTCCAGTTTGATATTTCGAAATGTCATAAACGCTGCATTGCAATAAGATTGCTGCTCCCTTAAATGGGCCAATAATTTCCAGCTCTCTTGCACAAATTCCTCCAACCGGGGATTTCAATGTAAAGCAATTCAAATAAGTAAAAACCACTTTATTGCTGTTCAAAAATCCGTATGCATTTATTCTGTCTAAAATTTGATATAGGGCATTTTTTTTTGTATTCTCATTTATCGCTTGCCAAGAAATAATTAAGAATAGGAGCTCGAAGATTAATTTTAAATAAAAAAATCTTCTCAAATGAAAATGTCAGGTCATAAAAATTCCTTTTAAATCATAACAGCATATAAATCTTTGAAATTAACCATGTAATTACAATGTCTATCAACTTTTACCTTGAGCTTTGAGCCTCTCTGTTTAATCTTCCATTCTTTTATAATGAATAGCTATTTTGAAATTAAAAAGTACTGTTCATTACACATGCCCCGCTATAATAGGGTTTTTATCATATTTGCTCTATGTAAAAATACTTGCTACTTTGTAATTATTCACACGCCGATCCTTCCCTATATTGAGTAGAAAATAAAAAATGAAATAGAAGTCAAAGGTGCTTTAGAGCTGAATGATTTACACAATTCATTAAAGACGGTGATTTTTCAGTTAGCATCAGATTAAATGGTTACTTACTCTCAAATAGCCCTTGGGGAGTTGAATTGCTGGGTAGCAAACAGATTAAAGTTTGCATTGAAAGAAAAATTGAATTCAGAGGTAATCAATAGCATAATAGGGGCAGTGAGTGGTGCCTGCTGCCTGAAATGAAATTACCATATTTTTAATCTTAATTTTCCACTCTGTTTATCTGACAGTGTGGATGTGCAATCCAAACAGATAATGAGAGAGTGGGATATTGACACTGCTGTCCTCTGGAGTGCTTGTTTTCAGTGATTAAATGCTGTGATCTGTGATTACTTTGTGCAAGGATGTCGGGGCTGCTGGCCAGAACCACGGGAGGGGCACTCACTCAGCAGCTGTAGCTCTCGCTCTCCCAGGTCCTCATGTCTGAAATTCATTTTCCACCAGCAATATTGAAAAATAAAGATTACCTATTTATGTATATACTTCGGCTGCACAAATTACAATAATTAATCCCATTATAATTGTTGTCCCGACTCAAAAAATGTTTAATTAGATCAATATGTAGTGAACCCTCTCTGTAAGTTTTGTATTAATGAGCCAACAAACTTGCTTCTTTTAGGAAGATGTGAGTTACAGAAGGCAATATGCTGGGGAACTTTGAAGGGAAAGTGTATTATCATTAGAGAAGCAGTAGAGAGAATAAAACTAGGGGGCATTGTTAAAGGCATCCAGCCCCCTTGCCTCCAATTATATAACAAGCTCAGATATATGTATATGTATATATATATATATTTAATGCAAATAGTCTTCTCTGGGTATTGGGAGAAAGTCCTCTTGTACGTTTAATTAAATTAATACCTCTAGCCAAATAACAAACATGCAATCACAAAGTTTTAAAGTTACGTAAATACAATATTCTCTAAATTCATTATCTTTTGAAATTTAAATGCACTTTGTGCTTAGCATAGTTCTGACAAGCACCCTATATTGAAAACATTATTCCATTTTTTGCAATGAGGAAATTTATAATGTTTCACATTAGACAACATATTATGGATGCATCATTTGAATTTGAATTCACTTAATCCTGCTATGGGAATAGATTTACAATAGATGATGGCTATCTACCATCTACACCAACAACTTGCAATGTCCAGCCTACTTTTGCTTCCACTGGGTAAAGTCTGTGTGTGTTGGGAGAATTCATTAATTACGCATAGTTAATTACCTTATCCTCCCTTTATACATACGTGGACCCAAATAAAGAGACATGAAGAGAAAGAATGATGGGCAGCGCTGGCTATCTGATAATAGATTATTATACAGCATTTATTACTCCAAATGGGAGAATAGTCACAAGAAGAAAGCGCTAGTGCCATGCCTCATTTAATCATCCCTAACCTGGGCCACATGTGCTGCATTCAGTGCCTAATGCACATAATAACTTTATTTTTCCTCTCTGATAGAGGAAAGGGAGTGCTAGGCTAAGTACTCAGAAGTCAAGTGTGCAAAATAACTGTGGAAAAGGTAAATGAGCTCCAGGACTGGCTGTGAATTCAGAACTGTTCACTTCCTGATGCAAGTCCCTCACAAAAATCCCTGAGTTCTCCAGAATGGAGTGGTGGAAATTGAAAAAGTTTTAATAGGTTAACACTCTAACCCTTGCATGGCCACAGGCAACTCTGCTCTTATAACACTTATTTACTGTGTAAAGAAACAGGGGAGGCATATCTGCTGAGAAATATTGACTGATGACTCTTGCTTAGTTTCATATGTTAAGCGTAAACTAAAGAAATTCCCTTGTGTTATGTAAACCTGCACATCTCAGTTTTACTGCTTGCTTTAGATATGCTATATGCTATGTTATTTTGTAAATTGCTTTAAAGAAAGGTGACATTAGATCTACACAATAAATGAATATAGTCACATCCCAAAGAATCTTTATAGTAGTGCTGGCATGCACTTAAAATTTTTGCTTAGAGTCTTTTTTAAAAATTACAAAAAGATCTATCCGGCAGATTAACAGTTTGCACTGGTTCTTTCACATAGAGGTTTAGTACCATTTTGACAATTTATTCAGTATTCAGAAAAATCCATAAACCTGAATATAAACTACATACAGTCCTGTCTTCATTACAACAAACTCATCCAATTTTTTGATAACTTGTATTGTGTCTCTTAAGATTTTTTTATCAATACTTAAACATGCTGATTCTTATAGCCATGGAATATGGCTGATACATATCCATTGACATGGAAAGTAGTCAAAGTGCTATTTGAACTTTTTCCCCCCAGTCTCTTGACTACCTCTATAATCCAACTGAAACCTAGGTTTTCTGAGGCTACAAAAGCCTTCCTCTACCCCTATACCTGCAGTCACCATTCGAAGTTTATTGAGCTTTAGCGCACACAAAGAGAGTGAGAAAATCCAAACCAATCTCTTTCCTTTCACTTTCTAAATCCTGACATGGTCCATCACCTTTTGAAAATAGTGAGCTGGCCTTCCCCAAAAAGGAGAAAGGAAACAAAATCTAATGGAAAACAATGGCAGAAGGATAATCTAATCTTTAAATAAGGAGACATGTTTCTGAAGGCTTAAGAAGGGTGAGTTTCACACTGATGTCACCTTCTCCTGAAAAATGCGAACTCTCTAGGAGGTGAAGAGGGAAATATTAATGCCATTAAGCCATTGTCCCGGAATTCTCCCTAAATAGATGGGATTTGAGGGAGAGCTCTAGGTTACAAGAAGTAGAAGTATTCATGGAAAACAAATGGTTTGCTCCTGATTGGCATTTAGTTCGTTCAACCATTAACAAACCAGTCCTGGGAAAACCTAAATGTTCCAATGAACCACACACACAAATGAGTAGCTATTACTTCCTGTAGGTGACTCAAGCATTCCTTCCAATGCCAGTTTCTTGTGATTCGGTAAAGAAAGAAAATGTACTTATCTCAGACTCTGGAAGTTAAAGTTCATTCTGGGGCACCACTAGGTTGACTAATGTCTCCTGTGTACTTTGTGTTAAGGAAACAAACTCCAAAAAGTGTTTCTTCCAGGAATGGTGGCTCTATCAGACCCAACATGACAGCACCGACTACTTTTGTGAATTTTCTTTCACCTCTAGAAGCCAGAGATTTTTTTATGAACTTTCTTTTTTAATTTTTTTTTTTTTATTGGGGAAGGGGAATAGGACTTTATTGGGGGAACAGTATGCACTTCGAGGACTTTTTTCCAAGTCAAGTTGTTGTCCTTTCAATCCCAGCCATCAAGGGTGCCGTTCAGCTTCAAGTTGTTGTCCTTTTAGTCTTAGTTATGGAGGGTGCAGCTCAGCTCCAAGTCCAGTTGCCGCTGCTAGTTGCAGAGAGCGCAGCCCACCATCCCTTGCGGAATTCAAGGAATTGAACTAGCAACCTTGTGGTTGAGAGCCCACTGGCCCACGTGGGAATCGAACCGGCAGCCTTCGGAGTTAGGAGCATGGAGCTCTAACCACCTGAGCCACCGGGCCATCCCTGGTTAACTTTTAAAGTCTGTACTTCCTTGTAGCATTAGCTATAATCTTGGCAGCAAGAACTAGAAAATAAAGCTACTAATGATGCAAAAAGAGGAGTGACAATTTCCGTAGAGTGATGGTGAGGAGTAAACTGTGGGCTTCTTAAAACCTACTTGGGAACAAATCTGAGTTATTGATTATTCTGTCACCAGTCTCGAGCACAATGCCTGGAACATGGTAGATATGAATTGTTTGCCTAATGAACGAATGAATATACAGAAAGAGCAAGAGTTTGAGAAGCTGTCAGATTTGATTTTAAGTATCTTGATAATCTAGACCTCAAATGTTTAAGTTATGAGAGGCCAACATTCTCAGTGCTTGCAGCATTTCCTAGCTATACTCTATCTAAAAGTTCATGACTCTTCCAAATAACTCGGAAGACAGAAGCAGTAACTTAGTAAATGAAACAGCCTTGTGGACACTCAGCTTAAGCAATTACTACCTACTCAGATACCCAATAAATGACAACTGATCACCTAACAGACACTGTTAGTTCTCACCACTACTCACCGTACACTTGGGCTCCACTCACTTACCATGTTGTCTTGCCATGTTGTCTTCATATTTGTCCTTTTTTCTCCCCTTTGAGAAGATGAGATCCTTGAAAGCAGGAACCAAATTCTATCTTTATGTCCCCTCCTTGACACAGACCTCACTAAGTGTCTGTTGAATGAATTAAAATAAGCCTGTGTGGTATGCTGGC
Organism: Rhinolophus hipposideros; assembly: GCF_964194185.1. NCBI lineage: Eukaryota > Metazoa > Chordata > Mammalia > Chiroptera > Rhinolophidae > Rhinolophus > Rhinolophus hipposideros. Next base: position 65,863,949 of record NC_138050.1, read on the forward strand.
AAAATCTTATTCTGAGCTCTTCCTGGTTAAAAAGTAACTATAAATGGCATCTCTATGAGAGTTCCAATTCAAATTCTGCTTCTGTCGCAGTGTCCTCTTGGGAAGGCAGTGTATAATCAGGATCCCCTTTTCGTCATCCATAAAACAAGGGCGTGCCTCCAGGTAGTTCCCAGATTTAAAATTCTATGAATCATAGTTTATTTTTCTTGACTATTTAGCTCCTGCTAGATTTGTTCACAAACGAAACATTTTAGGAGGCTGCAGTAGTTATAGGAGCGAGTGGAGTTTTATGAGTCACCTTTTCTTTCATTCCATGTAAAAAAGCCTTGGGATGAAAGAAGTTTTCCAAATTATAATTTCTTTCATACCATGTAGAAAACCATGTTTTCTTTATAGAAAATAACTATAATATGTATCTTTCTGAGTGACCTCACATTCACATGGCTGTGAGTACATGTGTCTCTTTGATTTTACTCTAACAAAGACCCTGCCCACAATCATGAGGTCTGTTTGTCTGCTTTCAGTCAGAAAAGCCCCATAGCCTTAGAGTAGAGAAGAGTCCATTCTGCTGTTAACAGCTATGAGTATTGTGGTACCCATGCCCCAGGACGACCTGCAATAGTCCCCACTTCCTGGGTGAACTCTTTGCATCATCCCCTCTCATATCGAGCCAGAATTATCTATGTGATCCACAGAACACAGAGAAGTGACGACATGGCACTTCCTAGACTAGGTTATAAAAGGCTGTGGCTTCAGACTTAGGCTCATTCTCTCTCTCTCTCTCTCTCTCTCTCTCTCTCTCTCTCTCTCTCTCTCTCTTTCTCTCTCTCTCTCTCTCTCTCTCTCTCCCCAGCCCTTTCCCATTTGCCTTAGGGGAAAAGCCAGTTGCTATATTGTAAGGTGTCCTATGGAAAAGCCTATATGGCAAGGAACAGCCGCTCTCAGTTCAACAGCCCACAGAGAGCTGGAGCAGCCAGCTGCCATGTCATAGAGACATTCAGGAACCTAGGAAGAGGCTCACAAAATGGAAAACTGAAATCCCTGCTAACGGCCTGTGAGGACCCGAGGCCCACCAGCAACTCCATGAGTGAGCTTGGAAGCAGATCTTCTCCCAGTCAAGCCTTCAGATGAGACAACAGCCCAGGTCAACAGCTTTACTGCAGCCTCAAGAGAGGGGATTCTTAAGCCAGAATCACCCAGTGAGCTGCTCTCAGATTTCTGCCTACAGAAACTGTGAGATCCTATATATTTGTTGTTTCAAGGTGCCAAGTTTGGTGTAATTTGTTAGTTACACAGCAAGACCAGCATATCAAAATGCAGGAATCAGGAGTTTTATTTCACCATCGTGGGATATCAATTGCACATCTTCAGAAATCCTGTTTCTTTTTAATGCACCTTTTCTGCCTCCCTAGATGTCAGTCTAAATATTCTACGCTGTGGAATCTAAGATCTGGAGGCTGTGCAATCAGGATTACTTTTAAAGTTTGTGGCAAAATGTCTTCTTGACATTATGCCTCTAATATTTAAGTTGAGCCTTGCTGGGGCCTATGTTTATAAAATCTCATAGAGATTGTATCCAGATCGATGAACTTTTTCTCTGGTCAATTTAAAAGAATTGTGCACGTATCCAATAAACTTACAGTTAGAATAAAAACAGGAAAAACTCTAAGATATTCATGAATACTAGTTCACTTATTTTGTGGCACACTTTGAAAATCAGGGCAATAGCTGCATATGGGACCAGAGGAGGTACTGTGGTTGTAAGTGCCATTCTTGATATTGTTCAAAAGACTATTTTTCCTTTTAAATTCACCAAAAACCTACAATATAACAAATATTCACAAACACGCAATTGGTTTGGGATTTTGATAGAATGAATATAACACATTTGTTCAGAGTAGAGAACTAGAAATCAATTCTAGTTTGAATATGAGATATATCCCTTACCATCTTAACCTGAATTTTAAACAATAGCTGTGCATTTATGACAATAGTAACAGTGACTGTTGACTGAGAACGTATGTGATTTACACACACGTTTTCATATCTAATTCAAACCTCCCTTTAGATTGAATTTGAGTGATAGGTATTATTATCCCATTTTATGGGTGTAATATTGAGGTTTACAGGATTTAAATAATTTGTGCAGATCAGGCAACTCATAATAATGGATCCAGGACTGAAAGCCAGCAGGCCTTTCTAAAGTTTGCACTCCTAGTACCATGTGTTATTGCCTTCCTGTATTATTATTAATATTAGTTTTACTAATGACAGTATGTTAGCAATTGTTGAATTGTTTAGTGCAGATTTGTGGCTAATCCATAACCATCACTAACAACAATAACAAAAAGTCCTCATGTTCAAAAAGGGAATAGTGAAAAGATGTTTTTAGCTTCTAAACTCTCCTTACACATCTCATGAGAAAGCTGTCTTCAGCATTTTATGGATACACTTTCATCACATGCCTGGATTTTGTAACTGTTGCCATCTCCCTAGTTTTAGAGTTTGCCTTTTGTCTCAGAATGTTATTTCCTTTTCAATTTTCCTATTGAGGATAAAGATGATTTTAACATATTTCTGAGTATTCAGTGCCAACCTTTAAAAAAAATCTATACACATATAATTAGATTTTTTTTTTCCCAGGGAGAAGGCCATTTATGTTATTCATCTTCCTCTGGAGTCTGAGCTGGAGTGCTTTGGTTTTTCTAGTTAGGATTCAAATCAGACAGCTTTGCCAGAGAATTTCTGGGCAGCCAGTGCCTTGGTGCTGGGCAATGCTTGTTGGTCAGACTTGGAGGGCAATGGGAAAAGAGGAGGATGGCAAAGACCATTAATACTCTTGAGCATGTTGGCATCTTCAGGATTCTGCTTTGTCTGTGGGCTCTGCTACTCTGCTTACATCACCACTCTGTGAAATAGACAAGGAACATGGAGGGAGAAGCAATACAGCTCCCATAATCACGTACAAAAACGAAGTTGCTGACCACTTACTTATTAAAGACATATTAAATAGGGGTAATTATCACCCATTACTCATCAGTTCCAATGACAACAGCTTGTCTTTTAAAATCAGAGAAAAGCTAACATACAGCTAGCTGTTCAGCGCTTTGGATTTTTGAGTTAACTTCTGTGTATGGTGTGTGCGTGTGTGTGTGTGTGTGTGTGTGTGGTGTGTGAGTGTGTGTGTGTTTAAGAAGTGCTGCAAATTCACTAAATAGTTAAATAATATGATTCTGAACTATTTCTTTTTCCTTCATAGTACTGTGAACTGCCCTATTTTGAGGATGATTTACTACAATATTACTGCTACTGCTGTATGTAAATATTGCTGGCAAATTGAGAGTATGAACATTTTTCAAATAACTACATCTGGCCCATGTCTCCATAAGGGCTTTATCTCAGACTTTTTAAGTTCATTTAATTTCTTTCCTAAGTTTTTGGGTTTTGTTGCTTTGTTCTTTTAAACCACATGTTTCTTTGTACCTTCATGCCACTGTCCCCATTTTAAAGATGAAGAAAGTAATAAAACATTAGCACTTCATTCGAAAGGACAAAGAAAAATCTCATGGCATATATTTATAATATCTATGAACCATAGTCTATGTCTCCTTTATGTACATTGCCCCAGAAAAGATAAAAGTGGTTCCGAATAATCATCACCAACAATTTCTAAAAAAAATATTATTTTGACTCAGGTAACTTTTTTAATAGCAACAACATTAAAATAAAAGTTGAATCAATGGTTTCTAATTTGATTAAATTGGTATTAGAGTACACCTTTGACTATTTCTATTTTTTTAAGGAGATTACATTTTGTTTCCATTTGTCTTATTTTGGAGAGCTTTAGACAAACTATATCTATTTAATTTAGTTATAAAAACAGTGAATGCAATTTAAAACGCATTGAAATACATTTTGATTTGGTTTGTTGTTGACATGACCTTACGCTACCTTGTAAAATATCTTTCCTATGTAGTAGGAGACGAATATTCTACTTTCTTTCCAAAAATTTCCAACTTAGATTAGTGAATTAATAGGTAATGAAGATAGTTTAAAGCAGAGGTCCCCAGATATTTTTGACAGTGTTTCATTATAATTAAGGAAATCTGGGCATGTACTCCCAATCCATACATGTTTATGAAATATACACATGTACTACTTCATATCAGTAGGGCTTAGTTCCTTTCCTACCTTTCAGAGTAGGAAATATCAGTCGATGATGTTTTTTTCTTCCTGCACCTCAAAAGGTTATTTGAGATATGTACCATCTGGGAGACAACTGATGCAAACTTGTAAGTTTCTACTTTTCAAGGGTTTTTTTTTGTTTTGCTTTATTTAACGTATTTATACTTTATTGTTCAAGTACTTCAGTTACATATATAGTGTTTTAACGGTGACTTTTTATATTTATGTAGTTTTATTGCAATGTAAATGCAAATGAGGACCACACCATTGAAGACTAAAGTGTAATCCAGTACTCTGACAGGAAGCAAAGAGCGGTGCAGTGTGTGTAATCAGAATGTCTCTTTAGATGAGGCTGGTATTAGGGCAGAGGGAGGAGGAGGGCATAAGTATTGTCAACTACTGGAAGGTCTATGAGAAACGGGCTCCCCTTTGTTCTGTCTCTTTCTAGAAAGCCCATTTGGAACCCAGTGGAAGTTGTTGGGATGCAAACATTGCTCAGTGAAGGACATTTTAATTTATGAATTTGTTGACAACACAGGCTTTCCTCCTGCAGATGGTTGTCCTCTGATGTAATGAATCCTCCATCTTCACTGCTACCTATGTTAGTCGGGGTTGGAACTGTTGGAAATATGCAAATAGATTCCTGCATAGCAAGGAAGTTGGAGCAGACAATCTCTATGTGACTTTCAATTCTTAAGTTTGTGATTTATAATATTAAAGAGCAATCATCCAAAAAAAAAAAAAGAAAAAGAAAAAGAATACTAATTTACAAATACAAAATTAGTATATGCTAGGAAAAATAAAAAAAGAGCAATCATCCAGAAGGCTAGTCACTTGGAATCTCTTTGTCACAAAGAGACATATTGGCTGCTCTCGAAAGTGTGAAGGTTGTGTAGGAGGCAGAAACTGAAGGGAAGTTACACATGTCCAGAACTACAGGAAAAAATCCAACTTCAACTGGGCACAGAAACAATTGAGAGAATCATTCATGAAGCATCGTATGAATTGAGTTTGGGAAGATCCTTCTCTTAGAGATCTTTGCAGAGGACAAAAAAAGTATTCCTCTGGGAAGTCCTGAACTTAACTAAGTGACGGGTAAGGTGATCTTATAAAGTCCCTTCTGTCTCTCTGTTCTATGGATTGTTATGACCATCTGCTATGGTTAATTAACTAAAACCACACACACACACACAAAATTGAAAAAAAATTCCAGTAAAGAATAGAGGAGAAAGTGTCATTTTAATGCCTTCCTTTGACTTCTTTTGGTTATGAGAAATTCACGGAGTTAGTGGGCAGGAGCAGATTATAATACTTTATTTTATTTTTTAATAATGAAATATTACGTTGTGTCATTTCTCATAGATCCAGAGCTAAGGCTGTCTTTGGGTTTCTGGTCTCTGCAGTATCGTACAAAAATAAATACACTGGAAAATAAAGATAAAATTTCCATCACTTATAGGCATGAGAAGCAGAGAATCCAGACTAGACCCTTCTTCCCGGGTGATAAACAGGGCAACATACCCAGTGAATAGTTCCACTTATTGAGGGTTTCTGGGAGCAGAAATCAATGCTGTTGCTTACAGGGCAGGTGCAGTGCAAATAAAGCCCCTCAGTGCTGTCCCTGGGCTCAGAAAAGGCATGAGATCATACAGTTCACACAGGCTGCAAGAAAGCTGCCAGTTCTGCCCATCTGGAGGCCACTGTCATGAAAAACTTCCCAAAGGAGTGAGTGCCGTACTCTTCTGCCTCCATTCCTCAGCTTACAGCTTCCTTCTTCAGCAAAGGCAGGGAAAAAGCAAACATCCTCTTATTCAGGGCCGCTGGCTGTTATAAGACTCAGATAAAGAGGCAAGTGTCAATTTTACCAACTGGACAGTCAGGGTTAACTGTGTGATGCTATAATGATTTGTAATCAAAATTGGGGTAATTTCACCGATAAAATGAAAACCTGAGTGTCTAATGGGTGCCAATGACAAGGATAAACTCAGTCAAGATTTTGCATTCAATAATTATTTAAATGCCAAGAACAAGCCAAGTAATCATTTAAGGCTTGTATTCTTTAAAATGTTGCTGGAATATTTTATTAATCTTCTTTAATTAGCTATTAATCATGAATATCGTCTAAATTTGTGCATGTATTTAGTTTCCAATTGTATTTTAAATAAATCCTTTATGTCATGTGAATATAATTATATTAAGTTCATTGAGTTGATTTCAAAATTTATGAGGTTAGAATTATTTTTGATTTAGAGTTTTAACGGCCTCTCATATTATGAGAACAAAAACGAGACAATAATAGTTAATTCTACTGTCTACCATTATCTATAACTTTTAAGATTATTAAAACTCTGGGTATAATCATGCATTTTAAAGTCTAATTGAGTTTTATTTGTTTTATACCAATAATTCAAAAATTACAATAACTTAAGCAGGAACTGAGCTATAAAATATGTTTTTGTATAGCCTATAAAATAGGTTTTTGGCAAACCCAAAGAATCTTGCCAGGAGTACCGGAGTTGGACAAGTATAGTAGGATTTAGTCATGCAAACAAGATCCATGAAAGACTGATGTATTATGTATAGACTAAAGTGCTGAGATGACAACTTCAGATGTAGCTTCAATCATACCTCTGAGTCACACTTGATTGTCTGTCTCTTAGCCTCCTTAGACAAGCTCATTGTCTCCTAATTCTCTTTCTTTCTTTCTTTTCTTTTCTTTTCTTTTTTTTTTTTTTTTTACAGATTTTATTGGGGAAGGGGAACAGGACTTTATTGGGGAACAGTGTGTACTTCCAGCACTTTTTTTCCCCAAGTCAAGTTGTTGTCCTTTCAATTGTAGTTGTGGAGGGCACAGCTCAGCTCCAGGTCCAATTGCTGTTGTTAGTTGCAAGGGGCGCAGCCCATCATCCCTTGCGGGAGTCAAACGGGCAACCTTGTGGTTGAGAGGACGTGCTCCAACCAACTGACCCATCTGGGAGGCAGCTCAGCTCAAGGTGCCATGTTCAATCTTAGTTGCAGGGGGCGCAACCCACCATCCCTTGCGGGACTGGAGGAGTCGAACCGGCAACCTTGTGGTTGAGAGCACACTGGGCCCAGGTGGGAATTGAACTGGAAGCCTTGGGCGTTAGGAGCACAGAGCTCCAACCGCCTGAGCCACCCGCCGGGCCCTGTCTCCTGATTCTTACGTGTTCACTCTCAAAGAGTAAGCGTAGGTCCGATTTCTGGGGATAATTCTGCGTTCCCCTTCCCCGTGAACTGCCATAGCCCCAAGAATGAGGGAAACTTGACTTTATTTGTTGATAAATTTGTACTTTCTATTATTTCTGCATCTATGGGAATAGGACTTGTGTATCATACTCATCATTACCCGTTCTTGGTTGAATGAAACAGTGCAGAGGCCGACATGAGACTCATCCTGCAGAACCAGCCAGTTTCTTCTCTCCAACAGTTTCTTCTCTCAGTTCAACACCTCCCAGTCCCCCACATTGTGAACTGGGGCCTGGGCCCCTCCCTTTTTTTCACCCCACTAAGTGGCCAAAGTGAATTGATTCCACATTGGCGATATCTTGTGTATCTCCCCCTCTCCAGGGGTGATCAGTCCCGCTCTCCAGGTTGCCCTTGTTAGAATGGTCTCTTCTGCCAGTCCCTTCCCCACTCTGATTCCTGCCTTTGCGACTTCCCTTGATGGGAGGAAAGCACACTGAGCCTCGCACACAAGTTTGCTCTTCGTCCTGATCCTCACCCCGTCTCCATGCTTGTTGTCCCCCTCTCTGCTCACGCTTCCTCTACTGCTCACCAAAATGTTTTCAAACATTGACAAATATCCCCAATGGGTGAAGAAGGGTCACAGAATTGCCTCTGGTTGAGAACCATGGTTTTCTTATCAGTGAACGTGTTGGCATTACATAAGTCATGACATTGTATTAACGTAACCTCTGTCTAGCACTGTAGTTGGCATATAGTAATTGCACAGAAAATATGAATTCAAACATGTAGAGAATTGAAGACTGAGAACTTCAGAATCAGACTGGACCAGATGTGTGATGCTGGAAAATTATTTGACCTCCCCAAGCCTCAGTGTCTTCATTGTAAAGGGGTTAGTAATGCTTTTAGGCTTTTGGGCCAGATTAAATGATGCCATTATTTGAAAGGTCTTATGCACGGTTTGAGGCAGGAAGAAAACATTAACAAATCATTGTATAAAGAGTTTTCTCTGACTGCTTGACACCAGAGGCCCCATTTCATCCCTTTCCCATAACTGGGCCTGCTCACAGTGCCTTTCATGGAACACTTGCTCAGTACATTTTTGGATGGGACTAAAGTGATATAGGAAATATGTATGCACACAAATTTTTCTGGAGGCACAGAGGTGTCAAGCAAACACGACTAAGGAAGAAAGAGAGTGGACAAAAAGAAAACTGCCAGTAGATGGCCTCTTCCTGCTTTATCTTCTTTGCTCTGGCTTTTCTCCCGTTATCTGATCCCTGTGTTAACTTTCAGCGGCTTCAGGAAAAAAGAAATAGAAATCAGCAGCTGAACTAGAAGCAGAACAGCCTGGATGATATAAAGCACCTTTTATTCTAAGATAAGTGTGTATATATGTTTTACTTTCCTTACTAGATTACAACCTGCCTGAGGGTTGAAGGTATTATGGATTGTTTAGTTTAACATCTCTCTTTTCCAGAACCATAGTTCTTGATGTAGATGATCAATAGATGATAAATGAATGTCTGATGTTGACAAACCTACCATTCAGTGGAGCATGTGTTTTATGGAGCTTTGCCTACTGTGGTGAGGTATTGGCAATGATCTGTTACATTCTTCTGTAATATAGTGCTCATGTTGGCAAGATGATTGGCTAGAGTCAGAGTCAGAATTTTGGGCTTTGAGATGGCTAAATGGGTTTGGCTTTAATAGAACTAGCTTTTGCTAGCTCGTTTCCTGGTATGAAAGAATCTTCTGTTCATTAGCATCCCTGCTAGCAAACCAAGTTAGCTGGCAGTAGCAACCCAGACTACAAATAAGAAAATTAAATGGAGACCCACCAGAAGGTGGAGGTGGGAAGAATGAAAGGAATCTGCATTTTAAGGTAATTTTTCTCAAAGTGTGGTCTTTGGATAACTTACCTGAGAATCACCTCGAGTGTGGGTAGGACTGTGCTTTTTATAAATACAGTTTCCTGGGCCCCACATAAGATCTATGGATTTAGAATATGTTGGGAAAAGACCTCCCCACACTTCTTTTTCTCCTCCTGCTTCTTCTTCTAAACTGTGGGAATCAGTGCTCTGAAGAAAAGAGAAATTTAATGTATATAGGCATCAACTTTTATTCTACATTGAGCAGTTTCACTGTTCTTACAGAGTGTTTTTTAATATCTTAAGAGACATCATGACAGTTAGAGAAAGAGCTCTGGTCTGCAGCTAGAAGGCTCTAGAACTGGTCCTGTCACTGCTTCTGCTTCGGGCCAACCCAACCTCTTTGGTCTGCTGACCCGTCATCTGCCATAGGAGCTGTGGGCTGACCTTGAATGATCCAGATGTTCCTGAGGCCCCAGAATTCAGTGAGGCTGTGGTCTTCCAAGTCCTCTGCTGTTTTATAAGCAAACAATAAGAGCGGCCAACATTGATGTAGTGCTTTGTTGGTGCTAGGTACTATTGTAAGTGCTTTACATACACTATGTGATCCCTCTCAACAGCTCTATGAGGTAGGCTACCCCATTGTTGAGACAGTAAAACTGAGGCCTGGGAGGTTACGCAAACACTCAAAGTTCTATAGCTAAATAAGCAACTGAAGAGTTTATTTTACATCGAAGATAATTATTTCTACATTCAAGAAATTTTTTCTATATTTTATGTATTTTCTATTTTTCTATATTCAAAATAGTAGAAAGGGCACCTGGGGTCTAGCCTGAGCTATTGTTACAGTTATGTGACTATGGCTGGTCACTTAACTCCTTAGCTCTCATTTCTTCCTCAATGAAAATGACATTCAAGAACATTCTAGGGTCCCTTCTAAAATCTTCATGTGCTTTCACCAGTAATCTTCCTCAGGGTATTTGGTACATCATCATGCTTAAAACAAACAAACAAACAACAAAAACGTAGCTCAGTATACATCAAAGAATAAATACCATTACAGACGTGCTTCAAAATTAAAGTACTTCATATTCCTATTTTGAAATGTCCATCTAAATTATTTTCTCTTAGACAGAGGGCTGGATATTTTAAAGCTAGGCATTATATTGCCAAGGGATTATTTAATTTAATAAGTTATTTAATTTTCATTTTCTTGATGCACCTGGTGAAAAATGAGGGGTGTCCTGCCACAGACACCTCATGTACCAAAAAGAGACTGCCAGAAATGGGGAATGGCTTGATGAATCCAGCTGCAGTTAGCTCTTCCTGTTTTAAAATGAGGCGAAAGCTTATACAACTATTCATTTTGCTGTGAAAATTTCGTCTGATTTTATAGATGAGTTTTCCCAATCGCTGATATAAAATCCTATAAGTAAGCACATACCAAATGTTTCCTTTTCATAATTATCTAAAGCACAGACGAGTCTTGAAAAGACAATTGTATAGCTTCTTGTGTTGCTTCATGGGCTTTAAGTGCCCACAAAGAGGATTCCTTATGCTTTAATTTCTCTTTATTTTTCTGACTGTAAAGACCCTTGGGGTAAATGCCAGCCCCACAATCCCGCCGTTATATGGTTACTGTCAGCCTGCTCCAATGATGCTTCCTGTTCACTAGGCCTCCTTTCATCTGACCACAATGTCCTGGCTTTGCTGCAATTCTTAGTCAACGCCCATCTCTTCAATAGCCTGTGAATAGTATTAAATGGTGTTTATGCTAGCTATTGTTGCCTTTTGTGTGGTTTGTCTAATTCACAGAGAAAAGTCTGCTTTTGTGGTCGAAGACCAGCTACGTCATGGCACACCATGTGCCTTCTGATGGGACCCAGTCCTGCTGAGTGATAACATTGCAGGCCTGAGCTCCTTTGCAACACAATCCTGCATTCTTAGCCCAGTCAATACGCTCACAGGCAGACTGGTTTACTCTTTTTATTAAGAGGTAGGGGAAGATAAAGCACAAACAAATACCAGATCCTGAAACAAAACAGAAAAGAAGGGTAAGTTCAACTGATTTGCAACTTACTCAGCCAGGCAAGAAGTGAGAAAGCAAGTGAAAAGAAAATCACAGATTTATTTTATTAGCTACCAGACGTGCCAGGTGTACCCACCGTGGCAGCAAATACTTCACATTTCAGGAGTAAGATTGCATTATGGTTTCAAGGTATTGTTTAAAATGACACATAATACCAGAGTCACTACTCTGCAGGGCTTTTTCTAAAGTGCTCACAAAAGAGAAAGGATATAGTATTGATGATTACATTATCCTCTGGTTCAAGAGTCTTTGCAGGGCAGGTATGTTGCTATGTCTTGAAAGGGCTTTTGATGTAAGAAGATCATTACGGGCTCAGTGGTAATTGATCCCTAGCGGCCCTGGCTTTTGGTGCTGTGGGTTATTTCATACTGCTGCGCTGCGTAATCCGTTTTCCAGCTATCTACCATCTTTTTTATACCCCTAATGGTGGCTTATATTTTAGCTTATTTTTTTTCCCCTTTGAGAAGTGCTTCCCAGACAAAAAGAGTCAGGTGCACAGAAAAGGAAAGACTTTACTTTTAGCTGATGGTACACATCTTTCCGTATGGAAAACGTGTTTCTGAATTATGGGTCCAGCTTGTTTCTCTCATTTTTCTACTCCTTGACAAAAAAAACACATCCCAATGTAAAACTGAACCCAGGCACAAAGAAGGAAAAGGAAACCAGGTACCATAGCTTAAAAATGTCAGAGTCCAAGGTTTCAGGAAGAGAAAAAGTGCATTATTACATTGAAAACTACTGGCATAATGGAATGATTTAATTGCTGTTAAAAATTCTGAAAATTTAGTTCTTTTCTTTAATGAAAAAGTTGAAGTAAAACAATAGAATCCCCCAATTCATCTTCAGTTCAAGAAAGCAGGAGAGCTGCTTTTCAAAATATCTGGAAGTTGTTTTTCTAAGACGAGTCATGTCAACCCATGAAAAACCACCCCCTCCAATTTGGAAGACAAATATTTATTGTGCCGAGTATGAATCTAGTATGGAGCTAGTGCCTGTGGTAGTTTTCCAAAAAGTAGAGTTTGCAGTCTCTTGGGGGGAAAGTAATATTAAAAAGCAATCAGGGATAATTCAGTACTAGCGAGGCAGGGTCATGATAAGCCCAAGTCTGGAGGCAGGGCAGCCAGTGGGAACTGGAATACTACCAGCGCAGGGCTCTATAATATTCGCTCTTGTGTCTTTTGGCCTGAGCACATGCGGTTGCATATGCCAGGTGCTGGGAAAGTGTCTGCTGCATTTAGATAGATCTGTTGCTGCAAGGATTATATATATACATACATATATATATACGTACATATATATATATGTATATATATGTATGTATATATGTGTATATATATGCATGTATATATACATATATATGTGTGTGTGTATATATATATATATATATATATATATATATATAGAGAGAGAGAGAGAGAGAGAGAGAGAGAGAGAAAGGAAAGAGGAGTCATTAAAAGGTGGAAATAGCTAAGGCAATGCCTGCTGGCAGGAATGAACTGTGGTGGTAGGACCTGAGCCTCGAGCCGTGGCATCCTGAAGGAAGGGCCTTTCTCTGAATAGCAGTTCTCCTCTGGTTGGGGATGAGCAGCAACGTGGGTGGTAGATCAGTCAGTGAGCGAGAAGGGGGTGCCACCAGAACAAATGAGTAGAGTCAAAGCTGATGGTCCTTGCATTGGAATTAGCCACCAACTGACCAGCCTGAGCAGCGGATAGATGATGTCTTAGGAAGGAAGAGAAGGAAGGCAGGAGCAGGGGCAAATTATTGTAGGCATCCAGACTCAGGAAATACAACCTGCATTTGAGGAAAGGGATTTACATTCATTTATTCATACAATTAATTCATTTTTACAAATACATATATGGAGCACTGCTACTCATCATGTTTATTAAGCTAAATAAACACTGTACTACGGACTCTAGGGGATTTCAGGAAAATTTGAGAAACCTTAAAATGGCATACCTGGCTCTCTATCACAGAAGTATTTCAGTCTCCATAGCTGGAGACATGAAGGCTCACTCCTTTTCATGGATAACTAAAGGAATAGGACCCTGCATTCATAGCATGGACTCAGCTGGGCGGCTATTCTTTGACTCATCCACTCATTCATTTATTCAATTGTCAAATACCTATTGAGCCACAAGTATGTAACTGGCACAATTTAAACTCTAGCCACAGAATATAGAACATGGTTCCTAGCGTTGCGTCTAGTTCCTGTCTTTGAGGGAGTCAGACATATTAAGAATAATTATACCAATATAGTTCTTATGTGTGGAGGGTGCTATTAGAACACCGAGGATGAAGTGCCTACCCCTGCCTAGAGAGGCTTGGAAATGTGTCACAGAGGAGCTGATGTGCGAATGACCTCTGGAGGGAAGACTGACTGACCCCCGGTAGGTAAGGGACGGAGTGGCATTCCAGGCAGAGGGTACAGGAAAGGCAATGAGAGGGCTCTACATGTTCCAGACACTACAAGCTGTTCACAGGGTAAGGGTGGGGAATGGCACTTGGAATGGAGGGCTGGGTCAAGGCCATAAGGGGTCTTGGTTTCTTATAATTCTACTTCCAAAAGTTACTCTCTCTGCCTCCCATGGGACCAAACTCGACCTTCAATTTCTACCTCAGTTCATTTATTTACTAACCCAGTTCCCACATTCCCCTCTTGAGAATTTGCATGTGGCCAGACCACTCCTCACTGCAGATACCAGCTACTCCTTTCCTAAACCCTGCCAACAGACTCCAACCAACTGCTCTCAACTGAAGCTACACCACCTTTTTCAGATGTAGAATCTTAGATTCTCAGGAGATGAGGGACATTTTCAGATCATGGGACTAGTGGGTTTTCATCTTTTTTTTTTTTTTTGTATGAACAAACATGATGGATGATTTTCTCCTGCAAGACATACTTCCAAAGGTGCACTCAGATCATTGGCTGTAGCAAAAGTAAGAGCAGCTGAAACTCTGTTTCTCTCTTTCCAATTCAACTAACACTTAATGGAATGCTAGTAATTCAAAGTGACATTATTATAGGACTAACACTGAAGCTGCAAACATTGGCCCTGTTTCAACGACATGTGACAAATTCCCTGGAATTGATCTTACATTTGATTTCAACCAATGCTTGACTCTTCTTACAACACCCCTGATTCTCACTCTCTTATAAGGCAATCAACTCAATTCGTGGACAGCTCCAAATATTACATGCTTGTTCCTTAAATAGAATAGACACCGCTCTTTCTATGACTGCATTTATCCCAATCCCACTCTCTGTGCTTACATAGGATAAACATGTAACTGTTATGTTGCCACATAACAGTCCTTTAAATATCTAAAGATGATTATCCTTAATAACGTTTTTCTTTATCTAGTTTAAATATTCCAATGACATGGTTTTCATTCTTGGGGGAATTCCATTTTGTCAATGTATCTCTTAAAATGTGACACTCAAAACTAAAACAGTTCTCTTAATGTAGGAAAGTACACCTCTGGGACTATTATTGTTTTTATTCTGGATGAAATATTTCTATTAATGTAATTCAAGATCTCATTAGCTCTTCGGGCAATTCTGTTTATTGGCCAATGTTGCAATTTTCATTAAATTAAACCCCCAAAACAATTTTATTTGAATTGCCAATGACTCAGGTGTCTCTCATCTTCTAAATGGTCAGGAATTTTTTAAACCTTACTGCAGAATTTTATATTTATCCCTATTAAGTTTCATCAGATTAGTTTTGCTGACTGTTCCAAGCTGTCAGACTCAATTTGAATATGTATCTGACATTTAGTATGTTAACCAACCTTCCAACTTTGTGCCACTACTAAGTCTAGTAAGCATGTCTGTTTTATTCTAATTCAAATAGTTAATCAAAATGTTGAGCAGGATGGAACTAAATACAGAGACTAGTGGCATGCCACGAGAGACCATCTTTTCCTTCTAGGTTGCATTGGTCATAATTAATATTAATAAAATAAACTATTTTAACCAATTGTGAATCCCTCAAACCATAATGCCATCCATCACACTTGACCATAGATAGATACATCATGAATGATGTTTTAGAAATGATGCCATTTTGGATGTCAAAATATGCAACTTATTTGGAATAAAATTTCTGTGGAAATGAAAATTGAGATTGCCATTTTAGTTGAACATCCCTTTACACAGGGAAAAGAAGTTCTTTGGAGTTCTAACTAAGAGAATCAGTAAGAACAGGACCCATAAAATAAAATTTTAAAAAAGATCAATTTGTTAAATGTTCATGTAGAAAAAAAGCTTAAGTAAAAAGCTGGGAAAACTATCTGAAACATATATGATAAAGAGTTAATTTCATGAATACACCAAGAACTCCCCTGAGTTAATAAAAAAAAAGATGAATAACAAAATAAAATAGTCAAAATACATAAATAGGCACATACACACACAAATGGCCAAGTAACACAGGAAGAAATGTTCAATTTTAAAAATTTTAATTCACAATTTGAGTTGAAAATTAAAACACAGATGAGAGGCCATTCTTCATCTATCAGCTTAGTGAAGATTAAAAAATTTGACGGTATGCAATGTTGTTAAGAGCATGTGGAGAGAAATCCTCTCATATTATAAATTTATAAATTGGTACCACTTCTGTGGAAAGCAACTTGAAATTGTCAATTAAGATTTAAAATATGCATGTTCTTTGATCCAACAATTTTATCGAGGATTTTATCCTATAAATATAGTCCCATGAGGTATATAGAAATAGAGAAGTTGTATAGACTGGATTTATCATGGGGCTGTGTGACCTTTGGCAAGTTACTTGACCCCTCTATACATCAGTCCCCTCATCTGAAAACGAGATAATAATACTATCTGCTTATTGCAATGTTGTGAGGAATAAATGAGTGTCTGAACAGCAAGCACATAGTAAGTGCTATATTTGTGTTTACTTTTGTTCTGTTATTATTTAGACAGTTGTCTATTTTAACCTTAAAAAATGTCCATCAATAAGGGATAGGTGAATTACATCACAGTATATGCCTACAGTATAATATTGTACAGCCATTAAAAAAAATGGAGTAGTTTTATAAATGCTGATTTGAAACAATGCCCAGTTACATACATGCTTCAGTAAAAAAAAAAAAAAAAAAAAAAGCAAGGCAGAATAGTATGTATAAGGTCTGACAATTAAGTTTGCAAACTTGTTATAACAATGTTGCTAACCTTTTTTTGATATCAGAGGGATTATTCATTATGAATTTGTACCAACTGGACAAACAGTTAACCAATTTACTAGTATTTGGAAGTGCTGAAAGGCTGTGTGAAAAAGTTAGATGACCTGAACTTTTCGCCAGCAATTCACGGCTCTTGCATCACGACAATGCACCAGCTCACATGGCACTGTGTGGGGGGGAGTTTTTAGCCAGTAAACAAATCACTGTATTGGAACGCCCTCCCTACTCACCTCATCTGGCCCCCAATAACTTCTTTCTTTACCTGAAGATAAAGGATATGTTGAAAGGAGGACATTTTGATGACATTCAGGACATCAAGGATAATACAATGACAGCTCTGACGGCCATTACAGAAAAAGAGTTCCAAAATTGCTTTGAAGGGTGGACTAGGCGCTGGTGTTGGTGCATAGCTTTCCAAGGGGAGGACTTTGAAGGTGACCACAGTGATATTCAGCAATGAGGCATGTAGCACGTTTTCTTGGACAAATTCACGAACTTAATTGTCTGCAAATAATGATAATTTTACTTCTTCCTTTCCTATTTGGATGCGTTTTATTTCTTTTGTTGTCTGATTGCTATGATTAGGACTTCCAATACTGTGTTGAATGAAACTTGTAAAAGTGGGCATCCTTCTCTTGTTCCTGATCTTAGAATGCTTTTAGCTTTTGCCTCAACACTCAAGGTAAAGTGAGTCTGTTGTACACAGCATATATATGGGTCTTGTTTTCTTATCCACTCAGCTACCCACTCAGTCTTGTGATTGGTGCATAGTCCAATTATATTTAAAATGATTATTTATAGATACATAGTTATTGCCATTTTATTATTCATATTAATGTTTTTTTCCCCCTTCTTCTTAAAGAAGTCCCTTTATCATTTCTTGGTAAATACTGGTTTGGTGGTGATGAAGTCCTTTATCTTTTTTTTTTTATCTGGGTAGCTCTTTATCTTTCGTTTAATTTTAAATGATAGTCTTATTGGGTGGAGTAGCCTTGGTTGCAGGTCTTTGTTTTTCATCACTTTGAATATTTGCTGCCAATCCCTTTTTGCCTGCAAAGTTTCTATTGAGAAATCAGCTGACAATCTTATGGGAGCTCCCTTATAAGTTACTAGCTGTCTTTCTCTTGCTGCTTTTAGGATTTTCTCCTTGTCTTTAACCTTTGCCATTTTAATTATAATGTGTCTTGGTGTGAATCTGTTTGGGTTCATCTTGTTTGGGACTCTCTGTGCTTCCTGCGCTTGTCTGTCTATTTCCTTTACCAGATTAGGCAAGTTTTCAGTCATTATTTCTTCAAATAGATTCTCAATCCTTTTGTTTCTCTCTTCTCCTTCTAGAACCCCTATGATGTGAATGTTGTTATGCTTGATGTTATCCCAGAGGTCTCTTAAACTATCTTCATTTTTTTATATTATCTTTGTTGTTTTTTGCTGTCTTGTCTTCCAAATCAGATTCCATCCTCTGCTTCATCTAGTCTGTTGGTGATTCCTTCTAGTGCATTCTTCATTTCAATTACTGCATACTTTATTTCTGATTTTTTAATGGTTTTTATATCCTTTTTAATGCTTGCTAAATCTTTGTTGAAGTTCTCACTAAGTTCCTTGAGCATCCTTGTAACCATCGTTTTTAACTCTGTGCCTGGTAGGTAACTTGCCTTCATTTCACTTAGTTCTTTTTCTGTAGTTTTCCCCTGTTTTTTCATTTGGAATATATTTCTTTGTTTCCTCAATTTGACTGTCTCTCTGTGTTTGTTTCTATGTATTAGGTGGATTGGCTATTTCTCCCAGTCTTGGCTAGGTGGCCTTGTAGATGCCCTGTGGGACCCAATGGTGCAGTTTCTCTGGTCAACTGAGCCAGGTGCTTCAGGAGTGTTCCTTGTGTAGGTTTTGTGTGCTTTCCTATTATGTTGAGGATTGATTGTTATTGGCACATTAGTGGGTGGAATTGATCTTCAAGTTGACTGGCTGTGGGTTTTGGGTACATCCACAGCTTACAGGTTGCCATGTGGACGACTGACCCTGTGGAGCCAGATTTGCCCAAGTGGGCTCTGGTACCTGCCCTTTGGGTGTGCTGCTTGTGGGGCTAATCAGGTGGTCCTCTGTTGCAGTCTGAAGCCAACCTCCAAGTATGTTAGTTGTGGGGCTTCTTGGGAGGCACTCTGGTGCAGGCCCAGGTCAGCCACTGCTTGTGACCAGGGAAGACCTAGTAGGAGCTACAAAGTGGTCTGTGTTTTGCCTCTGCTTGTGCTGGACCAGGAGGAACTTGGGAGAGGCCACACTGCAAAACAAGATGGCTGCCCCCAGAAATGGGCCTAGGGTAGTAACACAAAAAGCCTTGGTGCATCCCAAGGCCTGCTGCCACCTGCCAGCTCCTGTAAGGCTCAGACACTGATAGAACATCAGCTGTATGCTAGTTTGGTGAGGTAGAGTCTCAGGGAATCACCAGTGTGAAATGAGTGATATTCACCAGGTTAATGAAGATTCTGGTTTGGTGCCAGTGCTGAGACTGGAGTTACTCAGCAAGTCTCAGAGCTCACCGAGGCCAGCTGCCACCTGCCTAGGGCCACAGACTTCCAAGAATTGTCTAAGCAAAAGTACAGCATGGGCTGGGCTGGCTGCTTGATGAGACAACGCATCTGGTGTTGGGTGAGTTATGGGCGTTGCGTGAGATACGTGGGGTGGAGTCCCAGGTAGAGTGAGTGACATTCATCAAGCCAATGCAGTTTCAGATTTGGCCATATGGGGGAGGGCTCAACACAGGAAAGGTGGCATCTGCCTTCTGACTGCATGAAAGTAGGACTACACAGGGCAAATAGCGACTGTCCCTCCAGCCCTTATCCTGAAGCCACACAACTCAGTTTCTCCCTGTATGTCTCTGACGCCTCCTGAGTCACCATCCCTCCACCGGAGCCCAGGGTGAGTGCCTGTGAGCGAGTGACTCTATGCCCGGGCCCTTTAAAAAGACATCTGGGTTTCCCACAGCCTTCTCTCTCACCCAGATAGTAGGAATCCCCCCTTCTTTCACAGCCAGATGATGTGGGGCCTCCTCTTCCTACATCAGAACCCCAGGCTGGGTATAGGGCTGGGGTCTCTCACTCATGAGGGGAACCTCCATGGCTGAGATATCTCTCCCAATTCTCAACTGCCACACACACATCTTTGCCCCTCCTACCAGTCTCGACATGGCTTCTTCTTTATATCCTTAGTTATAGGACTTCTGTTCAGCTAGACTTCAGACGGTTCTCCAGGTTGATTTTTCTATAATTTCGTTGTAATTTTAATGTGGTTACAGGTAGAGGCAAACACAGAATTTACCGCTTGGCCATCTTGGATTCCTCTCAACTTCTTAGTTCTTGAAACTGTGTTATGAAATACTGGATATCCAGGAACATAATGATTAAAGCTTGCAATGTAAAGTTGGACTACTGAAGGAAATCCCAGCTCTGCCACTTAACTTGTGTGTCCTTATGCATAGACTTAACCTCCCTCAGCGTCAGTTTCCTTAGCTGTTAAGCCTTTTGGTTTGCTGCTTTCTCACTGCCTCTGAAGATGGTGGACAGTCCCTCTCAGGTCCTGGATCCTAGCTCTGTATCTTTTGCATTATGGACTTTCAGATTTTCTCTGGGCTTTTCTCTTCTTTGACTGGGTCCAGAAACTAGCTAGAATCAGAGTTGTTCCAACTTAGAAACTTGACTGGGTTTCTTATGACTCAGCCTCATGAATTTGGTTAGTGTGAATGAACCTTGAGTGAACTGATCAAATGAAATTCCTGGAAATGCAAAACTGAAGTCCTGACCTTGAACCCATCCTCCCTTGGGCACCTGAATGAGAAAAAGGGCAGTGGAAATGGGGAGAGGTACTTGTAGACAGTTGACCATGGGAGCCATTCTGGGATGTTTTAAGGGGAAGGGAATGCTGGTGACTGTGTTTTAGGATGATTAACCTGGTTATGGTATAGGGAGGGTGGGGACAAGCAGACAAGCACGAAGTCAACAAAATTCTTCTCTCAGGGTAAAAGGGGTGCTGAAGGAGTGGCAAAAACAAATGACATTGCAAATAGAAAAAGTGAAGACTGAATTTAGGGAGTGGTTCTCACACCATAAGTAGCAATAAGGGTATTTTATAAGTTGGAATTGGGCTTAAAGAGAAGAGGAAGTTAAGAAGGAAGACCATGTCTTTATTGAGTGAATATGGGACGTTAGCATCATATTTAAGATGCTGCTGCTTCTGTCTTTTCCTTCGTCACTCTTCTGACTCCTCCTAAACTGGTGGAAACAGTGCAGGTGGCATTACAACATTTATGTCCAGGCTGCATCTAAAAAGAGCAGTCAGAGCTAACTCGTGGTTTCATATCGTGTTCTTCTTGGGTAGTTCTAAGTTTAAAGAAGTCTTCCACAGCTGTGTAGTCTGGTTCAAACCAGGGACAGGCTCTAAATCTGCAGACATCACATCTTTATTGCACTGCGTGCCTGTGTCCCACATAGTGTTGCCAGCCTTTCCAAGAACCCAACTGACACAAGACAAAGTTAGGACGGGGCTGTAGTAGAGTCTGAATCTCTGAGTTTTCTATGGTATATGATATGGTTTAAGGAATCAGAATTTTCTTGAAGTAAGTTAATCTTGATTGGCAGAGTATTTGGACAATCACAAAAAGCCACAGTAAGCAATAATTGTAGGTTCTTCTGGGATTTTACAATATAAAAATCAGACATTGGTGTCCACCTCATACATCCCTCTCCCTCTGTGTACAAAAATTGATTTCCAATGCTTGAAATTTACACAATAAAGGAAACCTTTGTTTTCAATTCTACTGATAAGAGAGGCAATATATGCAACCTCCTCATTGATTGACTACTGTTTTCTAAGATTTACTTCTTGAGAGAATCATTAAACATAAGAGAAAATGATTTATTTCCATTGACTGCATGATATGTCCACCTGACAGCTATAGTTTTTATATTAAAATTATTAATTATGTCATTAATGTAATTTGCAGAATCAAGAAGAAATTACTCAGGTTCTGACTGTATTGCTAGTTATGTTTTTTGAATAAGTATAAACATTTTTAGAGGAAATAAATCTTTGACAACAATAATAGATGAAAAAGCCAACTGCTCACTATAAATCACCACTAGCTAAAGGAAACTTCCTCTGATTATTTAAGTAAGTGATGAGTGCTGGAAAGCTGGTTTCTCAAAATGTCCCTTTTCATACTGTAAAATTCTTAGGATCATTGCTAATTTCAAGTATTTAGGAAAGATGAGTTCCCATTGTTAATTTAAATTCCTTTCTCATGCTCATAACCATTTCATTGCTTAAGGTTAATAAGTTATATAGAGCGTGGTAAAGCCAGGCTTGATTTCAGTCTCCCTGAAGTCTCCCCTGAACTATGTGTTTATATTGACTGGGGATATTGTGTGCTTGTCTAATTATCAGAAATTTTTCTCTCTCCTGACAATGATTGTTAAGAAATTAATTATGACAATCAGGGAAGTAACTCTCTGCTCTGTAGCCTGGCTCTGGCTGAATGAAAAACTCCAGCCTCGAAGTGAATGTCTTGAAATTATGTGATTCCTTGGAATCATGTGAAATTATGTGATTCCTTGGAATTTTCTAGAAAAAAAACTTGATATCAATAGGTACAATTTCTGAACCCCATTTCCTCATTAGTTTGAAGGGCCTTTACTATCTCTCCTACTGTTACTTTCGGAGCACAGGGTTGGTTATGCATATTTTTCTGACATGTAACAGGTGCTGGCTCCATGGGTGTATAACTTCCTCTACTTAGAAGGTCCTGGCACTTGGTCTAATGCTCTGCAGTTGCTGTCTTGAAATTCCTGATAGTTTTTGAACAAGGGACCATGAATTTTCATTTTGCACTTGGTCCACAAGTTATGTAGCTTGTCCTGAGTGGAGAGCTGGTGCCTGGCATATGTTACTATGTCAAAGTGATCCTGTTTTTACAATAAGCACAACCCAACTGTACAAATCAAAGTCTAAGTGGGTAATGACCATTTCTCCCATAGTGTGAATTTGTTTCCCCTCCTTCTTGCAATAGTTGAAAAATGCTTGTGATAGCACTTTTCATGTCTATGAGGAGTGATGACAGGTTAAATACTGAAGATTAATTTTGCTTCTAATGGGTGTAAAATTCTTTAAGTAAAAACAGATTTTCTATTATAGGAGGATGAATAGAAATTTTAGAACTTTTCTGTTGAGTAGTTTATGCAGTTTTGTTGTTCTAAGTGTTTTATCATTGTTAAGATGTGAAACAGTGAAATTGCTTTTTATATTTGGGTATCCCAGGAACATATACCAAAAGAACCTATTCTTTTTTCAATAATGTAAAATAAATGTGGTGGCTACCCGTTATACAGATAAACTTGGTCTATGAAAAGATTCTCAATGTCACTAATCATCAGGGAAATGCAAATCAAAACCACAATGAGGTATATCCTCATACTATTAGGATTGTCATTTTTTTTTTTAAAGCAACTGTTGCAATGACGTAGAGAAATTAGAATCCTAGTGCACTGTTAGTGGGAATGTAAAATGCTACAACTGCTGTGCAAAACTATATGATAGTTCCTCAAAAAATTAAACACAGAATTACCATGTGATCCAGCCATCCTTTTGGATACGTATCCAAAAGAACTAAAATCACGAGCTCAAAAAGATATTAGTACTGCCATCTTCATTGAAGCACTATTCACAATAGCCATGAGGTGTAAATGGCCCAAATGTCTATTGATGGATGAATGAATGAAGAAAATGTGGTGTATCCCTACAACAGAATAGTATTTAGCCATAAAAAGGGAAATTCTTTTATAATCTACAACATAGATAAACCTGGAGAATATTATACTAAGTGAAAAAAATCAAGTCACAGAAGGATAAACTCTACATGAATCCACTCATATGAGGTACCTGACACAGTCAAACTCATAGAAACAGAAAGTAGAATGGTGGCTGCTGGGGGGCTGAGGGAGGGGGAAATGAGGAGTTGCCATTCAATGGGTATAAAGTTTCAGTCATGCAAGATAGAAAAGTTCTAGAGATATGCTCTACAACATTGTGTTCACAATATTGTACTGCATACTTAAAATTTTCTTGAGGGTAGATCTCATGTTATGTATTTTTGCCACAATTAAAAAAGAAAGCAGAGTCAATTCCTGTAACCCAGGACCATATAAGTTATGCCCATTTGCCTGTCCACTGTTTTTTGTTTGTGGTATACTCTGATGTCTCTGTGTCCTCATGATAAACATTCACACACTCAGTAAGTTAGTCTAGATTACTTCAGTGCAGTTTTGGTTGGTCTCGGTTTACCTTACCCAGAGGATAGGAGTTATATGCAACTATATCCAAAATAGGTGGGGCAGGTGGTATTACCCTTACTGGGCATGCTCCAGTGCTAGGATAGGAAGTATAGTATTTTTCTGCAGGTTAATCAATGTGAACTTTCTTTTAGCTTAATTGGTTATTGGAGGTATTTGCCTTTGACCTGCTTCCAAAAAACAAGGAAGAATTTCCTGCTGTCCTTTATTTTACATCCTATTGGAATCATCATCCTGGGACCCACTTTGGCTTTCAAGCTGTCCCTGTCTTTGAGTATCTCCTGAATTTCGGGAGGGATCATGAAAGGACTAACCAGGACTAAATTCAGCAGGTGGAGTTTATCACTTATAACATAGGGTAATGTTTTGAAATTGTTGCACAATATGATTCTTGCTCATTGATTTACATGTATTTCCATTTACATATTTTATAATAAAAATAATTTGCATTTAGTAATTTAGTTTTGCTCACACATGGGGTAGATTACAAAAAATTGCCCCAGCCCGTTACCAGTCCCTTCATTCATATCATTTGCCATGTTACTCTGCATGGCTCTTCCATTCTGAGACTGGGTGTGGCAATGTGACTTACTTTGGTCTATGGGATGTCAGCTGATGATACAGGTAGACACTTGAAAAGTACCTTGCCTTATTGGACTTGCTGACTTTTGACCTCTTTCATCTCCAAAAGAAGAACATGGTTGCCTACAGGTGGATGAGCTGGGCCATCCTGGATTGGCCAATAGCCAGCAGACCCCCAGACATGTGAGAAAGACCAGTGCAAAAAAGCAAACCTATGTACCAAGCTGTAGCCAGGCCTCAGCTGAGTGCAGCCAGATCAACTTAACCTCATACACTCAGGAGCTGAATAAATGTGTTTTGTGATAATCTAATGAAGTGTTATGATTGTTCATGGTGCAGCAATAGATAACGGATATACCTGCTGCTATGTCAGCAGGATGCAAATATCTATTCAGGAGACCAGGAAGGATATGTGGAATGATGCCCTAAAAATTTTCTTGTGAATGTAAGACTGTCAGTGGGAGTGATTGACATAACCAGGTGGGAAAGAATAATCGGAGAAGTGGAGAAAAACACCTCTGGAACAGAAATAAAGAAAAATTGAGAATTGTAATTGAGAAGCTCGGTAAGGGCAGTAACTGTGTCCCTGTCATCTTTGTAGGTCCAGGATCTAACAGAGAGCTTGGCACTAAGAGGGAAGGACTCGATAAATGTTGTGGACAAATTTATGGAACAACTGGAACAGTGTTTACTCTCCTGCTTTATTTGCTATTCAGCACATCTCACTTCTGGTCTATAAAATCCAGAGCTGCCTAGCTACGTGCATGTCATTTCCTTTGGGTGGTGGCTGAAGGATTGGTTGTTGAAACTTATTTAAAAATCACTAATTCAGGTTTGGTATATCTTAAGTTTAAATTTCTCTCTGCTGAACAAATCCATTTTATTGTAATTATGCAAAATAGTAGTATAACTGTTATCCCAGAGCAAATATTAAAAATACTTTGAAAAACAAATGGTTTTATTCACTCTTGCTTCCAAAATAGGCATATAGTATATCCACTCCTAACATTTGGTGCCTTGAGGCAATATTTAGTTAATTCTAAATTATTAAAATATAGTTTGTACCTGAAAATAGTTAACTTCATTCAAAAAACTGTTAAATAAAATAAAAAAAAATGAAAAAACATAAACTACTCTGGTAGTATTGTCAGCAAATACAATTTAGTAAAGTTTTGTTACACTTTGAAAAATTTAACCACGGAACCCTTTTTCTTTCTTAGAAAGAGGTTTTTTTGTTTGCTTGCTTGCTTGTTTGTGTTTTAGTTTTATTTGGAAATCTTAAAATTTTCAAATAACACTACCCTTCTTTGAATACTACCTGATAGGAATGTTGTTGGAAGTGGGTTATTTCCCACTCTCTGAAGGTAGGTTTATTACAAAAAATGATTTTATAAAGTGTTGGAAAACGTTATGTGAAGTCACCTTTTCGCCATATTGTCCCCTCCTCAACCTGTTGTTTCCTATCCTTCTTGTAAGAAAGAAGCTGCCACAGAGGACGCTGGAATTGCAGAATGTCCTGGAACAGGCCAGCATCGGAGGAGGCTATAAGTGGTAATTTCTATATCTGTAGTTGAGGTAGATGGATAAATTTGGGATCAAAATTTCTAATTTGACCCATCCTGACAGCGCCTGTGTTATTTCTGGTGACTCTTGCATGTTCTCCTTAGTGGCTTACTGATGACTTCAGACAAACTTTTTTTTTTTTTTTTGTAAAGAGCCAAGTAGTCAATATTTTGGCTTTGCAGAGCATACAGTCTCTGTTGCAACTACAGGACTCTGCCATTTCAATGTGAAAGCAGCCTTAAATAATCTGCAAATAAATGAGCAAGGTGTTCCAATAAAATTTGATGGACATTGTTGATGGTTACATGTTACATAATTTTTACGTCACAAAATATTATACTTCTTTTGATTTTTAAAAAATGCATTTAAAAATGCACAAAACTGTTCTTAGCTCATAGGCCGTGTCCAAACAGGGGGTGGGTTGGATGTGACCCGTGGCCATGATTTGTCAATCCCTGACCTTAGGTTAACTGGGCTGATATATCAAACTGAATGGGACGCCCTGAATAAGAACACAGTGCAGAAGCCAGACAGCTTGAGTTTTCATCGCAGCTCTGACTTTTACCATCGGTATGATCAGTTTATTTATTTATTTTTTTGGGTGGTTTTTTTAAAAAATGTTAACAAGTGGGAATATTAAAAATCCACTTCAACACTGCTGTGAGGATTGAATGTACTAATGCAGATAATAACATGCTTGACACCTGGCAAATAGTGTGTACATGTAGGTTGTTTCAGTTATCGCTGTCACCTGCCATGGTTGGAAATTCTGATTTATTTCGAAACATGCAGAAGAACTAGGCTGACTGCATGGAATCAGCACTATTAATTGTAGTTGGACCACTTTCCCGATGTCAGTGATCCTTTCATAGTTTTGCTCTTGCCAGTTCACTCTCATACTTCTATAGGTGTATCCAGATTTTGAAATTCCCAAATAAAGCCACAGCATATCGCCCTGATCTGCTATTTGTAAAAGTATCTGTCATAAAGTTAGCCAATTTTAACATCTCAAATGAAAAATCCAGTCACACTGCGAGTTAGAAACAAACAAACAAACAAACAAATAAATAAATAAATAAATAACCTAGCCAAAAATTTTAAATGTTGATCCTCACTTTATGAAAGGAATCCTGATTTTTTTTCCCCCGCAGACTTTCCCATTCCAGGTAAGATTCATAGGACATGGGGTATATACTATTGGAAAACAAGCACAGATGACTTATACTTAATTGCTAAAATAATATACAGGATTTATTGTTCTCATGTGTTTTTATTAAAACTCAGAGGATGGTTACAAACCAGTTTAGATGATCACATTGCTTTTATTACCAAGAGAAATGTCTATGGCATCTTTCTTGATCATGATACAGTGCAGATTACTGTTTGTGTCCTTTCGTCTGACTTGGGCTTCTTCCTTGTAAAACTTTTATTCATCAGTAAAATGAGTATAACTTTAAAATCAGGCCACACAGTTTACAGCCACACACAGGGGCCCCAACCACTGACCTGCACTCCCGAGGCCTGGCCCCATGACAGGGTGACCTGGACTGCGGGCTGTGTGTCATTTTTTGTCCCCTTTGCAAGTCCTTGGACATTTAGCTGGGATGCCACTCAGGCAGCTTCAGAATGTTGGAGACAGGGAAGCTATTATGGAATGGTCTAAACTCTGCTTTGATTACCCTTTTTCCCTTCCCCAAAACAAGAAATCCCAGGAAAAAAATAATTTCCCAACTGTCCATTATTGTTTAGCAACAATCCCAACCCTGACATCCTGGTGTGTCATGACTCTGTGTGACAATCCCTACTCAGCAAAGCCCAAGATGCTACCATCCTGAGTTGAAGGAGTGACAAATGAGCTTATTTTTAAGGCAGGCTCTTTAGTGCTGTGGCTTCTATATCTGTGGCTGGAAGCATCATAACAGTGGCTTGTGTTTCATTCAAAGCCCATGGTATAAAAGAAGCTGATTTAAGTTTTTATTAGTTATAGGAAGAAAAGCATGCTCACTTTATATAAATTATGTTAAATTAACATAATATGTTAATAATTATGTTTTCAGTAACAGAACCCTAAATCTTTAATAAGTCTTAAATTCAGCTATTTATGTTACATAATGGCAAGTGGCAAAATTTTCTTTATTAATAAATCAGCAATGGGTTGAGAAAGTAATGTCACAGTTTACTGTAAATTCAGCAACATGCAGTTCATTCGGGGATAAATTTATACCTGTATATGCTTTCTTGGTTCATAAAAATTTTAGCCTAAAGCGACTAACCAACAAAAATCACCACCCCCACCCCTCCCAATCCAAAATAATGAGGCTTTTAAAATGTATGCTCAGAATTTAAGCCCTACTAATTTTGTTTCAGTATTTTAATAAGGAAAAACACACCTGGAAAGTCTGTAGCCATGGTGTAAATTCAGCACCAAGAAAAATAAAGATCAGGGATGACTTTTTAGAGCACGGTTTAAAACACAGGAGCTTGGGTTTCCCTGCATTAGAATAGGTACTTTAACTTCCTGAACAGCTAAGAAAATCGTTGCTTCAGTTAAATGTTTTCTGAATGTCAAAATACTAGATTACAAGAATAGTCTTTATTAGTGTGGGCACTAATCCTCAATCTTATTAAACTTCTGCTATTACCTGTAACGCTATTCAAAGTGTGGAAACATTTTTTTAAAGAGAATTATAACAATCACGTGGCTACTTGAAAAGAAAAGACTAACTGTAATATGCAGATAATTGAGGAAAAATTATTTTGTCTGTTCTAAACTGTCTGGGTAACTACCTTAATTATCTTCCTTAGGGTGCCAGCCAGGCGTCAGTCCTGAGGTGACTGTAAATCTCAGATTTTAGGAAAGGTAACACTAGAAGACTAACATTAGCACCAGTGAGTGTTAATTCAGAATGTATGGGAACGGTGATTGACTTCATTGTTGACTTCCTAGCCCAAGGGGAACTAATCCCACACCTATTTGGAGGAGGAAAGTATTGAGATTGTTTTGAGGACAATTAACCTAATGCCTTTTTAAATATGAAGTGCCATCTCACCTCTGAATGTACAATTGTATCTCCCACTCCAAGATTAACATTTAACACTGGCACTATTGTGCTGCCCCAAACCATGTGTCAAACCTACACAAAGTGAAATATCGTCACCAATGCAATGGGGCATTGAGCAGATTTCAGCTGTCTAGATGTTGCTAAACCATTGGTTTGACTGACTCATCAATGAATTTTTTTGACCCAAATGACCTCATTTTGGGTTAGCTCAGCTGGCAATGTATGTACACGGAATTCTATCAACAGTTATCGGGAGAAGTGAGAAGTTCTGGACACAGATTAAGGATGAGCTGGTCTCCAGATCTTCAAAGCACTTTGGTTTCTTGCTTTGCCATTTTATTAATCTCTCCCAACAGGGAAATGCAGAGTGCACACGAAAGAAAAAAAGGAACAGAAACAAACTGGCTCCTGTCAGCTGTGTTGATTTTTCACTTAGTAGACTTCTTTATGGATTAAAAAACTTTTTTTCTGTTTCTTGTAAAGCAATGTTCATTGGAGCTTAGCCAATAGATGGTATCATCCTTTCCAGAGTCTATGCTATGGGCCGCTTATGGAAGCATATCTGCTCAAGGCATTCATGCAAATTATTACTTACTGCCCTATATGCTCATAAATTAATAGCTTTTCTGTGGATGAAAAACAGAAATTAGACAACCATTAAGGTTGAACAATGTTTAAAGAATATTAAATATTAATATATGAAATGAAAAAAATATTGTGAGTGATATCAGTAGATATGCCAAAAGCATAACAAGCCAAACCTAAGAATGCAAATAATAAAAACATGTTTTCAGCTAGATATTCTGGATGGTTTAGTATTCAAATTAAAGTTGATTTTTTTTTCCCCTTTCAGTAAAAACAAAACAAAGTATTTACTGCTGTTGTCATATTGTATGAGTGTTCATTTTCATACTCAGAACAAAAATGAATTTAAGGTGAATAAACTAATAAGGTCTGTGTTATTTTAGACATTGTGCTGGTGAGAAGAATTTTCTTGGCAACATTGAAAATGCATACCATGAATATTTAGAAAACGCAGTTTTTATCAGTCTATGGTTATTTTTTTTTATCCCCAGCATTTGAATAAATAATTGCTAGGTTGGCATGTGTATCCTAGCGACTGCCAGACGCTATGAAGTTGGAATGGAAATTGGCAGAAGACTCCTCTAGGTGATAGGATGGAGTGAACTGTTACTCTTCGGATAAGTGGACATGGTCTTTGGCAATAAGAAATTTAGGAGAAAAGTTTTTATGACTAAATGCCCGCCCTTAAAACGTTCCCGTTAGGCAGATTTAACATCGGGGTATTGATCCCACACAAGTGACAAGAGCTCTAGCTCTGGCCCTGCCCTTACTTTGAATTAGTTATGAGGTATTAGGCTAGAGAACCTGTCTAGGCCCCTTACTCGTTTACTATATGGACTAGTAATACAAATGTTATGGACATCACGGAGGTACTGTATTTGGTTAAATAAGATGAAACCTAAATAAGCACTATAGTATATTCAGTCAGTCAATGTTTTGTTTATGGAGCACCTACTTTATGCCAGGCACTCCGCCAATCACTGAATAATTAAAAATGAGTGCAAATAATGACACCGTACATATATTGTGTACCAACTCATTTCATCCTCACAGCAACCTCATGGAGCAAGTGCCTCAAATCATCCCTTCTTACAGCTGATGAAACTAAAGCACAGAGAGGTTAAGTAAATTGTCCAAGGTTAAGTAACATAGTTAGTTAGTGGCAGAGCTGAGAACCCAGAGAGCTGGCTTCCGCGTGCATATTCATTACACTACACTGACTCTAAAACTGTATCATTGTTCCAGGGCCTCAGAGTCTCGTGACAGAGATGGACCATTATAAAACAGTATGGAATGCAGTGAGAGCACCGTGCTCCTGGCATCAATATGGAACCACGAGGAGGTGCGCCTGACCCAGCTTGGTGTGCATGTGAATGTGTGTGTGTTGGTGATTAGGCAGAGAATGGCCAGTGAAGTCTTCCTAAGATAAGTGAAATCTCAGCTGAGTCTTTAAAGGATGGGCAGGATGGGCAGGAAAGGCATTTTTAAGCTAGTCACAAAGGGCAGCATCAACCTGGAATGTGCATGGCCAAAAAGCTTCAGTCAGTCATTCTGGGAGTGATGGCAGAGAGGCTGGAGGTGGAGTGGGATGAAGATCTCAGAGGACCCTACGTGCCAGGCTCAGGAGACATAATGGGACTTTAATGTGTGATACTAGTGATGAAGGTGAATGGTAATATCAGGTGGCAGGAAGTTGTGTAGATTGCTGCATGGAGGAGGCAGGGCGGGAGTAGAGGCCACAATACTGCATCGGCAGGAGGTACCGCAGGCTTCTAAGTAGCATAGGAGTGATTTGTAAGGAGAGATCCTATACGCCAGTGCTTTTCAAGCTTTGAGGTGCATGAGATTCATCCAGGGCACTTGTGAGAATGCGGATTCTGATTCAGGAGGTGGGGTGTGGCCACGGAGATTGTGCCTTTTTGAAAGGCTCTCAAGGGATGCCACGCTGCCCATCCTGGACTGCACTTTGAGCAGCAAGGCCATATGGAGTGTGCGCAGCCTAGAAAGGCCACTGCGTTCACCAAGAAACTCATCAGAGATAACCGCGGTGAATGGGTGTGAACTGGTACATCTCAGGGTTCTAGCAGAAAATGCTGCAAAGTAACTTCTGGGCAGGTGCTTGGTTTGGTTTGATCAAGGCTGCTACCCTTCTTATTCCTGAGAAAACACTTGTGGTCCTCTCCCAGGCATTTGAGGCCTGTCCCCTCACCCCAACCACCCAAGACTTGTTTCCATCCCTTCCTTTGTTTTCTAAGAAAGTGGGATTAAGGGATTAAGGAAGTCTGTGCAGAGGAGAGAAAAAATCTATGACATTGATTCCAGGACTCTTTGAAACTTGGTATTATCTGATAGGCCATATCTTCCCCAAATTGTATCATAGAGCATATGCATTTATAGAAATTCAAGGGACTAAAAATAACCTGAGCTTTGAAATATATGTAGTGCCTTGGTAGGTACACTGAGGCACACCCAGAGAGCTCACATAAGGAGAGCTGGGAAATCCTACCTTGGAGCTCCAGTGAGCTTGCATTTAGGGAGGGCTTCTCGTAAAGATGTTTGGGAGACACACTTTTGGGTTTCTCAGGGGCCTCGAGAGCATCACGTTATTGTAGGGTCTTTGGGACTTTCAACTGTCGATGCTGTGTCTGGAAACTCAATGTCCTTGAACAACAGTGTAGCCAGAGAGAAGGAACCAGAGCTGGGTACAGGTCAGGATTACACCGGATTCTGCCGGATGTTCTCCCTTCACCCATCACCAAGAAAACTGTGGGTGTGGCTGGAGTTAGTTCTAGTAACCTCTGAGCAAAGAGTTAGCCTGAAACCAAGGAAAAAAAGAAAAGAGACCTCAACCCAGGATGGAGACTAAATAAACTTTCATTAGAGGTAAAATGAAATGTGGTAGCAGCTAGAACAGTGACACTCACCATCCTAAAAATGCCATGAAAGTTGTTACCTCGTATTTAGCTCCTTGGACAAAGAGCTGCCCTGAGAATTTTTCTACCTCCCAACCTAGCAACTTCATTTAACCCATATTATTGGGGAGGCCTAAGAAGGCTAGGTTACAGTCCTTCTTCAATGACTTATTTTCTTAGCCTCTTCCCCTCAATGTAAGATGAAAAGTTTTATATTTTGCATTATTTTTCATTGTTCAAGGACCAAATAGGCGTTCTAAAACCTTTGGGTAAAGTATCCAAGTGGTAAGACAGCATCAACTTTTAAATTTTATTTTTATGCCTAGGAATTTTTCTGGTCTTAAGTTGTTGATATTATGGGAACATACAAAATTACGGGGGGAAAAATAGAAGAATCTTTTGCTTGAAGGCAGCAGAGCTGATTTGGGGCAATTTACTCTGTGGTCTCTCTGCTAGGAATTTATGTGGTACCCATCATATCCTAGGTGTTTCCTAAGCAATAGTGAGCAGGAGGCTAAAGAAGGGAAGAGTTAAAAAGTAGATTCAGGAAATCATTTCAGTACATGGATACTGTGACTATATCAAGTAACGCAGTAGGTAGACTTTACTCAAATTCTGTAAGAATTTGTGTGCAGAATTTGAGTAAATTCTGTAAGCATTGTGTGTGACACAATGCTGATTATATACCCTTCCTTTGTTTTCAAGTTTCTGTCAAGTGTTTGTATTTTCTTTTCTTTCCTTGGATAATGTGCTACTCTATAACTATTCTCTTCTTGCTTTGTGCATTTAGAGGAAAAGTTTGGAAACAAAGATCTTACCTCTTACTTGAATTTGGGGTCTCCTGGTAGTACGTGCTCTAGCTCAGAGTGCAGAAAGGAACAAAGTAGCCTCGCCCAAATGCTTGTCTGTGAATTTCTTAATTGCTCTGCTACACCAATGTTTAATTCTGCTTAGTTGGACAGTCTGGTTACTCTACTTGGAACTCTCCACACTGAAAACCCCACATTTCTTTTTACATTTATTTCGATCAATAAGACACTGATTTCTACAGCCCCCGACTAACATTCAAAGTTATTAGGTAAATGAAAGATTCATGGACACGACCAGGATTGTGGGGAATTAGAATTCTCTCAACCTACCCCACAAGCAACCATGAAAAAGTAAGTAATTTACTATTTTTACTAACTCCCCCTGATTCTTCTATTCAACCAAAATTTATTCAACAAATATTAATTCACTGGATAATACCCCAAAGACACCAAATATCAGAGCAGTTAGAGTTCTTATTCTATCAACACAACTCAAACCCAAATGGAGAAGAGAAAAGAAAGAGGAACTGAGAAAATTCACTTGAAGAAAGCAAAATGTGGAGGTGTCTTCGACTGGGTTCCCTGGGAAGAGATGCTGAGATAGAGTATTGTGTTGTCCAAGATTTTCTAGGGAGATACACTTGTGGAAAAGGAAGGAAGACAGGCTTAGGCTGAAGAGACGTTGACTCACAGGGCGGTTGCATATGAGGCCTGTCAATCCATGAAACTCTGGAGCTCTGGAGCTGAGATAGTCTTTCAGGGTCTCCAAGATTGAGGCAAGGGGTCTGGCTTTAGTATCTTTCATCACCTACTCATTGGCGGTGAACTGTTCCTGCAGAAGGGGCACGCATTCCAGTTATCTATTGCTATGCAACAACTACTCTAAACTTAATAATTTAAAACAACAAACATGCTATTATATCTTACAAATTTATGTGTTAGGAAATCAGACAGGGCTTGGCTGGTTGATTTTTCTGATCTACATATCATCAACAGGAGTTTCTCTGTGGTCTTAAGCTAACAGATGGGCTGGTGTGGAAGATCCAATACAACTTCTGTCTGTCCCCTTGGCGGGGGTGACTAGAAAGCCAGGCTCATCTGAGACTGTCAGCTAGATCACTCACATGTGGTTCCCCAGCATTGTGGTCTCAGAGTAGCTGGGCTTCTTACACAGTGGCTCAAGGCTCTTAGGGAGTCTTTTATATGACAAAGAGGAAGTTGCTGGTCTCAGGTCGGGAGCCAAGACACTGGCAGAACATCACTTCTGCTGAATTCTATTGATTAAAGCAATTGCAGAACCTGCCCAGATTTCAAGGTGGGCATGGGGTGGGATTCAACTACACTTCACAGGGGGAGGAGTAACACAGAATTTGCCACGTGTTTAGCTCTACCACAGGGCACAACTTTGGATAAAGCACCTCCTTCTGGCATTGGAGAATCACCAGTGAGAGACGCAGCTGTAAAAGTGTCAGCAGCTCATCTTCCCAGGAGCTGGGGGTTACATGTCCCATCTAAAGAGGGGACCTGCTGATGAACCACAGTGTCTGCTGCAGAAACAGTGATATATATTCTCCAGAATAAGTTCCAATCAGCAGTTAACATTGGATTGTATCTTGGGGAGGAGAAGTTGTCTAAGCAACTTTCCTAGTATTGTCCCATAAGGGGGCTTAAAAGCCGAGGATGAAGAACAGGAGGCCACTGAGAAGTTAGCAGAGTTATCAGCAATAACACAAGATCACCCTTCAAAGTCTATGGATTAGCCGATGGGTAGGTGTCTATTGAATAAACCCTAATGGAACTTGTGCTGAAACCTCTGATGTGTAAGACTCACAGGCAAAAAAATGGAAAGAAATGTATCTGGGGTTTCTATGTCCTTGGAAAACTTTATTTCGGCTTTTAAAATCGTAGAATATTAGAGCTGAGAGACACTGGTGACCATTCAGCCTCATTTCCATTTTGCAGAAGAGAAAATAGGATCCAGAGAATGAAAACTCTTCTAAGCTCATACTGCTAGTTAATGCAGAGCAAGGAGGAAAATCTGATTGCCTTCCTTCCAGCCCAGTTCTCTTTCTTACTCTAAGTCAGTTTTCAAATAAAAATTCCTCTGGCTGGCATTGGTGTGGTCTCTGAGGTACCTCAGGAAACTGTGTTGGTCCAAGATACAGAATTTCTGACATACAGCTTTTGATAGCAGGCATCAACAATTTATAATGTTAATGCTATTTTAAAAAATTGAAAATGATTCCTCTAGGAAAGGGTGCAAACTTTTGTGTGTTTCTTACTTTTTTTAAGTCTATATATTTAGGTAACTGCACCTAATGAAAAGAGAATTTCTTTTTGTTTTTGCTTTAGATTCAATCTCATCCAACAGATTTTACAGATCTCTTAAGTCCAGGCTCTTTGCTATGTGCTCTTATGATTAAAAAACTGAGCAAGGTAGTCTCTGCTCTCAGAGAACTCACCATCGAATTACATAGTTACCTGAAATCAGCCCAGCAAAGGTCCTTGAAGATCATTTTCAGTTGCTTCCAAGTAGTGGGGAACCACTGAAGATTTTAGACCATAGGAGTAAGACCATTAGAGCTCTACCTTTTAAGGAAGATATTAGGAGCTGGTCCAGATGAGCACAAAGAGCCTCAATGGTCCAGATGAGCACAAAGAGCCTGGAGCTCTAGGGCTAAGAAGGAAGGGACAGCTTTATCAGGAAGTCAAAGATTTAATGGAAAGAGTCTCAGATTTAGATTAATCAAATAGCAGGCTGCACAAAGTCAGTGCTGCAGCAGGTAGAGTCATGTGACTCTGGCTGTCTCTAAGATCCCACCTTAGGTTACGTGATGTGGTCTCTGTTGTCTAGCAGACGCCTAACAGGCTCACCTTTCAGTCACAAATGAAAACACAGATACAAATTAATGGGCAAAAAAGGGCCCCATTTGTCTGTTTGTGTTGCTATACAAACAGCTGAGCAAAAAACGTCCCAGTGAGCTTCAATCAACCCACTTTCCCCTTTTCTTGTCTCTCATTTGCAGTCAGTATAGGTCACAAAAGGCTGCTCACAAAACAGCTAGTGATTATAATTTAAATGCATGCTTTCTGAAACCTGAATGGAAATTAAAGCAGGGAGCTACCTGGGGGGAATGGGACAGGGAAATGGGTTGGGTACATCTGAGGCAATAGCTTTAAGTGCTAATTGTCCAGAACTTCGCAGTATGACCAGAATGCCTTGGGGAAAGCCAAGGTCACTCACTTGCAAACTGAGTCAAATTGTGGTAGTATTGGAAGGAGGGGATCCCAGTTGGAATCCCCTCTCAATCTGAGCAGAGGATTCACTCAATCTAAGTGAACCCCACAAATGCCTGTCATCCAGCATCCAAGTCAGCTCTGGACCAGGCAGTATGTTCTACTGGCTTCTGCTCATGGGATCACACAATAGCAAGTGAAAGCATTTTCTGCTGGCATTAGCATGCACTCTCACAAGGCATCAAAAATCCAAATAGAATGAATTCTTTCTCTCTCTGTCAATCTCTACTACCCTCTATCCCTGCCCTCCCAAGTAACTTCAGGTGCAAATGATCTGATAATAAAAACAAAAACCATTGAAATGAAAGAGAAGATACTCAGTAAACAACTGAAATAAATACTCTTCTCATAGCAGTCATCAAGGAGATATATGGTTTTTTGCAAAGGCCCCAAACCTGCACTCTCCATTACAGTAATCATTAGCCCCATGTGGCTATTTAAATGTAAATTAATGTAAATTAAATCAAATTTAAAATTCTCCAGTCACACTAGTCAGTTTCAAGTACTCAGTGGTGATATGTGGTTAGTGGCTACCATGTTGGACTCTGCAAACCTCAGTGCATACATAACAGTAAAATGTAGGAAAATAATTAAGAAGCGATAAGTTTTGAGTATTTACTACCTTTATTTTAAATATAATATTTTGTGATGTTTACTACCTTTATTTTAAATATAATATTTTGTGATGTTATACAATTTAACTTTGACATAATGACAATGATTAACAACTAGATCACAAAATTCCAGAAAATGAAACAACTCCGCAAGCCAGTAAAAACCTGTTCCTCCACACCATTAAATATTTCCATCATCGCAGGAAGTTCTACTGGACAGTAATGCCCCAAACAATGCACCGACTTACCAGTGTGGAAAAAAAACAAAAACATCCAGAATGAGAATGAGACACCCTACACCCACATTGGTAGGAAAGATAACAGACTTCAAGGGCTATAGTCTCCCCATCAGTCCTTCCCTTTCTCAGACCTAAACCAAATTCCATGCTACGTCTTTGCAAACGGAAATGCACACTTAATTGTTTTAGAGTGTATCATCATCAGCATCCTCTCAGATGCTTTGCAACAGACTCTCTCCTCCTCTGGCACACTCCATAAACCTCCTCTGCTGTCATTTTCTCTCTTCCTCTGACTGTAAACCTATTCTTTTTCTAACTTCATCATCACAGGAAGGCCCGAGGCCTGTGATTATCCAAGTCACCTTCCAATTCACCAGCATCCCTGGTGTTTTGCTTAGAATTCAGGACAATGCTTCAGGCTGAAACCTCACCAGAAATTTATACGCCATCAAGTTCTTCTGATTCCCCAGGCACTCTGCCCTTGATTGGAGCCTGGGATCCATTTGCTTTCTCCAGATACCAGTGTTTTTATTCCTGGGTCAGAGAATTCAGACTGAGGTTTGTTTCAGAATAGAATAAGCACACAGAAGACTCTTTCTTGTTGGCAAACCCAAGACAGAAGCTTCTTTTCTTTTCTCCAAGAATATGCTCAAGAGAATATTCGCAGGAAGTGATGCCAATGATTTTTGTTTTTATTTTGGCTTAAACTAGCAAATGACATTTTGGTCCCAAAGACGAGTGTTCCCAGAAAGTAGGGCAGGGGCAGGCGCAGGGGCCTGTGGTTCTAGAGCAAAACCTTTAGCCACTTTTAAGTGTACAGTTCAGCGGCATTAAGTACATTCACATTGTGCGACCATCACCACCATCCTTCTCATTTTGCAAAACTGAGGCTCTATACCCATTAACAGTAACTTCCTCCCAACCCCTTGTAACCAGAGGCGCTCTCTCTATGCATTTGACTAACTCTTGTACTTCATATAAGTGGATCATACAGTATCTGTCCTTTTGTGATTGACTTGTTTCATTTAGCATAATGTTCTCAAGGTTCATCCATGCTATAGCATATGTCAGAATTTCCTTTGCTTGTAAGGCTGAATAATATTCAGTTGTATGGACATACCACATTTTGTTCATCCATTCATCTTGTGGCCAGACATTTAGGTTGCTTCCACCTTTCAGCTATTGTGAATAATGCTGCAATGAACATGGGTGTACAAATATGTATTTGAGATCTTGCTCTCCATTCTTTTGTGTATATCCCTAGAAGGAGAATTGCTGGAACATATAGTTTAATTTCTTGAGGAACCTCCATCCTATTTTTCATGGAAGGCACACCATTTTACATTTCCATCAATTGGGCACAAAGTATCCCATTTCTTTACATCCTCATCAACACTTGTTATTTTCTATTTGTTTTTTATTGTTGTTGTATTAATAGTAGCCATCCCAATAAGTGTGAGGTGGTATCTCACTATGGTTTTGAGGCATCAGTATTTTTACGAAGGTCTGTAGGTGATTCTAATGTGCAAGCGAGGTGAGAAGCACGGCTGCAGGGAAGCTGTGGATGCATTAGGTAAGGACATGTGGGCTAACATGGTGGACCAATTCCATCCTCCACAGAAACCAAAGGTAGAAGACTTGGCTTTGGAACCTGATACCTCTACATGAATTTTGGGCAAATCACTTGGCTTCTCTGATCTGTTTCCCTATTTATAAATGGAGGTGAGAAAACCTTCTTTGATGGGTGTTGTAGCTGTTACCTGGCACATAATTATTATGGGAGGGAATTTTTAGAAATTTGGAACATCATACCTAGTCTCTCTCTAAAACTGAGAGATGACCAAAAAAAATCCTAAGCAAAAAAAAAAAAAAAAAAGGATTTTTCTGAAGGTTTTACTCGATGCATCAAACCACCGAAATTAAAATGTAGGTTCTGATGACACTTCTGTTTATGCCATCCTCTCCACTTATCTGTGATTTCCCAGAGGGGGAAAAAAAAGTGGACCAGGAAATCCCCCTCAACATTTCATCTTTACAGAGAGAAACAGCTAAGAATAGGCTAAGTCTGACCACCTGCGAAAGATGATGTTTAAATTAAAACTAAAAACATTGAAGACAAGGAATCACACTCCAATAATGAACTGTCAGTATCCAGCCAGCAGGCAGAAGGTAGGGCAGATTGTTCACCCTGGAAAAAGAAAGAAAAAAAGCATAATCTTCTTTACCATTGTTTTTCATGTCAACAATAGTAATGCCATCTTATTTTTCCATTTTGTTTTCTCTTTCAAAGCACTCCAATGAGTATGATCTCATTGGATCCTCACGACATCTCTGTGAAGGAGGTGCAGTAGATAGAATTCACCTCACTTTACAGATGAAAGCCATGTAGTAGAGGAAATGTACCTTCATACATGAGTATGCAGGTAAAAAGATGTTATTCCAACTCTCAAAGGTGAGCAATTTCCCATCTTGGTAAGTGAGGTGTTAGCTGGCGTAAAATTCTTTTGTTTTAAACAATTTTTAACCTGTCAAGTGATGTTTCAACACCAAAATTCTGTTTCACTGCCTCACACAGAAGTTTACATAACCTCTCAGTCTGGTCATAATCCTCTTTGAGCGGTTAATCATATTAATCTTCCCCTACATTATATTAGATGCTAAACATTTAACATTTTGTAATAAATATAAAATTATAAACTGAAATGAACATTTAATGATTACCAGAAACACCTAAAGATGTGATTAAGGACACTGAGGGATTAGAAATTAAATCTAAAAGGGGCCAAGAGGCAAAATGCCAACAAGAGTAACTACCACTTGCATAGACAAAAATAATGAGAATGAATTTGCTAAAGATTCTCTTTCCTTTGCTCTCAGAAGACCTGATATTTACATAACTTACAACATGATAACCCCAACAAGTCTACTACCCACCCAACAGTGCACATAATTATTAAAACATTATTGACTGTTGACTTCATGGCACCTTCACCCACCCATGTAGGCGCCTGCCACAGCTCTCCCGGAGGCTGGAGCAGGACCCTCCCTATGAACTGCTCTGCCCATCCTGCCAAGGACACTCTGCCACTTTCCTGAGACTGTGCTTGACAAAGTACTATTCTTGTCACCAAAGCCTTTCACACAGATAATACCGCTCCACGTGCTCCCTCCAAGGCTCCTTGGTCAGGAACCCAACTTAACAATGCCTTACAGAGAAGAACCTGGTAGGAGTTAGGGGACCAGGTTTTGAGCAGAAGGGTTTTAGGATTCTGGGTTGGAGATCAACATCTTTTTTGTTTATAAAATGGGACTACTCCTATTATTCCTCCTCCTCCTTCTACTACCTATCTGTAGGGTTGTTCTGAGGACTAAGTGAGAAATGCTCACTCCTGGCACAGGATAAATGCTGGTAAATACACTATTGAAGTATGTGGCATGTCATCTCAATGCAGCTAAATTCTCTTAAAGTCCTCAGTAGAGTCCATACGTCTGTGCCCCCACAGGACCCAGAAACAGTAGATCTGCGGTAAGCACTTTGAAGAGGAGTCAACATTGCTTCTTATAAGGAGAAGCCAGGGCCTGGGAACAAAACTCAGAGTGCACTATGGTGACCTAGCTGTAATATGTATCCCTGTCTGGATCTACTTCACTGAACTAGTGGGACACTAAAAATAGCTGATATCCATCAAAGTACTTGGAAGGTAAAGGAGCTAATTAACTATTGTAAACAAACAAACAAACAACAATAACCACAACAAACTTACTCTTCCTACGGCCTCCATCTCCTGGCAACACCTGTGGAGCCCCTGGGAGGTGCAAGGGGCCAAGCATTTTACATGTGCCGACTTGTTCAGGTCTTCCCCAATCCAATGAAGTGGGAACTACCACCGTTCCCACTTGGCTGATCATAATAATGACAATAACAGATAACATTTACTGAGGGCTTTACTATATGTTAGTAATCTTTTCATCTTTTTTTTCCATTAGTTTCAGGTATACAGAACAACAGCGATCAGATATTTACATAACTTACAAAGTGATAACCCCAACAAGTCTACTACCACCCAACACTGTACATAGTTATTAAAACATTATTGACTATATTGCCCATGCTGCACTATACATCCCTGTGACTATTTTTAAAATTATAATTAACATTCAATATTATATTAGTTTTGGGTATACAGCATAGTTGTTAGACATTTATATAATTTATGAAGTGAACCCCCAGTGAACCCCCATTTATATAATTTATGAAGTGAACCCCCCAGATGGGCACATCTAATACCCATCTGACACTATACATAGTTTTTACAAGCCTATTGACTATATTTTCCAAACTGTACTTTACATCCCTGTGACTCTCCTGTAACTACCAATTTGTACTTCTTACTCCCTTCACCTTTCTCACCCAGCCCCCCAACATCCCTCCATCTACTAACCATTAGTTTGTTCTCTGTATCTGTGAGTCTGTTTCTGTTTTGTTTGTTTATTCTGTTCTTTAGATTCCACATATAAGTGAGATCATATGGTATTTGTCGTTCTCAGTCTGACTCATTTCACTTAGCATAATACCCTCTAAGTCCATCCATATTCACACAAATGGTAATATTTTATTATTTTTATGGCAGAGTAATATTCCATTGTATATATGTAACACAAGTTTTAAAAGATTTTTATTAAAAATTTGGTTAGCCTACAATATTATCTTAGTTTCAGGTGTACACAATAGTTATTCAACATTTATACACCTAAAGAAGTGATCACTATGATAAGTCCAGCAACCATCTGACACCGTACCATACTATCACAATGTTATTGACTATATTCTCTATGCTGTACATTACAGCCCCAGGACTTATTTGTTTTATACTTAGAAATTTAGATGACTTATTGCCCTTAACCTTTTCCCCCCTTTAAAATTTTTCAGTTACAGTTGACATTCAACATTACTTTATATTATTTCAGATGTACAGCATATGGTTAGACATTTATATAATTTAAGAAGTGATCCCTTCTTAACTGACACCATACATAGTTGTTAAAATAGTATTGACTATATTCCCTGTGTTTTACTTTACATCCCCATGACTATTTAATAACTAGTTTGTACTTCTTAATCCCTTCTTTTCACCCTGCCCCCAACTCCCTCCTATCTAGTACCCCAACAAATCTAGTACCCATCTGACACCATACATAGTTATTACAAGAGTATTGACTAAGTTTCTTATGCTATACCCTACACCCCTATGATTACTGTATAACAACCAATTTGTACTTCTTAATCGTCCCCATTTTCACTCACCCCCCAAACATCCTCCCATCTGGTAACCATCAAAATGTTCTCCATGTCTACGAGTTTGTTTCTGTTTTGTTTGTTAATTTTGTTCTTTAAATTACACATATAAGCAAAATCACATTGCATCTGTCTTCCACTGTCTGACACTCCACTCAGCACAATATCCTCCAGGTCCATCCATGCTGCCGCAGATGGCAAGAATCCATTCTCTTCCCTGGCCGAGCAATATTCCATTGTATATATGTACCACCTTCTCTTTATCCATTCTTCCATTGACAGACACCCAGGCTTCCTCCACATCTTGGCCATTGTAAACAATGCTGCAATGAATATGTGGATGCACATGTCCCCTTGAAGTAGCATTTGGGTTTCTGTGGATAAATATCAGGAAGTGGGATTACTGGGTTCTTCTTTGTCTCTTGTTACAGCCTTTGTTTTAGTCTATTTTTATATAAGTATTTATGCCCCAGCTTTTTGTTTGTTTCCATTTTCATGAAATATCTTTTTCCATCCCTTCACTTTTTGTCTGTGTGTGTGTCTTTCAATCTGAAATGAGTCTCTTATAGGCAGCATATGTAAAGGTTTTGTTTTCTTATCCATTCAGCCACACTGTTTTTGATTGGAGCGTTTAATCCACTTACATTGATAGCAATTGTTGATAGGTATATAGTTATTGCCATTTTATTATTCATATTTTTTATCTTTTGTTTTTCCATCTCAAAGAAGTCCCTCTAAGATTCATTGTAACACTGGTTTGGTGGTGATGAACTCCTTTATTTAGCTTTTTCTTGTCTAGGAAGCTCTTTGTAGGTACCTTACTTGTCATCATGTTAAATATTTTGTGCCAATCCCTTCTGGCTTGCAAAGTTTCTGTTGAGAAATCAACTGACAATCTTATGGGAGCTCCCTTATAAATTACTAGTTTCCTTTCTCTTGCTGCCATGAACAGAGGACAGCTGCTACCAGTACCGGGTCTGCAGTAGCTCTGCAAAAAGCCAGGACACTCCCGAGGCCTGCCTGCTGCCACCTGCCAGTTTCTGCAAGTTTCAGCCACTGATAAAGCCTCCTGCAGTAGGCAATTTGGGTGAAGCAGGGTCACAGTGAATCAGCAGGTGGAGCAAGTATAGCTCACAAGACCAATCAGATTCAGATTTGGCCTGTGGGGGGCGGGCTCAACACACAAAACATGGCACCTGCCTGCTGGCTGCACAGAATGAGGGCCCAACACAGGGAAAAATGCGGACTGTTCCTCCAGTCCTCACTCTGAAGTGACACAACTCAGTCTCTCCTCATATGTTTCCTACACCAAAGTCAACATCCCTCCGCTGGAGACCAAGGTAAGTGTCTGCGCGAGCATTTTAAGAGGACGTCTGCATTTCCCACAGCCTCTGCCCCACTCGGATGGTCAGAATCTCCACTGTTTTTCACAGCCAGAAGTTGTGGGGGCTCCTTTTCCTGGCACCAGAACTCCAGGCTGGGGTGCTTTGTGTGCGGGGCTGGGGTCCCTCACTCTTTCGTTGGGAACCTCTGTGGTTGAGACATCCCAATTTTCAACTGCTACACGGGAATATGGGGCCAGCCTGTTTCACATCTTTGCCCCTCCTACTAGTCTTGACATGGCTTCTTCATATCCTGAGTTATAAAACTTCTGTTCAGCTAGACTTCAGATGGTTCTCCAGGATGATTGTTCTATAATTTAGT
Source organism: Rhinolophus hipposideros (assembly GCF_964194185.1). Taxonomy (NCBI): domain Eukaryota; kingdom Metazoa; phylum Chordata; class Mammalia; order Chiroptera; family Rhinolophidae; genus Rhinolophus; species Rhinolophus hipposideros. Next base: position 65,908,504 of record NC_138050.1, read on the forward strand.
TGTAATTTTGATGTGTTTGTGGGATGAGGCAAGCACAATGTTAATCTACTCCGCCATCTTGGATCTCCCCTGTACCACAACTTCTTTATCCAATAGTCTATTGATGGGTATTTTGGTTGTTTCTATATCTTGGCTATTGTAAATAGTGCTGCAGTGAACATAGGGGTGCATGTATCTTTTCAAATTAGTGTTTTGGATTTCTTTGGATAATACCGAGGAATGAAATTGCTGAGTCATAAGGTAGTTCTATTTTTAATTTTTTGAGGAACCTCCATACTGTTTTCCATAGTGGCTGCACCAATCTGAAATCCTACCAACAGGACCCGAGGATTTCCTTTTCTGTACATCCTCACCACCACTTATTGTTTGTTGATTTATTGATGATGGTCATTCTGACAGGTGTAAGATGATATCTCATTGCGGTTTTAATTTGGATTTCTCTGATGATTAGTGACATTGAGCATCTTTTCATGTGTCTATTGGCCATGTGCATGTACTCTGGAGAAATGTCTATTCAGGTCCTCTGCCCATTTTTTAATTGGATTATTGGGGTTTTTTTGGTGTTGAGCTGTATGTGTTGTGTTTTTTTAATAGATTTTTGGATGTTAACCCTTTATCAGATGTGTCATTGGTGAATATCTTCTCCAGTTCACTAGGATGTCTTTTTGTCTCGTTGATGGTTTCCTTTGCTGTGCAAAAACTTTTAGTTTGATTTAGTCCCATTTTTTTATTTTTCTTGTGTTTCCCTTTCCTCAGAAGATATATCAGTAAAAATATTACTAAGGGTCTGAGAGTCTACTGCCTATGTTTTCTTCTAGAAATTTTATGTTTTGGGGTCTTACATTTAAGTCTTTAATCCATTTTGAGTGTATTTTTGTATATGGAATATGAAGATGGTCTAGTTTCATTTTTTTTGCATGTATCTGTTCAGTTTTCCCTGCACCATTTATTGAACATACTGTCTTTATCCCCATGTATATTCTTGCTTCCGTTGTCATAGATTAAGTGACCATGTATAGGCATGGATTTATTTCTGAGCTCTGTATTCTGTTTCATTGATCTCTGCATTTGTTTTTATGCCTAAACCATGCTGTTTTGATTACTATGGCCTTGCATTATAATTTGTTATCAGACAGCATGATACCTCCAGCTTTGTTTTTTCTCAAAATTGCCATGGCTATTTGGGGTCTTTTATAGTTCCATGTAAATTTTAGGATTATTTGTTCTAGTTCTGTGAAAAAAAAAATGCCATTTTGATAGGGTATTCTGATAGGGACTGCATTAAATCTATGATTGCTTTGGGTAGTATGGACATTTTAACTTTGTTCTTTCTATCATAAGCGTTATATATGCTTCTATTTATTTGTATCTTCTTTACTTTCTCTGTTCAGTATCTTATAATTTTCTTAGTGCAGGTCTTTTATTTCCTTGGTTAAATTTATTGCTAGGTATTTTATTTTATATTATTTTATTGATGCAATTGTAAATGGGATTGTTTTCTTAATTTCTCTTTCTAATAGTTCATTTTTGGTGTATAGAAATACAACTGATTCTTGAATGTTAATTTTGTATCCTGCTACTCTACTAAATTCATTTATCAGTTCTAATAGCTTTTTGGTGGAATGTTTGGCATTCTCTCTATATAGTATCATGTCATCTGAAATATTGACAGTTTTACTTCTTCCTTCCCAATTTGGATGCCATGGATGGGATTAACTTTCAGGCTGACTGGCTGTGAAGATTAGCTATGCCCAGAGTGTATGAGCTGCTGTGTGGGGGCTGACCCCTCAGAGAGGGATTTGCCCCAGTGGGCTCTTGTGCCTGTTAATACCACCCTTTTGATATGCCACTTGTGGGGCTAATATGGTAGTGCTCTGGTGTGATCTGAGGTCAGCCTCTGGGTGTGTCCTTTCTTTTGCTTCTTGAGAGAGGCTGCCATGCAGGCCAATTTCAGCCTTGTCTATGACAGGCCCGGGGCTACCTAGTAGGAGCTACAAAGCTATTAATACGTGCAATTGATTGCTGCATGTGTTGAACCTGGAACCAAAAATAAAAATTTGGTTTCCACTCCACACCATACATTATGAACCTCAGATATATTAGTGACCTGAATCTTTAAAAAGTTAAATATTAAATTATAGAAGAATAATTTTAAGATTTCAAGAAAGATGATTTATTAAATAAGGTATAAAAAATAAAAATCATGAAAAAAATGACAAAGTTGGCTATATAAAAGTGAAAACCTTCTGAATGACAAAAGAAAATAAAGCTAAAATAAAAATCAGAAACTAAGATAAATTATTTTCCTTATATAAGGAAAATAATATTCTGAATATATAAAAATTTTGCACAAACTGATGTTAAAAAGATTACTGAAATATTGAAAATTAGGCAGAGGATACAATCAGGCAATTCACTGAAGAGAATGTCTAACTGAAGTGTATTTAGTAATTTCCAAATATTTCAGTGTTTCATAGTTAAATTCTTGAGTTTTAGCTCTACGCTACTGTTGTCAGAAAATATACTGTATGTTCTATGTACATCCGACATCCATTATGTGAAATTTTCTGAGACTTGATTTGTAGCTCAGCATAGATGTCTTATTTAATTGCAACAGTTAGATCAGGATATTCTGTTATAGTTGGTCCGTAAATATTTGTTGAAAGAATGAATGCAATGTCACAAAATTATTTATGTTCTTCTATTTGTGCCTTTACTCTGCACCTTTGCTCAGAGCATCAGAATCTGCAGTAATGATGGTCCGTGTTCTGTGAGGTGCAGTGGGATCACTGGAGAATCCTGCTCCAGTTTGAATTTTGGCTCAGCAATTATGAAATGACATAAGCTGAACAAATTTATCTTTTTGAGTTTGCTTTCTCTCCTTAAATATGTTTACAAAAATCTTTCCCAGGAGATTATAGGTAGAATTAGAAATAAAACACGAAAAAAATACCAAACAAATTGTAGGGACAATTGTATAAACACAATGTCATAAAGTTAACCCAGCTGTCTTGACTATAGGTAAATTGGTAGTTCATTCACATATTCAGAATGCCTTCTAGATTATTAATACAATCACCCAATTTGTTAGAATAAATTACCAATCTGAGTATGTTTTAAAATAACACCTGAAATGAGAAAGAAAGCCCACATCTTTTACGACTGCAATTGTGGATCCCTCAGAGGTATTTCTTCCTTGTGGAATTAACTCCAGAAAAATGCCAGTAAAAATCTAAGGGAGAGGGGAAAAAAATCCAAAAAAACTCTTGAAAGCAACAAAAGACGGAAATTCCTTGAGTATTTGTGCACTTGAATTCGAGATTATTACTGAAAGCATCCAATAAAAATTTCCCCAGTGAAAAGCAAATAAAATAAACAGCTGTCAAAAAGTCAAAATCAGTTTACATGATTATTGAGCAATACAGGTAGCCGTGTTTGGCTAGCAATTCTCTGGGAATGTAAAACAGTGAACATATAAATCCTTGGCAATTTATAGATCATATTCAAGCCGAATCACCCCAAATATTATAAGTACACTGGACTAGCTGCCAGTTGGAGAGCCTGTGGCTGCTTAACACACTGGGAATGAATTGCGCCTGTTAAGAACATTGTATGAGTTGGTTTGAACAAAGGACAGATGCTTTGCATCACGCTTTTCACAATTTAGAAAGGAAGGAGTTCAGGGGTATAAAAGGAAGCATATAAAATATTCTTTCCCATAAAATTGTTGTTCCTATCTTCTAAATTTAAAAAAAGAAAAGCAAATATCAGACTGAGCAAGATTTCTGGTAAATGGGAAAAGTTATTATTTAGAAAAATTTTCATAAAATTGTCACAAATTCCTATCTCATATCCAAAAAAAAAAAAAACTATCTTCGTTATTTTAAAGGTTGATTTGCTTTTACTTACTTTTCGGTGTTAATGCTGAACTCTGTCGCTGCATCTCTAATAGTGAATTTTGTTTTTAATAGATGTTGCTATCTTGGATGACATTCTGCCTAAAATATATGCTCAACATGTTGCTCCAAAGTTTCCTTCATTGCGATTGCATGTTATGTAACTAAAACAGCGTTTCTCTGTCTGGGGTCCTCAGATGCGTGGAGGTGTATTCGTGGAGGTCTGGGTGTACTCCATAACAATTTTATAGTGTTTTTTAAAAAATTATAACTGAATGTATTGTAAAATTAAAATAGCTTAAGCTTAAAAAGAGAAAAATGGTGGAAAATTGAATTATCAAATAGCATATGGTAGGCTTTAGAAGCCAAACTTAAAAAATATATATATCTGTGTTGTGGCGATCAGCTTATTTTCTTATTACAAGTTCTCAATAGTATTTTAGAAAAATAACGTCATGGATTAATGTTGCTAGTTGGAATTTTATTTTTTATGATACTTGATTTATAACAAGACCATTAGCATTAGGAAGTTATACCTAGTTTTATGTTTGCATATTTTTAAAAACATTAATAATCAAAATCGTGTGTCAACCCTTGATGATATAGTTTTCCTCTTAAAAAGTCTCTACATATTTAAGCTTGAAAGTACTAATCTAAGTTCTTCTTCAGCTGACATATTTTCCACTGAAGTAGGTGATGACAAAGCCTGTCAAGAAAACATGGCTGCCCAGATTCCAACTATAAAAAGCTGTTATTTATTGGATGATTTGATCACCTGACATTTTTACTCTATTAGGGGTGCATACAATGGAGCTTTCACTCCATGGAGGCCCTAGGAGTCAAATGTCAATGTAACTGTTTGTCAGCTGCGTGTCGTTGTCTTCTGATTCCAACCCCTGCTTCCTGCAGGCAGCACCTTTATGGATATGAATCTAGGTAACTCACCGTATTGGCTCATTGGTTTCTAGGCTTTTGTTTGTATGAAGCTGGTTTTTCAAGAGCAAACTATCAGATCCCTTACTTGAAAGATAATTGTACTTTTATGGAGAAATATATGCTCACATAGATACTATACCTTCAGTAATGCTATTAAGTGAGTTTAGAATTTTAATCATCATAATAGTACTTGTATGTTTGTAAAAAATAGTCCTTATACATATACGTGTTGCTGATTCAGTCTCCTGAAAAGGTTTGGTGTGCATATAGATGCAAAGACCACTTGAAATAATTCCTGGTCCACCAAGGTCCAAGGCCCACAGGTTGGAACCATTATTGTGGCTATTACAGCTTATAGTTTCAGCATAGAAAATGAGTTCTGACCAAAGCAAGAAATAGCGATGGTGCTTCCTGACATCCTTAACGGCTATCAGAAGGGCAGTCCCAACTAATAAATAGTGGAATAATTGACATTGAAATAACTTATTTTAAGTCACTTGAGTTGTGCTTATACGTGTGTGTGTATACATATCTACATATATTAGATATATACATATGTTAAATTTATGTGTGTGTGTGTCTGTGTGTGTATGGGTGTGTGTATAATTCTATCATCATTCAGTAGCAGACCTAGACAGAGATATTTCTTGGCAAGACTGGCAGATTTTCTTATTTATGAAACAGATACTAAAAGAGAGGACTTCAGGAAGGAGAAAACAAAGTAGTCTTTTTAAAAAACCTTTTCCCCTTTCCAGTGTTGCTACCCTGCATGTACAACAAACAAAACTCTGAGTGGTGACATGATTTCCTTAAAAAACTTCTTGTGTTAGAACAGGCAGCCAACTTTAGTAAGTGGCTGAATTCCAGAGCGCTGACTGTTGTCAACCGAAAGAGTAAAAATGTTATCACCTGTTTAAGCACTGCTGACTGATGTATATTCAAAAGCAAATCCAAACAGTTGCACCCACTTTTCAAGCATCAGGGAAGCCAGATGAGACAAGTGTCTCAGAGATACGGTGTCAATGGATACCGTCTCTTTTTTTTGCAGTAGAGTAGGAGAGAGATGGAAGAATTGCATTAAAATGTAATGTTTGTCAATGGCTGTGATTAAAAAAAAAAAAAAAAAGGAGAAAAAGAAGAAAGGGAAAACGTCCCAGCCCATAGACCGCTTAAGGTATGCAGCTATCTGAATACATTGGTAATGCGAGGGGCTGATTAGTCTGGAAGGCTGCCTACAGGTTAGCAGGCCTCATTTCAAATCTCTGACAGCAATATGTGTCGTTTCATGCTTCATCCTCATTCCCCGTGTTCAACACAAACCGGGGTCACTCTATATATGGAAATCACTGTCTTCAGGGCAAAAAAATTAAAAAAGGTGAGATTGCCGCTTTAACCTCACTGGCCTCAGAAAATATGTTTTAGTCTGATACATTATACTAGTAGGAATTATTTATCAGGAAGATACAAGCTTGATATTTCAGAAATAATGAGATGTTCTGGTTTTGCAGCTGAAATTTTATGGTCCACAGAGCATCAGCTATGAATCCAGGGGAATGAAGTAAACTTGCAATGAATGATATACACCATGCAGCCGAAAAAAAATGGCCGTGGAAAGGGTAATATGAAAGTTATAACACAGTACAAAGCTTGCTAAGTCCTTTGTTGCTAAGAGAGGAAATATATTTTTTAAGAAAGGTCTACACATAAAAATCTTTCAGACTTTTCTTCCTGATATTTTATGTGGCAAACCTCCGATAGGATGAGGAAACTATAATAAACATTACAGTCCACGGTTTACATGAACTATTTAAAAATTCACAGCGAAACAATCAGAAAAGCCCCATGACCTGTCATCATTGTGTAATGTGAAAGTAGTAATGAGAGTAACCCATAGAAAGAGCAATTAGAAAATGAATAAATATATATGATTGTGCCTTTTGGAAATGTAGATTTTGCTTATATATTTCTCTGTCAAATTGCCCTAATAAAAGGCTATTTGTCATATTATATTTCCAGGAATTAAAAGGACTCCCCTCTCCCCTAGAAAATAACAGGAAAACACTAACATAAAAAAGATGACAACCAGCCCGCCTTCTACTAGCCACTCTGGCATGTATAGTCCTCAGGTATCCTTTCCTGCCTCACCTCCAAATTCTGGTCTTTCCCAGCTCTAGATCCACTTTCCAAGGTCTGCGAGATCACTAATATTCAACAGCACACATAGTCAGGACATGCTGCACCCCAAGGCCCAGCAATTTAAATCATCAGCTGGAGATTCCAGTCCCCTTGGGATATTTAGCCAAGTCTAATCATGAGGGCTCTTCATTCAAGCACACATAAGCTTTGCAATACATGCTTCCCAGCAGGAAACTTAGAAAATAAATATCTATAATTTATATCCCTTTGAAAACATAATTACCCAAAGTAACAGGTTTTAAATCAGACTCTCACAGACCTGTGCATTTTCCTTGTCAGTCAAGGTCATCAAAGGCATTAATTAGTGTTTAAGGGCAAGATAGACTCTATACTAGGTATCAAACAAATAGAAGAATTTCTGTACACCTCATTTTGTCAGCTACAGATGAAGATTGCAACATTTACTTTGCAGAGTTGTTATGAGAATTAAATAAGTTAATATATGCAGAGAACACTTAGGACATTATGTGCAACAGGACAAAAAGCATTGTTAATTGTGGTCAGTTTCCTGTTGTAACAAAGATGGTTAGTTAACCCCAATATGTGTTCTTCCTTTCTAAAAGAATAGGTGGTGTTTAACTGGCCATGTGAAATCAGGAGTATTTTTCCCAGCCTCCTTTACATCTAAGCGTGGCCATGTGTTGGGCCAATAGTTTATAGGAAATGTCATGTGCAACTTCCAGAAAGTGTTTTGAGAATGTTCCTTACTCCTTTCTGGCATTTAGAATGTGGCTGTAATGACTGGAGCTCAAGCAGCCATTTTGGACCATCAGGGGGAGATACATGCTGAGTAAAGCAGTGCATAAAAGGAGCCCTGGGATCAGGACAACTTTATGAAACTGCTTTTACTAGCCCTGGACTTCCTATCTTTGGTGTTCTTTTATAGTGGAGAAACACAAGCCACTGTTTAAGACACTATTATTTCAGGTTTTTATCATATGCCGTAAAACATTTTTGAGAATAAATGTTCTCTAAACAATGTTTTGAAGTGGAAAAAGAGTTTGCTGAAGAAGATATTGTAGTTCCAGGAATATCTGCGGTGTCAGATATCTCAAAAAACAAAACAAAACAAAACAAAAAAACAAAAAGGCCTTGGCTGAGAGAGACATTTATATATTAAGTTATAAAAAAATGTTTAACATGCCAGGAATTTATAAGTCAAAAACAATCCTTGAGTTTTATTTTAAGCTTTAAAAAAAAAATGTTGATCGCCATGGGTCCTTCATTCACCTGTAGGATAGCCCTGACCCTGGGGACAATGACTGGAAGCGGTAGCAACCTTTGAGAAAAATTGAGACGATTTCTTCCACAGAAAATATTGCTTTCGAATGTGTAAGGAGGAAGAAGTCTATGGTCCATCAATGACCATTCTGCAATTTGATCATAACCCAGAAACATGTTAACATTAGTAAGTTTTCATACTGCACTTTGGATTGCCAGCTAGTTTCCACAAACACAGAAATCTTGATTTAAAAATTTAAAAATGTTTTAAGTTGCATCATATGTCATTTGCATGTCTACTTTTGGAATTTTATTGGTGATCACTTATATTACATCTCATAATTTACATTTAATTGTACAGCTTTTTTTTGGCAAAATTTTATTTAAAAAAAAATCTTTTGCTTCCTGTTGCATACACTGTGAGCTGCTATCCAAAATCTATTCCATTTCCTTCCTTGCTGGCTCCAGTTTTGTACAGTATAATGGTCTGCTAATTAAGGAGAGTATTCAGTTTTCCAGATCCCACCAATGTAAGTGTGGCCATATAACAGTTTTGCCCAATTAGAAGTGATTGTATATCTGATGGGGGAGGAGCAGGACATCTTTTGCTTTTTCCTGCTTTAGATATTTATGTGGTGCTTGGAGCTGCAGGAGCCATTTGCCTGAGATGACAAGCATGAGAACAAAAGCAACTGGTAGAGAAGGTAAAGCAGAAAGTCAGAAACGGACTGGTTTCCCCATAACATCATTGGAAAGTTGAATGGACACCTCAGTTACCTACCTCCAAACTTCTTTTCATGGAAAAAAAATTAACCCTTTACTCGTTTAAGCCAATGTTAATTGAGTTTTTACTACTTAAGATCAAAGACTTTCCTAACAGATATACTCTCAAGCTAATAAAATATAAAAAGAAATCCATCTTCTTTTCTTAATGACTCCACATCCAATATAAGCATAGATTAAAATTTTTTGATGATTTTAATAGATTTTGAACTAACCACATGTATTTCCCAGATTCCTTTAAAATGAAAATATTTTTTTAAAAAGTACAATACCATGCAATAGAAGAGAAACTGAAGGGGTTTGTAAGTGAATAAAGGATTGAAAACATTTCTGGATGAAAGAGAGTAAGTGGAAAGTACTGACCAAGACATAACACAGAGCGGGCTGTTGTCCACACTATGTGTGGAGGACACAACAGCAAGGAGGGAATGAAGCAAGCTGGTACCGTGTTTCCCTGAAAATAAAACTGGGTCTTATATTAAGTTTTTTTCCAAAAGACACATTAGGGCTTATGTTCAGGAGATGTCATCCGGAAAAATCATGCGAGGGCTTATTTTCCGGGAAGGTCTTATTTTCGGGGGAACACGGTAGAGAGATACCATACTTAGATAAGGCAATTATAGAAGTGGACAATGGCGAGATGTGAGTTACAATGAGGAATTAATTGTTGGTATATGTCCACTTTACTCAGAAGTCTCCCAGCTGACAAGCACTGTGCGTCGGTACTGAGTTCCCCCAAGCTGTCCTGTGGCCTCATTCTTAGATACGAATCACCAGATATTTGAAGAAAGCCTGAAAAGAAAATTGTAAACAGAAAAACTGACCAGGAAGAATAGAAGATAATACATCTAGAAAAGTATACTAATATATCATGAAAAAAGGGTACTCTTGCAAATTAAACTGTTGATTGTTGAACTAAAAATATTAATTGGACGTCTGAAGGATATTTGAAGAATTAAAAATTGAAGAAAAAAGGTAGAACCAAGAAATAAGAAAGAAAAGGATAAAAACATAAAAAATCAAGTCAGGTGAGACAACATACAGTTCATAAGAGTTCCAAAGAAGAATGTACAGATAAATCACAGATGAGGAAATTAGCAAAAAACAATAACAACAAAAATATAATGGAAATTTTCCAGAGCTAATGAGGGCATAAATCTTCACATTTAAGGGGACTACTGAGTTCTAAATAGTTTGCATTAAAAAATCCCAAGCCTAGACTATCATTATAAAATTACAGAATGAGAATAATAGTGTATATTTAAAACTTCTAGTGACAAAAATAAATGGATCACTTACAAAAGACTAACAAACTATCATCAGACTTATCATCAATCTGAATGCTAAGAGGAAATAACAGTGACTTCAAAGTTTTGAAAAAGAATGCATTTTAATGAATTTCTATACCTGGCCAAAGTATTCATTAAGGATAATAGCAGAATAAATGTACTGCCAGACATGTGAAGTTTATAACCTTCTTTGGGAAAATTATTTGAGGATATACTTGGTAAAACGAGAAAGTAAACCTAAAAGAGGGAAGACGGGAGATGCAGGAAACTGAAGATCTAATCCAGAAGAGCAAAGCAGTGAAGTTCCAGGAAGACAGTTGTGCATGAGGCCTAGAAAATAGTCAATCCAGATGCAAGTGCATAAAGTGCTCCTTGAAAGAGATCTCCAGGAATGAAGGGACTCCATTGGATGGTACAAAAATTGAGAGAGTGGAAGAACTTGAGGATTTACCAAAGGTATAGAATGCATGAGATAAAATGGGGCCTAAAAACTTTATGGGAGGAAAAAAAAAGCCATATAAGAAAGTGATAGTCCAAATGTGAAGGCACTGGTCTTAATTAATGGAGAAAATCCGTATACATGAAAAAGAATAAAATTAATTTTAAATAATAGATAAAATGAGTAAGAAGCCTAAAGATACTAAGGATATCATAAGAAGTCACGTGATTCTTCTCTCAACCATACAAAAGCGTCAGTCAATCTCATGGGAAATTAAAAATCAGTGCAAAGCATGATATGACTCCAAAGAAAACAAATTATAGCAGATTTTAAAATGTGATCAAATATACTGAAAATGATTCCATTTTAACAATATTTGTTGAGTAAAACTGCATAATCACTTTTGAACTATAGATAAGAAAATGGAATCATATACCAGCACTTGAATCTGCAGTTAACAATATTTACATACTGACCATGTTTTAAAAAATTTTAGTTTTTAGAAACACAATCTGAGCAGCATAAATTGGGAGATAAACGTTAAAGAGGAGAGCTAAGGAGAAGGACAGAGGAGCTAATATCCTCACCTTACAAACTTAGGAGTTAAGATGTCTCCAGTTGACAGAATGCGAAATACAACTTTAAACATATTTGTTAATTTACAAAAGTAAACAGATGTAAAACATAGTAATATTAAAATACAGATATTAGGGATATAAATGAAGCCAAATCTTTAAAGAAAAGGAGGTGAAGTAATTTTCCCAAAGAAGGGTGTAATTTTCCCAAAGAAGTGAAGTATATTATTCAGAGATATGAAAGTAACCACTGGAAGTACTAAAAGTAGGGATTATTTGATTTCCATTCCCCCTACTACCTCTTTAGGGAGGTAGCTTGGAATGGGGTGAGTTGAGCAAGTAATGCTTCTTTCCATTGTAAGCTCTTTCTACTATTTTCTAAAGTCATATGCATGTATTACTTTTATTTTAATTAAAATATTTTTCCACATAGAAATTTGCCACAGGAGTTGAAACAGATTATCAAATCAATTTAAATGAATTTAAAGCAATAGATTATTTGCTGTAAAAATGTTTTCTTTCTTTTTTTTAATTTATTGGGGTGACAATTGTTAGTGAAATTACATAGATTTCAGGTGTACAATTCTGTATTACATCATCTATAAATCCCATTGTGTGTTCACCACCCAGAGTCAGTTCTACTTCCATCACCATATATTTGATCCCCCTTACCCTCATCTCCCTCCCCCCACCTCCTTTACCCTCTGGTAACCACTAAACTATTGTCTGTGTCTATGAGGTTTTGTATCTCGTTTGTCTGTCTTTTTCTTTTGTGGTTTTTGGTTTATATACCACATATCAATGAAATCATATGGTTCTCTGCTTTTTCTGTCTGACTTATTTCGCTTAGCATTGTACTCTCAAGATCCATCCATGTTGTCACAAATGTTCCTATATCACCTTTTCTTACTGCCACATAGTATTCCAGTGTGTATATATATCACAACTTCTTTACCCATTCATCTATCGAAGGACATTTTGGTTGTTTCCATGTCTTGGCCACCGTAAACAAAGCTGCAATGAACATTGGAGCACACGTGTCTTTATGGATAAATGTTTTCAGATTTTTGGGGTAGATACCCAGGAGAGGGATTGCTGGGTCATATGGTAATTCTATTCATAATTTTTTGAGGAACCTCCACACTGCCTTCCATAATGGCTGCACCAGTCTGCATTCCCACCAACAGTGTATGAGGGTTCCTTTTTCTCCACAGCCTCTCCAACACTTGTTACTATTTGTCTTGTTGATGATAGCCATTCTGACTGGGGTGAGGTGATATCTCATTGTGGTTTTTATTTGCATTTCTCTGATGATTAGTGATGTTGAGCATTTTGTCGTATGTCTATTTGCCATTTGTTTGTCCTCTTTGGAGAAATGTCTCTTCAGGTCCTCTGCCCATTTTTCAATTGGGTTGTTTGTTTTTTTGTTGTTGAGTTGCATGAGTTCCTTGTATATTTTGGATATTAGCCCCTTATCAGAGGCACAGAAGATTGTTTGCAAAAATCTTCTCCCATTCAGTTGGTTGCCTCTTTATTTTGTCGATGGTTTCTTTTGCTGTGTAGAAGCTTTTAAGTTTCATATAGTCCCATTTGTTTATTTTAGCTTTTACTTCCATTACCTTTGGAGTCAAATTTATAAAATGCTCTTTGAACCCAAGGTCCATAAGTTTAGTACCTATGTTTTCTTCTATGCAGTTTATTGTGTCAGGTCTTATGCTTAAGTCTTTGATCCATTTTGAATTAATTTTGGTACATGGTGACAGATAGCAGTTCAGTTTCATTCTTTTGCACGTGGCTATCCAATTCTCCCAGCACCATTTATTGAAGAGGCTGTCTTTTCTCCATTGTATGTTTTTAACTTCTTTGTCAAAAATTATCTGTTCATATTTATGTGGTTTTATTTCTGGGTTCTCAATTCTATTCCATTGGTCTATGTGTCTTTTTTTCTGCCAATACCAAGCTGTTTTGATTATTGTATCCCTGTAGTATAAGCTAAAGTCAGGGATTGTGATACCTCCAGTATTGTTCTTTTTTCTTAAGATTGTTGTGGCTATTCGGGGTCTTTTGTGGTTCCAAACAAATCTGATGAATTTTTGTTCTGTTTTTTTAAAAAAAGTCATTGGGATTTTGATGGGGATTGCATTAAATCTGTATATTGCTTTGGGTAACATGGCCATTTTAACTGTTGATTCTTCCAATCCATGAGCACGAAATGTCTTTCCATTTCTTTGTGTCTTCTTCAATTTCTTTCAAAAATGTCTTATAGTTTTCAGCATATAGGTCCTTTACATCCTTGGTTAAGTTTATTTCTAAACATTTTATTCTTTTTGCTGCAATTGCAAAATGAATTGATTTTTGTATTTCTTTTTCTGAGTTTTCATTGTTAGTATATAGGAATGCAATGGACTTTTGTACGTTGATTTCGTAGCCAGCAACTTTACTGAATTCGTTGATTGTTTCTAATAAGTTTTTGGTGGAATATTTAGGGTTTCTATATATAGCATCATGTCATCTGCAAAGAGTGATAATTTAACTTCTTCATTCCCAATTTGGATACCTTTTATTCCTTTCTCTTGCCTAATTGCTCTGGCAAGGACTTCCAACACTATGTTGAAAAGCAGAGGTGATAGGGGACAGCCCTCTCGTGTTCCTGAACGTAGAGCAAAGGGCTTCAGTTTTTCACCATTAATTATGAGATTAGCTGAGGGCTTGTCACATATGGCCTGTGTTATATTGAGGTATTTTCCTTCTATACCTATTTTATTAAGTGTTTTAATCATAAATGGATGTTGTATCTTGTCAAATGCTTTTTCTGCATCAATTGATATAATCATATGATTCTTGTCCTTTATTTTGTTTATGTGATGTATCACATTGATGGATTTGTGGATTTTGAACCATCCTTGTGCCCCGGGGCTGAACCCACTTGGTTGTGATGAATAATCTTTTTAATGCATTGTTGTATTCGATTTGCTAGAGTTTTGTTTAGGATTTTTGATTCTGTATTCATCAGAGATGTTGGTCTGTAGTTTTCTTTTTTTGTGTTGTCCTTACCAGGTTTTGGTATCAGGGTAATGTTGGCCTCATAAAATGAGTTAGGGAGTACTGACTCTTCTTCAATTTTTTGGAAGAGTTTGAGCAGGATTGGTATTAGATCCTCTTTGAAGGTTTGGTAGAATTCACTAGTGAAGCCATCTGGTCCTGGACTTTTTTGCTTTTGGAAAGGTTTTGGATGAATGATTCAATTTCGTTACTGGTGATCGTCTGTTTAGATTTTCCACTTCTTCATGGTTCAGCCTTGGAAGGCTATATGTTTCTAAGAACTTGTCCATTTCTTCTAGGTTACTGAATTTGGTGGCATATAGTCCTTCATAGTATTCTTGCATGATCCTTTGTATTTCTGTGGTGTCCGTGCTAAGGATGTTGACGTGCATGTCCTGAGCACCAAATGCCTGGGCAGAATGTAAGCTTCCCAGGGCTCAGGAAACGGGAGAGACCCCAATGGAGTGAAATTAGTTTTCTACAACTCCCAAAGGAAGTTTCATTTCTACAATGGAATAGGGACTTAATACAGAAATTAAATTTAGAGAGAAATAGAATTAAATGTGTTGCAATCCTAAGTTTCTGGACTGAGTCATCCTGATACATGCATGTGGGGGCTTGTCTGGGATTCCTGAGGATTCTTGTGTTATATGTAGCTCTCTGCACTGTGGACTGATAACAGACCCTAGAATTCCCACCCAGTCATTTGAGCAATGGCCCTGTGCTGAAGAATTGGAGAGTAGAGATGACGTGGACTCTGGACACTCACTTCCAGGGAACCATTTTGAGGTTGAGTTTGCAAGAATAGTAAGGAGGCTTTAAACTACTTGGTCAGACACAGTGCGGTCAGTAGATGAAAAGAAGAGAATGCAAGCATTAAGCTTTGTTTGGTGATGATATTAAGTGCTTTCATTCCAAGGAGCATACCCAGAAAGTGAGCAGCACCAATATAATAGAATCTGACTCCATCTTGTATTGGACTGCTGACAGCTTTGACACCTCACTCCTTCTTCCTTCCCTCTACCTCACCTCTGATAAAGCTGATAAAAAAGTATGGGTGCCCTCTCCTTTGGGGCAGGCAAGAAGTTCAAATCACATGTGGAAACCTCCCCCGGCCCCATCCTATCGTCACCTATTAAACCCCAAGTCAGTCTCCTTTCTCTGTTCTCTCAAAACTCACAAACCACTGTGGGAGCTGGAAAGAAAAAACAAAAAACAACAAGAAAATAAATCTCGATCAAATGAACAGTAGAAAAAGGGGGGAAAGGCAAGAAAATACACTTAGCAAAAAACATAAAATAAGATGGCACAAGTAAACCCAGATATATCAGAAATCACAATAAATATGAATAAATTAAATTTCTGTGTTAACTGAGAGGAGATTTCAGAGTGAGTAAAAAAAGACACAATCTTGCTCCATGTTCTATATAAGAAACACGTCTCTTAAAACAATACCTGAAGAAATTGAAAATAAAATCATGATACCAGGTCCATGGGAAGACAAATAAAATGGTGTAGCTATATATCATACCAAATCAAATTCAATGTGAAAGCATTAAATGGAACAAAGAGAGATATTTCATATGGTATAAATACAATCAACCAAAAGATGAAATGACTTTGAACCTTTTTTGTACCAAATGACATACCTTACATATATATAAAGCAAAAACTGGTAGAAATGCAAGGGGGGAAGTGACAAATCCATATTACATTATGGGACGTTTCTGGGAAAATCTATTCATGACTTGACTATAAGACTGATGCCTGGTTTTTTAAAGGGGCTTTGGGAAGAATGGAGATGTTCAGAGATTGGTGGATTTTCCTCAAATGAGAGTGTTTAGGAATTGCTTGAGATTTAGCTGTGGAAGTGTGGACATTCCGGTGAGACTGTTGCTGATTGATCTGAAATAGTCCCATTAGAGTGAAGCTCTTGTGGACTGGCTGACTTTCAGAAGCCTCTTTACTGATGCAAAATTCTCATCGATCGATTAGGGTATGTATAAATCCAGTTCTGGTGGTTACTTACTGCTCTGTCCAAAGAACATTCAGCGCTTTCCAACAAGGATAACTTTTACACTCATAATCCTGCTTTCAAGGAGCCTACAGTATATTAGTTGGGATACAACAAGTACACAAATAACTGTTAGACAAAATGAAGCAATGTAGTATTCTGAAATGAATGCTAGACTTGAAATCCAAAATTCTGGGTTTGAATTGCAGCTATATGACCTTGGTAGAGTCAATTTACACTTTAATTGGGCAGAGAGAGGACATAGGGGAGCAATGGTGGTTTAAAATGCTGTGGTAAAAATAAATAAACAAACAAACAAACAAACAAATAAATAAATAAATAGCTGTGGTAGAGCAAGCAGCCTCTGGTCAGAGAGGAGAGTCCTGCAAAGGCTCATGCAGAATCTTTTGTGAATGCCTTTGTTTGGTACACAGGGCAGTTAAGACAATGAAGAATGGTGGGACTTGTTGGCGAGGAACAAACTTCCCTCTACTCTCCAGGTTCTTTTAGCTGGCATAATAACCAGATAGACATGAGACAGATTATCAAGAGAAAATCACCAAATTTAATGCAACATATGTATGGGAAACCCACATAAGTGGGAGAGGCAGACACCCCACATGTAAGAGATGTTCAGTCATAGAAAGGGGAATCTAGGAATAAAGACATCCTGAGCTAGGGATGAGGTAGTGCCAGACCATTAGCTCTAATGATTCTTTTGGAGCAAAAATTAATGTAAGACCTGGTCTTATTTTACTATAATATAAGACCAGGTCTATAATATAATATAATATAATATAATATAATATAATATAATATGGTATGGTATGGTATGGTATGGTATGGTATGGTATGGTATGGTATGGTATAATATAATATAATATAATATAATATAATATAATATAATATAATACTGGGTCTTATATTAATTTTTGCCCCAAAAGAGGCATTAGAGCTGATGGTCCGGATAGGTCTTATTTTCGGGGAAACACGGTGTAACTTGGGGGCTTCAAAGTGTCAATTGCAAGATGATAAGAAAGCAGGTGTTTGCCCTGCCACATAGGTGAATCAAAAAGAGATTATCTTAAAAAGAGATTATCATTGATAATCTCCTATTATGGACAAGGCCTCTAATTCAAGTTCTTCAGGTAGTTAAAGGGAGAGGCAGAAGTTTCTCTTGAGTCTGAAGCTAAAGTTGCCTTTAGTTCAAAATAATCTGTACCACTGAGGCACATATTGGGGTGACTCGTTCTGAACCCCCATAGACTTCAGAGACCTCCCTGAGATTTCATGTTTAAAACAGTGCCTTCCTAATTGGCTGCCTGTTGCATGTGGTCATTCAGTCAGAACTTCACTTGGCCTAAGCCAACTCAGAGGTTTCTGCCTTTGCTAAAAAGACAATGCCTTGAAGGAGGCTGTGCATTAAGCATAATCAGTCATTCACGTTGACTGTGAATGGATCTTTGGTAAGATGCAATGGCGATAGTGCAAGAGTTCACTGGGCAACAAAGGATGGAGCGTGGAAATGCTTCCCAAGGAGGAAAGGGGACCAAAGGGGAAGGCTGCAGGTGTGAAAGACAATGCGAGGACAGGCCCATCTGCCTGGGCTGGAAAAGCAGTCTTTGCAGGGCTTAGAAAGAGCAGGCGCCATGGAGAGGTGAGTGCTAGGATGCTTGGGATCTGACTTTCATTTGGAAAGCTTGATATCTTACTAGAATACATAATTCATCCTGTATTTATAATATTGGCTTAGATTGCCACGTCTCAAATTGTACATAGCAACACTGTCCAATAAAAATATAATGCAATTCACAAATATGAACCACATACTCCATTTAAAATGTTTAAATGGAGTTTTAAAAAGCATTTTGAAAAGCAAAATGAAACAGGGGAACTTAATTTTGATAACGTATTTTATTTAATCCACTATAACCAAAACATCATTTCAATATGTAATCAAACTTTAAAAGTTATTGAGATATTTCATTCTCTTCTTTTGTAATAAGTCTTCAAAATCGAGTGTACATTTTATACTTACAGAACACCTCAATTTGGACTAGCCACATTTCAGGTGCTCAATAGCCACATGGTGGCTACTATATTGGACAGCCCAGGTATATATAGTTCAAGACGCACCTGAGTCAAAGGTGCAATACCAATAATATGTGCCTTGGGAAGGGGCAGAAATGAAGGGTGATGTTGTCAGGTTGGGAAATTATTTGGGAATTTAGGATAGCTTTAAAGTAAGGATTGAGGAGTGGTAAGAATAGGCTATTTCAAGGCAAAAAAAGTTTGGGAGGGAGAAAAGAAGGGAAAGGAGCAAAAAAACCCAACAGTTGAAGGACAAAGGGAGCAGAGAATCAAAAATCAATCCAGTGTACAATTAGTGGAAAGCAATACAAGTACTGCTCACCATCATCACAACTGTTGCCTGGTTGAGTGTGGCTCCCCCTGCTCAAACTGACACCATGCCCGGAACCCCTCACGTTGTCTCCCCACTGTGGGTATAAACAACAAGGCTGGCCCGGTTTGCATTTATTTATAAAATGTTGACTATAACTGGGTTTCAAATTTCCAGATCTGTCCTTCACTCCACAGCTTTTGATCCTGCACCCAGCAGCATTTTACTAGGATCTCCGCGGGGGGAGGAGGGGAAGGAAAGAAAATGTCCTCACAAAACAAAAACAATATTTTCAGAATTCCACTCTGCTGCTTTCAGACTATTTCCATCAAGCCTCTTATTCATTTTATTTCTATCCATAAGCAGACTAACGCTTCTCTATGCTTTTATTGTTCTTCAAGAATAGGCCTTCTATTGGAGGAAAATAATGTCTCTATGACCACCACTTTGCTCAATGCAGATCTTCATTAATCTGCAGCCACAGAACAGGCTTTTAGCAGCAAGCACTTTGGATGGGAATTGAATTTGATATTGCATTATGGTTGTGGGGCGTCTCATAATAGACTGTGTTCTCTTCTGTGTCTGAGCACAATCAGAGAGATCCAATTAAATAATTTGGTGCAATAATGGAGAACAAAAGAGTATAAGGGCTTAAAGTGGGGGCTTCAGCATTTGTGTTCTTCCTTTTCTGTATCATGTTAATTAATTTGCCTCAAAACCAAAAGGAAGAATACACTATAGAACAGCATAGCTCATCCACAACATGTAGACACTATAAATGCAGATACCATACCAAATAGTCTCCTAAGAAAAGGGCAGTGTGTGAGTTTTCTAGGGCTGCTGGAACAAAGTATGCCAAACTGGGTGGCTTAAAACAACAGAAATTATTCTCTTACAGTGCTAGAGGGGAGAGGTTCTAAATCAAGGTGTTGGCAGGGCCTCATTCCCTGTGAGACTGGAAAGAATCCTTCCTTGCCTCTTCCAGCTTCTGGTGAAGGTCATCCATCCTTGATGTTCCTTGGCTTGCAGCTGTGTCCCTCCAATTGCTGCCTTTGTTGTCACATGGTTTTCTCCCTGTGTGTCTCTGTCTTCACAAAGTATTCTCCTCTTCGTATTAGGACCTGTCCTATTGGACTTGGGCTTATCCCAATAACCTCATCTTAACTTGCATACGTGTGCAAAAACCCTATTTCCAAATAAGGTCACATACATAGATAACATGGGTTAAGACGGTAACATATGTTTTGGTGGGGACATATTTCAATTCATAGCAGTCAGTCTATGCCATTTCCAAGTAAAGTTCCTGTTCATGATAATGCTGAATGATTCCTGGCTTAGGCCAGGTGACAGAAGCAATCACTGCTGCCTGTGAAACTGAGAGGAGACAGAGCTCTGGAGTTCCAAGGTAGCAAATAACATGACATTAGAATATAAGTCGGGATGTGAAAATGAACACAGCTGATAGTCCAAGATGACAATGACGTGGTCAGAGACCCAGAATTTGTATAGTTTCAATTAAATACTTTAGACAAGAGTGCACCGGGAACGTTGACGCTCAACTGTGACTTTGTCTAGGCTTATTATCTTTAGCACATAAAAATAAGCATGGTTCCTGCAGTGGAGTTTCTGTGCCATGGAGAACTGGGTCGGGGATTTTCGTCTTGATGCATTCGTCATCATTCGTCACCTCTATTCCCGACCCAGAGGTACAGCATACCCTTTTGCAAAGTTTATCCTGGGCTTTTGCAAAATCGCGTAAGTTGGAGCCCTAGAAAAGGAAGGCACCTGATAGCAGTGGATGTAGTTAGTTATTAGTGTAGTTATGTCTGTCATCCTGCACTCAGCAAGGCATTGGACAAACTTCCCTTCTGTATGAGACCTGCATAAACGGCACCTCTGTGTACAGTCTGCTCCAGGAGTGTGTATTTCTAAAACATAACTAAATTAGTGGCCACTGTATATGTCATCAGCAAGGGGGAAATGATCATTAATAGCGGAGCTAACTAAGCATATTCATTAGACAGTAAAGGGAGCCAGGTGGGATTGATCAGGTAAAACAGTGGTTTAGAGGTCCTAGGGTCTTGGGTATGTGCAGGTTCACTTTTCAGGGTGACTCCGTTTAAATTATTTTGTAAAAGGAAAGGGCACCAGGGTAGGATGGCATTCGTTTGGGATGGGGTATTATGCCTGTGACCTAGGCACAAGAAATAGCATACCGGGCCTTGGAAGGAAGAGCCTGGGCTCCTCTCAGCGACCTCAAAGTGGCATTTTCTGGTTACTGGCCATACAGTGATTCAGGATTTGGTTCTAGTTCACTTTGAAGTTCATGTTGCTACACAAGACAAGTGCTGGGACTCAGAGGGAAGAACACTGAAGAAGACGAGTGGGAAAACTGAAGGATTTGGAGTCAGACCTGGAGATGGATTCAGGCTAATCCACGTACTTGCTTTTTAACAGTTAACCTGGGCAGGCTACTTAGTATTTCTGAGCCTCAGTTTCTTTATCTGTAAAATGGGGTTCTAGAACATTTAGTGGGATAATATGTGTAACCAGGCATATTGTCATTGCTCTACAAGTATTAATTCCCATGTTTACCCCTCAATGTTTATTAGGTCTCGGCATGTCTGTCCACCAGCAGCCTTGAAGCTGAAAGCTCCTCCTGGCTCGTTATAGAGGTCGACCTTACCCAAGCAGTGCCTCCCAATGCTTTTACATCATGGCACATGTAGAAGATGAAAATACTTGTGCAGTACCCTGGAATAAACAGATGATAGTGCTCACAGGACACCCTCTGGGTGGAGGCCTAGACACTGGTATATTTTAAAAGTGTCCCAATACTACTGTGTTGCCAGGGTGACACCCACTGAAGTACCTGCAGTAAACAGAGTTCTTAAAAATTTAGGCAAGCAATTATTTGTAGAAATCAAATTATTCAGATACAACTAAAATACATGGAAACATGTACCAAAGGTTATATTTTATCAATTTAGTATTTTGGGGGCATTTTTTTATTATTGTGGTGAAATAGATTTACCCTTTCAACCATTTTTAAGTGTAAAATTCAGTGGCAGTAAAATTATTCAAAGTGCAACCATCACCACAATCCATTTCCAGAACTTTTTCATCACCCTAACTATAAACTCTGTACCCACTGAGCAGTGATTTCTCATTCCCTTCTCCCACCAGCCACTGGCAATTGTTATTCCACTTTGTCTCTATGAATCTTGCTACTCTAGATACCTCAGATAAGTAGAGTCATACTTATGTTTGTCCTTCTTTGTCTGGCCCACTTGACTGAGCATAATGTCTTCAAGGTTCATCCACATTGTAACATGAGTCAGAATTTCATTTCTTTTTAAGGCAGAATAATATTCCATTGTACTTGTACACCAATTTTGTTTATCCATTATTTCACCGGACATGTGAGTTGTTTCCACCTTTTGGGTAATGTGAATAATTCTGCTAGGAACATTTGCGTACAGTATCTGTTTGAGTTCCTGCTTTTGATTCTTTTGGGTAGTATGTGCATAGGAGTGGAATTGCTGATCATATCGTAATTCTATGTTTAATTTTTGGAGGAACAGACAAACTGTTTTGCATAGTGCCTGTACCATTTTACACTCTCATTAGCAATGCATGAGAGATTTGATTTCTCCCCAGCCTTTCTATGTTTTTAATAACCATCCTAAAAGGTGTGAAGAGGTATCTCATTGTGATTTTGATTTGGATCTGCAATTGTCCGTTGAACAGCCTGTGTGTTAGGAGTGCTGTCTGCCTGCATAGTTGAAAATCCTCGTATAACTTTTGACTCCCCAAAAACTTAGATGTCACTCAGTATCTGCAGGGGATTGGTTCTAAGACCCCCCCCCATGGATACCAAAATCCACAGATGCTCAAGTCCCCTATATTTAGTGGCATGGATAAATGCATATAGTTGGCCTTTCTAATCTGCAGATTTTCAACTGTGGATTGAAAACAGTACAGGTATTTATTGAAAAAAAATTCATTTATAAGTGGACCCACACAGTTCAAACGTATGCTGTTCACGGTCAACTGTATTGAGTTTTACTGTTCACAATAACCCTATGAGGTGGGCATTCTCAGCCCCTGACTCTAGAGATAAGGAAACTGAGTCAACAAATCTGTCCAGGAAGACTCAGACGGTGGAATGGCAGCCCCAGGCTGTGTAACTGTGTCCTCTCTAGGTATATAATTTAAAGAAATTCTGTGAATAAGCTTTCTAAAGAGAAAAATCCTTTTGCTGAGTGGACAATACACTTTCATCTTTTTCTAGGTCCAGATGGTCCTAATTTGCCTAACGTGAGGTCACCTTGCTTGACATCACCAGTGGACTGTACATTTTTGCAGCCGTCCTCAAAATATGGTAGTTATGCTTTCTCTCAGAGAAATGTTTTCCCAAATGTCACTAAGAATTTTGCTAAAAAAGTATTACCGAGGGCCACAGTGACAGCCCTTAAGAAAAAGGACTAGCATCACTCTCGCTGTGGATTCCGGACCCTTCTCTAATAGGATCTCCCCTATGCCCTGGGCTGTGTGCTTGACGGTTCCAGTCCTATAGAAGGCGAGGAGATAACAGGTGCTGCATTGTGACAACTGGCCAGCCATGAACTCACCTCCCACTGTAAGGGCAGGCAGTTTGGAGGGAGGGAGGCTGACAGTCAAATTGCCCCTCTGAGTTCCCAAACAGAGAAGTTATAGGGGCAACTCTTTCCTGCCACCTGCGGGGAGAGAATGAATACACCATGAAGAAATTCTTTCTATTTAAAAACACCAGATAAGACCTGCTTTTAATACTTCGTATTTCACATTTTGGAAAATATACAAATATAATGAACGTTATTTTGAAATTCATCAGCAGAAGATCATTTTACAATGTAAGGTGACTGCTTTGGAAAACCCTGCCTTGAATGCATGGGTGGTGAAGAGAAGTTTCTTGTTATTTCCAAGTTATAATGGTTTGAATGGAAAGAGAGAAATTTTCTCCTTACTAACTTGGCTGTCCAATTGCTCTGTTGGGCTGGAAGGGGTTGACCTGGGGAGCGTCCCATGCTGATAGGGAGTGAAGTCAGAGAGCTTCACAAATACAGGATGTTATTCATCCTTGAGCCTGAGATTCCCAAGGGAGCCACCAAATCCATTTAAAAGCTTCCCTCTAAAGGTAGGAAGGCAGGCAGAAATTGGTGGGAGAGCGGTAGCTGGGGACAGATCTGTGTAGCTCAGAACTTTCTGCTTTCCTGAAGAGGTCATATCCTCTTTTCTCATGGCACTTTAGAAGCTCAGTTAGAAAGAATAATCAAGTCACCTCCCATTTAGGAAGAGACTGCCCCTGCACTACTAAGTCTGCCTGGGTGTCAAGAATGAGCATTTACCTTAGAGTCACAGTCCTTGAACTTGAAGGAGAAATTATGATCTTATACCTTTAATAGTTCAACCCTCCTGGTCATTTTGCATAAAGGATGCTTTCAATGCCTTACATTTCAAATGAATATAAACCTTCCCCAGCCTCACCTCCCAACAGAACTTACCCAAATAAGCTATTCATAAGATGCTCAAAACCCAATCACGAGCTTGTTCATCCGCAGAACCTCAGCTTTTCTGATACTGCTTCCAAAACGGTTGGGTGTATCCGTGGTGGAGGTAGACCAGAGGCCACTGTGGGGCCCCATTGGCCAAGTTACTTTTTTTGACACAATCAGATTCCATCATGTGATGCCACAGATTGGTGACTCTACTTGCCCATCAGATCAGGGATGGAACCAACCATCATTACCTTACCAGCCCATCTGGGAGGACCTGCAGGTTATCTTTATTAGTGCTGTCCATTCTGGTGGGTCCTTAGGCTGTAAATGAAATAAATGAGGTATGCTTTGGTTACATTACATTTCTGGTCCCCTCACAGAGGAAGGAAAGAGACCGAATAAATAGTTTTTCTCAGGTCTACTTAAGTGTCTACAATAAGTTGTCAGGGTTGGGAGGTAGGGTTTGACGTAGAGGGTGTCAGCGGATGGAGTACAATCTGCACTTCCTCATATTCTCAATTAATTCAGCCTAAAAGTATCACACTTATTTAGCAGCAGTTAAAATAGACTGTGATGAGAGCATGACAATTTCCAGCTAAACTAGAGGATAATTAGAAATGCCCTGTAGCAGGCAAGTCAGTGCTTCAATTTATTTGCTGTTTATTACCGAGTCCCTGCCCCTTGGGTGTAATGACTGTAAAACCGTGCCGGCAGCTTCCCTGGGTTTGATTTAGTGTCGTAAATGGTGCTCAGAGAGTAGATTAAGCTGGAATGTGATCAAACCTTATTTGCAATCCGATTATACAAACTGCTCCTTGCACTGACCAGATTGAAGTAATTTCCCTATAGAAACGTTACACTCACTTTGGTGTAAAAATGATGAACATTTTCTGACTGTAGGTCAGCCTTTCACTTCCACTGTAATCCTTTATCAGGCAATTTGCCCATCTTTCTCTTAGGCTTGTTGTGTTCACGTACTGTGTGGTGTTTAACCAAGGCATAGCACCATCACAACCAATGTTTTAAAAATCATAAGTAACCTTGCAGGCTTATGGGGATGAATGATTACAATAAATAAACACTCTGGAAGAAGAGGACTGATAGCATATTTTTTTCCAGTTTTATTATTCAACATATTGACATGCTTAATGATCTCTGGAGAACTCTTAAGGACCTCAAAAGAAATTTCCATATTCTCTGGGAAAGGGCTATCTAGATACTTGGAAGCAAGTGGCCCAGGGGCAGGGCTCTAACCACAGATGGGTGTCATTTTGAAGACCAGCATTAATCTCTGAGCCACCCTTAAAAAGTGTTTAAATACCAAGGGCCCCTACTAATCCTTCCTCTTTGAAATAATCACCCACACAGAGTGTCTGGGTTCCCAGTAGTCTCCCTGTCACCCCCCATCCCCCATTACCATATCAGGCTTTCTGGATGTGAAAACAGTTTTCATACAATTAGCCTCTGGTAATGAAATGCAACCAACTTCATGCTGAACACGAAAGCAAACCCTTGGCTCTTCACATATTTTTGTGACAATCAAAGAAAATATTTGAGTCTGAAATTCATTATCATAGCCTAACTCCAATACCCGCAATAACATGTTTTGTTGTACAACATATTTAAGCTGATTTTCTTCAAACATTTTCGGCCTTAACCCTTTAAAAAGCACACTCTCTAAAAATATGTTCCCAGGCTTCAGCTGGATAATCAAAAAAAATTCCAGGACAGCAGAGGTTAATTATCTTGGTGAGTATTTCTAAGTGATTTAAAAAAGATGCAGATGGAATTAAACCAAAAGAGCTACATTTAGATAAGTTCTTTGTAGAGCATTTTTGGGTGAAATTGAATTGGTACATCAATTACATCCAAAGTCTGTGCAGACTGGAAGAGAGGATTGCTTTTTGTATTTTCCCCCTGCCCCAAAAGACTATTTCTCAAGTCAGGAAGCTTCAGGGTAAGAAAACCAATGTAACATTTTTACCATGTTGCTAATTTTCTCTGGAGTTTATAGTCCACAGACTGTGTAGGAAATTACATCAGACACTTAGGTTCAGAGCTTCAGGTGACCTTCAAGGCTGTACATTGTTTTCTTCCCAGTAATCAGGGAACATTTTGGAGTATCATAGGACTCAATTTGACCCTTGCCAAATGATGTATATAAGTATGTACATGTATATGTATGAATGCTTGTGTATACATAATGGGCAGAGTTTATATTAACAATTAGATGTCAGCAAATTGATAACAAGAAACATTTTCTTGATTTACCATCTCCTTATAGAGCAATGATTCATTAATGAATTAGAAATTAATTAATGATTCAGAAATTAGGTCTACAAAAAGCCATTCTAAAATCTGTTCTTCATTTTTTGTTATAAAAATAACACTGTAATAGAAAGCCTAAGAAAACACAGAGAAGTTTAAACAAAGTTAAAGACAATATTAACACTCCACAAGGGAAATAAATTATGTCTATGGAGATTAGAAACGGTAACAGCAATAGAAACAAATAAACAAAGAACCCTAACATCAAACAAACCTCAGAGCTACCATTTCTGTCCATTTGCTTTTGGGTGCTGACACAGAGAACATGCAGAAAAGACAAGGGGACACACCTGAGCAGCTTACTGTCACAAACCCCTGCTGCAAATAAGCCTGCATGTCCCAACCGCAGCCACCCAGGGGAGTAAAGCGGCCACTGCCTTCTCTCTGTCATTACCATAAACCAGGATTATAATCCCAGGGTGCTATTCAACCCTAATCTGCCCCTCTGCTGTGTGGGGCCAAATTGGGAGGTTAGAGCAGTCCTCTATGTACTGCCACAGTAAAATTAGGAGAAATAAAAGATGAGGCCGCCCTGGTGAGCCAGTGTCAGCAGATGGTCTCTGAATCTCATCTCAAATTTGGTCCCCTTCTGAGCTTGGAGGGATGGGGCCGGGGTCTGCTCTCTTGTCTAAAATGAGAAGACATCATTCACAGATAGCCTGGGGTGGAATTTAGCAGCGGCACAGAGAACCAACAAACACAGGAGAACCAGAGGAGAGAGAGAGAAGGAGCGCTCACAGACAGCCAGACAGCACTTTCTTCCCCTTTTCCTGTCTCATCAGGAACCTTCTCAATAACTTTATTTGAATAGCACATTTTCCTCTGTGACACTCTTAGTACCTGTAACTTTTCCTAAAGTGAAATTTTTAGAATAATTATTTGTAAGAGCAGGCAAAGAAAATTATACATATCAAGGAGAATCCAGGGGACATGATTATTAACAGTTCATTTCAGAGGCTCTCCAAATACATACAATGTTTTCGGGATGTTTATTCTTAAATTATCCCACCTTGAGGGAAAATGCGAGGCTGGGACAAGATGTGAAATTTATCTCAAATGTGACAGCCCTGAATCTGTCTTACTAGTAATGCTTTGTTGGCACAAATAAATATTTTCACATTGAACATAAAAGGCAGGATCTGTTTCTACTTCTGCCCCAAGTCCCAGAGGTCTTCCTGTTTCATGTTATGCATTTTTACAAAGTGTGCTGACTGGCTAATTTTGTAGTGCCATGTATAAAATAAGTAGCATATGTATTATTTCCAACTTATAAAGTCCTGTATTCAAACATCATAAAAGTCACTGATTTTAGAGAACATACATATTATTAGTGTTTAGTTTCTGATTTTTCTTGCTGTCCAACTAAGAAGACGGGTTAGAGGTAACAATCCATTGAAGTGACTTACCTGTCGCTGTGGGTAGATATCTTCCCATAACTCAACCTTTAAAAGTCATTACTGAATTAAAAGATGAATTATTTTGGTAATACAGAAAGTTGTGAGCCATCTTATATGCACTGTAAAATTAGAATTAGAGCCTACTGCTTTTGCCTTGTACTCTGAGCTTGGAGGAATGGGGTCGGGGTCTGCTCTCTTGTCTGAAATGAGGAGACGTCATTCGCAGGTAGCCTGGAGCGGAATTTAGCAGCTGCACAGAGAACCTACAAACACAGGAGAACCAGAGGGGAGAGAGAAGGAGTGCTCACACATGGAAAGCTAAATAATATTCAACTGATTGCTTTCACTTTTCAAAATACAACCCCTGTCTGCCTGCCCTTGAACTTGACAGTACAATGGCATGCTCTGAACACAAATGTTCATAGGGTTCCTTACAGGCTCCAGGAAGCACACTGAAGGTCCACCCTGCTCTGCTCCTTTAGATACCTTATGCCTCTTGACTTTGGCAGATGACCCTGCTTTCTCTCTTGTGGCTGCTGACACTAGAACAAACATAAATTGTTTTCTGAAGTATGAGGTTGGTGCAAAAGTAATTGTGGTTTAAACAGTTAAAAAAGAATTACAAACAACCGCAATTACTTTTGCACCAACCTAATAGTTTCCAATTATGCAAGAAGTTTAGTTTTTATTTTGAGTAGGCTTGAGAGTTCATGATGTTGATTCATCACTGAATGAAAGTTGGCAGGCTTGCTACAAAAAAGAAAGTTGATCTTCCAGAAAGAAACCCCCAGAGGAACCGAGGGGACTCCGTCCCTCACTATTGGGACCTATCTGGTATGTGTTAAGATCTGCTATATATAAAACAAAACTGCAAAACAGCAGACGAAAGGAAAAAAGAAGAATAGGAAGGTCCAGACAAATGCTTTTAGTTTCAAAGGCTTAGAGAAGTGAAGGTAGACTCCAATGTGCTATTTCTGAAAAGAGATTTACACGCACACCAAGGAGCCCTTTGGCAGAAGTCAACCGTGTAGATTAAACACGGAATGCAATCACTTTAACTGGTGCCCACATTTTCTAACTCCCACTTCACACGACTGTATTTGTGATGATGGCTATTCAAACCAGCATCGCGGGTCTTTTCTCTGTTTTAAAAATCAACAGAGGCCATGTAACGTGGAACTTTGTACAACGTGTCTTAAATGTTGGCAACACAGAAGCACTAAAATCACTCTCATCTCTTCTAAGATGGGAGGCTTTTCAGGAGTGGCATCACCAAGCCTTCCTTTCATGTTTAACCCGGACGTGCAATGCTTAGTGTGAACTTGCGGTTTTTCCTATGGTTCTTCCTTTGACACATTTCCCGTTTCTTGTCTGCCTGCCACAGGTTTACTACATCGAGTATGTGTGTGTACGTTACAGTTGTGTATGTTTGATTAGCTCTAATTCTGTGGCAGTTTTTGACACTTTTGCAGCCATCACATTTTAATCTTGCAGCAGAAACTAAGTGATGACATTGCTAAACCTAACTCCTGTTTGAATGAAAATGTGATGTTCCTTCATGGTTTTGGTGCCTGCTGAAATGACACCACAACAAATAATAGCTACATCTGTGGCAGGTTTCTGCTTGGGTTTTTGAGATACTTTGGTCATTATTTTACCAATGGGGAAACTGAGACGTTAAAAACCACGCCAGGAATCAAATCCAGATATCATCCTGATTTGTTCTGTTTGTTTAATGTACCCTCTTTAGTAACCAGGAAATTTCAGGACTTTCTGATGTTATAATTAATGGGCTCATTTGGCAAGCTGGGGCAAAATTCAATTTTGGAAGTGAGGTGCTAGGCATCAGATGACGTGGCACAGCCAGATTTGACTAACAATTTAGGGCTGAGTTCCTAATAAGCACAGTGCCATTTATTTTGGAATATGCCTTGCATACAGCTTTATGGGGCATTTGTCGGGCAGAGGTACAAGAATGGCAAACTCTCAGCCTTTTATTTTAAATTAGATTGGTGTGATTTGATGCTAATGAGAGTGAAAATACAGGCCTCATCCCGTTGTAGCCTGCACTTGGGGACAGCCTGGCCTGCCATCTTCCTCTGCTGGCATTCAGGGTTCTCTATTCTGTGGGGCAGCAGCAAAGGGAAGTTGCTAAGAACAAGATGCAGGTGGGAAATGCATCTCCCATGGGAACAGCCCTGGGCTGACTCCAAAGGCTGAGAAAGATGCTGTGGACAGTTCTCCCTGGTGCAGCTGCAGCAGGGGGAGGGCAGCCTAGTACTTGTCCTGTGTGATAACTGCACGGACAGCTGGCCACCTGCTGCCCAGCAACACAGAGCTGCAGGAGGATGGAAAACAGCTCACTTCACCAACATTTCCGCAAAGTGCTTACATCAGGCCTTCCTGCCAGCGGCTTCCTCAGGACACAGCCCCTGGTCCCTGAATTGCCCAGCCAAGAGACACACGTGCCTCTGCTTGCCGGCCAGCATTTCATCTATTTATCCAAATCCTGCAAATCTATCCAAATGCTATAGAAAGCATAAAAGTCACTGAACCTATTTGAGT
Source organism: Rhinolophus hipposideros (assembly GCF_964194185.1). Classification (NCBI taxonomy): domain Eukaryota; kingdom Metazoa; phylum Chordata; class Mammalia; order Chiroptera; family Rhinolophidae; genus Rhinolophus; species Rhinolophus hipposideros. The sequence continues at coordinate 65,939,126 of NC_138050.1, forward strand.
CCAACTTGATTCATTTCGTGCAGTCAAAAAAAGTTTAGAAAGGT